>NW_026691982.1:802500-2002500 GCF_021218885.2 Marmota monax | reverse complement strand
GTTTGTGAGTTTTCAGATGTATAGACTAGAAAGAACCATGAACTGACTGCCATTTTTGGTAAGTCTTAACCATGGCCATGTCCCTGACTGTGTTCACAATTCCTAGGAGATCTTTTATTAAAAGAAGATAATGAGTTGTCTGGGTGTCATTCTTCATCAGAAAGAGTCTGTCAGCCTCTTACATACCCACAGGGTTCCCCTTCTAAACAAGAAACTCTGCAGTGCAGTTGAGACCACAATAGATAAAAGCTTCCCTCCTCTTTGTAAAGAGGAATTATTTATTTGATGTCCTCGCTAACCTAGGCCACACGTTCTTTTGAACACTGAAAAATCACCAAATCCACCACCTCATATTCAGGTTTCCTTGACTTTTGGTGTCTTTGAGTTCTTAAATCCTTCACACAGCCCCTCAGGGGATACATGTAGTAGAGAAATTACCCGGGAACTCAGGCCTACCCTTGCTTACTTTCACAGAAGATGAAAACAACACGAGATGGCTCCAGTGGGTCACAAAGGAGGAATTAAGCCCTACAGGACTGAGTTTCTGAAGTTATTCTGGATGTGACAGTTACAATTTTGACAAGAGGCCACCATACAATTCTTAGCAGGAGTTGAAAAACAATGGCCTGTGAACCAAGTACATCACGTGGCCTGTTTTTACATGGCCTACAAGCTGAGGTGGGATCTTACACTTTTAAAGGGTTACAAAAGAAGAAGAAGCAGTAACAGTGACAAAGATCATATGTAGTCTCCAATGCCTAAAATATTAAATATCTGGTTCTTTACAGAACCAGTTGGCCAACTTCTGGTTAAACTTTGGAGCTCTTCTGCCTCAGATCAAGTCACATCAGGATATCTTACCAGCTAGAACTCTATAGTTCAGTTTATACATCTCTCAAATGAGAAAATAGTAATTATCAGTGTTTGGCACAAAATAAGTCCCCTGTTGAATGTTTGCTTTCATTACATATGTTGAGCCAAAGAAAGAGAGATAAGTGAAATTGGTGTAAATGTGATTTTCTTATTTGTTTTCTACTCTTATTCATCATTAGAGTCCCAAAACTCGGCATAGTTCTTGACATGTAGTAAAAGTTCAATAAGAATTTAGTGAGTTAATGGATATTAGATTCTTTGATTTTGGAATGTATTTTAATTTTTTAGTAAGTTCATTTTCTAAATGTTACCTGTTGAATAGACAAACAAGTGAAAGCTAAAAAATAAGGGGTTTTTTTGTTTGTTTGTTTGTTTTATAAATAACTCTTTAAAAAAGAAAACTACAAAGAAAAAAAGAGAAATTGAGGAGGAAAACTATAAATTAAAAGAAATGTAATAAATATATTAACCAACACAATGTTTAAACCTTATTTGGGTTTGGCTCAAACAAAACTCTTTTTTTAAAATTGAAAATTTTACAGTTTTATAAATTGAAAATTTGATCATGAAATGGATATTTGATGGTATATCAAGGAACTAATATTATTTTGGGAAGTGACAATATGTTGTTCTTATGTTAAAAAATAAGATTTAAAAAAGAAAAGAATTTCCTGGAATTTTCTTCAAAGTAGTTTAGCTTAAAATAAAGAATTGAATCAATTATAAAAGAGGGGAGAAAAAAAAAAGAAACAAATCTCCCTTGTAGAAGAATTTCAAGCAATTTATGTAGATAATCCCTCAGGGAAGGACATAACTTAAGTGTGGGCTGGGCATAATGACTGCCCCTAGAGGGTGGGGGCTGGAGGATGGGAGAAAGCAACCTTTCGGTGGAAAACCTACAGACGTTCCTGTAGCCCAGTGATCAAGCCAACATCAACAGTCATAAATCACTGTAATAGTGTGTAGGTGATGAAAATGGGACCTCCTCTCTATGGATTCCTCCCAATATCCCATAACCCTAGTCTTCTATCACAAGAAAAACACCAGACAGATAACAGTACAGAGCATTCTGAGCTCATTCCTCAAAATCATGAAGGTCTTCAACAAGAAGAAACTGTCATGGCCAACTAAACGCAACATGGCATCCTGGGTGGATCCTGAAATTTAAAAAAAGGGGCTTTAAGCTAAAACTGAGGGAATCTGAGTAAACTAAAGACTTTGTTTCACAATAATATATCAATATTGTTCATTATTTGTAATGAATGCATAATAGTAATGTGAGATGTCAATAACAGGAAAAGCTATTCGTGGGATATATAATAATGTATATAACCCTGTGTACTATCTTCTCAATTTTCCTATAACTCTAAAATGTTTTATGAAATAAACTAATTTAAAAATGTGGGCAAGGGGATTCAATGAGGGAATAAAGGAAACAAGATTTGACTCAGAATTAATAATTAACAAAGCTGGGTTATGGATACAGAGAGATGCGTTACATTGCCCTATCTACCAAATATGCTTGAAATGTTCCATCAAAAGGATTAAGAAAAATAAATAACAATGACAAAAAATGATAGAAAATGACATTTGTCTATTTCTAAATGTGAAAGTAACGTAGATTAAACTGTTCCATGTTAAGATTCCTGAGTAGATACTCTCTTTAAAATTATTGCTTCCTGGGCTGGGATTGTGGCACAGTGGCAGAGCTGCTTTCCTCACAGATACGAGGCACTGGGTTCATTCCTCAGCACCACATAAAAATAAATAAACGAAATAAAGGCATTTTGTCCATCTACAACTAAAAAAATTTTTAAAAATTATTGCTTTCTATTATTTTGCTGTCTGAGAAAAAGTCTAGGCTGATGAGCTGCTGAGTGTCTATCATTTAATAGTCACCACAGAATCCCCAACTCATACATTTCATCCAACTTGTTATATATAATGGATGTATGCGCGATTATTTTTGCTAATATCAGGTAAATATTGGAATAATGGTACTTGATATGTTAAGTTTTAAAAAATAATTGTAGACAAGGAAAAAGGTTCTTCTCTCTCACATAATTCATCTTCTAAGATAATTTAGTCTCAAGTAACAACCTAATCAAATCAACTAAATAATAATTAGATAAAAGCACCTTACGATAGAGGTTAAGTAACTCATATTAAAAACAGGGAATCTGCAGCAACGAGAGGTTAAATCCAAATTCACAGAACTGTTGAGTGACAATTCTGGATACACAAACACAAGCCTGGAGGAACTTAAAGCCCACGGTTTTGTACTATATCAGATGCCTTGCTTCTGAACTATTCTATACAAAGACCCAAACTGAAATATCTCATCTGCTCCACTTCCCGATAGCCAGCTCCCTTTCTCCTTCTGTAAATAGCAGGTCAACGCCAGCATTCTCACAGTTATGACATCGAGTTAGAAAAAAACACATATATAACCTATGTTTTGTTCTTCTTCTCCTTTAATTCCATTGTGCAATTCATTTTCCTTTATGTTTATCAGGATACTAAATCATTTTTATTGCTATATTATTTGATCCCCAAACAACCATTTTCACCTGTTCAAATGTTGCCGTGGGCACTGTTACAGAGGTTTAGGGAGCTATTGAGTTCTGCTCTTACAACACAAGAGATTTTTGTCATTATTTATTAAATGTGCCAGACTGATGATGTGCAAAGCAAACACTTGAGAGCAAGGTTAAGTCTATTTAAGAAAAAGGCTGCAATAAGAACCATACAGGAGTTGCAAAATCTGTTCTTTCTGAATGCTAAAAGGAGTCTTGATGATAGGAAAGCATGCTCTGAGATTTACCCTGTCATTCCAAATTTCACCTCTTTCATTCAAAAGGTTCAGTCAGGTAAATGAGACATAGCCCCAGAAAAAGTTAAAGAAAACACTGGTTTATGAATAACACCTTCAGCAAACTGCTTTGTATCCACCACCTTTCTGAAGGATGATCAAACTTCACACCTGCTCAGTGAAGAACTTGATGACAGAATGAATGAGATAATGCCTGTAAATCCTGGAAGCTTTCTCAACTAAGGGTACCATAAGCAGATTTTTCCCCAGGTAACACTTTAACAAGCTGCATTACTTCAGTGGCCACCAAGAAGACTCTTTTACCCTGAAGGCATTACAGCAGTTTCTACGGTTAAGCCCCATTTCTTGCTAGGGGTCTCTATAACATGGAGAGTTCTTGGGAACACTGAATTCTAATCCTCACCATCTTTTTGAAACTCTGAATGCTTTAGTTTCACCCACAAAAGACCTAACAGATTTCCTACAGAATAAACAGGAGAGAGAATAATTGTATTGCCTTTTGCAGAAACAACTGTTATGACTATTTAGAGAGAGCCAGCAATGTACAAACTTGTCCCCACTTGTTGAGAAACCCTGGTGAGCTCCCTTTACTCACACAGTAGACAAGCCGTCCAGCCTGGCTCATGATGAGTCTTGTCGTAATTCAGCTGGAGCCACTGGTAAATATCCACCTGTCTATTACTCATTAATAGAGAGAGACAGGATGTCAGCTGTTTCCGTGACTTGGAGAAACAGGCTTTTACCACCTTCTGGCTTACTCTCAAAGCACCAGTAGAAACAATAAGACAGACAAAGATAAAAAGAGCAGGAAGATGCAGCGTCAAAAATAAAAATAAATCATCACTGGATACAAAGATTACAGCCTTTAACTTGCTTTACAGGCTTTCATAATTCAACGTTGGCAGTTTGGTCAACTTCTTAGAAGATGAAGAAAAATAGTTTCCAAACTCATTTACACGTGAGAGAAAAATTTTTCTGCTAATGCTGGTGAATATTGTGATCTTTGTTGCTTATTAACCCTCATTCCTGATATTTAGATTATAGAACTTGGGCTGACTCTAGTTTGGGCAGTAAATAATTTATCTTATAATATGCTTAATTATGATATTATGAGGCAGACAAAATTGCTTCCTGTCTTCACTTTTAATCCCAGAAAGGGCTTCCCGTGTCAGTTATAACATTAGTGGTTGTAACGCAAAAACCTTAAAATTTAGTGATTTAACAGAATAGATGTTTATTTCTCATTCATCTAACAGTCTGTGGTAGATGTTCCCAACAGCATAGAATTTCCCATCACTTGACTAGCCAAGGACTCAGGCTTCATTCGCTCTATGGCTGTGCCATCCCTTAGAACTACATCATCTTCTGCACTCAGCAGTGAATGAGGACAGAGAGCATGAAGAAGGCACAGCATTGATCCTATGCATTGGCCTGGAAGTGCATAGGATCCATTACACATGTAGCCCAACTTAGAAGGACATTCAGACATGCAATCCTGGCTGGGCTGCCACTGCCCACAGACACTACATCTTGGAAGGAACGTTAAAATCTCAGCAACAGAGAGTCAACTCTGTCATAGGTACAAACCTATAGGGATAAGACATACAAAGGAAATTATGTTCAAATGCACCCCCAGTCCATTAGAGAATGCCTGAAATTTTACAAAGTCTCTCTACCTGTTATAAGCAAACATTCTTCAGACTGTCTAGTGATTTACACAGGGAAAGGTTTTGTTTTGTTTTGGTACCAGGGATTGAACCCAATGGTGCTAAACACACTGGGGCACATCCCAGTTCTTTTTAATGCTTTATTTAGAAACAGGGTCTTGTTAAGATGCTTAGGTTAAGTTGCTAAATTGCTGAGGCTGGTTTTAAACTTGTGATCCTCCTGCCTCAGCCTCCTGAGCCGCTGAGATTATAGGCATGAACCACCACCCCAGCCAGGAACAGGTTTCTGTACCATCCTCTATAGAAGAAATGTACAGGATATAAAATGAACTAGAAGAAGAAATCCTGAGGATCTGAAGAGAAGAAGAAGAACAGAAAGAGGGCTATGGGATCTTATCCTCTGAAGTCACCTCAAACCTACAATAGAGCCCTGGGACCCCTATGAACACTCTTCTCTCCTATGTTCACTGGGAAACAAATTCTGACACTGACAAGGGAAGACTAAAGATTTCAAATGCAAATTCCCCTGAAATTCATGGTCAGTCACACCTACAGCCAGTGAGACTCTGGCCCTGTGCTAAAAGATGGTATTTGGGCTGGGGATGTGGCTCAAGCGGTAACGCGCTCGCCTGGCATGCGTGGGGCTCTGGGTTCAATCCTCAGCACCACATAAAATAAAATAAAAATGTTGTGTCCACTGAAAACTGAAAAATAAATATTAAAAATTTCTCTCTCTCTTCTCTCTTAAAAAAAAAAAAAAAAAAGCTGGTATTTGGCTTTTGCTCTCAGCAACTGTGGCCAAGTGTCTGCCTTGAAAAACCTCCCTTAACTAGTTCCTTACCTCCATATCTGTGAACTTTTCATGGCAACTTCATACCCATCAGACTCATACAATCTTTGCAGCAAGAAATGATAAGTAGGCATTATTATTCCCTTTACAAAAATAAGGTAGGAGAACTATGGGGAGGTTAAGCATTCATTCAAGCCAAAGCCCAAACCTGAAGTCATCAGCCAATATTCTTTCCATCATGAAATGCCATCCTACTGGAAATGCCTATTCCTCTAGGTCTGGGGTGAAGCCCTGTTTGACAACACATCCTCTAGTCCAGTCTGTGTCCAGAGTTCAGTTCCTTTGATGCCTTTATCCCACGGATAATTATGTATCATTACTATGCACCAAGCGCTCAACCTGGGGCAAGACAAAAATGCTGCTTTCCCAAGGTTAGAACACTCACCAACAAATAAATGTATAATTTCACATAATAAGTGCAACAAAGGAAACAAATGGTGCAATATAAGAAATGCAGGTGCAGAGGTGGGAAAATAAGGAGAGGAAACCCATTTGGACAGGGCTGTCAGAAAAACTTCTCTGAGGAGTTGACACTTAAGAGCTGAGAAATGATGAGTGCACAATGAGAAGTGGTAGTGTTGCTGAGGTGATTGTCCCTGGGGCAAGAAAGCTTGACATTACCAGGAGGGGGGAGGAGACCAGTGTGTGTGCATGTGATAGAGAGGGAACAGAGAGGAGAAAGAGGCAGGCCCAGGCATGGAGGAGTTCAGGCTTTATCTAACTTGCAGCTGGGATCCAGTGAAGGGTTTTAAGCAGAAGAGCGATGTGATCACATTTATTAAAAGGTGATTCTGCTGTGCTACAAAGAATAGAAAAAGAGAAAGTGGCCGAGATAATGTAGAGACAAGGGTAGAAAAGCACTGCAGAGGCCCAGGAACAAGATGCTAATACCTTGGAATATGGCAGTGGTAGATAGATGGAATCAAGTACAGAGTTGAAATGTATTTTGGAGGCCTTGCCAAAGGACTGTCTTTGAGAAATAAGAGAAAGCAAGGCATTAAGTTTATCTGTGGATTCTTGGCTTTTGCAACAGGCCTCTAAAGGTGCTATCTTTCAAGAACTTGGCCACCCTAATGGCAAACCTGACTAAGCATTCAAATTGGGAGGAGACGGGGCTTTGTCCACTTTATAATGACTACATTTCTCAATTCTAAGATGACTTGTTTCCATAATTTAATTTTCTGTAAAAAAAAAATGGGATGTGTCTTACACTTAATATTAAGGGAATATTCCCAAGAAGTGGTCTGTGACAACACTGTCATCACGCATAAATATGTAAACTTAGTGGGGGTGGAAGGCATCTGTTCCTCAGATCATCAAGTCACTTAGGTTATTTGCTCTGATTGCACAATATATGGTGCATCATAACTCACTTTGCTTACCTTGCTTGTATAGAGATTACACTATAAAGCAGCCTTAAAAGCAATAATGTATTATTGTGTATACAGCAGAAAAAAAGAAGACCATATAAAGCTGGAGGACACAAATTCACCATAAATGATACACATATTTGATTCTGGAAAGTTGATTTTTTTAAACCCATAAACAAAGAGCTAGTGTTTTCTGGGCCCTAAAAATTAAAGATTGCCACAAGAAGATAAAACAAGGGCTGGGAGCAAGGAGGAGGTAGCAGGGTAGAGAGAGTGGCTGGAGGAGTTGTCACTGAGAAAGATATAAATGTACTGGCTGTCATTTATTAGGCAATATATTAAAGGTGGAACAAATTATATAGTGTTGAAGAGTTCACTGTAGAATTTTCTAATAGGAAAGTTTGACTTGAGCCATTCAGACACTAAACATCTATTGATCTAAAACATTCAAGTGACTTTCAAAGAAACTGTTTGAATTCTAGTGAAATGAAATTCAATCAATTGTGATAGGATGATATGCCAAACATTCATTTCACTTATACTTTGATCTTCTCCACATTATCAAGGGCTGGGGGGAAGAATATTTGTCTGTCATGTTGGAAGAGGGCTGCACCTCTGTATTAGTCAGAGTTCTCTAGAGGAACAGAATCAACAGGAAGTATAATTATAAAAGTGGGGTTTACTAGGTTGGCCTATGCAATTAAAAGCTGGATAATCCAAAATGGCTGGCTATAGGCTAGACAGCTGGAAGAACCAGTAGCTGCACAGTCCAAGAGGCTGAACCCCAGAACAAGAGGGATCAACTGTGCTACTCTAGTCCGAGACCAAAGGCTTCTGGAGAACCACTGGCAGAGTCCACTTTGGAAGGGTGCACAAGTGAGAGTCCAATATCCTCAGACCATCCCAGCAGCAATCAAGAATCCATTCAAGAAGAATAGAGCTTGCATCTGCTGCTGCTTCCTTCTTTTTCCTACTTTTATTTCATCCAAACCATCATCCTATTGGACGGTGCTGCCCATGCTTAGGGAGGGTCTCCATTTCAATTGGCTATCTCCACATGCCAATCATTTCTAGACACACCCTCATTGAGACACCCATAAGCCTCTTAATCCTTAGCATCTCTTAACTCAATCAAGTTGACAATTCAAATTAACCATTACAACCTCCTTTCTTTGGGGTGGGTAACTGGAGATTAAACCAGGAGCACTTAATCACTGAGCCACATGCCCAGTCCTTTTTATTTTTAATTTTTTAGGGTTTTTTTGTAGATGAACATAATATCTTTAGTTATTTAGATCAAACCCAATGCCTCACACGTGCTAGGCAAGCACCCTACCACTGAGCCCCAGCCCCAGCCCCAGCCCCTTATTTTTTGAGACAAGGTCTCACTAAGTTGCTTAGGGCATCACTAAGTTGCTAAAGCTAGCTTTAAACCTGTGATCCTCCTGCTTCAGCCTCCTGAGTTACTGGGATTATAGGCGTGCACTACCATGCCTGGCTGTACCTACATTCTGGAGGAAAAATAAACAGACATGGAGTATCTGACAGCAAGCACTGCCCACCAGGCAATCCATCATGACAATGCAAAAAATAGCCAACTCTTCATATTCCAGAGCTGGGGGCTGGGGTGTGGCTCAGTGGTAGCGCACTTACCTAGCATGTGTGAGGCCCTGGGTTTGATTCCCAGCACTGTAAAACAAAACCAAGCAACACATTCCAGAGTTGAACACAGCCTGATGGCAGGGATATAACAAGAGCTAGAAAGGAGCAGCCGATCTGGGCTGAGAGGACAATACATGGCACTGGGAAATGGTATCTTGGTCAGGTATGATAAGAACTAACTGGATAAGCCATGCTGACCCATGCCAGAAGTTAGGCATAGAAATAAACCAAGACCAGCGAAATGAGAAGAGGTAAAGACTATTCAGAACTTGCTATAACAATCCACTATCACTTGCATTTTTCGGTTCTAATATATCTTTTTCCCCATAATTTAATGTTTCTGAAATCAGGATAACCTCAAGTGATCAGCCAGCATCACTTGCAGTTAAGCAATAGAGTGGGGGAAATGTAGGGCTTTAGGAAAGAGCTGAATGGAGGCTACTGGCATGAGGAAGGCGTAGACAGGCTAACTAGAAACAAGACATCTTATGTGATTGGTTAGGGGATGAATATTTGGCTTTCTCCTGTCAGAACTAAGCTGGAAGCAGAGACAAAAGGTGGGAAAGCTGTCAATTACTGATCAAGTCGTAGACCTTTGGGGCTGAATATTATAGGGGTTATTGTTTTAATTCTGGGCTCACTGTGAGCCATAGTAGTCTGACTTCCCACAAGACTGATTTATAGGTAGTAGGCTGGCCTCCTGAGCTGGTTCCTATAAATAATTGGTTGGATTCTGGGATGGTTGCTGCCACTTAAAAAAAAAAATCAACTCGATTGTTTCATAGGGTCTAACCACTCTTCGTTTGTATATTTGTCTCTCATAGAGCATCAGAAACTTTGCCCCAATAGCAGAGGGTTGTACTTGGTAGCAGAATCACTGATAGGAAGAACTGGCACTGCTATTATCCTGGGTCTTCTGGGAGGTCAATGCATGGTACTACTGTCTCCATAAGAGAAGACACTTCCTATGGAAACTACCCTGTATTCAAAAGTACTGAGAAACCCTAGGACTGGAAAGCAATTAAATATGGGTCTGATCTAGACTGGGGACAAGTGGAGAAGTGAACATATATGTCAGCAAAGCAACCAAAAATTTTAATAGAACTCAACTCCTATGAAACATATCATGAGCCACAATTAAAATGTTTTAGTCAGTGATGGGCTATATATGCAACCATATATGCTATACAGTCTGTGTGTGTGGTAGACTGTAACTTCTAGGTTTGTGAAAATATACTCTATGATGTTTGTACAAGGATGAAATTGCTTAATGAATGCATTTCTCAGAATGTTTCCCTATCATTAAGTGGCTTATGGCTATGCCATTTTTTTCCATCAATTTTACTTTAATCATCACTGAGGATACATCTATCAGTGTAATAAGCAAGAGCCCTTTATCATTAAAAAAAACAGCTAATGGGACTAGGTATAATGTTGAAATATCAAAGATAAACTCCCATGCAGTATTCTAAGACATAACCATGACTCTTAATTAGGCAACATGGAATTATATGTGTGCTTCATTATGAGAAAATTACAAAAAAAATCAGCCAACAAAATTGGCTTCAACATCAATATTAATGAAAAATACCAACATTCATCAAGCATACAGACTGCACAAATGGTTTTGAGGATTGATAAAGAACCGACTTCTCTTTAACATTGTATTTCAGTTGAAGAAATGATGAACGAAAAGTAATTTATTTAGCATATTTTCCCACTGAATACAAACTGGAAGCTGACCAACATTTTCTGGGATTGACCTGACATGTACCAATACTGCATTCATTGTTAGGCTATTTTGAGTAAGCTACTGTCAACACTATTCATTGTTCCTTAGATATTAGAAGTTCATCTATTACAACCACTGCATTATTTCATGAAGTGTTTTCTAATAAATTTTAGAACAACATCACACAATCATTCCCATTTTACTAGTATTGAAACTGAGATTTAGATAGACTCTGAGACTAAATCAAAGCAACTAGCTAATAAGTGTGAGAGCCATGTTCAAACAGTTTTCCTCTTCAAAGCCCATGTTCTTAATCATTACTTCCATGTGGCAAGCTTCCTTAGGAGGAAAATATTTAAATGTAACTCTTTTATCAGATATATCAGAGCATATACAAAAATGAGTGTTGGGCTTCAAAGTATTTACTTATTTACTTAAAGGAGCTAAGTATCTATTTGAACTTTGAACTCTCCCTTTTTTATTTCTTTTTTTGAAACTCAAGCTTATAATAATACTCTTGCAAGTGCATAATCACCCATCAGAACAGAGTAAGCAGCTGCCTCTTCAGTGTGAGTTTGCAGGGATAAAAAAAAAAAAATGCTTCAATGTCCTCCCTCCCCATAACTCCCTCACTGGGTGAAAACCGAAATCCCCTCAATAAAAGCATAATCCCTTTAATTTAAATTTTTGATCCTGTGTTAAAATGGAAAACCCCGCAGGAAGAGTACCAAAGGATCTAAAAGCAAAGTACCACACTGGATTGCTCTCACTGCAATTTATATTAATTCTCTTTTATCCTATTTGTAGAAGGCTCACTTGTTCACATTTTTCCCATTGTGACTCCTTAATTTGGGAAACAAATTCACACTGGAATGTAAATGGATATGGTGGCACTTAATGTCTTACTTACCCAAGGAAATCTGTATTATAACAGTAGTCACCTGGGAATATTTTTTGTGTGGTAAAAGTTTAAAGCCAATACATCCAAGGCTGAGGCAAGAGGATCATACGTTCAAGGTCAGCCTGGGCACACAGTGAGACTGTCTCAAACAACAACAAAACTTCATTTTTAGATTCATGATTTAAAAAAAAAAAAGAACACAGTACTTTAAAAAAAATTTATTCTTTAAAACATTTTTTTTCCAAGTTGATAGTAAGTAGAAAATATACTTTAGACCTATCTTCCCATACTGATAATCACTCTTTCTCAATCTCTTGAATTCCTCCTCTTCAGATCAGTATACAGCTTTTGTATCAGTCAGCATTTGGTTATCATAACAAAATACTTGTGATAAACTACTTTACAAAGAGATTAATTTAGCTCACAGCTTTGGATACTCAAAGGCATGGCACCCGCCTCAGCCCATTGCTGGTGAAGGTACCACAGTGGAGGGCAGGGGACGACAGCAAAAACAACAAAATATTTTAGGAAAGGTGGTCACATTTCAAAACAGGAAGCAAAGAGGACAGGAGAGGCGAGACTTGTTTGATAAATAACCTTCCCTGGAGAACTCGAGATGTCCCAAGAACTACCTCATGCTCCCAATGACCTAAGCCTTCCCACTGAGCCCACCTTTTAAAGTTCCACATTACCTCCTAAAACTGCCACTCTGGGGACCAAGTTCCCTACACATGAATCTCTGGGGGAATACAAACAATATTCAACCCATAGCAGTTTTGGAGAATCCATCAAATTTCCACTATAGGAAATTTCAAACTATTCCTCTTTTTTTTTTCTACAAGGAGAAAAAGTGAAATAACTGTTACTTTTTACTTAGCATGAGAAGCATTTTATGAAAATACTCACTTATACAACTTACATGTTATTCCTTTTAACCACCATTTGATAGAATATTCATTATACTACCTATAACTTGTTCCAAGTCACAGAATATGATATTTTAGAATTTAGAATATGGGTTTATCCTTTTATATGACCAAACAGAAAGTTGTAATCCCAACCAATTTAGTGCCAATAGTAAATACTTGTTAAATATCCACTTTATTTTTGGGCTGGTCAGAAATGCACACAGGTATGAATCAGGTGAAGAAATATGATCAAAGACGTATTTATGGGAAAGGGACCTCATACATCCTACATCCCTATTTGGTTGTTTTCTCAAATCCTATCATTCATTTACACTTATTTAATACTTACAAAAATATTTGATAGAAAGGCTTTCCATCCAACAATCACAATTTAGGTCACATATTTGCTTACTCTGTTTCTAGTTTTTTGTTTTTGGGGGAAATTGAACCCAGAGGCACTCAATCACTGAGCCACATCCCCAGACCTTTTTATTTTGAGACAGGGTCTCACTAAATTGCTTAGCCCCTCACTTTTGCTGAGACTGGCTTTGAACTTGTGATCCTCCTGCCTCAGCCTCCCAAGCTACTGGGATTACAGGTGTGCACCACTACATTCAGCTGTTTCTAAGTCTTAGTACAGGTGACAATGAACACTGGGGCTATCCGTTCTCATACTCAGCTACAGACATGAGTATTTGATTCAAAGGGATAAAAGTAAGCTATCCTACTTATCTAACCTAAACCATACAATGGATCTATTGTTAAGAAATCTAAGAAATGTTAAGAAAAATTAGAGATACACACTGTAATCCCAGAAACTGAGGAGGCTGAGGCAAAGGGATCACAAATTTGAGGCCAGCAATAGCAAGACCTTCAGCAATTCAGCAAGACCCTATCTCAAAAAAAAAGGGGGGGTTGGGATATGACGCAGGGGTAAAGCATCCCAGGGTTTAATTCCCAGTACCAAAAAATAAATAAATATTTTAAAATTTTGGAATAAAAAAAGTGGGAGAAAACAGAAGAATTCAAGTCAGACCTTCTGTACCTTCCCTCCCTTAACTGCATAGTTAAATAATTTGCAAAATGGTGGGGCTAAGAATTCTTGCTGTCTTCATATGTTTTCCACTCTTGAGCTCTGAAGACTTTCAGTGAGTCTTTTGGCTTATCAGATCCCTTCCTCAGATTCTATTTAAATGACATTAATGTTTGTTCCCTGGGAATAGGGCTCATATTATCAACTTATTTAACAAGAGCTATGAAATTTGAGACAGACTGTGGGAAAATGTTGGCTCAATGAATAGTACCATACCCCTGTTTCTCTTTTTCTGGTCCAGAATGTCAGGAAGATAAGTCCCTGAATTCACACGGGTTACTTTCTCTGCCCTGGCTGCACATTGCTTGGCAGATGGCTGAGTGTGGACTAAAGTTCTTTAGTAACTTAAGTGTGGGATGAAACTGAAGCCAAGTTATTATCTTCACTTTTTTTTTTATCAGAGAAACAGCCTTGAAACTCATGACCCTATTCTTACATAGTGAAATGTCTTTTTTTAAAAAATCCTGGTTCAGTTTAACAAACCAGAGAGAGACTAATATTCCACGTATTTATCTCTAAGCTACAAATAACATCCTGTTAGAGAAAAACTCACGACAGATTATTAGATATTTTCCAGGGAACATTTTTTCTTTCTTCTAAAACTTTTCAAATATAAGATAGCATACATACCAAATAGTGTATGAAACATATCCTTTTATTTATGTTTTATATAGAAAATATATTGAGAGGTGATTCAAATATATTAAAGAACACATGGCTGACCCTCACTGGTAACTTCTTCCTTTCTTCTAGAGGCAAATACCATCCTGAATCTACTAATCAGTCCTTTTTTTTTCACAGTTTTACTTTGTATGTGTAAATCACTAAATCATTTGTTATTTGATTTTGCTAGGATTTTTTGCTTTACATAAATAAAATCATACAATATGTGTTCTTAGATAGTTTGCATCTTTTACTCAACAGTTCTGGGTTTCTCAGAACCATACTAACATGAAGATTCTTACATGTCTCATGACATTCCTGTGCAAAAAAATTTCCAGGAGTTAAATCAAAGAGTGGAATAGTCGGTCATGTCCTAAGCATATAGAACATAGTCACGTCTTGTTTTGTGTAAATCAAGTGTAAATCATTTTCTTCTTAATAAGACAATTTATATTTCGTTTATATGACTAATATTTTCTTTCAGCTCTATCAAAATATTTTATAATTTTGTGCATTATGTGGTGATTTTTATTTTTCTCTATGGATCATATATTTTTGTTCTTTTATTTATAACTTTTTCTTTAGTGTTTATAAACGTTTTCATCATTTTTCTAGTGATTACTTTTGTACTTTTCAATATGCTCAGTGCCCTGTTTTATTATTTCAACTTTTACTACCAGGTTTATCATGAGTTTTATTCCCTCTTATGCTTTGATATCTACATATTACTTGCATAACAATGAGTTTTTCCACCTTCTTCTTTTCTCCCTTTTCTCCCAAATTTTCTTTGCATTCTAATTTGTCATAGTTTATAGCATTTGTAAGTTCCTTTTCCACAATAATTGCTACTTTTTTAGTCTTAGATGGCATATTTATACATTTTTCAAATTGTCACTATTAGTCCTTCTGCTATAATTTTTCCAGTCACCACTCAATAGTAGATTCCTCAAGAAGAAACAATGAGTTTAGAATTTCCTAAGTTCCAGTATAGTGAGAATTGTTCTCTATAGCTATTATAGTTTGGATCTGAAATGTTCCCAAAGGCTTATGTGTTGAAGGCTTGATACCCAATGCAGCAATGTTCAGAGGTAGGGCTTTGGGGAAGTGATCTCATTGATGGATTAATCCATTGATTGGCTCATAATTTAATAGATTGTTGGAAGGTGGTAGAAATGGCCAGAGATGGATCCTAGTTGGAGGAAGTAGGTCATTGGAGACATACCCTGAAAGGATATATCTTGTCCCTGAGCCCTTCTTTTCTACCTCCCAGCCACCATAAGGTGAGCAGCTTTGCTCCACACCTCCCTTTCACCATGAAGGACTTCTTCATCACAGGCCCAGGGACCATGAAGCCAAAAGACAATGGATGGAAACTGTGAGCCAAAATATATATTTTCTCCTTGTTTTTCTCAGGTATTTTGTCACAGCAATGAAAATGTAACTAACACAATAGCCTTAATATCAGACTGATACCTTGGTTAGATGACAAATGAATGGTTTTCACTGATTTTTAAAAATGTGCTTCTTTGTCTTCTGCTTTGGTGTTACTTTTCAAAAGTCTAATGCCAGTCTAATTTTTTTTTTTTTTGTCATTGAAAGTTATTTCAACATTTACCTACAGGCCTTGAAGATGTATCTTGAAAATCTGACAATCTATTAATAAAATATTTTGAGTTCTATATATGAATAATCATATTATCTGAAATAAATGATTCTAGCTTCACTTCCATCTCACTTCCTCTCTGTCTGCCAGTCTATCTTACTGAACAGGCCTAGGCCACTTTTTGATTACAGCCCAGCACAGGCCTCCTTCCTAAGGACAGTTCCCTCTACTTCCTGACTCGCTGTTCTTGGTTCCTCTCTCTGGGTCCTTTTCCCTAAGAAGTAACCTGAGGTTGCAGCAGAGTAGTTTTCCAAGCTCATTTCTACTGGCACTAAGTTGGAAATACAAAGTCCTCTGTCCAGTTTGTGCTGGTTCTGACCTCTTCAGTTCAAGCGAACGTAAACAGATCTTCAACTTTCTAATATAAAATGAGAAGACAGATGGCACTAAATTAAAAGTGCACTAAACACTTATATAAAGAAGTAATTAAGAAATTAGCAGCTCTAGGGTTTGATGCCAGGAACACTGGGTTAAGCCCACAATTTGCTTCTTCCCCAGTTCTGCCAACATGGGCTCATTCTCTTAATCATCTGTTTTATCAACCTAAAATGTTGATAAAATGTGGATGAGAAACATAAGTGAGTAAACATTGAATATATTTTCAGGGCCTATTACATAATGAAAACTAAATACATACTGGTGATTTTCAAATGATTATTATACCTTCCTATGCAGCATTAATGTTCAGCATAGACAAATTAACAACAACAACAAAAAATGATCAGCAGCAAAAATTGAGCAAAGATAAAAGAAACACAAGCTGTTTAGCCATTTGACCACATTATAAAGAAAAAAATAACAAGTAGTGGTAAACTCTTTCTTAGAACATTTATGCTTAAAGATTAAATTAATCATTGCGATTATTATATTAATTTAGCAAATATCAAAGTAAAGTGCAACAGAGTAAAACACTTAATTGTATTCTAAAAAAAAAGTGGATAAAGAAAAACACTAGGTTGACTTTGAAGACATGCATAGAAGGCAGACATTGTCAGACTAGGATTTTGTTAAATGTAGAAAAAAATGCCTTTATCCTAATTAAATCTTTTCATAGAGGACACTGACATATCGCTGCCACAGAAAATTAGTGACTGTGTGAACACAAACTCTAATAAAAACCTTCTGGATTCTTTTCAGTTTCTAACACATACTCCAGAGTTCACACTATGGTTATCAGGAGAAATCTATAGAAAATAAAGCTGAACAGAACTGCAGAGCATCAAGGGGCTTAACCTTGTCAAATAGGGATGAAGCCGGAAGTGCCATGTGACAGTGACTGACAGAAATGAAAACTGATGAAGGGAACATACTGAAATAAAGATGGTAAAGTTAATGAGGTCTGTCATGTCTACCATGGCTATGGTCAGACAAAAAAACTGATATATGTATTACATGTTTCAGCAACCTGGTGAGTTCCAGGAGCCTCTTTTAACCTTCTGCAGTGTTTATGTAATCCTGATCAAGGGCAATGAGGGTCATGCGGAGAGATAACACTTCTAATTGTACAAATTACATTCCTGATGGAAAACACTTCCTAACAGAACATAGTCTTGGTTATATTCTGAAGTAGAAATCTGTTATATTCATTTGTTCAAGGTGGATTGGAATTCACAAACTTGTAAGTACCAAGGTTATTACAGTTTTAAAAGTTGTACACCGAACCATGTAAGGTCGTAAAGTAGAGGGGCAAAAAGATTTGTAGATGACAGTGAGATTCTTTTATTTCACCTTTCTGGGTTTTTAAATTACTATAGTTCTCTCTCTCTCTGCCTGTCTTTCTTTCTCTCTCTCTCTCTTTTAGAAGATGCAGATTTATTTAAGAAAGCCGAGACATATTCAAGAGAGAATGTGGATTATCCCAGGAAAGAGACATTTTGGGGGGATAATTGCTATAGTCTTTTTATAAATTATGGTAAATTATACATAACATAAAATTTACCATCCCAACCATTTGTAAGTGTACAGGTCAGGATTGTAGAGTACATTCCATTGCTGTGCAACCAATCTCCAGAATTCTTTTCATCTTGCAAAGCTGAAACTCCATACACATACAGCAACAATTCCCCAATTTTCCCTCCCCCAGCTCCTGGCAACCACCTCTCTACTTTCTCTCTCTGTGAAGGTGATCATTCTAGGTACCTCATTTAAGTGGAATCATAATATGATGGCTTATTTCTCTTACCATACCGTCCTCAAGGTTCATCCTTGTTGTTTTGGGTCAGAATTTCATTCCTCTTTTAAGGCTGAATATTATTCTATTTAACTATATGTCTCCAACTTACATTCATGAAAAGAAAAACTGCAATATCAAGTAACACATATTTCTTTTGCTAAATTGTTAAAGTATGTTAATGAGTCTCCAAACAGTATATCCCATGCTCAGAAGCTTTTCTTGACTTGTACTTTTTGTTATTGATATTATTTATTTTAATGAAAGCTTCAATTTGTCATTCAAAAACTTTCTGCTCAGTGATATTCATTAGCTGTTGGTTGGTCTTGTCAGTACACAATCCTTTGTTATATGAATAGAGAGATAATTAACTCTTTTTCAGAAAGAAGGAAAACATCTCACAATAGTTGCCACTATATCCTAAAATTCATTGACAATACATAAGTAGATGAAAAATTATCTTTTTGAATAATGTACACAGGAAGAAGAGAAGTATGTACTTAAAAAAACTAAATCATATAGCTATTCCAAGACTAAATGGATAAGCATTTCAAAATGGCAAATCGCTATAAAAATAAGTACTAGCATTGCATTCAGTCCTGAAGACCATTGTGGGAATGGGCACTGTCACCATTTCCTGTGTGAGACCCTTGTAAAGGCCTTTCAGATAGGATTCAGGATAGTAGGTCCTGAATACAACATGCAAATTAGCTTCAAAATTACTACAGACTTAATGGATATCATTGTATTTTTGTAGAGTCTAAGATGAACATTAATTTAAATAAGGATTTTTAAAAATAGCTACTATTAAGATATAAATCAAATGATAATATTTGAAATCAAGAAAACACTTCCTATCAGAACATAGTCTTGGCTATATTCTGAAGTATAAATCTGTTATATTCTGTTATATTCATTTGTTCGAGGGGGATTGGAATTCACAATTTTCACCTTAATATAACTGTCTCATCAATACTAAGAAATCTGTTTGCAAAAAGCCCACTAAAGGGAAGGAAAGTCAACACATTTAGTAACACCTTTTCTATACCAGGCACCATATTTGCTGCCTTTAAATCCCTTCTTGTTTAAACTTTGGAACAATTCTGCAAGAAAGGCAAAATTCGCCCAGTAGCACGAGAGGCTGAGGCAAGAGAATCACAAATTCAAAGCCTGCCTCAGCAATTTAGAAAGGCCCTAAGCAACTTAGTGAGACCTGGCCTCAAAATAAATAAATAATAAATAAAAAGGACTAGGGATGTGGCTCAATGGTTAAGTGCTCCTGAGTTCAATCTCTGATACCAAAAAAAGGGGGAAAGTTTGCTCTATTTTATAGGTGAAGAAACTGGGGCTGAGAAATCACATAATTACCCAAAGTTACAGTGCTAATTAGTAATAAAGCCAGGATGAGTGCTCAGTTCTGTCTGGATCTCAAAGCTATGCTGCTTCCTTTAATGTGAAATTCTAGAAGAAACTCCTCCAATACATGGTGTAAGATGATTCAATTTCAGATCTCTGCACTATTTTAGCCATATTCAGAGTATTTTTCTCAGACACTTCACAAAGTTTTGAATCAATTGAATCATGAAAATCTAATAAGTACTTGTGTGTTTAAGAAAAGACGTGTGATTAAATTATGCAAGCACTATTTTCTGGGCAGCTTCATGATTCTAAGTTATTAACTATTCTAGAATGTTCTTTAAGGTTTTCTTTTGTGTGTATGTACCACTTGTCATATGGCAGAATCACAAAACAAATGATGTTGTATTGAGGGACATGCCAATCATCTCATTTTGTTAATATTGCCTTCTAATAAGTTTATGGAACAAGTGAGTGATTTAATGTAGGTGTTGTGGTTTGGATATGAGGTGTCCCCAAAAGCTCATGCATGAGACAATGCAAGAAAGTTCAGAGAAGAAATGATTGGGTTAGAAGAGCCTTAACCCAATTTGTGAATTAATCAACTGACGGAATTAATTAAGCAGTAACTGAAGGCAGGTGGGCTGTGGCTGGAGGAGGTAGGACATTGGGGGCATGGCTTTGGGCACATATTTTGTTTCTGTCAAGTAGAGTCCCTCTCTCTGCTTCCTGATCATCATGTGAGCTGCTTCCCTCTGGCATACTCTTCTGCCATGATGTTCAGCCTCACATTGAGCCCTGAGAAATGGAATCTGCTGTCTATGAATTGAGACCTCTGAAACCGTGATCCCCCAAGTAAACTTTTCCTTCTCTACATTAGTTTTGCTTGGGTTCTTTTAGTCACAGCAGCAACAAAGCTGACTAAAACAGAAAGCAATGATATGAATAAATGAAGAAAATAAGATGGAAAATTAAAAAACAATAAATCCATCATGGGATTCCAGAACAGCAAGGAGTCTCATTTCAGGACACATGTCCAGGATCCAGAAATAAGACACTCTAGGATTGACTAGATGCTTGAAGGCCTGAAAATCAGACAATTGGCCAACCAAAATCAAATTGCTGTACTTTTTCTCACATGTCCAATAGCTTAGCCGATTGTTGCCCATTGAAAGTTAAGTACAGGGGCTGGGGTTGTTGCTCAGCAGTAGAGCGCTCGCCTAGCACATGCAAGGCACTGGGTTTGATCCTCAGCTCCACATAAAAATAAATAAATAAAATAAATATGTTATGTTCAACTACAACTAAAAAATAAATATTAAATAAAAAGAAAGCTAAGTACACCTTCCTGTTACCTAAATCTTAGTGATAGTGAATTTCTGTTACTTTAACAGTTAATGATATTTCAAATTAAGCAGATGGCCACCATGTTGCTTGGGTTGTCCCTAGTTTATTATTTCTCCAATTAATCTTCTGGTATTTTTCAGGCTACTAGCACTGTAGTTACTATGATCTCAGATTCTTAGTGTCCTTACTTTCAACTAACTAACCCTAGATAAAGAGTAATTGTTCTCAAAGGAGCATTGAGTGGCTTGAGAATGAGAATGTCCTGTGAGACATTTTGAAACTGTACAACATTATGTTCATTTCAGGAATAAACAAGTTCATGCTCTAGGTAGGTAAATGTATTGCCCAATGTTACATGATCAGGAAATGGCAGAATCAAAAGTTTGCACTGAAAGTGCTTAGAAATTTTGTAACAATTTTAAAATACAACATTTCCCTGTTAAATCTAACACCAAGTAAACTAGGGTTTGTACTTTATATGTCTCAGGGATTTTCATTTAATTTTTCTCACAGTTAGTTTTATTGCATTCTCAAAAGTCTCAGTTTGCAGAATTTGAAAATTAAAGAAAAAGAAACTAATCCCTCATGACAAAAAGTTCAAGAGGCACTATTAGACTTTAAGATTATTCCCCAAGGTAAATCACCATCCTTTCTATGAAGACATGGGTGAAAATAAGTATATAACTAGGGATTTGATTCACTATCTCAAAATACTTTATAAGAAATGTTAAGAAATGGAAATATTTACAAAGTATGAGAATCTTCTTACCATCTTTCAAAAGCAGAATATAATGCACAAAGAGATAAAAGCTGTACTTTACAATAGCAAAAGAGGACAGCATCCAAAACTCCAGGTTAATCAAATCAAGGATGTTGGGTGAGTCTGACGTTCATAATTCTTCTTCAGAGCATGTAGCTAAACCACAGATCTGTACAACCACAGTCCAACCATTGACCTTTTCAGGTGTCCTCTGGGTCATTGACCTGTCCTGGAGAAAACATCCAGTACCTTTCCCATCACATCAGGTCACTCCAGATCAGGAATAAATGACAAAAGGGTGTCCATGTTATCCAGCTGAGTAACTAGAAACTGCTTCGTGCAATCTTGAAGGATTTTGCTTTAGATAGTATCTGCATTCAAGCTCAGTACAATTTACAACATGGGTTTTGAGATTAGTTTTGAGGTAATAAGTGATGTTCTGTCACTTGGTATATTATAAAATGGTCATTTCAGGCCACATGTTTATAGTAGAACTGCTTTGAGCATTGTTGCAAATGTGAATTGTTTCATTTTCCAGTTTTTTTTTTTTCATTGCCTTGATTTTCGTGTAATTATAATCCTTTATTCCACCCCAGTAGCACTTTACCTTCCTTGGATATTTGGACACCCAAATATTGCAGATGGTTATCAAGGCCTATCTTTGCTCTCTCTAAGCCAAAGTGTACCTATTTAATTCCTTTAACCTGTCCTCCTAAGTCAGTGCCTTCCACCCCCCTCAAGCATCTTTCTGACTTCTTGTCTGAACTTTTTCCAAGAAAATGTCTACATCTTTCCTGGTCTCAAGTTCCCAGAACAAATGTGGTTTTCAGGTGCCATTTCATCAGAATCACTTCCTACCCTGGGGTAAATCTCTTGAATTCTTCACATCCCTTTGGTCTTTTTCTCTCTTCCTATATCCAGGGTGGGTCCAAGGTATTTCACTGCCCAAGGCAAAATGAAACTTTTCTTTTATGCCATGTAATTGGATTCATTTCAGAAGGGCTCATACTCTCTGTCCTCTCCCCTTTTTGCTTCTGAATTATAGATAAACTGCTAACTTATCAGGTTGCAAGAGACCAGAAGTAAATACAAGGTCTCTTATTCAGAAAAGTCACAGGCTCTAGGAAGCAGAATTGTGGAATCTGGCAATTCATTTAATTCCTAAGAGTTTCAGTGTCCTCATCTTTAAAAGTAGGCAATTAATCGAGAGCCATCAGACAGAGGTGGCTCTGGTGCCTGGAGTTCCCATGTAAGCAAACCAAAAACCCAACTCAGTGTAAACAATAAAACGAAATTTAAGCTGAACCAATCAGAAAAGGCTAACTAACCTCTAACGAAGGACTTTTCACTAGAATGATCCAAATAAGGTTCTTGCTCCATTTTAACCAATCAAATATTTTCTTTGCTTCGTTTCCACAGTCACCCTATTAAAACCTTCCCCCATGGCCTTTCTGCAGAGCCTCAAACCACATGCACCCTGGAACTGCCCAGTTCCATGAATCACTGTCTGCTCAAGCAAGCTCTTTAAAATTTTAATGTGCCCAAGTTTAACATAACAAAAACTGAAAATATATATAAAAAGAAAAATATCCAAAATTATGTGTAATATCTAAGGAATTACATAAAGTAAGGATTTGGGGATGCTATTATAGTTTATTAGAAAAAAACAAAACATAACAAAATGACTTAGCAAATGTTAATGTTGCACATGGAAGAAATGCCACCCGTAACTCAGACTTCTTGCTTTATTACATCAAAATCTTCCCAACCATGAATGATCTATTGTTCAAACATATACTAAATCAGTTCTCGTGCTATCAAGGAAAAGAAATTAGCACACTCCTTAGAGTCCCTGTGTAATCTCTTCCATTAAGCCTAGAAACAGCATTTGTGGACCTAGAGAACATCATGTTTCCAAAAATCACATTCTAAAAGCTACTCTCTAAGTCAGAGTCCAGTGGGAAAGGAGTATACAGATTATCAGACTGATTAGTCATATTTTCCCCTGAAAAAAATTAAATAACGGTGTTTGCTATTGCTAACTTTAAAAGAAAATAAGACCAGTTTACTGACCATACTCAAATGTAGAGCACTCCCAAGTTTTGTAAAACAGAAAAGGCAATTTCTTTCCCACATCTTTTCTGACACATTCTTTAACACCTTTAACACTCTTACTATTATCCACTTGTAATTCCTCTACTGCCTTCCACAGGATACAGACAGATTCAGCAAGAGAAGACCAGCCACCTCACACTCCAACTGAATGCTGGAATGTTCTGGATACTGGCCAGATTTCACTCAACAATTGAGCCCTCCGTTGCTTACACAAGTCAGCCATCATTTCTCAGCATTGTCCAACCCCAGGAATTGCCCTACTTTGAAGACACCCCCACCAAAGTTCAGTGTGCCAGTACTTGCATCATTGGAATTAACCCATTGAAGGTTAAAGTCTGTAGGAGCCAGGTACGATGGCACACACCTATAGTCCCAGCCACTTGGAATGCTGAGGCATGAGGATCACTGGAGCCCAGGAGCTTGATATCAGCCTGGACAACATAGTGAGACCCCAGTTTTAATTTATATATATATATATATATATATATATATATATATATATATATGGCTTTAAGGTTGGCTGAGAACTTTCTGGCAAGGGCATTGTAGTCCAACTTCTGAACCCAATCTTGTTTCTTTCACTGCTCTAGATGCTGAACTCAGTTCTCAAATAAACCTCCTGAACCTGAATCTGTTAGATGCCACTTTCCAAGGAACCTTTTGAGATCCATTAAAGCACATTCCAAAGTGGGCTTTTGTATCAGCCGTGTAAATAGTTGTCCTGCTGGCCATAAGTACCCTCTTACTGTACGAGGAACTGAGGGAGACAGAAAGAGACGCTGGCTCACATGGCTCACTGCTAAAGCATTCACCAGTGGAGAGCTGGGCCCATGGGAAGTACATGTGTACTAGTGCAATATGTCATACATTTGGTTGCATGCTTCTGAGGTCAATGAATGCTGGGAAAGAACACATAGCTGAGAGTGATTAATCACCAATTAATGTGTAAATTTTTAAGCCAGAGTGCTTCCTTAGGCAACATATAAAGAGACTCTCATCTTTTACAACCAGAGGGCCAACAAAACATGGGAGGGATTTGACTCACAGCTTAATTTAAGAATAGCAGAAAAAAATTAAAAATAAAGAGTAGCAGAGATCCAGGGAAAGTTGTATTTTCAACCTTGACTCATTTGGTACTCCAATTGAGAAGGCTCTAATTGAAAAGTATTAGGAATCCAAGATACGGGGTAGGGATATTTGGGTTGACACATTGCGAAATCTTAACTGCTCATATTTTTTTAAGATCTCTGAGCCTCAGGAGTCATCCACTCCTCCCAGATAAAGGCTAGTGACTTTTTCCTTTCCTAAAATCTATGAAGATACACCTACCTCACAATCTCTCTCTCTCTCTCTCTCTCTCTCTCTCTCTCTCTCTCTCTCTCTCTCATACACAGAACTCTTGATCTATTCCCACTTCCTGGCCACCAGGCCAATAACTAGAGTTAAGTCAATATAAAATCCCACTGAAGAAGTATTAGGTCTGCTAAGAAAGCAAAAGGAATGCTTTGGTATCCCAGGAGTTCCCAGGAGAAAATAGAAAAATACATATATGACTGGATTCTAAAGAGTATGGACCAATGGAAACAGAACACACAAGTGGACCAGTGAGAGCTTCTGTTATAGCATCACTCCAGTGAGATAAAACTTATCACACCACCCATGATCAGTAAGAAAAACTAAGATGGATGTGACACACTTGGAGGAAACAATAGCCCTCATAAATCAAATAGAAATGCAGAACTATCATGGCGCATGGCAAGAAAGGACTGAAAATAAAACTCAAGAAATGGGCATGCTGGAGTGGAATAAATGAACCACAAGAATGAATGAACAGGGCCGAGGATGTAGCTCAGCATGTGTGTATGTATGTAGCTTAGCATGTATGAGGCCCTGGGTTCAATCCCTAGCACTGAGAAAAAGAATGAATGAATGAGTGAATACATGCATGAATACCTTACCTTTCCTTGGGAAGGTACATTTATACACTGCTATCAGAATCCCCATTCTAAAACTTACTTCTGATCACATCATCTCCTCATCATAACAAACCAAGTAAAATTTCATTGTTTTAGATACAAATTATTTCTAATTTATGTTCATCACACCTACTGTTGTCCAATAAATATTTGTTGAATAAATGAAGAGACACAGCAAGCTCTCAAGACTCAGCTCCCTTTCCCCCTGTGTCACTGACATTAGGTGGCCTATGGCCAGGAACCTCAATTCTCATTATAAGAAGGAAGCTCTTCTGAAATGGAAAGAATGTGGTCAAAATTGAGGGAAGCAGAGCAGGGAGAGACAGACCTAACCACATTGTTTCTGAAATCCTGAGGCCAGATGCACCACTAGTAGTTGAGGATAAATAGATCAAAAAATTTGCAGAATAAATACAAATTAAATGTTTTTATACCTTTATTTTGTTTATTTATTTTTATGTGGTGCTGAGGATCGAACTCAGGGCCTCGCTTGTGCTAGGTGAGCATTCTACTGCTGAGCCACAACCCCAGCCCACAAATAGTGTTTATTGTCAGATCTCAATTTATACATATTGAATTATCCCATAAATTTACTGACTTTCTACTATGTTCTGGGTGTCCTTTTAGATGCTAGATTGACATATGCAAACACCTCTTTTCATAATATAATGCCATTTTATAATGCAATATGAAATTAGTACTTACCTAATATAAAAGTAAATAAACTCTTGTGATTTTAATGAATATTTGCATTTTAGATGCAACCCTTTTCTATTCCACTATATTCTTGGTTATTATAGTAATTTCTGCTCAAATTATTTAATGCGAAAGCAGACAAAACCAAAAGAAAGTGGCATAGGTACTAAATCAATAACATAAAAATAAGTTAACTAGTAAACAGAATCTATTTTGTCAAATTGGAAATAACAATGTATGTGCTGTGGTTTAAATACGGTCTCTGCCGCCACACACACTAAGGGTAGGTTGATATCTAACCTCATTGTGAGCTATTAATAAAATGGAAACTTGATCAATTATAATATTTAAATATGGGAACTTTGGGAGGTGATTAGAATTAGATCAGCACTTCATGATTGAATACTGCTGACATTATAAGAAGAGAGAGAGGGACCAAAGGATACTTGTACACATACATGCATATTCTCTGAATCTTGCTTTGTGATGCCTGGTACCACCTTGGGACTCTGCCAGCAAGAAGTCCCATCAGATGCAGCCCCCAATTTGGACCTCTGAATTGTGAGCCAAAAAAAAATTCTTTTGTATATAAAGTATGTTGCCTCAAGTATTTCTTTATAGTAATGAAAAACAGACTAATATACTGTTTTATATATATATATATATATATATATATAGTGTATATGCATGTATATAACAATATATTTATAATATAATATATATATATATATATATATATATATATTTACTAACTAAAAATTGAAATTGGTTTTAGTCTTGATAAGAAAAAATGATAACGTTAAGAACCTTTTTTTTTTTTAAAGGGTCTGATTCTGCTATGTAAACTGGCAAGTTTTCTCTAAGGTAAATTAGCATGGAGTTAACAGGCCAGATTGCAAATTCAAGTAGATCCTTTTAGAAAACATGAAGCTCAAGACTTAGCACCCCTATAAATGTGAATATGGGTGGTGAACTCTTGGTTTTCAGGCAATGGATAACTCATTTGAGATTTAGTAACTGATTCACTTTAATTAAGCCTTGATGGTGTCAGGTCTGGGCGCATCAAACAGAAAGAGATTCTCAAGCATCAACTAATTTTAATAAGAGAAGCTCTTTTCAATTTGTTCAATTCCCACCAGATTTTCTGAATGTTGAATTACATATACTATTAATTATTTAAATATAAAATGGTAGACAAAGGTTCAGAAGACTTTATTTTTTTATTGGTTGTTCAAAACATTACAAAGCTCATGATATATCATCTTTCGTACATTTGACTCAAGTGGGTTATGAACTCCCATTTTTACCCCAAATACAAATTGCAGAATCACATCAGTTACACACTCACATTTTTACATAATGCCATATTAGTGACTGTTGTATTCTGCTACCTTTCCTATCCCCCACTATCCCCCCTCCCCTCCCCTCCCATCTTCCCTCTCTACCTCATCTGCTGTTGTTCAATTCTCTCCCTTGTTTCCCCCCCCCTTTCCCCTCACAACCTCTTATATGTAATTTGTGTAACATTGAGGGTCTCCTTCCATTTCCATATGCTTTCCCTTCTCTCTCCCATTCTCTCCCCCCACTCGTCTCCGTTTAATGTTAATCTTTTCCTCATGCTCTTCCTCCCTGTTCTGTTCTCAGTTGCTCTCTTTATATCAAAGAAGACATTTGACATTTGTTTTTTAAGGATTGGCTAGCTTCGCTTAGCATAATCTGCTCTAATGCCATCCATTTCCCTGCAAATTCCATGATTTTGTCATTTTTTAGTGCTGCGTAATACTCCATTGTGTATAAATGCCACATTTTTTTTTATCCATTCATCTATTGAAGGGCATGTAGGTTGGTTCCACAGTCTAGCTATTGTGAATTGTGCTGCTATGATCATTGATGTGGCAGTATCCCTATAGTACGCTCTTTTAAGATCCTTAGGGAATAGTCCGAGAAGGGCGATAGCTGGGTCAAATGGTGGATCCATTCCCAGCTTTCCCAGGAATCTCCATACTGCTTTCCAAATTGGCCTCACCAATTTGCAGTCCCACCAGCAATGTACAAGTGTACCCTTTTCCCCACATCCTCGCCAACACTTATTGTTGTTTGACTTCATAATGGCTGCCAATCTTACTGGAGTGAGATGGTATCTTAGGGTGGTTTTGATTTGCATTTCTCTGACTGCTAGAGATGGTGAGCATTTTTTCATGTACTTGTTGATTGATTGTATGTCCTCCTCTGAGAAGTGTTGATATTACCAAAAGTTCTCTATAGGTTCAATGCAATGCCAATCAAAATCCCAATGGCATTTCTTGTAGAAATAGATAAAGCAATCATGAAATTCATATGGAAAAATAAAAGACCCAGAATAGCAAAAGCAATTCTAAGCAGGAAGTGTGAATCAGGAGGTATAGCAATACCAGATTTCAAACTGGGCCAAGGACCTGAACAGAAGACTTTATATAGTTGGGAGGGGTCAGAAGATTTTTGATTTATTGCATTACAACTCTGTTTTTTAAAATAGGGAATTAATACAGTGTATGCTATTACTTATTTAGTAATTTTATTTTATCACATCTGAAATCACAAAAATTATTTTTTTCTATGTCAAATTTACTAATTATTAGTTCATGAATTATCACAGAAGTAATAAATACTATATTCAGGAAAAACAATGACACATGCTATGCAAGGAAATTTTTAAACTAAAGAATGATTTGAAAAATTAGATAGCAATATCACATTAAAGAAACATTTTGAGCCCATGTGCTAACATTTCTAGTTCAGAACTCTTTAAACTCTTTTCTACTTATCTAATAACTTTCTAATTACAAAACTACTTTCTCTAACATCTCCTGGTCTGTATAGTTTTTCTTTCGTTTCTTTTTTTCTTAGTTATTTATTAATTTATTTTGATGGGTGTACTGGAGATGGAATCATGCTGGGCAAGTGCTCAACCACTGAACTACACCCCAGCCCCAGGCTGAATAACTTATCTACACCTAGCTCTCAAAAAGTTCAATGTTCCAAATTTTCAAATATGAAAAGAGAGATCAAAGACAAAGAACTCAATTTAATAGTTTCAATTTCTCTTTTTTCCTATTGAGTAATGAGAAGTATTTAAAAACATTGACATATGAAAAAAAAAAAACTCATGTCACATTGTAGAGCATAAAAAATACTGAGTAGAAAATTACTAGACTATAAGAAATACTGAGTAGAAAAGTACTAATCTAATATTTAATAACTCAATATTGTTGATATCCTTAAAATGTTAACATCCTTAAAATGCTTTATTCAAGTTCCTCATTTTTCTTGAAACAAACAGAAAAAGCTTGAAAGAATGTATAGCAAAAGCCATCTTAAGATGATCAAGATATGAAGTTAAAAAAAATAACCCCTGAGGAGAAAAATACGTCAACGATAAGCATCAACATAATTGATAGTAAATTACCTGTGAAGAAGTAGAGCTAAAATGAAAACATGGTCACCTGTGTTGGTCCTTTGAACATAAGTGTTCAAAATATAAAGCACACCAATTTTTTGTCTAAAATAATAAATATTGATATCATGTATGATTTTGTACATGTACATTGCGTGGCTCAATAGCTAACATTCTTGAAAACCATTTTCCAACAACTTAAGAAGTCCTTTTAAAATGATTCTCCTAGTGCCCTGTTTTCCAGATAGCTCATTATAGATAAGCAAAGATAGAGTCAGTTGAAAATATTTTCCAATTCCATCCCAGTTGAAGAAATTTAATTCATTTTAATTTTCTTAACAAAAGTCCCCAAGAAAGGCTATCTTGGCTATAGGGAGGCATCTAGCATTTTATTTCTCTCTTATTTTCCTAGTGATAGCTCCTATTACACTGGAGGCAAAATAATGGCACCTACATCGAGGTACCTGACAGAAGTCGTCATCACCAATGGCTGACAACAATACCAAGGGTCTAGTACCCTAAGGTTGATGTCTATGCTGAGACTTTCATCTCCCATTTCTGCAGCACTAGAGCTGATGAATGATGAATTGATGAGTGGAGATTTTATTGAGAGGCTTTAATTTTTCTTGAGGCTGTCATTGTATCTCCTTTATGCTACAACATGTGGACGAAGTTGGCATACAAGATGCTCTAGAGAGAATTGTCTCTGCTGTCTCACAGTTAGCCTCTTTTCTTTCAACGAAATGAGAGAATCTTGGTTTCTATTAGGATAGTCCTTCCTCAAGAGGTGTGTGAGCATTCACGTAAATAGATTCCTCCAGAGAACTGTCCCACTCATTCTCAGATGTACACAGGTACCTCTGAATTCTTTACTTCGTCCCTTTTACATGTCCACATGTAAATAGCATCTCCAACACAAATAGCCCCATCTTCCCCCAAGGCTAACTCTTCCCCAACCTTCCTCATTTTGGCAGACGGCACCTGTATGTATTCAGTTGATCAAGCCAAACATGTGGAGGTCAATGTAAATCTGTTTGTCTTATCCCCTACATCCAGTCCCCCTGCAGGTTGTATCAGCATATGTGTAAATCTTCATGCTTTTGTCAGAGTTGCCTAGTTGAGATTCCTGCACCCACTCTTATCCCAGTACTGTCCTTTCCTCATACAGCAGTCAGAGTTCAGAGTGATCCCTCCCTGAACTGTAATCAGAATCCAAACTCCTTTCACAGCCTATAAATCTATTTGATCCAGTTCTCCCCTCCTGTATTACTTATCTTTTGCTATATAATAAATTAACCCAATTCTTATTGGTTTTGAAGCAGCACTTTTTTTTTTTTTTAATTTCATGGTTTCTGAAGGTAGGAATTCAAGGGCAATTTACCTGGGTCCTCTACTTCAGGGTATCTTTCAAGCTTCATTTGAGGTATTCAACAGAGCGATAAGTCATCTCTGTGCCTGGTTGGGGAAGATTCTCTTTCAAGTTCACTCACATGATAATTGGGGTCATTTGGTTCATTATAAGCTGCCCATCTAAGGATGTCAGTTACTCACTCATTATTGGCCCCAAACCACTCCTAGTTGTTTGCCCTATGGATCACACTATATGGCAGCTCAAAACATGACATCTTGCCTCACCAGGAATGAGCCGAAAAGAGCCAGAGAGACAGACAAGAACTCAATGAAGAAGTCAGTTTTTTATAACATAATCTCAGAAGTGATATTTCTAACTCTTGCTGTCTCTCTCCTCTCTCTCTCTCTCTCTCTCTCTCTCTCTCTCTCTCTCTCTCTCTCCTAAAAGAGTCTCTCAGTCTAGCCCAAACACAAGGGGGAGGGGATTACACAAGGGCACAAATAGCAGGAGGTAAGAATCACTAGGAGCCATGTCAGAAGCTGCATACCACACCAGCTCCTGAACCCCACGCTGTCAATATTCTGACTTGCCTTCTATCATCTGAATGCACTAAGCTCGACTTCACCTCATGCCTTCACTCTAGCCTTTCCTGCCCAGAAAGCTTGTTCCCTGCACTTCATATGGCTGACCTCCTCTCATGAGTCCAAGTCTCCACCCAGGCATCACTGTCCCTGCTAGATAAATTATAAACACTCTGGCTAAGTTTACAACCGGCCCCAGTCCCCTCTATCCCATAATCCTGTTTTATTTAGAAGTGGAAATCAAGTCACCCAAATAATCACTCCTTCTTTCTGATTCTTTCTGGAGTTTCCAAAAAAAAAAGAAAAAGACACATTGAATCAAAACGAACAATAGCAAAAAAAAAAAAAAAAAAAAAAAAAAAAAAGCTGGGTTAATGGGAAGATGGTGGAATGAGTTCCCCAAAGTTATGAAGCACCAAAGAAGTTCAGAGCAGCCAGTGTGTCCCTGACTTTCAGTTGTTACTGAAATTCCCCTGACTTCTAAAGTTGCCATGGGGACTGGTGGGACCCTGTGCAGATAGATGTACAGCAAGAAATAAGAAAGCAGCAAATGCAACTCAGGATGTTCTTTTGTGAATTAAATACCTGCATGAAATAAGGTTAATTTATCACTAAACTTTAACTTTCCTTTCATCCCCTAAGTAAACCAGTGTTTATAGAAAGAAAATAGAAAAATATGTCAATCCCTAGAATAGAGGTTTTTTAAGTTTTTTTAATTGAAAATATGAATAATTTCAATTAAACATACAATGTAATTTCAAATTACATCTCTGAAAAAACTCTTAAAGCTTAAAGCCATGAGGAATCAAGCAAGTTGGATAGCTGTGAGAGGAAGTTCTTAATTACATAGCAAGTCAGAGCATGCAGAGAACTCAGAATTATTTCACAAGATTTGCACAGTGGCTCCTTCCAAACGGAGAGGGATGTTTGGCCATAATCTGTGTACTTCTCCAAACAAGACTGTGATTACAGCACATGCCCAACATTGATAAGGATGTTTTTATTAACTGGGGAGTTGATTTCAAAAAAGTTCATTTACAGAACTTAAGACAAGATTTAAACAAGAAAACAAGTATTTGTTTAGGTTGTACTTTTTGAATGTTGGCATACAAGTGAGGCTTGTTGTGAACTGTGAATATGCTGCTTGTCTTGGTGACACCTGAACTGGATGACCTTGCCATTGCTATTGGAGAACTAAGGCCACAACAAAGTGTGTTAATCCTTGGAAAACAGAGAGCCACTGGATACATCAGCCAAACTTGCCAAACACTGCTGTGAAATAGTAAGGGTTGTTTTAGTTAGCATTTACAGTTTTCCTTTCCCAGCCAAGTCTCTTAGTTTACAAAGTGCACTTGGCATTGCTGATTAGTGTACACACTCAAACTTTCAGGACCAACTATGCATGAGATCATATGAGAGCAAACTTGCTTTTTTCCCACTATAATTTCAGTCACAAATTTTGTGAGTTCAGGGACACATTTTGACCAAACCTAAAGACAAAAAAAGAAAGAAAGGAAAAATTAAAGTATATTTTTTCATATTTCCTAAAGACAAGTTTCTCCTAAAGAAGAGAATCAAACATTCTTTAGTTTGAAAACAAAACCTGGTAAGAATTGGTAGAATGTGCCCTTTGATAAAAAAGCAAAATATCAAATTTAAATCTACAAATTTTATTTAATTCTGACAATAATACACATGGAATATTTTAATTTGATGAATTAAATGAAAAAAAGCACAGAGAATTTAAAAAATAAAAGCAAAACAACATTTCTGAAATAATAATGGTTATTGGAAGACTGTCCCTGCTAGATAAATTATAAAGCTATAGTTATCACTATTGATAAGATACTGTCATATGAAAATGAAAATAGATCAACAAAATAGAATAGAAATTGGAGAAATAAGTGTAATGTGTTTAATATTTGATAAAAGTAACATTAAATCAGTGGAGAAAAGAAAGGACGATCAATACCAGGTATGAAAACAACTGCGTAGCCACCTAGGAGAAATATAACTTTGATTCTTTACTTCATAACTTACATGAAAGGAACCCAAAGGGGCCAGATATCTAAATATGGAAATGCTAGTCTAATCTATCAGATCCCACATCCCTGTCTGAACTCAGTTACCTTTATTCTTAAGACTACTAATAGGACTAAAATTTGTCACCTAAACTCAATCCAGGTAGGTTATCATTGACATTCTTTTTCTCCAAAAGCCTCTTCTGAAGGAAGTTAATAGGACTGTCCACCCATTCATTCTGTTAGATGTGTGTTGAGAACTTGCCAGGTGGCAAGCTTCATGAGGATCTGCTGCTAAAGAAATGGCCAGGACAGACACTGGTGGAGCTTAAGTTTAACAGAGAATGAGATAAATGTTACAACTGGGAAAGATGGAAATTACCAGGAGGGTGTCCACATAGTCCAGGTTAGAAAAATCCATCTTGAGAAAAGTGAAGCTTAAAGAATTCTCTAGCCCAAACAGAGCTGGACAGGGTTGATGCCCAGGCATGAGGAACAGGAAGATCTGGGTGAGAGAAACCACAATTCACTAGAATAACTGAAAGATGTTTGGTGTACCTGGAGAGAGGAGTGGTGGTGACAGAAGAGGCTGGAAAGATAAACATTAGCCAAAAACCTTGGAACCTCTGTCGAGGGATTTGGGTTTTATACTAAAATCATTGGAACATCATTAAAAGATCTGAAACTGGAGAAACTCCAATTAGATGTCTAAGGGTTTTGTTTGTTCTATTCCATTGTTTGATTGCAATGTGGAACATGCGTTTTTGGGGAGGATGAATGGGGCAAGGACATATTCCTGAGGACAGGTGGTTGTGCCCATAACTTACGTTGCAAAAAATGAAGTTGAAGAGATATAGAAGGGAGAAATCTTTGTAAAAGACAAATCTGATAGTGTTATTTGCATGATCAAAACTCTTCAAACTTTCCCTACTTTTCTTAGGATAAAATTTCAGAATTCTTAACAGGACTTAGAGGGTCCTTTGTGGTCTGCCCCTGCCCTCTTCCCTTTGCACTCTTACCTTTTCTGTTCTTTGTGTGTGCCAAGGTCTTTGAACCTGAACAGAACCTACCTAAATAACTTTATATAGGATTAAGTGGTTCACTGTTGTATTCCAAGAACAATGAATGAGCAAAGTGATGACTTATGAACTACTGAGGAAATCAGATCAATAGGATTTGGAAGTGAGAAGGATGAGAGACATCAAGGATGAAACCAAGATGTATAGCTTGAGAGAATGGAGTAGTAGCTCAGTGGTGGACTGCTTGCCTAGCATGTGTGGGGCAGTGGGTTCAATTCTCAGCACCGCATACAAATAAATAACAAATAAAGGTCTATTAACAACTAAAATTTTTTAAGAAAAAAAGATGTATAGCTTGAGTGGGTGATTTGAGGAACAGTTTAGACAGGGAGAAGATGGATGTTTCAATGCAGATAATGTTGAATTTGAGGTGGTTGCAAGTTATCCAAGGTGAGATGCTAAATAAACAATTGGATACCAGTACTCACCGCCTGTTAGATTCTGTGTTAGGCACTTTCACACATATTATCTTATGTAATTAACAAAAGCCAAACACAGATAGAAACAATTAACTATATGACCTAATTTTTAAAGTAGGCTCGGCACAAATTATGTTAATGCAGACTTTGAATAACCCCACACCTATTCATCTGGGGAAATGAGCAATTTATCCTGGAGGAGTTAAAAAGTGATGATTTGAATCACTTCATTCTCCAAGTATCCTTATATCACAATTATGGGAAGACTTAAAAAACAAAACAAGTATAAGTGGGTTGCTAAATAATTTTATTCCCATGGAACAGTTTAAGCCTGTTCTAGTTTTTTGCATAGATAATCATGGGGCCCAGCACATTTTAAATAAGCCATTAATAGGGATAAGGAAGGAAATATCTTAACACTCCTATCTTCAACAAGTGTTGTTGTTGAAGATAGGAGTGTTAAGATATTTCATAGTACCTTCTTTTTAAAAATTAATTAACTTATTTTTGAAGCATTATAATTATATGTAATAGTGGAATTCATTATGCCTTATTTGTACATTCACATAATTTAATCAGTCTCTTTCCCCAGTACCTTCCCTTCCTCCCTATCCACTTGCTCTACTGATCATTATTCCTTCTATTATTATATGTATAAGCAGGATTCACTGTGGTATATTTATACATGGATATAGCATTATTTGGTAGAATCCATTGCCTAGTACTTCCCTATGCCTTCCCCCTTCTCTCCCTCTCAATCCCCTTCCTTTACTTCATTGATGTCCCTTCTATTCTTTTGAGATCCTCCTCATTTTTTGTCCCCCCCCCCAGCTTTCACAAATGAGAGAAAACATTTGACCCTTGACTTTCTGAGTCTGATTTATTTCACTTAGTACAATGTTCTCCAGTTCCATCCATTCACCAGCAAATGACATAATTTTACTCTTTTTTTTATGACTGAGTAAAATTCCATTGTGTGTATATACCACATTTTCTCTATCCTCTTGTCAGTTCATGGGCACCTGGGCTGGTTTCATAACTTGACTACTGTGGATTGTGTTGCTATAAACACTGGTATGCATGTATCATTATAGTATGCTGATATTAGTTCTTTGGGATAAATATTGAGGAGTGAGATACATGGGTCACAAGATAGTTCCATTCCTGGCCCATATTACTTCCTTTAGCAATTTCTTTGATTTTACCATCTTGCTTTTGAAAATGTATAAAAATTAAAATTTGTTAACCACTTCTTATTTATAGTTTATGTACTTATGAATTTTTTGCTATGTGTCTAGGTAAAATATTCTGCATTCAAAGACATATTTCCACTAAATCCTTCAAACTTTCAGACTCTTTTTAAGTTTCTCAGCAATAGAACTTGCTCTTGGCTCTACATTATTTTAGAACAGTGTTCCTTAATATAAAACAAACACCAATATCAACAGGATTCTTTTCTCAAAACACACATTCTGATAACTTCAGATCAGTTAAGTCAGCATTTCTCAAGAAGGGGCCCAAAAATCTGCATTTTAAACAGCTGCTCAGGTAATATTTATACACAGTAAAGTTTGAAAATTTGGATAATTTTTTAAAGGGAGATAATTCTCATTATATATCTTCAGTGCATTTTTTTCAGGGCTGAGGACCTAACTCAGGGCCTTGCACATGCTAGGCAAGAGCTCTGCCACTGCTAAAACCCCAATCCCCTCATTATATAGCTTGCCATCAGAAATAGTATGGAATACCTTGTCGCAGAAAAGTAACATAACAGAACAACAAACACACTGAAGATTTGAATCTTCAGATAAAAACAAAGAGATTTCCATTTAAAAAATGTTTAAAATAGACTTTATCCACCTATTGCTGCTGCTATATTGCTGGAGAAGTGAGCTACAAATACTTTACATGTAACTACTAAATGCCAGGTAAGTATTCATTTAAAAAAAACTAAGTGGAAGTAGGAAGATACACATTACAAAATAATTCCTAGACTTTGAGGGGTTTGTTGCTGATTTTATTTGACCTTTTTTTGGTAAATGTTGTTCCTAACAGGTATGACATAACTGATTCACTGCAATGAACTCTGAATTGTTATCCACAATCTTTATTCAGCATATCAATGTCTGTATCATTGTTAATTACATTATATATAAACATATATTATATATAAAATTATATGTGTGTGTGTGTGTATATATATATATATATATACATACAAAAAAACTTTTAATAACACAAATAGAGAAATCAGAGAGTGATTGAAACTCTCATTTTTCAAGACAAATAAATGCTGCTACTTGAAATATTCTGGACAAATAGAAGCATATGAGAGCAGATCTCTGCCTAAATGAATAATCTGTGTTTCTTAAATCTGAAAAAGAGAAGAAAGAATCATTTCTGTGAACATTTTTCATGTACAAAGCTCTAGTCTTTTTTAAATTCAGATACTAAAAGACTGATTTTTAAGAATTTCTCTTTTTGCAAAATAAGTAGAAATTTCTATTATCCACCAATTACACATAGGTAAAAAGTAACAGAGAGTGAACAGAAGAGAGATACATATTATGCATGCAAGGCAAATTAAAACTTGGGATGTTGGGGGGGTATGCTTTGATGTACAAAAGAACCATTGTTAATGTGGGACAAAACCTCCCCAGTATGGAACAGAGATAAAAAGGAGGGAGTTTCTAGCAGATCAAGGTCAACTGAGATATGTGAATAACATAAATGCTATTAATCTAGTACTGCATGAATCACAGGAGTTCAGCAGGGTATGGTTGTGTGGCAGAGTTCATGGCCGGAGTGTGTTATGTCACTTTGTATTAGATAAAGAGCGTATTCATCAAGATTCCTAAATACCATCCAAACTGGCATCGAAGAAGCTTTAAAGAGCTTGAGAGAACAAATCAAAGGACTATATCTGAGGCTCAGAAAGGTAATAGGGATGTTCAAACAGTGCAGCAAGTTTCGCTACTTGCAGGCATCCATACAATCTCACTTTGAGGAAATAGCGTGAAAAAGGATTTCTTGGTTGGATTGCTAGCAGCTTATTATGCCCAATGTCACCTCACTCACTATGCCTTTATTTAATAGTCAGAAAAGATGCAGACTGTATTACCTTAAAAGATTGTATGTGGAAATGTGGAGTTTATTTCTTCTTATCACTAATTTAAAATACAAAATGAGCTGCTTCTCCTTTCTTTAAGGAAATTATGAAATTACTAAATAAGGATCCTTCTCTGTTCCCAGATTCAAATTTGCCTAAATGTTTGAGAAATGTTTAAAAACTATGGACTACTAAGATGTGTATTAGGAGATGTACATATATCTGAAGAACATTCTAGGCCCAGACCTTTTAAAAGCAGAATTAAGAAGAAATAATGAGAGTAAAGGACATGAAAAGGAAGAATCGAGAAGGAAAACAGAAGAATGGCAAATCACAACAGCAGACTAATCAAAAAAAAAAAAAGGAAGAAAACAAAAGAAATAAGAAGGTGAAACTAAGAAAATAATAGAAAGATTCGTTTTTTTTAATAGTCAATGAAAAGTAACTTTTTTCACAATAGATTGCATTCTCATCAATCTAGCAAAGCAGAGAGCCTTATATAAATACATAGAAAAAATCATAAAGAGCAAGCACCCTAGAACATTGGCCCATGGATGACATTTTTTTTTTTTTTTTTTGGTACCAGGGATTGAACCTAGGGGCACTCAACCAGTGAGCCACGTCCCCTGGCTTTTTTATATTTTATTTAGACACAGGGTCTTGCTGAATAACTTAGGGCCTCACTAAATTACTAAGTCTAGCTTTGAACTTATGATCCTCCTGCCTCAGCCTCCCATGCTGCTGGGATTATAGGCGTGCATCACTGTACCCAGAGACATCTTAATTTGAACACAGCTGGTAATTCTACTGAGTTCCTACAACTTACACCCTATTGCAATCCTATTGATTCATTTATTCAAGAAATATTTAAGTGCCTTGAATGTACAAGGCATTGAGGATCTACAGTGAATAAGACAGCCATGACCCAGCCTTCCTAATAGCTTATTGTTTTAAGATTGATGTTGGTGGCTATAGTAAAAGTGAAGTGTTCCTTAAAAAATCATGTTCACTCATAATAACCTCAGAACATGACCTTATTTGGAATTACTGTTCCTTGTAGATGTAACCAGCTAATGCTCTTCAGCTTAAGTCATCCTATATTTAAGTTGAGCCTTAAATCCAATGACTGGTGTCCTTGTAAGAGAAGCAAGCACAGAGAGACACACCTGAAGACAGCCATGGAAAGATGGAGGCAGAGATGAAGCAGGGAGTGGAGCAAAACATCTACAAGCCAAAGAGCACCAAAGATTGCTGGCAGCCTCTCTAGGTGAAGGGACAGTCATGGGATGGCTTTTCCTCATAGCCTCCATAAGGAGGCTCCCATTTTCTGGCCTCTAGAATGGTGAGAGTATACATTTCTGTTGCTTTGAGCCACCAAGTTTGTGGTAACTTGTTATGGCAGTCCTAGGAAACTAATACGGTGTTAAAGAGGGCTCATTTGAAAATAAGCACCCAGACCTAAGTCGCCCTTATCACAGAGGGCGGTGAGCATGTGAGTCCAAGGAAACACAGATGCAGAGATCTTTAACTAAATTCTCAATAAAGGGATCAACAAATGAGGTTGAGTTCACTAACAGATGGACCCATTATCAGAGTTAGAGGGTCTTTGAAGGAATCTAGTGATTCTATTCATTTCACAGCTGAAGAAATGGGTGTGACCTGTCCTACTTTTTTCTCATTTGCCTCAAGGGATGCAGATGATCTGTCCAATCTGAGACAGGAAGTCTCCAGCTGGTGGACACACTGATTGATTCAAATGGATTCTCCAGAAGGGGGATTTATTACCAGTAAGATCGGAACCAAAAATTTTGTGTATTCAATGGTTATTCTAGAACATCTACTCTGTAAGTCCTCATGAAAGAAGCAAGTGGCATGAACTCTTGTCCTGTAGAACACATACATAACACTGACTTTCAAACCTGTTCTATTTTACTATAGGCAAAGTCAAACAAGTACATTTTTGGTTCCTTGGGTTAAACTTAAAGGTTCAAAACAGAGTAGAAGACAAAGGAAACTTGTCCCAGTCTTTTCTGATTGCTATACCAAATACTTTAGACTGTGAGACTTAATAAACAACAGAAATTTATTTCTTACAGTTCTTGAGGCTAGGGAATCAAAGATCAAGGCACTGGCAGATTTGATACCTTAAGAGGGCTATTTCCTGGTTCATAGATGGCTGTTTTTTTCCATGTCCTCACATGGTAGAAGAGACAAAGGATCTCTCTGGGTCTCTTCCATAAGGGCACTAAGCCCACTAAGGATTAGTTATGATCCCATATTAATTATGGGCATTCTGCCTTCATGCCTAATCATCTCCAAAAAGACCCATCTACCATTACTTTGGAAGCTAAAATTTCAACATATGAATTTTAAGGGGACATAAATATTCAGTTCATTGCAAACCTTCAGAACATTTCCATCTGTGGCACTTAGGACAACAGCATTGCTTAGCTGTTAGAGTCTGTAAACAAGTCAAAATAACACCTGGCATTTAGCCAGGGGAATGTTAGAGTTCGTAAACAAGTCTGGATGGTGCCTGGCAAAATGCCAGAGGGAGTGGTTTGAGAAGTAACAAAAGCGAGCCATTAAGTGTGGAGATTCCTTATTGGTTGACTGATGTATCTAGTTTATGCTAATTAGATAAGCTGTGTGGAATGTATAAATACTGCTCCTGTCCTGCAATAAACGGCTCCTACTCCTGCTGTATCAACGTACACAAGTTCTTCGTCACCCCCCTGATTATTCTGCTGTAGCCGGACTGCGGCACTTAGCTTTCTGGCTTATGGTTAATTAATTCTCCTGCTAGTACCAGAAAACTTCTAATAAAAAAAAAGCACATTCACACACACAAGACCCTATTCAATGGCCTTGAAGAATCCCAAAAGTAATCAAAATTTTGAGGAGTCCAGATCTTTCAAAGAAGAAAAATTCATCAAGCCTAGGCAGAAACTAAGAATATGGACAGCAAGTGGCCAGAGAGGTGCAGAGAAGCCAAGCAAAGCTTCTATCAGTCTCATGGGACTGGACAAACAAAACTGGGGGTTCGAAACTATCAAGGGATCCATGATGAGAGAAGCCAAGATCCTCAAGAGAAAGTTCAAGCTGCTTTTCCACTTGAGACGGTCCTCATTTGTTTCTGATTCAGCTCAAGAGATAGGAAAGCTGATCCAAAAAGTGTTTGCCAAGAGGCTAAAACACTAAGCAGAGCTATTGGCAGTCTCCCTGGGATATGGAGATTAAAAAAAAAAAAAAGACAGAGTTCAGAACTGCCAAAGTGGAGATGCCCAAGTAAACATACCAGGGCTCTGCTTGAGACTTCTTACACCCTTGAAGTGAGGGCAGACCTAAAAACAGTGCAAACCTTGAAGACTTGGATACAGCTTCAAATCAACTCACTCCCTAATTGGATTAAGGTGATCTGCTCCTTAAGTGCTGACCGTCTTCTGGAAGCTAAAGAACATTCTCTCTGAAGCAAAACACCCACCTAGACAATCTTCAGTTTTTCATATATCATGTCCAGGCTTCCATAGAAGATTACCAGACACATCCAGAGAGAGGACCAAGATAAAAAAAGTTAAAAAATAACATACTAAACCCAATGATGATACAGATATTGAAATAAATGGACCCAAATTTTAAAATAGGATAGCCCATAAAGGATCACAGAAAAGTTTATAGCACATAACACAGAAGGGAGCCTGGCTAGGAAGGAATCTTGGTCACTCAGGAACAGGCTTTTCCTCTGAAGATTTCAAGACAGTCATTCCATGTGGGTTTTTTGTTGTTGTTGTTGTTGTTGTTTGCTGGGGATTAAACCCAGGGGCCCTTTACCACTGAGCCAAACTTCCTCAGTCTCCCTTACATTGGTCTTGGTTCCAGAATCTTGGTTCCACATCCAGCCCTTTTTATATTTTATTTTAAGACATAGTCTCCCAAAGTTGCTTAGGGCCTCACTAAATTGTTGAGGCTGGCTTTGAACTCCCGGTCCTCCTGCCTCAGCCTCTGGAGCCACTGGTATTACAAGCTTAAGCCACTACACCCGGCTGAGTTGTTCTTAATAGGAGGTGACTGTGATCATTGCCTAGAAAATCATTTCTTTACCCTCAGGGATTGCTCATATGAAGCAGGACTTCCCAAAACACTCAGAGTCTTGAATTGCTCTGCAGTGCTTGCATTTTAAAAAATAAAGCTGCATTTAAAAAATAAATTTCATGGTAGACCTGATAGTAAGTTGAAGGGGCTTAGAATACCATGAGCAAGTTTCTTGTGAGTTATAGTCAGATGCTGACCCAGACTGTAGGAAATAAGTAAATGGGGTTTCCACATAGATTTAATTAATTTTTTACCACCAGAGGTTAAGGGAGAACAATGGGAAATCACATATTAAAGAATTAATAACATAAAGATAAGCCTCCCCATTACCTAATTTAGTTTACTTTCTTTGGTCTTTTCTCTCTTGCTTCTCCTTTTCGGTTTCTTCCACGAATACTGCATTTCTTCCTCTTCCCTTAAGCTATGCACACTCTCCTATCTTCTCCCCAGTCCTGGCTTGGCACCATCCTCGAGGTAACAGCTTCTGGAACCAAGACCAATGTAAGGGAGACTGAGGAGGTGCCCAGCTACTTCCCCTGGCAGCATTAAAACTCTCAGAATGAAACAAGAGCTCTAACCCTGACAAGTACCTCCATGGGGAGGGAACCATTCACTTTACTCTAACTGGACCATGGGCTCAGCTTGGGCTCAGGACACCACATCTGTGTCTTGTGTGTATTTCCTGGCTAAAATCAAAGAGGCAAGTTTTGCCCAGTCTATCCCTTCCCATAATCACCTTTAGTGGTGAAGCAGTTAATGCAGTATTCCTTCTCTTGGCTGGGAGTTTTCATTTTTTGTTGGCACCGTTTTATCCCTGGAGACAATAGCAGATTGTTTCTGGTGTGCACAGAAGGATCCTGTTCTGGCAGGCAGGCTTCCAGTCAGCAAGCTTCACATCCTCTGCAAAGAACGTACGTGTGCCTTGTTCGGACCTGACTTTCAAGTATCTTTCATAAAGACAGTCATCTTAGTCATGACCTGCAATGGTGTTAGGAACTTGTACAAAACTGCAAACAATGCTCTTCAGACAGTTTAAGCAAACTGAAAAGAGTCAGGTACAGAAATCCTTGGGCCAAAATGCTCGGGACCTCAGACTATGCACATTCCCTGGGAAAAAGTCTTCCTTTTCCTTATACCTCTGCCCTCCTCAGCAGCCTTCAAACAGCTGGGTTGGGCAATCATAACCGCAGGCATCACCCCAGATGAGGAGCTTTCCTGGCAGGAAGAGAAGGGATTCAAAGCAGCACAGAACTCCCTATTTGGGTCTGAGGGTCTGTCCCTAAAGCAGATCCCACCCAGCCCTGCCCTCACTCCCCAAGGATGTTCCACTGTCCCTAATACCCAGGAAGAAAACATCTTAGACTCCATGAGAAGATATCCTGGGAGAAGGGTAGTCCATACTAAGAGAAACAATTACTAAGATCTTCATACAGGCATAGTTCATAAAGCACAGAGCATTTAGGCTTATCATATCTTGAAGAATTACGAGTCTAAAGGAAGGAAACCAAGTCAACAAGGTAAAGAGACTTACCAGTGGTCACGCAGATGGCAAATGACAAAGCTATTTTCCAAGAAAGAAACAATCCATTTTCTACGCAGAAAATTGCCAAATTAGTTATGGAGCTCCTGTGCCCTGGAGGAGATGGCACACAACTCCCCAATCCTTGAGTGGGCACTGTGCATAAGAACTTCCTTCCAAGAGTGCAATGAGCTGGGAGAAACCTGACAATCATCGCCTTAAGCGGGCCATCAAGATCAACATCAAGGATGTTCACTCATCTTGATAGTGTGTACCCCTGATTTGATGTCATAAGAATGGCAGTTGACCTCTGTGATCTTCCTTCCCAAACCCCATAATCTCAATCTGGTTATGAGAAAAATATCAGACACATTCCAATTTGAGGAACTTCCTTCACAATACCTGCTGGGTATTTATCAAAACTGTCAAGGTCATCAAACACAAGGAAAGTCTGAGAAACAATCACAACCAAGAGGAGCCTAAGAAAACATGACTAAAGGTAATGTAGTTAAATACATCTTAAATGGTGTGGGTGGGGGAAAGTTTACCAATACATTCTGATGTTTTTTAGATTAATGAGAATATGATATAGAAGAAGAATAGCAAAAGAATGTGTTATCATTAATTTCCATTTAGTCATCTAAAAATATTTAAATATTCTAAAGAAAAAAGCATAGCAAAAAGCATTAATAGGGCCTAACACAAAAATGGCAAGTAATATCTTCCAAAGGTGGCCACATTTAATATCTATCCCATTTCACATGCTCTCTTCTAACAAAGTGACATCCGCATATCTCCTTAAGGGTCCATTGTTTCCTTCCTTAAAATCTATCTGGACCTTATAACTGTCCCACTTGATAAAAGTTGCCAAATTTGGCTGCATGACTTCTGAGGAGAGGTCAGACAAGACATTGTGGCTTCTGCCTTCAATTTGGATCCTGAACTAGGGTGAGATTGGCAACTCTTCTGCACCTGTTTATCCAAATTGATTGTCATGTGGGCCCCTAGCTTTTCTTGTAGAGGTGGAAATGAGGAATGTGGCTAAAGAAGGAGGCAAAGGTTATATTTTTGGTGGGCCAGGGAGAGAACAGAAGAGATACGGAATGACAATGTGAATTTGTTTTGCACAGTAGGCCTGATTCTGAGTCTCTCTGAGAGAGTGGATTGAGAAATGGGAAGAGGCAGGCTCCTCAAAGATTTTGTGAGACTCTGAGCATAGTCTGGGCTGCTTCAGAGTCCAGAAGTAAAAGCTCAGTCTGCAAAACTTAAAGTATATGGTAACCATGATGGTTATTTCTCATTGAATTGATACATTCAAAATCTGGTTTAGAGGGGTTGTTGTGGTAAAATGTAACTTAAAATTTACAATTTAACCCTTTTAAAATATACAGTTAAATACATTTACAATGTTGTGAAACCATCATTACTATCTTCAAAACTCTTTCAATATCCCAAGCTGAAATTCTGTTTGCATTAAATGCTAACTAAATATTCCCCCTCCTTTTAGCCCATAATAGCCACTTTTTTTCCTTTTGTTCCTGCAGCCATAACAAAATACCACAGATAGGATAATTTAGAAGAAAAGAATTTTATTCCTTATAGTTCTGGAGCCTAGAAAATCAAGATCAAGACGCTGCAACTTGGGTGTCTGGTAAGGGCTGCTCTCTGCAAGATTCCCTCCTTGTTGCTGTGTCCTAACATGAGAGAAGGCAGAAGGGTGAAAATTGACTAGAGTGCCCCCTTGACCATTTATAAGGCCACTAATCCATCTGTAAGGACTTCACCCTTATAACTTAATCACTGCTCAAGTTTCCACCTCTTAAAACTGACATGTTAGCCTTCCACTTTCAACATACGAATTTTAAGGGACACATTCAGATCATAGCACCACTGTTCTTCTTCCTGCCTCTATAAATTTGACTATTCTAAGTACCTCATGTAAGTGAAATCATATACTTTTTATGTATGATTATGTAATTTAGCATCATGTTTTTCAGGTTCATCCATTCTGTAGTGTATATCAGAATTTCGTTACTATTTAAGGCAAATTAATAATATTCCACTATAACCCTGTGTTGTTTATTCATTCACCCATCAATGGATACCTGGGCTGCTTTTACCTTTTGACAACTATGAATAGTGCACTAAAATGTGCAAGTATCTTAATGTTGCTGTTTTCAATTCTTTTTTAAAAATTATTTTTATTTATATATGACCACAGAATGCATTACAATTCTTATTACACATATAGAGCACAATTTTTCATATGTCTGGTTGTTTACAAAGAATATTCACACCAATTCGTGTCTTCACACATGTACTTTGGATAATAATGTCCATCACATTCCACCATCCTTTCTAACCCCATGCCCTCTCCCTTCCCCTCCCACCCCTCTGCTCTATCTAGAATTCATCTATTCGTCTCATGCTCTTCCTCCCTACCCCACTATGAATCAGCCTCCTAATATCAGAGAAAACATTCAGCATTTGTTTTTTTGGGATTGGCTAACTTCACTTAGCATTATCTTCCTCAATGCCATCCATTTACCTGCAAATGCCATGATTTTATTCTCTTTTATTGCGGAGTAATATTCCATTGTGTATATATGCCGCATTTTTTTTATCCATTGATCTATTGAAGGGCATCTAGTTGGTTCCACAGTTTAGCTATTGTGAATTGTGCTGCTGTAAACATTGATGTGGCTGTGTCCCTGTAGTATGCTGTTTTTAAGTCCTTAGGGTATAGACTGAGGAGAGGGATAGCTGGGTCAAATGGTGGCTCCATTCCCATTTTTCCAAGAAATCTCCATACTGCTTTCCATATTGGCTGCACAAATTTGCAGTGTCACTAGCAATGTATGAGTGTACCTTTTCCCCCACATCCTCACCAACACTTATTGATGTTTTCAATTCAATTTCAATTGAATATATACCCAGTAGTGGAATTGCCCTGTATGGTTGGTTGATCACTTAGATCATTTTGTCAGAGGTTCCCTTGATTCCCCTGCCTTTCCAACATTTGCTTAAAACCTCCAAGAAAAACCTAATCCTAGGATCTATGCTGCCTTCTTAGCCCTTGCTGCAGGCAGCTGAGCTGCTGGAACAATTCTTACAACCATGCAGATTGACTGTAGTACAAAAGTCACATGTTGGAGTCTTGGCTGGACTCACAGCACAGTCTGTCAATTCTTCCATTGTCATAGAATTCCATCACCCACCCTTTCAACCGTTACTTCAAACCTTCAACACACCCCTGAAGCCCCAAACTCTTCCTGGGCCCTCTTCTCTTACTACCTCACTTAATCTCTTACACCAAGGTCCTGCAGCTTCCACCATTCACATAGCAGCTTCATGATTTTTGTCCTAATTATATACTTTAGAATTATTAATAATTTTATTTAAATAACTGATTTTTAATTCCTTTTATCCAGAAAATCTCCATTGTGTTACATTTGATATACTACCAAAATTATTGCATCAACATCTTAATATAATTTGTGTCACTATAACAAAATATCTGAGGCTGGGTAGTTAGAAGGAAAAGAGATTTGTCTGGTTCACAATTCTGGTGCCTGGAAAGTCCAAACTCTGGCAGTGACATTTGTGAAGGGCTTCATGTTTCACCATAACTTGGCAACCATCATCACATACTGGAAGGAAGCATGTACAACAGCCTTAAGCAGCACGTGTAGAAAAGCCAAACGTGTAAAGGGTGGCCTGCCTTGCTTTATAGCAACCTGCTCTTGGTAGCAGTCCCTTGAGATCTTTCCCACTCCTATGAGACAGGCATTAATTAATTCCGAGTGTAGGGATCCCATAATCCAATCACGTACTACTGGATCCCACCACTTATAGGTTCCTCAACCTTTCAATACCCTCACATTGGGGACTAAACATTCAGCACATGAAATTTTAGAGAACAAACCATACCCAAACCACCATTAAGTACATTACAATTAGGAAAATTGTTGAGCAAGTGCCTGCTCAACTGCTACAAGGTCTCCTGCATCCATACTTATCTCTGTCTCCTTCACTCCATGTGCAGGGAGCGAATCAGGTGTTCCCCTTCCAGCTCGAGGGGCATCACACCTGGACTCTTGACACTTTTTGCCATTGTCCATCAGGATTTGATCTATCAGGATGCTCCTTTCGCCTGCCACATCTTGAGCTCCTCAGTTCTCATCTCTCTCACAAGAGATGAAAACTGCCCCTACCTAAGTCTCCAGGCTCTTCCGTAATTACACAACCTGTGACATTTTTTTCTCAGCCACACTGAAGTTAAAAACTTGAGCTTCTAACATGCCTTGCTTCTTCCCACCTTCCTATCATTTCTCAGACTGCTTTTTCTATCTGTAATACCTTTTTTTTTCCCTCTCTCCCCATTTGGGGGTATAGGAAACCAAACCCAGAGCCTTGCATAAACTAGGCAAGCACTCTACCATAGAGCTGCATCTGCAGCATCTTTTTAAAAACTTTTAGTTGAATTTGTAAAGGGTCTCATTAAGCTGAGACCTAGTTGCTGAGACTGGCCTCGAACTTGAGAACTTCCTGCCTCAGCCTGCTGAGTAGCTGAAATTACAGATGTGCACCACCACACCGAGCTTTCCCCATTAAGAGGAGGAGGAGGGGGAAGAGAATGAAGGAGGAGGAGGGAGGAGGAGGGAGGAGGAGGAGGAGGAGGAGGAAGAGAATGGAGGAGGAGGAGGAGGAAGAGAATGGAGGAGGAAGAGGGAGGAGGAGGAGGAGTTTTAGTCAGCTTTTTTGTTGCTGTTACTAAAGAATCTGACCATCACAACAGTAGGGGAGGAAAAATTTATTTGAGGACTCACAGTTTCAGAGGTCTTAGCCCAGAGAAGGCCAGCTCCATGCCTCAGGGCTCAAGATGAGGCAGAACATCTTCGTGTAAGAATGTGGCAGAGGTAAGCAGCTCACATCAAGCTGATCATGAAGCGGAGAGGGAGACTCCACCTCCGGATACAAAATATATATCCCCTAGCCGTGCCCCCAATTAACTTCTTCCTCTAGCCACACCCCACCTGCTTCTAGTTACCACTCAGTTAATCTCATCACAGGGATTAATTCACTGGTTGTATTAAGATCCTCACAATCCAATGATTTCTCCTCTAAACCTTCTTTTGTTGTCTTACATGTGAGCTTTCGGGGGACAACTCATAGCCAAACCATAACAAAGAAGAAGAAGGAGAAGGAGAAGGAGGAAGAAGAGGAGAAGAAAAAGGAGGAGGAGGAGGAGGATCAGAATATTTGTATCTATCAGAGGATGAGAAATTTTATTCTTTGTTATGATGTCTAATTTTAAATAGGCACATCATGTGATTAAGAAGATTTGCTTGTTTTGATACCCCCCACCATTCCTCATTTCAAGACACTACTCTTTTTTTCTATATTTTTCCATTCAAAATAACATTTGGTTTTATAATATTGACAATAGCACCATCCAGTCTAAAAGCTCAGTTCTGAGATTATGGTAAAAAACACATGTATTAAAAATTCCTCTTTCCATAATATAAAGTCATTCCCAATAGATATAACATATATTTATGTGTAACATAAATTAATTCTTTAAATGATATCTGGTTACTAAAACAAACTTGTCTCTAATGTCACCAATAGATGTCAGGCAATTTAAACATTTAGGATGTTTATAATAATTTGATCTTTTGATTATTAAAAATTATAGAATTACTATGTATAGTATAATTCTTTTGATTTTTCAAACTATGTTATTACTATAAATCTTTCCTCAAAGACTTCATATGGACAAATCCTGTCATCAATGATTTTGTTCATATTTGAAAAGGAAAAAACAAAGGCTAGTTTTTGAAGAACTTAACAATGTTTATAGGGAAGATATTCCCTTATGGAAACTTTATCCTCCTGAGTATCTTGTGAAATTCCTTTCTAAGTTTTATTTTTCCAAGGTCACACAAAGGAACAGAACATTTAGTTTATTACCTCAGTGTCCAAATCTAGTATAGTGCCAGCAACTTTCATTACCAAGCAGCAGAAATTATAGGGACTTTCTTCTCACAGACTTCCCATCAATCCTAGATTCCACTGGATTCAATGATTATTAAGTAAGGCACATTTTAAATATTAGATTTTTTTCCAGAAGATCTCTATAAAATATTAATCATTTTAATATTGTTTGCAGTTATCCAGGAAAACTGGTGCACAGTCTGCTTCTTCTAGGTCAGTGTGATGGGTTGCCAAGAGACCAGAGAAGACATCAGGGATGGCATGTGAAGCTTACATAAGATTTGTACAAAACTGCTTATGGAGAAGATCCGGTGGTGACCTCTTCCCCTCACAGTGCTTCTCCAGAGAGTAGCATTTCCAGTCCTCGTGGAACTTTGTCCAGTGGTGGCCAACTGGAGAAGCGCCTCTTTCTCCACAGTACTCCATACCAGTTACCACACGGGGGAGTGTATAGGGTAGATTGCAGAAACTGTGACATCATTGGCTTGCTTTGTCCCATTATATGACCAACACTCCAAGAAACTTGGCATAGGTGCAAGAAAGCGTTTCTACAGAGAACACTAGTTTGCCCTAGTTTTCATGAGAGATAGTCAGTGTCCTTCCAGATAATCCTTATCTGGACATGCTGGTCTGGGCCCACTCTCATTTTTCCCTTGACTTGGCTAGGTTCTTGGGAATGGAAAGGGACGTGTCAGGACATGGTGTTTGCTCTTTTTTTTTTTTAAAGGATAAAACAACTGCCAAGCTAGTAGTTTGTGAGAAAATATCCCATATTTAACATTTCACAGTTCTCAACCTAATAATGTTGTATATATTTTTCTTCTTCCACATCTCTCGTATCATCTCATTTCTACCATAATCCTGTGATTGTGTGGCAGGTGTCTTTCCCTCCCACCCCCACTCACACTCACACAGGCTCCACTTCCCTCTCAGAGAATCTTACCTTGGTGCACATTTGGGGAAGTTATATGCTTCAGGGGAAGCTGAACAGTTTCCTCATCTTGTTAGTCTAATTATGATCTTTTAGATTGCCCTCACCAGTGACTCATTTAGGAAAGACATATGAGGCCCTCTGGAGAAGGATTTTAAGGACACTTGGGAGGAAGCTTTCTCGTTTCCTCCTTTTGGATATTGTTGTAATGGAGGACAGTGAGCCCCTAGGAAGTTAATATGGGCCCCAAACCAGGCATTAATGGCAATGAAAGAGAGGGAATAAACAGGGAAATACTTACAAAGAATGGACAATATGTAAATGTAAATATAATAAACATACATAGACCTATATAAAAGTGTATAAGAGCATTTCTGCCATAAGCCATATTATAGTCACTATTTTTAATATATTTGTACGTGCACACAATATAACAATATAATTTGGCAAATATCATTTCCCACCCCTTTCCCACTCCCTCCCCACTTCCAATCCCCCTGGTCTTTCTCCTACTGCATCTTTCCTACTGATCTCCCTTGGACTTTCATGTTATTTCCCCTCCCCTGCCCCACCTTTTTCCCCTTTTTCCTCTCTAGCTTCCACATATGAGAGAAAACATGACCCTTGACCTTCTGCATTTGGCTTATTTCACATAACATAATGTACTCAAGTTCCATTAATTTTCTGCAAATGACAATTTCATTTTTCTTTATGGCTAAATAAAACTCTATAGTATGTATATATGTACCACATTTTCTTGATCTGCCATGAACCCTTGATGCTTCAATCAAAACTACAAATCTGCACACTACCAAAAAAAAAAAAAGTTACATACTACAAACTATACAGCTCTATAAAAGAAAAACCAGTGAAAAAAATCAAGGAATGAACTACACCAGGCATCAGATCAGCAAAGATGAATCTGAGTTGAGTGGAAAAGCTCCTTGCTGAAGAATGAATAGAGGATAGTGGCATTTCGTTAAAGTTCAAAACCATATTAAAAAAAATTATCTTGGATATACAGTTATAGAAGATTTGCAAAGAAAAATTGTGAATTCCCTTTAAAATCCAGATGTTACCAATGTGGTGAGGATCCTAGCATTTCAGCACAGTGTTCCTTAGCTATCTCAGATGTGGCACAATGGGGCCCATATGTGATTCAGACCACCACTCTAGAGGGTGTAAACCACAAACCTTGGCAGCATTTACCTTTGACCAACTCTGCAGGCTTAAAGAGAACAAGAGCTATGGAGAAATGACTTCTTCCTCCTAAATTTCACAGAATGCCCAAGAGGTCCTTGGAGTCTAGAGGCAGAGACCTGCTGCTGGGGTGGATACACCTCAGAGAGCCCCCACCAGAGCAATGCTTATTGGAGTTGTGCAGGCAGTTACTCTGGAGATCTGGGGCCTGGAGAGTCATGAGGGTGTAATACCAGCTTGAAAGAGCCACAGTCCTTGACTTGAACCTGTGACAGCTAGGCATGGACTGTGCCCAGCAAAGCCATGAGAGCAGGGGCCCTAGGTGCCTTGACAGCTCAAACCTCACCCCAGTGTATCTGGAAGGAAAGCTGTGACGTCAAATAAGATTACTGGCAAGCTGCAAGATTTAGTTTGTCTTGTTGGGTTTTGGACTTACTTAGTTACTGCTTTTTTTTTTTTTCCTAATTTTCCATATTGGAATGGGACTATGTCACCACTGAATTTTGAAAGCACATAATTTGATGGAACAGGCTTCACAGCTGTCTGGGAGCACTATAGATGAAAAGCTATGGATTCAATGTGTTCCTTTCAAATTTCAGTTGTTGTCAATGTGATAGTATAAAAGATGGAACCTTGAAGAGCTAATTAGGCCATGACAATTCCTTCCTTGTGAGTTAAATTAGGTGCCCTTACAAAGAGGTTTGAAATAATAAGTTGGTTATTGCTTGCCTTTCTGTCTGCTGCCATATGAAGTCACTGAAGGAAGGAAGTCACTGGACTAAATGCCAATACATTGATCTTGGATTTCCTAACTTCCAGAATTATGAAAAATAAAAGTATATTATTTATAAATTACCCAGTCTGCAGTACTCTTTTATAGCAGCACCAACCATCTAAGAGGCTAATACCTAATAAAGAAAAGCAAAAAGATGACAAATACAAAGTTCAGGATAGGTTCTCTTGTGGTGCAGGTGAAAGGGACCCATAGGGTCTTCAGCTATTCTCAAGCTGAGTGATGAAAGATAGAGATGTTCATCTGGCCATATTGATGTCATTATTTTACACATTGCAAGCTACCAATTTTTCCATGGTGTTCATATTTAATAAAAACTGACAAAGAAAAAGGAATAATGTGAAGTGACCAATTAAGTCTGTTGAGTAATTAATAAATTGGAAAGTTTTTATTTAGAGAGCAGAGTTACTTTCAGTCTTTGAGAAGAGTAAGGCACACTGGGTGTGGTGGCACCCACCTGCAATCCCAGAGTCTCAGGAGGCTGAGGCAAAAGAATCCCTTTTTTGAGGCCAGCCTCAGCAATTTAGCAAGTCACTGTCTCAAAAATAAAAAATAAAAAGGCCTGGGGATGTAGCTCAGGGATAAAGCTCCCCTGGGTTCAATTCCCTGTACCAAAATAAGAAAGAATTAAAAATGATGGAGAGAATGGAAAGGCCTTCTATTTTTATCTGAGGTGTGGGATCATAAGTCAAGTCAGTGCACAATGTTGTGTTGATAAATGGACATGATAAGGTTCTTAGGCCTTTGGCATGCCTATCTAGAAATTAGGCTATGCTTACTGTTTTCATACCTGTAGGTATCAAAGGCTAAAATTTCCTCTAGTGTTTTCATTTGTGTCTCTAGGCTTCTCTAGAGACTTTTTCTTAAATAAGGTCAAATAATAGGCCCTGCAGGGACTTAGTACTTAGGATCCATACTTTTGCACAAAAGGTAGGGAAAGCACAGTTCTAATTTATTAGTGCTTCTAAATCAAGATTCTCACTTAAACTTAGTTTTACATTATTTTTTTCTCCACCAGTGAAACTATAGTGACAGTGCTGACATTTATTTTGTAAGAATAAGAACTCCTGTATTAAATTTTGATGGAACTATCAAGTGGAATCCTTGTCTCCTCCCAAGTTGATACTTAAACCTCTATATGTGTGTATTTTAAGATATTTTATTTGAAATGTAAAGTTCTTGCTGGGAGCCATTAGCCAAGTAGGTATGACAATTTCCTTGCCAGCGTACCCCATGTTGCTTAGTGGAAGGACTCGTGGAAATAGGACATTTTGCAGTGACATTGCAGTTAGGTGACCTTGCTCAAGGACCAGGGCGGATCCGGGATTAGGGTGTTCCCGGTTTAGGATAATCGGGTTTAGGACGTTCCAGGTTTAAGATTATTCCTGCTGGGAATAGGGCGTATCCTGATGCCTGAGTTCCCCTTGAGTTCTCACGGGATTCAGACAGTATTTTGGGGGAGATAGAAGCCCAGTGGAGGTGGATTTGGGCAGAGAACGTGGATTTCCCCAGAACGTGATTGTAGACGGCTGGTGTGAGTTCGGGAATAAAGAGTTGCTGTTTGAATCTACAAGCTGTGTGGTGGCTCGTGATTGTGTGCCCAGCCAGACTGCGGCATTTGTGCCCAGCCAGACTGCGGCATTTGGCGGCTCGTGCGGGGAACTTCTGAAGCTTGGGGGTAAGTGAAATTGCTCATCCCTGAGGAAGAGCAAAAGAATGGGTTACCATTTCAAAAAAAAACAGTGCATTCTTGTTTTGATTTATTTTGTTTTTATTTCAAGTTGCCTGTCCCTAGAAATTTCTCAGGCAAACTGGAAAAAATGGTTGACTAAAGGTTTGAAGTTTGTCGGCCCTGAGGAAGAGAAAATTGATACAACGATTTTTTATTCCGTTTTTGTTTCATTCAGTTTCGGTTTTGTTTTGTGTTATCTTATTGGGTTGCGTTATCTTTATAGTAGATTAGAAATTAGTAAAAAACAAACTGAAAAGATGTTAAGTAAATTGTTAGAGGTTCAGACCATGGAGGAAGACATTTTAGATCAAGCAAAAAAGAAGGTCTCTCGAGCTAGTCAGACAGAGGAAGAAAATTTAAAGGAAAAGGGGTTGTTAGGAAAAAGGCCACAACAGGAGGCTGTTACTAACTCCGTTTTATCACAAGAGGGCATAATTCAACCAACAGCCCCACCGATGGAGACAGCTGAGTGGCCCTCAAACCCCGTAGTTGATAAATGGGATCCTGAGACAGGACCTCAAAGGTTAGCATGCCCTGTACTTGAACAGGCAGGAGGGCAGTGAATTCACCGTGCTTTAGATTTTAAAACAGTGAAGCAGTTAAAGGAGGCTATAACAACCTATGGTCCCCAAGCTCCCTTCACGGTAAGCATGGTCGAGTCCATTACTAACTTGGACATGACGCCAGCAGATTGGGCTAGCATGTGTAAATCTGTACTAAATGGAGGACAATATTTGTTATGGAAGGTTGCCAATGAGGAATTTTGCATGGAGACAGCTAGGCAAAATGCAGCAGCCGGTTACCCTCAAAGAAATCTAGATATGTTGTTAGGAAAAGGACCTTATGAGGGTCAACGGCAACAAATTGAATATGATCCTGCTATATATGCACAAATTGCTGCAGACGCAGTTAGGGCATGGAAGACTTTACAAGGACATGGAGATTTACAAGGTCAGCTATCTAAGGTAATACAGAGAGCTAATGAACCTTACGCTGACTTTGTAGATAGGCTAATTCAAACGGCTGCCAAAATTTTTGGGGATACAGAACAAGCAATGCCATTAATAAAACAAATGGCTTATGACCAAGCAAATCGTTGCTGCAGAGAGGTTATTAGACCATGGAGACATGAAGATTTAAACACATATATTAAATTATGTAGAGATATTAATGAACAAGGGCAAGTCTTGGCAGCTGCAGTACAACAGGCTTTAGATGCCAGGCCAAAAACATGCTATGATTGTGAACAAACAGGACATTTTAAAAGGAATTGCCCCATAGGAGGAGGGTTTAACAAAAGTAGGTATCAAAGGAATAGAATACCGGGTATTTGCCCACGATGCCGTAGAGGGAGACATTGGGCTAATGAATGCTGTTCTCAAACCACCATAGAGGGTACTCCCTTATCAAAAAACGGACAAAGACCAGGTATTTATCCACGATATCATGGAGAAAGGCATCAGGCTCCATTGCCAAAAAACGGACAGGGGGGCCCAATGCTCCGGGGCCCACAACCACAAATCTACGGGGCAGTGGAGGAACCCAGCAACACCATCAGGGTAGTGCCCAGGACACATTGTCCATTAAATCCCTCATCAGACAAACCCGAGGGAGCACAGGGTTGGACATCTGCGCCTCTGCCAGAGCAGTATTAACTCCAGAGATGGGAGTTCAAATCATTCCCACAGGAGTAAAAGGACCTCTTCCCCAAGGAACAGTAGGCTTATTATTGGGACGTAGTTCATCTACATTAAAAGGACTTATGATAAGTCCTGGGGTAATTGATCCCGATTATGTAGGTGAAATAAAAATTATAGCTAGTTCTCCAAGAGGTATATCAGTAATTTCACCTGGAGATAGAATAGCACAGTTGTTAATAATACCCAGCCTACATAATAAATTTCCTAGTCATAGTGTAGAAAGAGGTTCCAGGGGATTAGGCTCCACAGGTGTAGATTGGGCTATGTTGTCTTTAAATTTAGATTCTCGCCCAATGCTAAAACTAAATATTCAAGGTCATGAGTTTAATGGGCTACTGGACACAGGAGCTGACCTTAGCATCATCTCTCGTCAAGAATGGCCAAAACATTGGCCATTACAACAAGCCACTCAAACGCTTCGAGGCCTAGGAGTGGCGACTAATCCCCATAGAAGTTCTATGATATTAGATTGGAGGGATCCTGAAGGATGTGAAGGAACTATACAGCCATATGTATTGGATCATCTTCCTATAAATTTATGGGGACGAGATGTCCTAGATCAATTAGGTTTGACGTTAACAAATAACATCAATCCTAATGCGCCCACTACTAGGGCTAGACAAGGCTTTAGGAAAGAAAAAAGATTAGGAAAACAAGGGCAAGGTATAACAGCACCAATACAAATAGATCAAGGAACAGACAGACATGGGTTGGATTTTCAGAAAGGGCCACTGAGACAATCAAAATTACTTGGAAATCAGAAAGACCAGTGTGGGTTCCTCAGTGGCCCCTGACTAAAGAAAAGATACAAGTAGCCCATGATCTGGTCAAACAACAATTAGCGGAAGGACATATACAACCTTCCATATCTCCCCATAATACTCCCATTTTTGTCATCAAAAAGAAATCTGGTAAATGGAGATTATTGCAAGATTTAAGAGCCATTAATAATGAGATGGTTATTATGGGACCTGCTCAATCAGGGATTCCTCAATTGTCTGCTTTGCCAAAAACCTGGCATGTTTTAGCTATAGATATTAAAGATTGTTTTTTTTCAATTCCAATTCATCCCGAGGATAGTCCACGTTTTGCATTTACTATCCCTGCATTAAATCATGAAGGTCCTGATCAGAGATATGAATGGAAAGTACTCCCTCAAGGGATGGCTAACAGTCCAACTATGTGTCAAATATATGTTAACAAAGCAATCCAGCCACTTAGAAATCAAAATCCTGAACTACAAATATTTCACTATATGGATGATGTATTATTGGCACATAAAGATAAAAACATATTGCTGGAATGTTATGCCACACTTACAAATTTATTAAAAAATTATAATCTAGAGATAGTAATAGATAAAGTACAATTAAATTTTCCAATTAATTATTTAGGAGTTCTATTATCCTCAACCATGGTCCGTCCACCAAAAATTCAAATACGAGTAGATCAACTCAAATCACTTAACGACTTTCAAAAGTTATTAGGAGACATAAATTGGATAAGGCCTAATCTAGGTATACCAACAGGAGAGTTGGGACCTTTATTTGATATTCTAAAAGGTCCATCAGATCCAAATTCACCCCGCATGTTAACTCCTAAAGCAAGAAAGGCATTAAAAATTATTGAAACATATATGGAAAATATACATTTGGATAGAATTGATATAAGTTTGCCTTTATTATTTATTGTACTACCAACAAAAAATATTCCTACAGGAGTATTTTGGCAAGAAGGTCCATTATTGTGGATACATTTATCTTATTCTCCTAACACTATTCTTACTAGGTATCCTGAGGCTGTAGGACAATTAATACTCAAAGGAATAAAAGCAGCGAAGGGAGTGTTTGGAATTTCTCCCAATAAAATTATTACTCCATATACTATGGATCAAATTGATGAGTTAGCTAATGAGTTAAATACTTGGGCAATAATCATGTGTAAATCTAATGTTACATTTGATAATCATTTACCATCTAATCCTTTGTTGTCTTTTTGGTCTAAGCATCCTGTAGTTTTTCCTAAAATGACAAGAAAAACACCTATCATGAATGTTCCAAATATATTCACTGATGGGTCTAATAATGGTACAGCAGCAATAGTTACCCCAGATCGAACGTTTACATTTTTAGTACCCAAACAATCAGCTCAAAAGGTAGAGCTTAATGCAGTTTTACAAGCTTTTTTGATGTTTAAAGATTCTGTATTTAATTTATTTTCTGATAGTCAGTATGTAGTTAATGCTATAGTATCCCTTGAAGATGCTGGTAGGATTTCCCCTTCTTCTACTGTTTTCTCTTTGTTTTCCACTATACAAAGTCTAATCTGGGACAGAAAAGATCCATTCTTTATAGGACATATTAGGGCACATACAGGATTGCCTGGAGCCCTTAGCTTAGGCAATGATTTAGCAGATAAAACTACACATGACATACATATTTTCTCTACATTTGAAGAAGCTACAAATTTTCATAAAAGGTTTCATGTTAATGCTAATACTTTACAAAAGCGTTTTAAAATAACTAAGGAACAAGCCAGACATATAATAAAACAATGTCAAAATTGTGTGACATTTTTACCACAAGTTAATCTTGGAGTCAATCCTAGAGGACTGATACCTAACCATATTTGGCAGATGGACGTCACACACTTGCCAGAATTTGGAAAATTAAAATATTTACATGTTACAGTCGATACTTCTTCCAGATTTTTGATGGGCTCCCTTCATGCCGGAGAAAAAACTAAAGATGTTATAGCTCATTGCTTACAAAATTTTGCCACTGTGGGCATTCCTAAACAGTTAAAAACCGATAATGGTCCTGGCTATACCTCTACCTCTCTTAAACAATTTTGCTCATCATTTGGTATTACTCATATAACAGGAATCCCATACAATCCACAGGGACAAGGCATAGTTGAAAGAGCTCATCAAACTATTAAAACATACTTATTAAAGCAAAAAGAGGGAATTGGAAAGGGGTATATATCCCCCAAAGATAAACTTAACATAACGCTTTTTACTCTAAACTTTTTAAATTTGGATTCATCAGGACTTAGTGCTGCGGAAAGGCATATGTATCCAAAAAATGTACATAAGCCTAAAGTACTTTGGAAAGATATTCTAACAGGACAATGGAAAGGTCCTAACCCAGTGATTGTCTGGAGTCGGGGGTCTGTTTGTGTTTTTCCACAGGGAGAACAGCAGCCGATTTGGATTCCAGAGAGATTAACTAAAACAATTTCTACAGATCGAAAAGAAGATGATTTGACTCAAATCCATAACAGCTGATATCCAGAACTCCAGCTTGGCCATTCTTACATCTGCGACAGTGATTAACCAGGATGCTTTTTTCAATAGCTATTTTATTATTGTATTTTTCCACATCATAAGGTTCTATTTTTATTTTTTGAGCTCATACAAACCTAGGTTAATGTTTTTCTGATCAGTTTTATTTTTTAACTGTGAAGTTTTTAAACATTGCAATGGAGATTTTACCTAGGTAAAGCTACAAGGCCTTTACTATTTTCTTATGTGTTGTACGTTTGTGTGCACATTTGTGTTTTGTGTTGTATATCTGTATGTGCGTATGTCCATATTTCTTATATGAGGAGCGCTCATGAAAAAATGGATCTGAATTATTATTATTTTTTTTATTCACGTGATTTAAATGGTTTAATTTAAATTAGTAACAGCTGTTAAGGATTGTTTTAAAGTGGTTAACAGATCTGTTGTTACTAATTTAAATTAGGTAAACAGCTGTTAAGGATTGTTTTTAAAGTAGGTTAACAGATCTGTTTGTTTACTTTCACCTTTCCTTTTCATTATATTTAATAATTCTTTTCAGGATAATGTCTCTTTAGCATCATTGCCAGAATTCCTATCTTCATCCCAGTGCCGGTGAAGACAAAGATAAAACCAAACTACAGCTTCTATGATAGCTATCACAGTAAACTATATAAACTGATGCATCAATGAATATAACTCAACAAGTAATGCTCAATCAAGGAGTCAACTTACTTTGGGAGGAAACGGATTTTGGGAGGAAATGGACATATTGATAGATTCCTCCGCTTTGAACTGCTTGCAGAACTTGCCTGGACTATGTAACTATCGTTTGGTGCAGCGAATTGTGGTAATGCTGGCATATCTTTGCTGATGGTGTCACCAGTGATGCAATTTTTCCCAAGGAGCCGTCAATTGGCTTGGTGTCGTGGCATTTCTGTATCCTCCTCCCTTCTGCTAGTGATGGTCTAAAATTTGGGGGCCAATGGCTATATGCTGGACCGGTAGTCAGTGACGGGTATGATCCAATTGCAGTGGTATCAACCTAAGACAGGAGGCTGACGCCTAAAGGTCAGTTTTCCGATGACGGGTAAGAACCATATGTTGAATTGGACAACCTACCAGGCACGGTCCTTAAGCCACATTGCTTGTTGTTTAATTAATCAGAAGGGGGGAGATGCTGGGAGCCATTAGCCAAGTAGGTATGACAATTTCCTTGCCAGCGTACCCCATGTTGCTTAGTGGAAGGACTCGTGGAAATAGGACATTTTGCAGTGACACTGCAGTTAGGTGACCTTGCTCAAGGACCAGGGCGGATCCGGGATTAGGGTGTTCCCGGTTTAGGATAATCGGGTTTAGGACGTTCCAGGTTTAAGATTATTCCTGCTGGGAATAGGGCGTATCCTGATGCCTGAGTTCCCCTTGAGTTCTCACGGGATTCAGACAGTATTTTTGGGGAGATAGAAGCCCAGTGGAGGTGGATTTGGGCAGAGAACGTGGATTTCCCCAGAACGTGATTGTAGACGGCTGGTGTGAGTTCGGGAATAAAGAGTTGCTGTTTGAATCTACAAGCTGTGTGGTGGCTCGTGATTGTGTGCCCAGCCAGACTGCGGCATTTGTGCCCAGCCAGACTGCGGCAAGTTCTGATATAATTTTTCAACAGGTTCTTAGGTTAATAACTATATACAGACATTGAATATCATAGGCTACAAATTCAAGCGGAAAAATTTTTCTATACCTCAGTAAATTTATTTCTTGAGAGTTCATTATGTTAATGACATAAATTTAATTCTAGAAAAGCATAAGTTCCTCGGCCAATTCAGAATATTTTCTGCAACCCCTTCCCATTTCTCCAAGATACCACCTAAGATGCAGAAGCATCTATAACATCTAGGCATTGGACATCTGTGCCCTGTTGTCATCTGTCCTTGCTGGCACTTCTTGTTAGTCCTCAATCTCACTGGTCCCTACTGTGGGATATCTATCCATGCTAACACCTACCAATGGCCATCTGGTCTTCCATTTAAATTGCAGGACAGTTTCTTTGAGTCACCATTTTGCTAACCTTGGGGATCTTTGGGTCCAATAGCCTTCTTTTCTTGTTTCTGTCACCATCTTAGGGAAGGTATTCGTTACTTTACCTAGAGACCATGACTTGTACCATGAGTGGGAGAAATCTAGAACCTTGTCTCCCTTCCAGGAAATGAAGCATTTGAGTTGCAAAGTTCTTTACTATCCTCAAGCATGTACAGAGAGTCCTTCATTTCCTCATCCCATCCTCTAACAAGGGCCCTTCTTTTCTGTTCTCTTCTTCTTCCAAATAATGATCACATTGTCTATCTATGTGGACCACCTCAATCTGTTCAATTCTTCTAATGATGATTTTCTGTGGCACAGTTTTAAACCTTCATTCTCCAAAGTTCTGATTTTTGAAAGGTTTTCTTAAAACTCAAAAACCTTTTCTTCTTCAACTATTGTTCTTGCCCTGCATGTCAAATATGAAAATGAGAACTCAAAACTGAACATTGACTTTTTGTCTAGTTAAGTTCCTTGCTTGTTAGTCTTTGCATTAGTATTATATTAATAATATACTGAGAACTGTTGGTACCACCTTCCTGTTGCCTATGTGGGAACATGACAAAGTGTGGTAGTCACAGGACAGACCAAGGAAGGGATATATTTTAGGCTATTATCTCATTGCACTAAAGAAAGTTTTGAAATTATTTTTGATACTTATTTCAAAGTTAAGTATGGTATTAAAAGTGTTAAGACATTTTCCTTTAACCCACCACAAATAAGTGAATGATATTAATGATATGTAAATGAACAGTAAACCTATTGATGACATACTGACATATCTTTATTTTGGGGGATTGATTTTCACATATTCTAAGGGTCTTTACTAAAGTTAATACTATTAGTGAAAACATTTCTTACACACATTTCCAGTGGGACAGTTATATCCAACAAAAATCCAAAGCTCCAATTTGACTTGGTCAACTTGCCTGCCTATTATGGTTTGGATGTGAGTTGTCCCCCAAAAGCGCACATGTGAGACAATGCAAGACAGTTCAGAGGAGAAATAACCGGATTATAAGTCTTGACCCAATCAGTGAATTAATCCCTGATGGGATTAACTGAGTGGTGCTTGGAGGCAGGTGGGGTGTGGCTGGAAGAAGTGGTTCATTGGGGGGCGTGGCTATGGGGTATATATTGTGTATCTGGAGAGTGGAATCTCTCTCTGTCTGCTTTCTGATCACTGTGATGTGAGCTGCTTCCCTCTGCCACCTTCTCCCGCCATTATGTTCAGTCTCACCTTGAGCCCTGAGGAATGGAGCCGGCCTTCTATGGACTAAGACCTTTGAAACAGTAAGTAAACTCTTCCTCCTCTAGAGTTGTTCTGGTTGGGTCATTTAGTCACAGCAGTGAAAAAGCAAACTAAAACACTGCCTGTATAGACAAAGATCAGGATTGCAAAGACACAGTGGGCATTAGTAACAGTCTTGGCTCTTTCTGTTGAAGAAGAAATACTTGCAGTTTGTGCTCATTTCAAGGAGCTGAAAATCTATACCAGATCAGTCCCACCTAGGCTGCCAGAAGTCAGCATTTCAAAGTGGTTTATTCCAATCCCTCTACATTATTTCTTTACCTAACAAGTTGCTTTCTCCTATCCTGGTTACCAGAACCAGGTAATCCAAGTCATACCAGTATATTTAGTCCTTCCTTATAGAAAAACCTGAGAGGAAAGAATAATACCTACAAATTGTTAACTTATATCTGCTTGTAGCATGGCCAAATTTGGAGGTTGGCTTCACTTGTGTTTCATTCTAAATGTCAAACAATAGTTGGGCCATCCCTGGACCTCCTGTACTCATTAGTCTTCTCCTCACATTCTGTCTGTCAAATGAGATTTTTTATAAGAGACATAACACAGGAGGCAGCACTGGACAACGACTCACCCTACTGTGAAACTCAGCTGGACCATTAGAGCCCCTTGAGCTGACCAAAGAGCCATGATTAGAATCTTCATTTTTTTGGCTACTGTTGAAAGCACTAACGTCATGTTCCATCCAGTTTATAGGCCATGATTTACCACTGCTGGACAATGATTGCATTCACTATTTATTTTCATGAATAAGGCTGCCATGAACATCGTTAGAGTATTTTTCTTCAGTTGAATTTTTTCCACGTGATAAATTCCCATAAATTAAATTATTAGAACTATTACAAATGAAAATTATGACAATTGTAAATAAGTGAGATTTAGGATAAAACACTGTTAAGAAAAAGAAGAATGCAAGTTTGCCTGAAAAATAACAATAACTGTTCATGTGGTCAAGACTTGGAAGGAATGTGCCTAAATGAAGATTGTATCAACATAATGGGATTATGAATGGGTTCTTTTTTCTTTCAAAATTTATAAAATAATGTTAAATTCTGATGGAATTTTTTAAAAGACAACTGACATTTTCTAATTATAGCAGTATGTAAAAATTATTATTCTTATTCTTTAAGGAGTATGTGGAAAAAGAATGGATTTTCTTTAGAGTCTTATAGTTTTTTAAGGACATAAACCATTATTTACTGGAGGTTTTAATATTTGAAAAAGTATCCAAAGGACAATAATAAAAAGAAAGAGTACCCTGTTTTTATTATACTATTTTTTCTCATAAATACGCCATTTGAGGGGTTGTAATAATGGTTGATGTACCAATTAATCAGATGAATAATGATGTTTCATATTTATTCCTCATTCATTCAGTTTTAATTTAATTTACAACATATATGTAAATTCCAGAGGAAAGACAAACAATAAGAAAATAACATTAAAGATTAAGTGGCTTTTCTTTGGTTGGCTTTAAACCAGTCTTTCCTTCCTCTATTCCTTTTATAGATATGAGTGCCAAAGAATTTCAGCCCTGGGGTTGGGGATGTCAGACCTCATTTCAAGACTGAGCAAGACTTAGCATAAATAAGATATTGCCTTTATTAGTAACATTATCTTAAAAGATAGCAGAGAGCAACTAATGCATTCTAGTTGCTTACTTGAAATCAAAAGATAACAGACCCTAATTTTTTCTTCTTTTTCTTCCCAAGTGACATTATATGCCATGTTATCTTTACTTCAACAATTAGATATCTTCACAGTTGAATAAGAAGCTTTCATTTCACATCAAAACTTCCAAATAGACTAAATTAGATGCTATTTTTTTAAAAAAACCAACATGACAAATACATTTCACTGAGATCAAAGTAGGAAAAGGCTGTAGTCACTGTAAGAGCTGTAATTTTTATTTTTCTCTTCACTTAAAAAAATTGTTTGGCTGATGCATTTACTGTGTGTGTGTTGGGGAACAGATTCCCAATATGGTAAGATTCAAAGGGAAAAATACAAGGAAAGAAAGGCTAGGAAAAAAAATGGCAACTGAAGTTCTCTATCAACTTGCATTTGCTAATCTGGAAGGAAATTTTGCAAATAGGTCACTCATTAAAAGTTTATATGGTGAATTCAGGAAGACTGATCCTGAGCAGTGAAGGTTTTATAGACCATTCTGGGTGGGCATAAGCATCAGGCAGAACCCAAAGCATATATAAACCATTCTCTTTCACATACTCATCTAGCCATTCAATAAGTATTCCATTATTCCTTACCCTTAAGTAAACATATCAAGTATTTTTTTCTTCTCAGGAATCAAGAGAAGAAAAACTTGATTATATAATTAAACAAGTCACTCATTCCTCATAGCCTTTTACAGATATGTGAATGCTAAAGAACATCAGCCCTGGGGCTGGGACATGAGTCCTTATTTAAGGACTTAGCAGGACTTTTGTTTCTTTTAAGACTATCATCTTTTTCATTTTTAAAAATTTTCAAAATTCACTCAAACATCTGAAGAATAATCAACAACGATATACAATAGAGATGGAAATGGTTAAATTTCTAAAAGCATTAATATTTACTAACATGGGCAAATAATAGATGATATACATGCACAGGAAAACAAAAACTTGCTCTAGTAAAAGCTAAAAATACTCTCCCTTCTAAAACTCAGTAGCTTTGTTTCCAAGTATTTCTAGAAAAAAATTGTCAGTATATAGGTCCCATTTGCAGCTGAACACTTTAGTCTCATAATTCAAGATGTCTACTTACTTCATGGTTCCCTGAATGATCTTATTCTCTTCATTTCATTCTTCTTCCAAACTCTTATCTCAAGGGCTCTTTTATGTGGTGAACACAGTGTCAAGCGCAGAACACAATAATCATGAAGTTTTACCTATTTATCTCTAGTAATATTCTTAAGTCTTAACAGTGGCTGTAATCACTTGCATTTTCCTCCAATCCAAGTCACTTGTACGATTAAATACTAATAGTCACATGACCATTTATTGGTATTTTCTTCTGGTTTGGATTTTTAGTAACTGCACAATTGAAATCCTTGTAGTGATGAGTGATATTTGAATGAAACCTGGTCATTTCATACTATGTTATGAGACTCTGATTTGTACCTTCTGTTTTAACCTTCTCCAGCAGAGGGAGTGGCTGTTTCAGTTACTGCTGAGTAGAGGTAGACATCCAAGGTCCCCTCTAGTCTTATACTGGTGCCAGAAGAGAGGCATTCCTCTTAATGGTGGGGACGGAAGAGGTTCCAGCTCCCCGAGTGGTCTTCAGGGACACTGAAGAATGCTGGGCAGTGGTGAAAGTCCTGACTTACCATCAGGCCTCCTCTGGTGGCCAAGTTCAAGCTCTCTACTTGGCTTCTCACCCCAGTGGGGAGATTTGGATACGTTGTGACAACCTAACAAGAGTGGCACTCTAGGTTTCCCACTTTGCTTGAGGAGGTAGGGATGAGACCAGTTTTCTTCTGTGTTGTTTGGCAGCAGTAGAGTAGCTACTATCCAAAAGCTTTGCCTTGCTCACCAGCCCCTTTTCTGGTCCTTTGAGTAGAAAGCTCAGAGTTTTGTTGAGGCCTTTTTTTTGGTTTCTGCTCTTTGATATTTCTGGGTTATTAGCTTCTTTAGTACCAGGTCTGGGATAAGTGAGGCAAAAGACAACTCAAAGAACTCACTCCAGTGCTGTTCCTTGGATCTCAAGGACCTTGGCCAGACTGCTGGCATCTCCCTATCTTCTGGGATCTTTCTATGTTTATTTTATATACAGTGTCCAGGATTTTTTAGTTATAAAATTTTTAGTTTCCTATTATTTTTAATAGGAAATATGAAAAGTATGTCTACTTCATCTTCCTAGATGCAGAAGTTCTCTAGGAAGATGAAGTACACATACTTTTCATATTTCATATTTCAACCAATCTGATTTTACCAAATTTTCAACCAATCTGATTTTACCAATATTTTGATATTTCAACCAATCTGATTTTACCAAAACAATGTCAGAGGAAACTATACCAGTGAGAGGACCCTTCACTCTCAAACCCCAATCAATATTAAATGCAGATACTTTGCTTTCAAGTCAGTTCTGAGCAAAAATACAGAAGTCCATCCTGGGTAAGGTGGAACCTCCAATGTGACCATGTTTCCAGGGGCATGCAGTATAATAAAAATCCCAATAATTTTTTGACCAATTCTACATAAGAATTGGTCCCTACCAGGGTTCAAGATAAAATCAGATATGATCTTGCCATTTTTCCAGGGCCAGTGGCACTGTGGATTAGTATAACCATGGAGTCAGGAACCACCTGAGAGAAAGGCAGATAGATTGTACTGGGAATTTGAAATTGGGATTCAGACTTCATAAGTTAGGTTCCATCAAATTCCAAAGCTCAGGTTAAGGGCTGAGTCAGACATTTATAGATGTTCATGATGAGACTGGTTTAAGTACAATAAACCAAAGAAACTAATCTGTCTTTGTTAAAAGAATAAAGCAGATACTCAGAGAGCAAAAAAGTCGAGAAACTATAAAGTTTTCCAGAGGAAGCTTGTGTGAATGTTTCTGATTCAGCTCCTGTTCATTATTTATTTGCTAATTCCAGGTCCCTGTACATACAAACTATGTGCCTTACCTATGGGTTTCATGAATCAGATATTGCAAAATTCTTATAATAATTCAATTACACTTTTACCCTTTGCAAAGTTTTCTGTCTTTCATAATAGATCTCACCATACAGCCTAGATGAGTGTAGGTTTTTGGTCCTGCTGCTGTAACTCTCCAAGTAGGGCATGTTTCTCCTTATGATTGCCAGTATGACTCTAAACCCTGACTTATTAGTACAACACACCTTCCTCTCTACATGCTTGCCTTCTTTCCTTCCATTCTGCCTCCAAGTTCTCCTTCTATCTTGCTTTGCTCACTTTCTCTATTGTTTTTCAGCATAACTATTGAACTTGGAGAATTACATAGTTAATAAGAATACAAAGATTGAAAGAACATGATACTGGACAAAAGTTGCCCAAAAGCCTCTGAAGAAGACAAGCTAAAAACAGAACCACAACACATGCTAGAAAAGCAAAGCATTTATAAACGAAGGCCCAATAGATAGGTATGATGATCAGAGAAGATAGGTACTAACTCTTATCTCCTCCTCCTTAAAGCTAGAAGTGGATTACTGCCAGCAACAAGGAGCCCTTAGTACATTTCTGGCATAATTAACACAGATTGATTAATAATAAGTGACATTGTGAAACAGACTAATATGCATCCTAAATTCAAAAGAATATGAAGAAATTATATGACCAAGAATCTGACTGCATCGGTTCCATTGGTTAAAGCACTGGAGGACACACTGGGTTACTTTGGAGAGGATAACCCTTGATTTCTTCTGAGCCATCCAAAACAAGCCAGGTAGTATCTGTTTGATGATTTTATAAAAGGAAAAAATCTTGGTCTAAAAGACTTCAAATGTAAGAGTTCAGAGAGTCTTGTACTGAGTCATCTCTATGGGAGGTGGCTAATGGGACTGCTAGCCAACAGCAGAACTAATGAAATATATTGCAAGTCTCTGAGGATCCCAAGATGGGACCCTTCTTTCTCACCCAAGATATGCACAAATTAAGTAATGAAACAAAGCAATGTCACATGGAGAATCAAAATATTGACTAGATTGGAGGAAATAGTTTAGTTAAATGAACCCCAGAACTGGGTCCCCTGGTCCCCTACCCAGATGGTAACAGATTGGAACCAGCTTCCCTAGGCAGTGGCAAACCAGAGCCTGCCCTGGAGAACAGAGCACAACTGGATCTCCTGTGAGCTGTTAGCTCCCCAGAGAAAGATGAGAAGCTGAGCAGAGCATACCCAGGTATTTACATTTCAAATTTACCCATCAAATAAATGACTCCCCTGGGAAAGAGCTAATAAAAAGGTGGAGGGAGGTCAGGAGTTTCACTAATTACATTCCTTCATCATGGAGAAAACATCAAAAGTGGGGGAGGCGCTCCCCCTCCCCTTATAGTAGTCATTCAATCTAAAAAAAAAAAAATCTATTTAACAGACGCATTATGAGAAATATTATCCTAGAATTCGAGGACCCAGAAATTACCAATGAATATGCATGGCTGAAGGTACTATGCTCATGTTATGAGTGATTTCTCTTTCAATTGTCTTCTAGAATTTTTTTATATTGGGGTTGTACTCCTGCCTTCAGACAATAATAAGCTAGGTTTATATTAAAAAGAAAAAGGTGAGAGAGGGAGGAAGAACAGTAAGGGACAGACCAGAAAAATAGAGGAAAGGGAGAAAAGGAAGAGGTAAGTCACTGTAAACAAGTTTGTGTAAATAGTCCCAGACTTTCAATGTATGTCCTTTGAATCTGTACAAAGTGGAAAGAACAATTGATTTCAAAATCTGGAAACTTAACAGACAAGAACAGGTAGACATCTGTAGGACTGCACACATTCCCTTTAACTCTTCTGTAAGCAAAAATTATTTTTTATCTGAGGGAATGGAGTTCCGGGTAGGGAACAAATATTAAGAGGGAGGGTGAAGCAGCACACACATTCTAAGGAAGCACTATGCAAGGCTGTGCTAATGTGGATAACCAATGAGTCTCAAGGTCATTTATCCTGCACTAAACCAGTGGTCAGGACTTGGGGCAGAGACTATGGGTGGGAACTAGAAGGACCTTTGTGAACAGTAGGATCTTCACCCAAATTCAGTTTCATTTCTGCAAAATAAAAACCCAACCCAGGCATTTGGAAGCTGGAAGACTATAAAAGGGAGTGCTTACTCCACCTGGCCTTTTCCATTTGTTTTACCAAAAACAGATTTGAAAATGGCACGTGCTGCTCTTTGCAAAGTTTTGTTGGTAGTCAGGGAGGATAGCATTGAATCATCTTCAAACTGGCTGAATTGTGGCTGTTGACAATTCCCCTAAGCCCATCTTTAGAACCAGTTGGGACTCATACTTGGAAAAGAAAGAGAAGGAAGAGTGAGAGTTAAGCAGATATAAACCCAATATTTACTGCCAAAGTAGTGAACTGACTTGACAATCAACAGACCAGGTGCAAGAAGTCTGTATGGTTAGTCACCCCTGTGGGAAGGTTAACACTGTGATTCTTCTTTTTCACGTTGGTGACTTCTGATGGCCTGAGCAGCTCTCCTGTAAATTCTAGGGAAATTCTTAAAAATCAAGTGCAAAATTTTCCATGTCACTGTGAGCCACTCACTTTGCCAGGGCAGATTTTACTGACTTTAGCTATCTTAAGAGCAATCTAAACTGTAGCAGTACACAGTACACAAGACTCAAACAGCATATCTGAATCCTCCTTCAGCTTCAGATGTCAGATTAAGCTTAGGCAGGAAGAACTTGAGAATTGACAAAAGCAGGATGTGGTGGCTAATTTTATATGACTTGACTGAGCTAAGGCATGTCCAGATAGCTGGTAAAATATTATTTCATGTTTGTGAAGGGGTTTCAAGAAGAGTCTGGCATTTAAATCAATAGGCTGGGTTAAGAAAATCCACCCTCACTCATATGAGTGGGCTTTTGAGGGCCCTAACAGAACAACAGTGTAGAAGACGAGCAAATTCATTGTCTCTCAGTTGAGATTTCCATTTTTTTTTTTTCCTTGCTCTCTGCCATTGGAGATCCTGATTCTTGGACCTATGGATTTCAGGACTTATACCAGTAGCACCCCAAACCCTATCTTTTTTTTTGGTTTCAAATCAGAAGTGATGCCATCAGCTTCCCTGGGTTTTGGACCATGATACTTACACTTGGTCTTTCCTGGTTCTCTAGTTTGCAGAATTTCTCTACCTCCAAAATCACATGAAACAATTCCAGTAATAAATGTCTAGAAACATTTATACACACACACACATAGACCTATTGCTCTGTTTCTCTGGAGAATGCTTTTACACGGGGGTTCCAAATGTCTGTAGGATCAGCCAGAGAGCAGTAACTAACACATCTGAAACACAACTTTGGTCCTTAAACATGGGAAAGTAATTTTAAAGACAGATCATTTTGGTTTTCTCTAAGCCTATCAAGGCTAGATTTTCTTGTCCATCCTGAGCCCTTTATACCTAATGACCTGGTTCCAGAAAACTTTTTACTAATTAGAATTATAAGATCATAAAATAGAACTACTAAATGCTGTAAATATCTGATTTTGGAATAGTCCAGTTCCAATGGTCTTGAAACCACAAGTCTACATCTAAACACTTTAAGGATCAAGTAAATAACCCTCAGCTTTTTGGTAGAAATAAACTATGTTTACAGGAAGAAAAAGTACTCTTCCCTGATCACTGTCTCCTGGAAATACAAAGGAAAGGTGGACTTTCCAAGTCATTGTACCTGGGATCTTCTCAACTTTACATGAAACCAGAAGTTATATGGACATTATAGAGCACAGCATCACCCTATTAAAAAATTTATGTGGAAAAAGCCTGTAAGAGTATGTAATAAATTGTTAACAGTGGTTAATTCTAGGCAGGGAGATGGAGTTAGGAGATAGGTGAAAAGGATGTTCACAACTTATGTATTTCTTGTGCCGGTGTTTTTGTAAAAGAGGGATGCCTATCCCAGTGCTGATGTCTGAAGTCAGTAATCCCTGCTACCAGGACAAAATGAGTAGCTCACAATGAGGTGGCAAATCTTAAGCATGTTTTTTAAAGATATCTATGCGATAGAATGCACATTGACATTACACCAGACATTAAATCCTGCCTTCAAGCACGGTGATGAGGCATGAATACAAATACAGCGACACACAGTAGAAAGTGATTTAATAAAGAGGCTTAGATGAAACGTTATGAGAACTGGAAATATAATTCTGAATGAAAACAAGGGAGGCAGAATGTTATCCAAGAGATGAAAAATAGAACTACTAAATGTTGTAAATATCTGATTTTGGAATAGTCCAGTTCCAATGGTCTTGAAACCATTGTAATTGTAAATGGTTATGAAATGTTTAAACATATGGCACACTTATTCTTTAAGATATATTTATAATGTCATTACTCTAGTGAAGGATGACCTGTTGTTCCCAAAGTTCAATCACTCTGCCCCATGATTATATTCCTGCCTCAACATAAACATATTTGCCTATTGATATATCTTCCTCCATTAGACTCAGAGTTAAAGGCAGAAAGCATTTTATGTATATCCAGAGCCTGGCACTTGTGTCTATACCCTCCAACCACTTGTTGAATTTGTTGAACTTTGTGCTAGTTGTTGGGGTGGAATACAAAATTGAATAATCAGATATAATATCTACCATTGAGGACACTAACACAAAAATCATCATAGCACAGTCTCAATAATGCCTTGTTAGAAATGTAAGGCTATGGGAATTCAATAGGACAAAACCCAGTGTAACAGAATGAAATAGAAATACCAAAGAGATGGTACTTAAGCTTTTTTGGAAGGTGGAAAGAGGAACAGGCTACAAAATGGATTCTGTGAAGTAAAAGCATCATCCGTTCAAGAACTATAAACGGGGGGAATTTGAAAATTTTTAAATGACCAAATGATGACCAGGGCAGAGTCTCGGGCACTTAACTTTCATTGAAGTGTTTCCATTTTAAAATAATAGACATCTCTGGAAATAAATCCAAGGTTAACCCATGATTAACAGGGGAAGCTGGGGGATTTATTTATCCTAGAATCAGTAACAACCTGACCAGCAAGTTATTTCCTGATCATTACCCCAACCAGAATTTCAGTGCTCTGGCTCCCTACACAAAAGAAATGAATCACCAGTTATAAAGCAATATCATAATTCACTGTGAAATTCCAAGGGCCTGACCTCAGGGCCCTCCAAGCTTCTGCCTGGAGAGACCTATGTGAGGTCCCTCTACCTCTATCAGCTAGAAGCTAGAATACTTCACTACTTGGTATGCACTCTTCCCCTCAATGTTTAATTGTATCCTTTAAAATCAAATGTCATCTAGGCAACTTTTGCTTTAATTTCCCTTGTGACAGAAGAAATGAGAAGCAAATAATAGGTTAACATGACCCTATCCTATCACCCTTTTCAGAGGGGCTCACAAGAAACACAAAGAGCAAAGATGTAATAATAATGGCTACCTTTTTTTGGTGGGGGGGCATACATTTCATCGAATCCTCAGGGACCTGTTGTGCTTTGTAATAAACAGGTGAGGAAACTGAGGATTCAATTAAGCAAATCATCTGAATTTGTTTTGACAGCTGAAACGTGAGTCTAGGGTTAACCAATTCTATCCCAGCAACTTATATAATTTATATAAGCTCTAGGTTATGGTTTCAAACCTATTTTAATATATCTATATTAATCCTATTTAAATATTTATTTTTTAGTTGTATTTGAACACAATACCTTTATTTTATTTATTTTTATGTGGTGCTGAGGATCGAACCCAGTGCCTTGCATGTGGTAGGCAAGCACTCTACCGCTGAGTCACAACCCCAGCCCTCTATGTCAATTTTGTTGAAATATTCACAGAATTGAAACTTTGGGACTTACTGGGTTACTTAATGTAGCTTCCAAACCCATTCTTTATGTTAAACAAAGCTGCCTCTCAATAATGTATATGCTTCTCAAGAATGGAGAAAGGAAGTTGCTAGTGGAAATACTAATTGAGGCAAGAAAAATTAACTATATTATAAAAAAAAAAAATCCAATTCTGCTTGCTTTTCAGAATTACCAAGAAAATAACTACCACCTCAGCACAAATGACTCCATTCGGCCACACTACCCACATTGCCCTGGTGATCTGATCCTGCAGAGCCATGTCATGGGTACAAACACTAAAACTAGAAGGGTCCTCATTCTAAAGCTTATAGCAGGAACTCAGAAGCAATAATACGTAAGGGTCTGATTTTATATGCCTTTTTCTTTCTTTATGATAAATCTTATTTACATAAGCCCTAACATTATCACATATATTTGAGGAGCTAGATATAAAGTGGACACAATGATGAGAAAAAATTAACAGTAGCACTAGACTAAATCCCAGAAACTCAAACTCTGGAAGGAAATGTGCCATCATGAAGTAGACTGATTGGACTGGAACTTCTGGAAATTGAGGCTGGAATGTTAACTTCCCCCAAACTCCCAGGTGATTATGTATGATTTTGCATACTGAGAACAATTACTGCCCTGGAGAGAGGTCCTATCAGAACTATTCAAGCAAAAATTTATTCCTGTAGTTCCCACAGAATTAGGGAATTATAAGAGTCAGATGTCTTTAAAAGTACCTCTCATGCATCAATAACAAATTATTTTAAATGGGTGAAAACACATTTGTTTCAAAAAAAAAACAAAACATAACTATAATAATGTCCTTGACTATGTATTTTTCAACACTTCTAATTTTCAATGAATCGATATGTATTTCCCATAGTCTATACATCATTTTAAAACTCTGAATTTAGGAAGTGATACTTCACACTTATCCCATCACTACTTATTATATTAGGATGAGTGGTCACCAATGCTTGGTAGCAATTAAGAATCCTTAGGTAATCTCTCTGAATTAATAAGATGGGAATTAAAATTTTACAGCCCAAATCACATAGACTGCATAGCCAAGTCAAATCACTGTGCTGGAATTCAGATGACTAAAAGCCTAAATTTGGTAAAAGAAATAATATATGTATTATTTATGCATGTGTACTGTTCTTATGCCTCTGAAGAATTTGTACTTTCCAATAAGGTTATTTTCTTCTTTTCAATATTCTAAAAGCAGTGGCTGCCCTCTACATTTCAGCTGAGCTTTGGGTAAATTTATTTTACTTGCTGAATTTGGCTAAGCTAAGAGAAGAAATCTCTTTTGTGTCCCTGATAATAAAGTGTTGATTTAATTAAAATGAACACACCCCAAAAGAGCAGAAGAGTAATAAAATGGTTCTTTGCAAGCATGAAGAGATAGGAAAACACCTCTAAGATTTTGTGAACTGCATATGATTTTGGTTTGCAATAACCTCAATTATTAATGGGGTCACACCCCCATCTCGTTGTTATTTAGTTATAGGATTTGAAGTTTTAAAAGTTTTCATTAAAATCTGGTGGGTCTTTTAGAAGCCAATAGTTCAACCTCTCAAAGCAAAACAAAATGAATTCTAAGCTGAGAACATCAAAAAAGTAACGCAAACAAATGTGTGGAGTTCAAAATAAACATTTTTAATTTTTAAAAAGTGTGAAATAAGGTGGCTTTTTCTATTTTTCTTAATAACTTGAAATTTTTGCACATTGGATCATGTACCAAAAAAAACAAGCCTATAAACAAGTCTCATCTATGATGACCGCTATCTTTTGCAATGTAGAACTGAACACAAATTGTCAAAAAGTTGATTTTTTGGGCTGGGATTGTGGCTCAGTGGCAGAGCGCTTGCCTCACACGTATGAGGTACTGAGTTTGATCCTCAGCGCCATATAAAAATAAATAAACAAAGGTTAAAAAAAATGATTTTTCTTTTTGCATTTACTAAAATTAAACTGCAATCTTTCTCCTAACAAATGACTGTAAAGTTAAATGATATTGCACCTTCTAACCTAATTCTACGCCACAGTCATTTTTATCTCAAATCTTAATGTTTTGTCATGTACGTTAGACCAAAGTGGTGATAGTATATTTTAAATCTTAAATTGCTTTTAAAAGGATGCATCACAGGTTCACATTTCCACATCTATAACTTTATTAACAAATAAAATACATGCCAGCATGTTTATATATGGGCAATGACATTCCTATAATAATGAATGGCACATTATCAACCAACAGTTGAACTTTTTCAAGAATGAGGTTTTAAAAAATAATATACTAATATTTCATATGACTATTTGAATTAAATAATAAATGATTAAAATAACATTTAACAGCAGTTAAAAAAAAACATAAAAGCCACTGTTCACTATTTACCATAAGTTGAAGTCATTCAAATACAATAACTTCTATTTAAAAAACAAAACAAAAAACTATGCTTTTTTTACAGGCCAAACAAATGGCTTAGAAAGATTCTAACAACTGGTTCCTGTTCCTACCCCAGTTCCTTCTCTCAAAGGGTAGTAAATTAAGGTAGTCACTTCCCAGTACAGTGAACAAATATATTTAGGATGATCATATAATTTTTTTCTCCAAATTAGGACACTTTTGAGAGAAGAGGAGGCACTATTTAAGCCAAGAAAACGGGAATAACCAGGATTGTTCTGAGCAAACTTAAAATACATAGTTAAGTACAGTATTAGATTCACTGTAAATACTTTTGTGCTTTTTGAAACAGTTGGAAAAAAATCTATTAAATAAATAAAAACCCTGATTTTTTTCTCCAATTGGATATTCTGGACTCCACTTTTTCTGTTATGAGAAGTTTAAAAATATTGTGATTATCATTTTAGCAGGTTAAAATGTATGAAAATTAAAGGCATGTCTAAAATGACATATACTTTATAGGCTCAAAATAAAAGGCTGCAAATTAGTATTTTTTTCTAGTAACAGATATTTTCATTTTAACAGTGTAAATAGGATTTGTTTTAATTTTAAATTTCTAAAATATCCTGAATACACTATATAGAAAAATGTATTTTGCCTTAAAATAGTTAATAGCATAACTACATAAAAATGGATTATCCTAGCAATTACTAGCTTAATCAAATGATAGAAATAATTTTAAACATTTTTGCATTAACTTCCAAGCCACATTTCATATGCATTCAAAAAATGTTTAGACACTCTAATAAGAGTACCGATTTTCAATCTTTAAGGCAGAGTGCAAAGGCGGTCATGTGTTCCCCAAACATAACAGTTATTTAAGCTCAAGCTCACAGGAAATGAAGGAAGGTATGCAGTATTTGAATAAATCTGGAAGGGAATATTAAGTTTTGGAAAAGAATATTTTGATGCCTCTGCTTGGATGATGAAATTAAAGGCTACCACTGAATTATGTCAATTACAGAGGATGATATAACATGCATACATGAACCTTAACAAATTTAGAAGAGGAAATCAAACAAAAAGTGAAGTTTTAATACTGGATTAATAGTGATACTTCAGAAAACAAGTATAAATATCATAAAAAATAAAATGAAATTTTAATAAATTGATGTTTGATAGCTGAGCTTCCTGATAATTGAAAACTACCATATGTCAAAGTTTAATTTCATTTAAAAATTATTAAAAGAACAAAGTATAGGTCTGTGGGAAATGAACAGAAGATATGAAGAAATCCAATGGGAATCTGTATATGTTACTGGTACATTCTAATTTTAATTTCCAAATTGGACAACTAAATTAAATATTTTGTTTACCCCATGCTATTGTTTTACTTTAAGAGGTATAACACAGGTACTTTAATCAACAATAAAAAGCCTATTGCAGCAGAATAAAATGAATGAGGGAAAAAAAATGTAGGAGGCTCAATTAGCAAACAAAAGTGTATGTTTTATTTATCAAAGACAATAAAAAAAATTAGAAAATACAGAGAAATACAAAAGAGATTAATAAAGCATTTTTTTCCAGAAATGGAAAATGTCCCTGAACAATCAGGTGTATCTTTTAGTAGTAGCGTCTAATAAGTGATCAATTTTATGTTTTACATAGCTATATTAAATGATTTTTATGTTTAAGGATAATATAATTCCCATCCTTTTTAATGTTGGCATTCAAAAGCAAAGATATAACTAACTTAAAAGAAAAATAGATGAGAAATAAAATGATTTGCAAGGTGCAAAATGTAGTAGCTTGTGAATGTACAGCAGATTCCAGTTGCAGTAATAGTTACACACTCTCATCACACATACATACTCTATATTCCACAGATAATTTTCCATAATTTGAAAATAGGTATTTTGCATATCTCAATTCCGGTTATATATATATTTTTTTTTACAAATTAAACCTGTAATCTTAAAGCAAGGAGCTATTAATAAAACAAGATTTTATTTACTAAGCTTAACAAATTAAATATCTGAAGAAAGATTATTACAGTGATATTGAAAGATACTTTTATTGGCTTTAAAAAAGACAAATGTAAATGAGAATATCTTATTTGAAAAATTAATTTTTAAAATTGGCTTAAAATTTATATATTTGCTACACTCTGTTCCTGCAAGAATCTCTAAGATGTGTAATCCTAATAAACAAGCTTCTCATTTGAAAATCCCTAAAACTATTTATGTACCTTAAACATTTTATTTTCTTATAAAGGACAGTTCGTAAATCTCACTTTTCTTAAGACTTGCCAGAAAACAAATTCTATCTTTAACACCCAAATTTCTATATATGTTTAGTTCGCTTAATTTAAAATTAATGAAAACATATCTAGACATAATTTCTAAGAAAAAAATGTAAAAAGTAATTATGAAAATGGTTATTTACAGAAAGAATTTTCCTAAATAATAATATGTTCAAATATGTTCAAAAATCTAACAAATCCTTTCTTAATCAGCTCTTCAGGATTTAATGAACGTTATATATAACAAAGTTTTTGATGTGTAGAATTACTAGATGAATCTAAGAGCCAGAAACTAAAGCATTTGACATGGTTAATGATTTTATTTTCATTATACTAATGGTCAAGTCAAAAGTCAATGGCATTTACATGCTGGAAGACTGTGTATCACTCAACTCTTTCAATTTCATCAAACACTGATTAACCAAATATGAGTAGACTTTACCACTACAACTTTATGGTTTCTTTCAAGGATATGCAAATCTTTAAATGGGCACAAATGCAAGTGTGCAAAACAAATGAAATATAAATAATTAAAGAATGAACAGAAATGGCTTTTAAGCATAAACCACCCTGCCATTCAATTTTGAAGCTCCATCTTTTCTTCACTAATTTTTCTTCTATTATCAGTAGTCTTCTATCCTATTAAAGTTGTAGGTTTATAGATGATCTGAAAATTTCACATTGGTATAAGAAAGGAATGTTGGGCTGATGCAGTCTAGAGATAAAGAAAGAATTAGTCTTAAAATGTATTAAGTTGTACTTTATCTAAATCACAGTACAATAAAAACTCATTTTACAGCAGCATTACATCAAATATATAATGTTCTTTGGATAAAGATAACAGACTATTTCAGAATATATTCTAAAGTATAATTCTTCTATAGGCATCATCAAGAAAATATATTTAAGACTAATTTCACTACTCACAAAACAGATTAGTGAACTTTGCCTTTTTATCTTAATACTGACAAATTCTCAATGTCTTGTTTACAAAAACATTTTACTAATTAAAAAGAAAATATAATACCTCTGTGGGCAGGTGATGCAGGAACTTTAATGAAACACTTAAAGTGATACTTTAATATGATCCAGAAATACATTATCGTCTTTGGCAGAAATAAGGAAAGTATACATGCTTATGCATGACCCATGTAAGTTATAAATAAAAGTTAAGCAACCAAATCACAAACCACATAAATTTAAAAAAAAAAAAAAAAAAAAAAAACAGGAGCTGTGGTTGTGGCTTAGTGGTAGAGGACTTGCCTAGTATGTGTGAGGCACTGGGTTCTATCCTCAGCAACACATACATACATACATAAATAAATAAATAAATAAATAAATAAACAAACAAACAATAAAAACAGGGCTGGGGCTGTAGCTCAGTGATAGCATGATTGCCCAGCACGTGGGAGGCACTGGGTTCAATCCACAACACAACATAAAAAATTTAAAAATAAAGGTATTGTGTCCATCTACAATTAAAAATATACATTTATTAAAAAACTAAAATCCTCCCTATATATCCACAGGGGATTGGTTCCAGGACCAGCCCCCCCTTGGATACCAAACTTCTTAGCTGCTTAAGTACCTTACATAAAATGGCACAGTATTTGCATATAACCTACACACATCCTCCCATAAACTTTAAATCATCTCTAGATTACATATAATACCTAATACAATTGAAATGCTATGTAAATAGTTGTTGTACTACGTTGTTTAGGGAATAATGACAAGAGGGAAAAGTCTGCACATGTTCGGTATAGATGCAATTTTTCTTTTTCAATCCATGACTGGTAAAATAAACTGAAGCAGAACCCTCAAATAGAGAATATTTACTTGGTTACAGCAACCCTGAAACACTTTATCCTTATAGTCCTTTCAATCAGAAATTAAATGTTTCAGCAGATATTTTGTTTATGAGTTCAAATACTTTTTTTAAAAGTTTAAAGAATTTATAGATACGAAGTATTTTGGCACTTGATTTCAAAATAGAGAATTCAGATAAAAGGTATTTATATATGTACATATTCCTGGCTGTACAACAAATAAATGCTATGGCTACATATCAGTGTCCAGAAACACACTGGATAACTAGTAAGAGTAAGACAGCCTCTGCTTATTGTTTTATACTCCCATTTATTCGTAATAGCCTTCATTTTAATACAAAATGATACATGTTAAGAAAACAATAACAGAACTACTTGCATCATTCCAGATTGTTAAAACGCCTGCATGACAAACTGCTTTTTTATCTCAGATTTAGTCTTTTTTATTCACCAGACATTTATGTAGATTTCACTTTTGTTTTATGCAAAATGCCCAACACTTCAGTGTGTCAGATTTTGTTTTTCAGGTATGCAAGTTTTGTGCTGATGGTCACTTCAAACACAATCTATGAACAATCTTTAAAAAGAAGTTTAAAAAGTATGTGATTTAAAGTTTTTGTTTATTCATTATGTATTTAAAAATTAAAATTTATGAAATTCAATTTTGAAAATCAAAGGTACCTTAAAAAATCTATAACTTATAAAGTTTCATTAAGCTGCTGACAGTATAAAATGTATTAGCTATGCTAACTTTGAGTAAAAAATTATAAGTACACGTTAAGCATTTAATATGTATCTAGTAAATGTGAGTATAGAAAAGAAATAACAAGGTCACTATATTTATATTCCTTACCTCTATAATAGGAAGAAATATCTTGTTCTATGAGCTGCTGCCATACTTTCAGACATGTTTCTGACTTTTAGATAATTAACAAATCCTCTGAAGAAAAGAAGCAGGCCTGGGAAGATTGAAATAATTCATATATATTATGTTATTAAGCATAAAGGGGCCTCATAAATATAAAATAGACAATTATAAATAAGACTCTTTTGGTTCAGGGAAGTTAATCTTCAGGGTTCCATTTATTTTATATTATGTTTTACATTAATGATAACTCCACCATGAGGAAAGATAATGAAATTTTTCTGCCATCTATATTCTTTCAGTTTGGTAAGCTTTAATGTACCAAAACTGAAGTAATGCAAATCCAGCTATGACAATCCAGAATTACATAAAAAACATACACCTGCTAAGTGATTTCTTTAAACAGCAAAATTTCCTGTTGCACTTAAACTGATTCAATGAGAAATCTAATTTTATAGCAAATTTATCAATTAATATAACGACTGTGTAAACCAAGACATGTTGTTTTTATATGAAGCATTCAAAGGAGAACCTATGCATTTAGTTGGTAAATAACTGTAGGGAAAAAAACAATACTATCAAGCAATATCAAGTGCCCATATCATCTGTAATATATACATTTGAAGATAAATTTATTATATGTGTATATATTTTTTTTAAAAGAGAGGGGGGGAAGGAGGGAGAGAATTTTTTTTTTAATATTTATTTTTTAGTTTTCGGCGGACACAATATCTTTGATTTGTATGTGGTGCTGAGGATCGAACCCGGGCCGCACGCATGCCAGGCGAGTGCACTACTGCTTGAGCCACATCCCCAGCCCCTGTATATTTTTTAATTATAAGTTCTTTAAGTAATAATTAAAAACTAATATATAACAAAAATTAAGAAGAGTCAAGAAAGAAAGGTTGAGAGGCAGTCACTCTAGTAATTTCTTGGATTATTAGACATGAGATTTCTACCTCAGTTTTTCTCCTTTGTAAAACAGTATTTTGATAAATACTAATTTATAGCAAAGATATTTTTAACAATTAAAAAAGCAATGCCTGTGAAATGTTCAAAGCTTCAGATGAAAAGTATAAGTATAAAAGCACTGCCAGTATTATTAAAAGTCTTTAAAATATTTTAGCATATAATTTTTAGAGATATATTTTATAAATTTATAATCAGAAAATGGTAGGTAAAATAACAAATACACAAAATATATGTGTGTATAACTTTCCTCACCAAGAGAAAGAGTTATCTGTAAATTCAAAACATAAAATCCAAAAATAAATTTGTACCCCAACTAAAAAAACAGTAATCAACACATTAACAAAAAAGCTTATCTGTAATAAAGTGGAGGAAAAAAGGAGAAGAAATACTCAATTAAATTTCCAAACTCCCTAAATAAATGCTAGATTATGGCTCTGATGTGGAACTGGAATTGTTCTCTGTATTCTATTCTGCCCCACAGTTATTCTCCTAAAATTTCCTTTAATATCTTAATAATGTACATATAAACAATTATGGTTAAATAATAAAGAACAAAAAATTCAGGAAGTCAGAATATAGTAAACAATGTAAAATTGGCTTAACCCTCATACATGTCTAACTTCTCAACACAGTCATGACAATAAAATAATTCCACTGATTGTCAGAGAAACTGACCACCAAGAGTCTGTTTCCAAAAAAAAAAAATCCTACAGATTTGATAGCATGGCTAAATAAAAACTCAAAGAGAAGACTGCCACCTACTGAAATGCTATTATCATTCTAGCAAAATTATTTTTTTGGTAGAAACAAAGCTTATTCATACCAGTTTGAACTATGGATTAAAAGCATAATGTAATTTTAAGATTAACTTAGTTACCATATATATAAAACTGAAATCCATAAAGCTGACCAATATTAATGAAAAGACATGCCATATAAGAAGAAAACCCAACAGAAATACTGTGATCATTAGGCTGAAACTTTTCCATATGCCTGGCTGATTCATGATTAATGCAGGGCACATTTCAAAAGTATAAACCATGTTTCCATGATCCAAAAATAAAAGAATGCATAAAACACCCAAACTATCCTACTCTCAAATTTCCTAATATCATTAAAATAAATTATGCATGTTTATTTTGCAAGATAAATACTGGTGACAATCATGTTGGGATTTTCAAATTTTGTGTAAAATTCAGTTATTCAAACCACTTATTCTTCATATTGATAGCCTCCATATAAAATTAATTGAAAAGCTAAGTATTTGAATGAGAATTATACAGCAGAAAAGTTTGTTAAAAATTTATTTCCATCTTGTAATGTTAGAATATCAGAGTTAAACTAAAATTAGTTTAACTGAAGTGCATTAATAATAAACTTACCAAGCACAAGAAATATCCACCAAAGCCAATACTGTCCATTGAAATATCCAGTAAAATAATCAGAAAACTAGAGAGTGAACATAAATATATTAGTCATATTTGCATACTTGAATTACAAAATTGTAGATTACACTCAAATTCAGAATAATTTACCTGAAATAATTTACCTTAAAAACAGAAAGAAAAATAATGAAAAAACACTTATTGATAATTACATGAAAAAAATCTCTTATGCAAAAACAAACTGACTTCTGTTACTAACTTTATTAACAAAAAACAGTTGAACTACTTACAAAAAAAGAAAAGTAAATGCTATATATCTGACTCAAGAATTTTCTCATTAAAGCATTTACATGTCAGTCCTTTTTTTTACAATCTCTCAAAGCCACAACTACCATCCCAAACACACTACAGCAACCCACTGCTTTAGATATTAACACCAAAAGCTACATTATCAGATGGGGATGTTCTGGTGGCCTCTAAAAACAAGAGCTTTTGACCTTCTGTATGCCCCCTACTGTTAATCACTGCCCAAAATACTAAGCACATAAAGACCCCCAACTCATTGGAGTCTTTTTATTTTCAAACTAAATAGGGTAGCGTTCAGTTCTCATCAGTGAGCTGAAAACAGCTAAATGAACCTTGAAGGGGCATTTCAACAGTTCCTATTGGTGGCCATGGCAGATAGTTTTATATGTGGGAATATGAACAGGCAGATGGAAGGTAGGTTTGATGGTACAGAACACAGGTATCTTTTCCTTGATTAGACTCTAGCCACCATATTTCAATACTTTTAAAAGGTTTAAAAATATAGATCTAATTTTCTTCAGAGTTACTTCTGATAATTCTTCCTTATTCCTTCCCTATCATTTTAGCATCAACAATGCCCTGAATAATTGTATTTTAAATGTTTCATATAACCTACCTTAAAACTATTAAAAATTAACTTGTTTTATTACATTATTTCTACAGGTTATTATTATTATTGAATTAAATGCACATTTGTGCTCAAATATTTTCTAGAGATTTGCATGAAATCTTAAAAATCCAATAGTTTTGGTAATAACCAAAATACGAATTATAAATAATGTCATGGGCTGAGATGGTAGCTCAGTAGCAGAGTGTTTGCGTAGCACGTGTGAAGTCCTGGGTTCAATCTTCAGCACCATACGTAAATAAAATAAAGGTCTAATAAATAAATAAATAAATAAATAAATAAATAAAATCGCTATTTGGGAAGCAGATCAACTAAAGGTTATCTCTTTTTAAAAGTTTTCTAAGTATTTTCTCTGGAATCATTTTCAACTAATAAATAAACTATACACTAATTCTTAGAGTCAGAAATTCCAAAGAGTAAAAATTTCAAGTACTATTAAAAATGCAAATCCCACATACTCCCAAACATTTTAAAAATATATAATAAAGAACTTGAAAACTGGAAGATTGCAGCTTATAAAATAGAACTGCAGAATGCTTTTTAATTAAGTGTTAATGATTAGAAATAAAAGGTTCTCATAGAGACTTTAAGAGGTCATAAAAAAAAAATAAGGAACCAAAACAATACATTTTTAACTTTTTGTACATGGTACCCAAACAAGATGCAACCAGGAAATCAAGAAAAGAGTCATTCCTATCCAAAAATATCTAGCATAGAGTTATTTACCCCAAAATTAAGAATATAATTACCTTCACCTTGAAGTCAAGAGGAAGACTCATTATGTAAAAAGGATAAAGAAGCTTTAGACTCATTACTGAATTTAAAAATAAAATGTTTTAGAATACTGAGATGGTATCATAGAGTTGAGCCAAGTTGGGTTTGTTTTTTGTTTTTTTTTTTTTTTCTGTTTAGTTAATAAATCAATCATGTTGACTGGCCAACCACAGGCTACAGAAATCAAATTTTAAAAACCAACTTATCAACATTAAGAATTTGTCTGATGCTATTATACTAAAACACCAGTATTTTGTTATGTCCCACTTTCAAAAAGAACTTATTTTTAATAGAACCCATGCATGGTTAAATAAACAAAAAAAAAATCAAAAGCCTTAGGCAGAAGTAATAAAATTCTGGGCTAAATATATTTATACAAAATCTGAGATTCATGGCAGATCAGAAATGAAAAAGAAGGCAACAATATGATTTATCAAATACTTATCATCTAATAAAGGGACATACCAAACTTTTTGGAGAAAACCTCTCTACACTAAACTCCAAAAGGAATTTATTGCTTGACGCATTTCAATAAGTACAGTGTAACAAAGGCAGCACAGAATTAGGAAGACAGGCATTGAATTGAGAACAAAGTAAATTCTAATCCATGTATAAACTGTGTGACCTTGAGCAAATTATCACTCTTTTGCATTTAGTTTCATCGTCAACAAAATTGCTGGATCATCACCAGCATTAGTGATATAGATGGGGTTCAAGAATTTGGTGTTATCAAATTATACCTGGAACATGGTCAATGAATGGTAGCTATTATTATTTTATACAAAGGATTGTTTAAAATTCTTCTATCAGTTCTCAACACTAACAGCTTAATATTAGCCTTAACTCAAGCAAACATATTTTAAAGGGAAACTAAAGAGTCCTGGTAGTTAAACTTGATTTGGTAGACATCTTATGAATTAAGATATATAACTGGCATTATACTCACAAAACTGTGAGAAACTCCAGGCTTCGGTTTTAGGTTCCCCATCTTATCACATTAACCAGCTTTGACTACTGGCTAACCCTTTTCTTAACATCCAACCCTTCTTCAACTCTCATTCTAGGAGAGAATTAGGCTGTAATATGCTAAAGGAATAGGTTATAAATAATGGGTAACTTCTTCCTTATGCACATAAATGATACTAGCAATTAATCAACTTGAGGCAAGTTGAGAAAAGGATAAGGCCTAGGAGAATGATCAAAGTGGCTTTATTTATTCATCATTTTAATCTTCTGAAAAGCTACCCATATACTTTTAAGTTCTGTTATACAATTAGTAAATTAAAATATATAAATTATATAAGTCACATTTACTTCAATATCGGTTTCTAATCAAATAAGTTAAATTCTTCTAATGTTTTCAGAAGAATCATAGGTTTTAAATGTCAGCATCTCTTAAATACTTAAAGCACTTTGATCATTCTCCTAGGCCTTATCCTTTAAAATCTAGGAAAAAAAACATTTGTAAAAAGAAGCCCAAAAGGAAACTTCAAGAGGCAAAGGTAAAGAGCCAAGGGATGATTGTGTTAATGGTACTAATGCCTATTTAATTTTTACAGGGACTAGGAAAGTTGTTGTGATGGAGAAAAAAAAAAAAGGATGTTTCACTCTCTCTCTGAAAACCATCTTATAAAGGATGAGAAGCAGGCAGATGGTGATTTCAAGAAACAGCAGAAAAATAAGAGACTTAGAATGAATATAAGGAAAAAAGATGAGTTCCTATAGCCATTTATTTCATAGGCCTTTACTTCTGAGCTCTGAATGTTACAAAAAAAAAAAAAAGATATTTCAGTTTATTGTAATTTGCTAAACAACACAAATTCTTATTTTCATCTGATCATAGGCATGCTTGCACTGGACCACAGTAGTAGTAGCCACCTCTTACTAAGCACACACATTTGTGCAGTAAATGAACAACCTACTCTATTTACCATACTTTATAAAAATTCTGTGAAGCAGATATTATTGACCTATTTCAAAGAAACTAATACTCAGAAGAACAATTAATTAACTTAATGTGAGAATACACGAGATGTGAGCTTAAATTTTTCTGATTTCAAAGTTCTCCTATACTAACAATTAGCAGCCTCTCATATAAACTTATAAAATGTTCACACTAAAGAGATCACTATAATAATTATATATAAAAGTAGAAACCTTTAATTTATTGAATTCATGTGCAAAAAGTGAGCACTTACGAACTATACAGAAAATTTCATATCTTTTTATTTTAGAAATAGTAAAGGTTTAGGCTATCAAGACACTCACCCTGACAATAAGGATCCACTTGATCAATGAAAGTCCAAATCCACAGATAGCACCATACCTTCCAGCTATGGTGTTGGTGATACAGAAGGATAAGCAAAATCCAAGCCAGTTGAAAATAAATGCCACTAAAAGCAACAGAAACAGTTTTTTAAAGATTATAATTTAAAAACAAATTAACATATATATAATACTAACAATATGACACTGCTCAAAGGTAACAAGAGTTTTCATTTCTCTACCAACTGAACCATCTTTGTAGACTGTAATTTACCTTTTGCAAATGTATACATGAACAAATGGGTAAATTTGGTTTCCTGGTCAATAAGAATCAGGTCAACAAGAATCAATTCCTTAAAGCTTATTATCAGTGGGTAAAACTACATTTTTAACCAACCAAAAAACAGACCACAATGTAGTACTCATGTAGTTCCAACCCAAAAAACTGAGTATAAGCAATCAACCAACAAAACTGGCCTTTTTTCAAAGGTAAAACAATAAAACTTAGTACTTCACAAATATTTTATGGGCTTCTTAAAGTATAGTTATAATTCTTAGGTGTTCCTTTTCTGGATTCATTTACAATATATAACCTCATCTAAAAGCTAAATTAAACTATAGCATTACATTGACAGAGCAAGTCACCAAAGTACTGTTTTTCCAATGTGTGTGGTGTCCATGTAACCCCTTTGAGAACTGTAACTTTTCACTTCTAAGTGTTATGTCCATCCTCAAAAGAGTTTACAGAATAAAGATACTCAACATCATAATCATTAGAAAAATGCAAATTAAAACCATAATTAGATAATATTACATACGTATTAGAGTGTCAAAAGTTAAAAATAAAAAATAATAGTCTATCAATTGCTGGTGAAGATATAAAGCAACAGGAACTCTCTTTTACTGCCTAGTTAGAATATAAAATGATATCGCTACTTTGGAAGACAATTTCATTTAAGTCAGAATTAACACTTCAAAACACTCTTGGTTCTTTTTAAAGTTACAAATAACTTAATTTTTCTTTAGTTATGTTTCCCTCAAATCTAAAACTGGAATGACTCAGGTGATTAATTACAGCACATCATGTTAATACTCACATACATGGTACAAACAGCTGAACCCTGCAAGAAAAATTATCTAAATACAGCCAAAGAGAATCTATTATATGTTAAAGTACAGAGTTCAAGGTCATTTCCACTGACCTGTCAATTATAATTTCTTGAGTTTAACTGACAATCAGTTGGATTTTATTTCATTCTTTAAAAATTTTTATTAAAAATAAGACCAGAGTGGGTAGGGATGTGGGTCAAACGGTAGCGCGCTGGTCTGGCATGCGCAGGGCGCTGGGTTCAATCCTCAGCACCACATAAAAGTAAAATAAAGATGTGGTGTCCACCGAAAACTAAAAAATAAATACTAAAAAATTCTCTCTCTCTCTCTCTCTCTCTCTCTCTCTCTCTCTAAATTAAAAAAAAAAATAAGACCAGAGATATTCAGTTTAGACATGTATATGAAGCACTTGTGGTAATACTTAAAAGGATGAAGAAGCAAAAACATTATCATGGAATATATGTATTTTTCCTTTACATTTTCTGAACAAGAACATGTAATTACATTGCCAAGTTTAAGTGTAAAGTTTACTTTTAAAAATTTATTTTTATATACATATATATTTATATTTAGTTGTCAACAGACCTTTATTTATATTTATTTGTATGTAGTACTGAGAATCAAACCCAGTTCCTCACACATGCTGATAAGCAAACGTTCTACTTCTGAGCCACAACCCCAGCCCTTAAGTGTAAACCTTCTTTAGTTATATGAGATAAGAGACTGAAACACAGATGTCAAAAATAAATAAGGCAAGAATGTACCCTACAAAAGGTTTAACTAAAATATTCTTACTGATTTTTCACTTATTTTATTTGTACAAATACAATCTGAAATGCTCAAATTACAAACCCATTAAAGAAAAACCTACTTCTAGATCTTTTTACCAACAGTAGCTATTAGTTTAAGCATGGAAAATACAACAAGTTGCAATTTGAAGAATAACCACTAGATGGTAGTAATTACAAATAAATCCATGCTTTTATCAATGCAAGCTCTAGGCCTAGTCTACCAGGAAAAAATTTTATCAGGAAATGAAGATTAAAAAAAAAAAAAATCATTCTTATAACATTTGTGAAATATTTACAGAATAAGAAGTATAAAAAATGTAAGCTGTAGGAAGGCTGAGGCAGAAGAATTACAAACTCAAATAGAGTCTTGGCAACTCATGTCTCAAAACTAAAAAAGGGCTGAGGTTGGGGGCTGGGGTTGTGGCTCAGTGGTAGAGCAGTTGACTAGCATGTGTGAAGCACTGGGTTCAATTCTTGGAACCATATATAATGAATAAAATAAAGGTCCATCAACAATTAAAAAATACATATTTAAAAAGGGGGGGGGGGGGGCTGAGGTTGTAACTCTGTGGTAAAGTACTTGCCTACCAGGGCAGGGATTAAACCAGGCCCCAGGTTTAATCCAAAATATCACAAAAAAAATAAAACAAGCCATAGAAAAATGATTTAGTAAAAATTTAGTAAAAGTCAGATTATTTATATTAAATCTATATATGTGTATTTATATTAATTACTCTTGCTGAACAAAAATAAAGTCACCCAACGTATTTGTTACCATATATTTACAGTATTTATATCAGTGAAATATTTTTAAATTTAAAAAAATAAAAAGAAGATGATATAGAGTTAAGAGAAATGCAGAAATAGATAAATAAGAACCAAGCTCTGATTCAAAATAGATAGTTAAATAATAATATTTTTATTCCTGAGAAACAAGTATTCATATCACAAATAGTATAATAAACTTAATGATTTAATAAGATTTCGAATTAATGTTTAAACTACTATTTTGTAAACAAAATATACACAAAGTTTGTTATTAATATGAAAGAGTATGGGTGAATTAAAAGTCCAAAACTAAAGTTAAGTTAAAAACTAAAGTTCAGGGCTGGGGATATAGCTCAGTTGGTAGAGTGCTTATCTTGAATGTACAAAGCCCTGATTCAATCCCCAACACCACAAAAAATAGAAAAATTTAAATAAATAAATAACCTAAAGTTCACCAGATCAATAGTACAAAACATCAGATATTTGTAACTAAAGTTCATATTCTTTCTATTGTATCTAAGAATTGCAACTAGAATCAATTTGTGATTTAAATTTCACATATATATTAGCCAGTAAACTAAATATAATTTAGAAAATTTGAAGAAAAAGTTATAGCTGCCTGCCCTTCTCCCACCACCAATGTCTCTTCTTAGCAGATGAAATAAAGAAAGGGAAGCAAGAAACCATTTCAAAATGGAAAAGGTTAAAGTGAATTTCTAGACTCAAAAGTAACTGAACACATGAAGATTTTTTTTTTTTTTTAAGTTGAACATGGCTCTTTAAATAAGTAAACTATTTCTTGGTTTTACCACCAAATAAACCTTAGAGCTAAAATGAATTTAATCAGCATTCTCTCTAAGAAGGTATGAAAACCTGATCATTTAAATAGGTAGTTAAATTAACCCTATCATTGTCTAACAAATTTGCTTAAATAAATATTGGGTTTCTACTATTCGTTTTAACTATTAAAGCAGTTTATTGAAGGTATTAAAATTAGTCAATGATTTTACCACATGCTATTCTCAGGAACTGAAATAACAAACATCCCTCATGGAGTTTAAATCTATAAGTCAAACATTAATTTAAGAATTTTGTAAGATGTTAAAAAAAATACACTATTCTTCTAATCTTCTAATTATGCATCATTACCCCCAAAGAAAACTTAAACTTAATTTCATACCTTTGTGCCTCCAGTGATATTGTTCTGGCTGCCCAGAATATCCCCCTTTCCAACCCTTATTTTGGCTTTAGACCACTCAAATGAAGTCTTCTTCCCCAAAATATATTTTACAGTTTCATTCTATACATTCCTACAGCACTGAATGAACATTTAAATGCATTTCTCTTATAAAATCTTCTTTAGTTTAAATTAGCTTATATATCTTTATGCAGTCAACATCTAGCATCATGAATGCAATGCGTAATTATCCAATAAATGTTTAATAAATTCTAGGACTTATATTCACTCTAGTCCTCTCTAGAACAATTTGTATTTCAAATGAGGTAAATACATGCTAATAATAATTTATTTTCTTCACTGTTATACATACATACAGCTAACAAATATTTTTATTAAAAAAAAAAGTCTGGAAAGGTCACTTACTGAAAAATGCCAGCATGAAAATGCCATCATTACCCACTCTAAGTTGGTCTGCATCACTGAAGTCATCTCTTGGTGGACACTCTTCCTCTGGATTCTGTGAAACACATAATATCAGAATAGCTCTAAAAAAAAATTTTATATTCTTAATGTAAAAATAAACAATAAAAATTTCAATAGAATCTAAGGTTCTCAATCTGTTAACAAAGACAAAACGAGATAATGAGTACACTGAGTTAGACTCAAAAAACATTAGCAAGTATAATTTTTTCAGGGGCATTCAAAAAAAGAGTGATTTTCAGATAAACACAAAAGAGATTAAGTTGAATAATATCAATTCATGAAAATGGTATCACGAAGATAGATGTTACCCTGTTGTATTAGTGTCAAATGAGAAAACAGGCACTTTCAAATCAGTAGTGGAATTCAGTAAGTACAATTCCAATGGCTGGCAATTAGGCAATCTTTGTCAAAATTAAAGTATATACCTCTGGATCCAGCAATTCTAGTTTTTGAAATATATTGTACAAATACATATACACACACAATCCCACTTGTAAGAAATGAAATATAAAGATAGTTCTTTGCAACAATGTTAATAAGAGTAAAAGATCAGACACAATTTAAATGCCCATCAATAGTGAACTGTGGTCTGTAATTCCAGTAGCTCGGGAGGCTGAGACAGGAGAATGGTAAGTTTAAAGCCAGCCTCAGCAACTTAGCTAGGCACTAAGCAACTCAGTGAGATCCTGCCTCTAAATAAATACAAAAAAGGGCTGGAGATGTGACTCAGTGTTTTGAGTGCTCCTGAATTCAATCCCCAATACCAGGAAAAAAAAAAAAAAAAGTCAACTGTGTCAGGAGATAATGCTCCATAGGTCTCTCATGTTTCTGCACATCTTCCAGGTAGAAATACTGGTTGCCTTTTTCTGGATGTTTATATAGTGAAGAGCTTTGGAAAAGAGAATGCTTCCCTTCATAGCAAACATATGGACATTCTTATCAACTGTTAGTAAAGATGAGATCCTTAAACTCAGGGTTCCTTCTCCTATTAATACACTCCACCACATTAAGTTGGGAAGTAGTCCTCCTTGTACTGTCCTGTGAGAACCAGGGCTCATGGAAGTGACAGAAATAAATACTAATACTCTGTACTGCTATTACTGTGAATAATAAAGTCCTAAGCAGTCCTATGTCTTCTACCTGCTTCCAGGATACCGACAGACCAATCAGATTGCTTGCAAGTTGGGTAAAAACTCAACACTCGATAGATTGAGGAAATAAATTATTTTATATCTATCCAATGAAACAAAAAAATGTGAAAATTTTAAAGCAATAAATAAATAAAAAAGAACAAAAAATGTCTTCAAGTCTTATATTCTAATGCAATCTCCAAAACATATTATATGAAGATAATTTGTATAATACCATTTGTATACAAAACTAATATACTAAGGTATGAATATATTTTCTTATAAATGCAAAGAACTTCTCTGAAAGCACTGATTGCTTCCAATATACAACAAATATTACTGGAAGACCCAGCAATTACTATATAAGACTTTGCTTCCTGGTCCTTGTGATATATCAATATATACAAAACAAATATGTATGACCTGGAGTCTATATTGCAGACAAGGGAGTCAGACAATAAACAAAACATAGTAGTAAGTTATGTATATAATTATTTAAAAACGCAAATGCTATGTCAGAAGAGAAGAAAAATGAAAGGGGAAAGAGCGAGGGGTCTAAGGAAATTTGGGGATGTTATGGAGTTAAAAGTCTATAATTTTAAATATGGTGGTCAGGTAGGCCTCACTGAAGTAAGACTTAAGAAAAAACTTAAAGGGGTGGTAAGAGGGTAAACTATGCAGGTACCTCATAGAAAGAGTTCTAGGCAGAATAATAAGCCAGAACTAAGGTCCTAAAATAAAATCACACATGACACGTTAGAATAAAAGCAGAGAGTTTTCCATGGCTGGACTAGAGTAAACACAAGAGAAAATAGGAAGAAAACATGTCAAAAAGGTACAGAAAGTCCACTGAAGGATCTTGGATATTACTGAGGAAGAAGTCTTACTCAATTTTGATCAAATGAATGTTACGTGATTTAAATATGTAATATCTCAGGCTATTTATATACAATCTGAGTTCAGTACTAACTTTTCAGGTTCAGTCAGAGAAGGTAGTGCCCTGCCTAAGAGCCTATAATTAGAAACGTCAAGGTAGAACTTGAATCCAGGCTACTGATGTTCTTTCCACCCAGTCTTGGTAGTTTTATGTATATACTTCTTAAAAAAAAAAAAAAAAAACAACTTTCGAAGCCATGTTATATTGTTTATTATTTGAACCCAAAGATTCCTTAAAATCTGTGATGATATATCCTGGCAAACTTTATATGGTAAATTTAAAGACTGGCAATGATTAAATGCATATTAAAATTTTGTAACTTTCAAATTAATTCAAAAAATAACATGAAAATACAATATGAACCCCCCCAAAAGAAAAAAACACACTATCAATGATGACAAAAATGTTTGATATTATTTTAAAACATTAATCCAGAAACTTATCAAAGGATGTCATTTTTAAAAAGATAGAAGGCATACAAAGATATCTTTTATAATATTGACATTGGTGGAGGGAACCCACACACAAACATATAAAAAGGATATAATTGTTCACTGGAGAAAAATGGGCACTAAATGGGCACTAATTACACTACTATATTGACTCCATGGGACATTCAACCATTAAATAACAGGAAAATATTTACAAACATTTCTAAAACAGAAAGGACAGCATTTGTGAAATAATTTCAGCTACATTAAAATTTATTAATACAACAGACACTAGTATGGCAATATGTAAATCAATGGATGTGTAACTGATGTGATTCTGCAATCTGTATACGGGGTAAAAATGGGAGTTCATAACCCACTTGAATCAAAGTGTGAAATATGATATATCAAGAACTATGTAATGTTTTGAACAACCAACAATAAAAATTTAAAAAAATAAAAATAAATAAAATAAAAGAGAAAATGCTTTGTAAATTAAAAAATAAATAAATAAATAAATAAATCCAAAAATTTGTAAAAGACACGAAAATATTTTTAAAATAAGACCTGTAACAGAATGGTTATGGCATTTTTATCTTCCTAATTTCCTACAGTGGCTAATACAAAGAAGGCATTCATAAACTTAACCAATTATATTTTATTAAACACCGAATATATGCTACTAACAAATTAGGTACTAGGAATATGATATATATAATTCTACCTGTCCTGGAGTTGCTCACAATTTATCAAGTGCTAGCTAGTTCTTACATTAAAAGGTAAACTAATGAAACCATTTCAAATAAGTTACCAAAAAAAAAAAAAAAGATGTTAACCACTATAAGGTTTTAGATGAGCCTACCTGATGAACAAGCCCTATTACAAAAGGTTTATAAAATGATTTGAAATTCAATTACTTTCCTCAGAAATATTAAAAATGAGTAGAACTGACATAAACCCATTTAATCAGTATATAATATGCATGCAGCTACATACATCAGAAATAGAAAAGAGTAGGGGGAAAAAATTTAAAAAGCAGAAAACAAAGATTATGTTACAAAGTCTCTTGACTATCTACCTATATAGTCCCAATGAGAGTTAATTTAAGAAATAAATTCAGAGCTCATCCTCTGAGACTCATTTACAACTAAATGTGCTCAAATGCTAATGAGACCAGGTTTGTTTTATAATTTAAAAAAAAATAAGAAAAAATTACATCTACATAATATTTAAACATATATATATATATATATATTTATGCAATTTATGTTTTGAGATGTGAATCCATTGTGGAATGGCTAAATTGAGCTAACTGACATGCTTTTCCTTGTATATCATTTTTGGTGGTGAAAACACAAGATCTACATTCTTGAGTGATTTTAAGGTATGGACATTTTAAAATTTGTGTGTGGAGATACATATAAACAATCATACATTCAAACTCTGCCAAAAGTGGGTGCTGGAGCACTGGATTAGGACGCCCTGATATTTAAGAGATATTTTATGAGGAATCCAAGTTAATGTCTTTTGTACAACCATACTTTGCTTTCTGTGGAATTCTCTATAAGACCCATAGGCTAATGTAGCAATTGCATCAGAAGAAAGTAAAAACAGAACTTTTCTTTGTGGACATGTTCCAATTCAGGTTGGGAATCACAGTTTCTTTCTAAAACAAGGCACTTGAAATGATGACAGAATGGAATAGTAACACTTCAGAGTTTTCTCTCCAAAGGGGGTAAAATCACCTTTATGCTTTTCTCAAAGTCCAAATAATGCTTCCTACTTTAAAAGCAGGAAGTTAGGGTAGTAAAGTATCCAATGCCCATAATACAATTTAAGGATCTTTGGCTCTGCTAATAACTAAGGCAACATCTCCTAAAATACAGTTTAATTTACTCTGAGAGTCATTCATGAGCACTTATAAACTTCCATGTTCTAAGCAAGCTAGAGTTCACTTTGACAGAAACTCCCTACTTTATAGATCCCTTCCTTCTCTATAATTCTCCCTCAAAATATTAAAAATCCTTCTTGACAGGGTCATCAGTCAATAAGGTGTATTTATGCTACTGTCTTAAGGGACTTAACTTTCCTCTCTGAGAGAGGTAAGTTATAAAAAATTAATTAGGGGTTTATTATCTTTACCTAACTTCGTAACTGTTAGCTATATGACATTTATGTGTGATAGAAGATGGGAGTGGAGGCAGGGATGGGAAGAGCTATTGTTGATGGAAAAAGCTCATCCTGGAAAGATGCTCATCTATCAAACCATCTAACTGCTGGGCTCTGGCCTCAAGTACAGGAAAGGCTTCTTTCTGTCTTGACTCCTCACCTAATTGTACCTTTCCTGGATGAGGTTTTGTTTTGTTTTGTTTTTGTCATTTTCCTGAACAAAATGGGATGAATCTAAGAATCTGAAATGACACTTCCAAAGCAAGAAAAAAAGGCAAAAAAAAAAAAAAAAAAAAAAGCCCTGCTTGCAGCAAACACTAAAATATAAATAATTTCCACCTTTTACCTGACTGGTTGAATAGCATACATGCATCTCATTGTCGTTCCATTAGTGAGACAGCTACTTCTTTTACCAGAACAAATAACATGTATCTTACTGACACCATTACTAAGGCATATACGAAGGAAAAAAGGAAGAGGAATCTTTCACCATCACTCCAAAATTCTAGAATATGTTAAAAGGAAAAATAAAATTTAGCTGAAAAGAAAAGTATTTAAAGGCCTTATCTCTCTCTATGCTATTATATAGCCTATCTTGAGTTCTTTCATGAAGTCATTAGCCTAGCTATGCTAGGATGAATCGTGACTAAAGTGACAGAATATGGAATCTAAACTTATGTAAGGAGAAAAATAAGTACATAGACAATGAAGAGGTCAGTAAACTTGAGGTCTAGGTGAAAGAGAAGAACTGTTAGGATGGTGGTACACAGAGCAAGTGAGTTAAAAGGGTGAAAAGTTAGCTCCTGAGATGCCTAAAACCAAAATTTTATGAAGTGATAAATGTATTGGTAAAGACATGTTCTAAAATGACCACAAGCTGAGGAGGCAGGGGAATATCAACAGAAATGAGGTCAAGAAATAGAGAAGGTGAATTTAACTTGGAAAATGTCAATTTCACCATAAATGATGCAAATAAGTAGTAGTAGGGAAAATACAGGAAATGACACACTGTCTTAAGGAACTACTGATATTATTAAATGCATATAAAATAAATTAACAAAAATATTATCAAAAGAAATGATAAATTTTCTTACTCTTTGAGATGTTTCTGCCGCTGCAGCTGCCATTGCAGCAGCTTTAGCCTTCTCAGCCTCATCATATGTGGGCAGTGAGGTAGCAACACTGTAGGGTGGTGGCACAGGATAAAACTCACTGTAAACTTCCACATCTGAAGAAAAAGAATTTAAAAAGAAAAATCATTAACAAACTATTTAATATAATCGTATAGCCATGACCACAATAACTTACAAAAGGACACGAGAGACTGCTACTGTAGTTCCACATATAGCACATCAACAACTATTATAATCATATCTTATTTTAGTCATTTATTATAAAGAGAAAGAACTGATAAATATAATCTAAAGGTTGTTACATTAATAAAGCCCCTTAAGAATGAGATTTTGAAAAGGAGTTTCAGACAAGGAAGGTTAAGACTCAGAATATATGACATCCTCTATGTGCTTATTGGTATGCACAAAGAAATTACTTGCTCATTATCTTACAGCCAAAAAAGTTTTTATAAATCAGAAATAATAAAATAACAAACGTTTACATAATACTAAGTATTTCATAACCACTTCTAAATACATTAATCTTAGCTACCCTGAGATTCAGAAAAACTTAAGTGACTTATGTAGTACTAAACACCCAGTAAATGGGAGAACCCAGGGAGTTCCTGACTTCAAATACTTTGCTCTCATAACATATAAGGAGTAAATTTTTTACATATGTTTATTTCAGCAACCACCCGAATCTCTTCAGCAAACAATATTTCTCTTTGCTAAAAGATTGATGAAATCTTGCTCTTTTTCACTCTTATCCATTTTTCTACCCATTTTTACCATATTCACCTGTTCTTTAGATTTTTTTTTATTAAGTATTTCTCCCTCCCCAATATTTAAGCTGTTTTGGAAATGAGCTCCAGAAACAGATATACATATATGTCATATATATGCATACATAATAGTATACATATTGGGGTGTGGATGTGGGTGTGTGTGTATATATATATATATATATATGGAGAGAGACAGAGAAAGAGTGTATATATATATATATATATATATATATATATATATAGAGAGAGAGAGAGAGAGAGAGAGAGAGAGAGAGAGAGTGTGTGTGTGTGTGTGTGTATAGTGTGTGTATGTGTGTGTGACGGGGGGGTAGGGTATGTGTATGTATGTAGCAAGTACAGACTACTTATTTTAAAAATAAAACTGCTGGATGTGGTGGCACATGACTCTAATCCCAGGGACTTGGAAGGCTGAGGCAGGAAGATTGATTACAAGTTTGAGGCTACTCTGGGCAATTAAGTCCCAAAATTAAAAAATAAAAATAAAAAGAGCTAGAGATGTAGCTCAATGGTAAAGAGCCCTTGGGTTCACTCCCTAATACTAAAATGAAATGAAACTAAATAGAATAGAATAGAATAGGATAGAATAGAATAAAAATAAAATTGCATCACTTATTTCTAATGTAAGTAGGATAAGTCAAATTATACAAGTCAGTGAACTCTATGAGACTTATGGTAGAATCATTGATATGGGAAAAAAAGGTAGAGTTCATATTCCACGAAGTTTGACAACCGTTTTATGATTTCCTCAATTATAACTACACTATTTCTATATTTTCTACATGAGTTTAGAATGTTCTCTATCAGACTTCCTTCCATTTACAACATGAAAACAAAATTTTAGTTAGCAATACTTTTCCTCTTAGATTTTCATGTCTATAGGTTTTAAAACAATGCTTAATGCTATCAATAAGAGCTAAGAATCTAGAGTTGATTAATTTTTAATCTACCAACAGAAAGTGCTAACAGCAGTATAATACTCAATGTTATCCACCAGAAGACACAAGAGGCATAAATTCTTAGAAAATACTAGTCATCATAATGTAAAAACACCATATACAATCAAGTAAACAGATTTCTTTCAGTGCTAAGACTTAACTGAAGCAAATCTAAGTGAAAACAATAGTTATGAATTTTAACACAATAATTATTAAAGCTATAAATTTTAAAAACTAGAACAATGACATATTATTCAAGATGATACAGTCTTTTATATCAAGAAGTATGTAAATTTTTGAAATTCTTTAACACTCAAGATAGAAAAACTCAAAACTACTCTTAAGATTTCATCTCACCCCAGTCAGAATGACAGTTATCAAGAATACAAGCAATAATAAGTATTGGAGAGAATGTGGGGAAAAAGGTACGCTCATACATTGCTAATGGGACTGCAAATTGGTGGCCCACTTTGGAAACCAGTGTGGAGATTCCTCAGAAAACTTGGAATGAAACCACCATTTGAACAGCTAACCCACTCCCAATCTATACCCAAAGAACTTAAAATCAGCATACAATATTGACATAGCCACACCAATGTTTATAGCAGCACATTCACAATAGCTAAACTGTGAAACCAACCTAGAAGCCCATTAACAGATGAATGGATAAAGAAACTATGTTATATACACACAATAGAATATTACTCAGCATTAAAAGAGAATATAATTATGGCATTTGCAGGTAAATGGATGGAGTTGGAGAATATCATGCTAATCGAAAGCCAATCCCAAAAAACTAAAGGCCAAATGTTTTCTCTTGATTAGTGGATGCTTATCTATGGAGGGGGGGATGGGAAGAACTGAGGAACTTGGATTGGGCAAAGGAGAAGGTGGGGAGAGGTTATGGAGGTAGGAAAGATGGTGGGATGAGATTGACATAGTTACCCAAGGTACATGTGAGACTTGACAAATGGTGCAGAGAACTGAAATGTTGCACTCTATTTGTGTATGATAAATTGAAATGCATTCTGCCGACATGTACAACATGACAAGTAAAACAAATAAAAATAATAATTTTTTAAAAAGATAGAAAAAAATCCCCACAACTAATAGATGGAAATTGAGGAGCACTAAATTACTATAGCATTAATGTTCACTTTTTAATTTTAATCATTTTTCTTCTACCCTGAAAGGCAGTGGTTCTCAGAGAATTAAAATCAAGAGAGCACCAGCTCTAAGTTCTCTCCTTAGAAGGTGAGTCATCTCAAGCAAATCATTTAAGCACTCTGAAGCTCTGCTTTCTCACCCATAAAACTAACCCAGGAAGACTATTACTACTATTATGGGGGAAACAGAAGAGTATTCAAGAGGAATATATTATGAAACATTATAAAAATGTCACATATTATTAGTGATGTCAGATCTATAAAAAATAAGTCATAAAACAACCTCAATCTCCAAAGAAAACTAGCACACCCTAGGCTTAACATATAATAATTATAAGAAGTTGAAGAAAAATAGCAACAGCTTTTACTGAAGAAACCCAAAATTCTAGATTTACTCATAGTTCTTATGCTGGATTAAAGTCATGAGTGACTTTTTAGTAAGAGTTGTAAAAAATGAAGAAGACCAGTCTCCACAAAGGACACTGTAAGAATAACTGAACAGGGGCTGGGGTTGTGGCTCAGCGGTAGAGTGTTCGCCTACCACATGTGAGGCCCTGGGTTTGATCCTCAGCACCACATATAAATAAATAAATAAATAAAGGGATTATGTCCAACTACAACTAAAAAATAAATATTTAAAAAAAAAGAATAACTGAACATCTAGACACCAGGCTCAACTGGTTTTTACAGTTGAAATGTAACCTTTAAAAGTGATATGCCGTATTATTAATACTACTCCAAGTCATAAAAAGATGGGAAGCTTCTCCATTCATTTTATGCTACTTAAAAATTACAAAGTTACAGATCCCACTAATAAAACTGTAAAAACTATAAGTGAAATACTAACAAATCTAAATCTAGAAGGGATCAGTTCATGACATGAAAGGTTATTCTAAGAACACAGGAATGAATTAGTTTTTTAAAAATCTACTAATAACATATTTCATTATAACCAAAATTAAAGAAGAAAAACCACATCATTTTATGATCAGATTTTTCAAAAATTGCTTTAAGGGGTATCTGGCCTACTGAAGCCATTTATTACAAGGGAAAAAGACTGCAAAAAGAAAAGGTTTGGTAAAAGAAGTAAGAGGAAGTGTGTAGCCATGCTAGTTTTAAATGGTTCTCATCAAGAAATAGAGACTAATTTCTCTACCTTGAAGAAAGACTAAACTCAAGGACTCACTTCTAACAAACCAAATATGGCAGAAGTGATACTAACATTTAAGACAATATCGTAACAGGAGACAGCGTTTCTACCTAGTTTTCTCTCAGAACACTTGTTCTTAGAATCCAGCCATTATTCAGTGAGAAAGTCTATGCAACAGGAGGCTAAATATGGATGTTCTGGCCAACAGCCTCAGCTGAGGTCTTAACTAAAGCCATCACACATGAAAAAGGAAGCTTTTGAGATGACTTCAATCCCTGTTACCATTAGATGAAAATCACATGAGCTCATGGGAAAGAATAACATAGTTGATCCCAGGACATCTCCAGAACCATGAAAATTAGTAATGAATGATTGGTATTTTATTCCATAAAGTTGGGTGTCATTTGTTACACAGCAGTGTAGTAATGATAGTCACAACAAAGGGCTCAAGATTTCGTTCTTAAAATTAGTATCTTCCATTATTCAGACATGGACATCATAAAGAAAACAACCAATTTTCTTTCTTCAAGATTATCATCAAAGTGATTTTTATTTTATTTTTGTGATGCTGGGAATCAAACCCAGGAATTCACAAGGTGCTATATATCCCTAGCCCCAAACTGAGTTTTCATTCTTGTCGATATTATTTTAATTTAATCAAGTACAGCAGATTTCTTTGAAAATATTAAAGAAAATTTAGCACATAAATTTTAATAAGTAACAAACCAGTTGCTAATTCCAAAGAAAAATAAAGTTGGTGGAAATCAATATGAAAACTATGCATAAGAAGCTGGTAGTACAGCTCAGTGGTAGAGTGCTTGCCTCACAAGCACAAGGCCCCAGCATCACCAAAAAAATAAATAAATAAAGGATATGAAATGGAAATACTGATCAAAACATTATATACAAATAAAAGGAATATGCATTTACTAATTTAATTAGTAAGAACACCTTCATGGACAAGATTATTTTCAGTAACCAAATAAAAAAAAAAGTAAATGAATTTGATGGAAGAAATACTGGGTCCTAAAAAAAGGGGAGAAAGTATTGGGTCTTTCTATACACTGCAAATGAAAAAATGGTACCCAGAGAAAGTTGGCATGACTTCAAGAAAAGTAAATGGCATTATGGAATAAGAAAGATGAAACGTTCCAGTGAAGGGTGTTATCTATAAAATATTTTCCAGTAACTGATTTTTAAAATACATGTTTCATAATGAATATATAAAGTATTAAGAGCAATAATTTAGATTTTATTTAGATATTATCAGACTATTTACAGAAGTTACAATAGTATACAAAAATCATACAATCATAAAATCAGTACACAAAATCATAATAGTATACAAATCATCATAATGATTAGTTTAACACTGCTGAAAATATGTAAATTATGGCCAGAGAATTAACTGATTTGTTCTCTAGAATGTCCTGAACAGAAAAGATAAACAGTAAGCAGGAATCACTGTCTTGTATTTAAGAATTATTACCGTACATATGGAATTAACACTATGTATACCTTTTACCTCTGATCAGATACACCACATTCCTACCCGCTTCTATCATCACTAAAACTTTTGTTTTATGATTATATATGCATGTACATACATGTGTCTATACATGTGCATATTTATATATGCATGTGTATATGACGTGTGTGTATACATGTGTGTTTACGTTTGTATATTCATATACACATGTGTATGTTTGAATATGTGCCTATTTAAAAGTCCACTTAATTACACAAAACCACACTAAAAAAAAGAACTATAATCCCAGCTACTCAGGTGGCTGAAACATGAGGACCACAAGTTCAATGCCTGCCTAAGCAACTTACTAAGACATTGTCTCAAAATTAAAAAGTAAACAGGCTAGAGATATAGCTCAGTGGTAAAGAGTCCCTAGGTTCAGTTCCTAGTATAAGGAGGTTAAAAAAAAAAAAATTAGTGAAAACATTACTAGCTGTTTCATACCTGAAGTTGTAGGTACTTCCACAGTTATACTACTATAAGGGGGAGGAGAAGAGTCAGTTTCAAGTGCTGGTGCTGGAGGAGCAGTCTGCACAGTCTGTGGTGTTGGGTTTGAAGTGGATGGCTGCTCTACAGCAGATGATTCTGAATTATCCTCTTCATTATGAAGCTAAAAGAACAAGAGAAAAGGGAAATCAAACCAAATTAATGATGTTTATTATTTTTCTTAAATTTAATTTTTAAAGATAATTTATGGCAAATGATCACCTTTTAGCATTTTAAAAGATGAAAAATTTAAAGATCTAATCAGTCACCTAATCACTCACTTCTTAAGAAATTCAGAATTTTCATAGTTTCTTTACAATAAAAATGAGACACAAAATTGTTATGAGTTCACAAAGAAAAGTTTTAGGATTCAAGATAAATTTAAATTCATGTAACCCTATAGTAGATATTGTCTTCCATGTATCAATCACAATATATGTATTGAAAAGGAAACAAAAAATCCTAGTAGTGTAGTCACAATACCATCTCTACTATACTTAATCTAGAATAACTGGAAATGGAAACTGAATTATAAAACAAATTAATGATGTATAAATATTCTAAAATGTGAAATATTAAAAACTGGTTTTCCTAAAAATAGAAAAAAATTACCATAAAGCAAAATGAGTCAGTGAGTACAGAATTCTAAAAACTGGTTTTCATCACAATTGAAAACTCTGTAAGAATAACATGTTTAATCATTTAACTCATTTACTCTTCACAACCAATCTAGAGATGTTTAATCATTTAACTCATTTACTCTTCACAACAAATCTATTATACACATGTGTATGTTTGAATACGTGCATGTTTAGATACTATTACTATTCCCAATTGAAACAAAAACCTGGAAGTACAGAAACTTAAAGTAACTTGCCAAACAACACACTGTCAGAAATCAAAACCAAGCATGTGGCTACAGACCTTTTATTTCATTTACATTACCTCTGAAAAGATCATTCTTTAGTAGTTAATAATACCTAATACAGGTAAACTAATACAATGTGAGCAAAGGCTTCAATACCATAAAAGGTAATTCATTAGGGAGGAACTATAATTGATCCTTAAATAAGTCTAGAAAAGAAGCCTTATTAAAATAGACTAAAGTACTTTTTTACATAATACCTTTATTTTGTTTATTTAGTTTTTATATGTGGTGCTAGGGATCGAACACAGTACCTCACGTGTGCTAAGGCAAGCAGTCTACCACTGAGCCACAACCCCAACCCAAGACTAAGATACTTTTAAACTAGAACCTCAGTTTGAAAATAAACCACAGGTCTTCATTATTATTTAATTTCCATATCTTAATTTGTTAAAACTTAAGAAATTTAATGTTAAAAACAATGCTCCAAAGAAATTTGACATAGAGCTAGTACACATAACAAATTTAAACGTTGTGATGTAGTAAAACATAGATTTGGGGTTTTAGATAGAACATCAAGCAAATTCTTGATCTACCTTTCAGTATCTTTGGTAAACTTGTCTTCTGTGTACCTCAACATTCAACTATAAATTCTGAATACAGCCAAATCCTCATAGGGATATAAAATAATATTTAGAAAGCATCTGGCATAATAAGGGAAGACATTAAATGTACTAGTCTCTTCCTTCTTCCCTTTTACTTAGTATACCTTAGTATACCACAAAACAGAAATTGTGAGGTGCTTCACTATCAGTCCAATAAGTAGTAACTAACTTGCCTAAAAAGTTACACACACACACACACACACACACACACACACACACACACGAAGGTCAATTTACTAAAATGCTTCTTTCATTTGTCTTAGTAAGGATCACACTAGAAAACCATTTTTACAAATTAATAAATACAACTTTCAATGGAACTATCATAAATACACCTAAAACTTCTTAAATTAACCAAGATAACTCTTCCACAAACAACATAGCACCAAGGTTTGGATAATAAATCAATTCTCTTAGTAGTAGAGCACTTGCCTAGCATGTGTGAGGCACTGGGTTCGATCCTCAACGCCACATAAAAATAAATAAAATAAAGGTGTTGTGTCCACCTATAACTAAAAAAAGATATTTAAAATTAATTAATTCTCAGAAACTGAATTATTGGTCCAAATAATCATAATGTGAATTTTTATGAGTTTTACATTTGCTCATAGCACTTTCTCAGTGAATTACAAAACAAAATGACTACCTTCTAGGCTGAGGGCAGTGTGCCTTCCCATTGCATACTATCCAGAACTCTTCAGCTAGTCATCTTTAACTGATTATCCTTCTAAGAGCAAATATGTCAGTTGAGCAAGACAAAACAAATAAATGTAAAGATATTTACTTGGCAGTATCAATTAAACAACTAAGTACAGTCACGTCAAAAAGAGAAAACCACTTTCCACACTGCCATTAAAACTGCAAATGAAATACAATGAGCTTGACTAAAAGAAAAAAAACCTTCTACCACAAAACAGCTCTCCTCTGAGGATTCCACACAAGATATACTTCTTATCACATCAAATATAGTACGTAAATGTGCTCCCCACAATGACCAATTCATTTTAAAATCTGCTTAAGAGTAATTAGAGGTTCCTCTACATATAACCTCTGAAATAAAGTTTTAGAACCTGTAAAACCTATCCTAATTTATTTAAAATAGCCTACCTAACACCAACTGTTTTATTTTATAAGATTATGATATGCAGTAAACATTTACTGTGCATCAAGAGTAAAATCAATGACTTAGTCAACAAGCTCTACCCACTATAGCATATTACTTTCAATTTACTTTAAATGCAGTATTGTAACTTTGACATCTTTGCAAGTAATAAAATTGCTTCTATAAATTAATCTACTATGGAGACATTTTAAATAAATCCATGAGTGTTCCAATCAAATTACATGTCTACCAAATTAGACAATGCCATTTGGGAATAATTTCCCTTAATTGTTCTGTCCAGTGATGCTATTTTTACATTCTTTAACAATTACCTAAACAACAAAACAGGGATAGGGAGAAGGAGAGGACCAACATAAACCAGCTATCATTCCATCTCTTTCTACTACAGACCTCCTGAAAAAGATATGGGCAAAACAGTGTAGCACACGAAAACTAAAATTTGCCTTTTAATATAGTGACTAGGGTGGTGAAAAGTTTCATATTGAATGAACCATGGTTTGGTTTGGTTTGATTTTTGTCTGAAGGAAAGAAATGACAAGGCTGGCTTAAAATTACTGTAGTTAGTCTCTACAGAGACTAAAATAGTGGTTTTTAATGTCAAGAAAACTGTAAGCATTATGATGAACTCTAATGGGAAAGTCAGCCTTCAGTGTTTAAACTATTGCTTCTTCTAATTGATATGTTTCCTACAGCATAGCTTTTCATTCTATCTTAAGGTAAAAAACACTAATACAGTAACTGGAAGCTTTGCCTTTGTGAAGTAAAAGACCTCACTGAATGTTTTCTGAAAGAACCAAAATGAGAATGTGTAGATGTGTATGAAGTGCTGCCAGATGAGGAGTGCCCTGCATCATAGCCATAAGATCGCCAGCATCGTACAGCTCCCCCTACCCCTTCTCGTTTCTTTTCTTTCGTTTTAATTTGAGCACAGTTCATTACTATAGGAAGAAAACATTCTTCCCATTACTAAATGAGGATTCTGTTAAAGCAAAAAAAACTATTGAAAAAAGGTACCTAAATACCTGATATATTTTGTATACTACAATATTATGACTACACTTATTATCAGAGGGCAGAACTGAAAATAAGAGTTAGTAGTTTCAGCTGGGTGCAGTCGTGCATCCCTGTAATCCCAGCAGCTTGGGAGGCTGAGGCAGGAGGATCACAAGGTCAAAAACAGCGTCAGCAAAAGTGAGGCACTAAGTAACTCAGTTGAGACCCTGACTCTAAATAAAATACAAAATAGGGCTGGGGATGTGGCTCAGTGGTTGAGTGCCCCTGAGTTCAATCCCTGGTACCACCCCCATAAAAGGTTAGCAGTTGCAATGAGATAAATTTTGGCTCGATTAAAAATCATTTTTAGGGCTGGGGTTGTGGCTCAGTGGTAGAGTGCTTGCCTAGCACGTGTGAGGCACTGGGTTCGATTCTCAATACCATATATATAAATGAATAAAAGAAAGGTCCAGCAACATCTAAAAAAATTTAAAAAAAAAACAACATTTTATTATTAGAGATACCCATAGCACTGGTCTTTTTGTAAGACATCAAATCTTTTCAAGATGAGGCTGTGGTATAACTAGGGTAACCTATTTTTCCCAGGACACTTTCACTTTATATCTCTTGTTCCAGAGACCCACCCAATTTACCCACCACTTTCATTCTCAAAAATGTTTAAATTTGATAGTCAATACATATAATAAAATTCCAGTCTTTAATAAGATATTACAGAGTAGATGCCAAAGGTTCCTCCAAACTCTTAGTAATACTGTCACTAATAAAAACTTATAGTAATTTCTATCATTCTAAATTTCCTTATTTAACATCTTATTTAAACAAGAAAGACTGGAGTTATAACTAAAATCAAATGGCTCAGTGGTAGTTTCAAGTCAAGTTTCTCATCTAAGTTAACTGAGGAGACAGTGAACTACCTATCTGTGCTGCTAGGCATTAGATAGCACAGGTGCTAGGCAGTCTCTACAGACAGCCCAGCTGTTCTGAACCAACAGCTCACAAGAAAGATTCCTACATACCCATGTTGCTCAGCAAATGGAGTTAGATTTTCCACCAATAAAACTGAATTATAGCAGTTTTTCTCATACACACACAGCATTAAGCACATAAGCAGAATTTTCTCAAATTTAGTTTTCCGAATATTTTTTCCACTAAACCTTTAATACCTCTAGACTCTTTTAGAGATGGTGGGAGCAAGCATTTGACAAAACAAAAATATGAACAATTAGTAAACAAATGTATAGACAGCCAATGAATATCAATGAAAAACTGCAAGTTAATAAATAATGCCTAATTCTCAACTTTTTGTTTGAATATGCACTCAAGAATTGTGTTATTTTATATTTCATAATATAGGGAAATTTTCTGCTAGCAAAAACATTTCTTGTTGGTATAACAAAACATGTTAGTATTTCATGGTGCTCTACAAAAGAGGACTATGAGTTCCAGATGCTTGCTTCATCATTTGAACAAGTCTGATTAAAACCAACGGTCATTTTTAGCAAGACACAACTAAGTTGTCTTTAAAAAAATAGAGGTTTTGGTTTCATCTTAAAACTGCTGTCTGTTGTTCATGTTATGTCAAATTAAAAAAAAGCTGTAGAAGGGAATATACAGTGAAACTGCATTAAAAAGCAAAGATTTTATATAATATATATGAGCAATCAAAATTTCTAGGATACACAAAAAATAGCTACAGGTGGTGAGATCTTTCGTCCCAAATGTAAATTAACAGAAACTTTTAATTTTTTAACAAAAGCAAAATGCAATAAAATGAGACCTCTATTTTCTGGCTTGGCATGTCTCAGAAAAAAAATGGAAAGATATATACTATGTGCATTCTCCAACATAAAATATGACATTAGTATCCTTACAACAGCTCCCTTAGATTTATATTTATGCAGGCTTTTTTTGGTTGAAAATGATACAGTCTGGAATTATAACCAAACAAAACATATATCTACATGTAAATTAGAAATGCTATCTTCTTGACCCGAGGATGTAGCTCAGTGACAAAACATTTGCATAGCATGCACAAGGCCCTGGATTCAATCCCCATCACCACATTTAAAAAACCAAAACAAAACCCCACAAAGTACATTGAAATAAAATCAAGAGTATTTGTCTTAAGAAAATAGATGGGATTATTATATTGATGGGAGTGATTAAGTTGATTAATGAGTAGAAAATCAAAATTATGCTGCGAGATTAGCTCTTTTTCTGAGCTCCAGATGTGTATACATTAATGTATTTTTCACAAAAATATCAAAAAAGGGCTCTGGATTTTTGTTCAATTCTGTTACTTCTCTCGGTGCCTAGTTAATTCTACATATTGTATAGATCTCATCTTATAATCAAATTGTCATGAAAACTTTTATGAACAGGATTCTTTTGATATAGTTATAACCTTAATTCTATTCTTTGGAGCACTTAACACAATAGCATTTTATTTATGTAATCAATCATTTACATTGTTTTCCCAGTTAAAGTAATAGCTCTACAAAAGTAGACGTTATATCTGTGTTGTTAAACACTAAAAATAAAAGTAAGCCCTCCAAAAATACTCCGATTCAGCCTTGGTTAAAATTAAAAGAAAATGCAACATAGGTTACCTGTCACAAACAATCATAAAATGGAAAGCCATGAGCGAAAATAAACATTCTAATTCAAATCATTTGACAATTCTCACAGCTAATTATTACTTTCCTAGGTAAGTAAAAAGGGAAGGGGCTGAAAAATACTTACATCTCAAAGACCTCCAAGGAACAAAGAAACCAACAGGTGGGGTAAACTTTATATAAATTTCTGCTTTCAAAAGAATTGCACCTCTGGTTAAATTCCTTTTCATACGCTAAAACTGAAACCTAACTATCAAAGATCCCAAGATTCCCTTCTTGAACATAATGTGCTCTACATGGTATACTCATTAGCTGTGTTCAATCCTTTAGTTAAATGACATATACTTCTTAATATGTTACAAAATATCAACAAACTACAAAACTCTATTTAGCTTACTAAGATCTTATCGAAGAAAAAATGTATTTACAAATCTGAATATGATCTTAACACAGATTACAGCTTGCTAATCTCCTACTCTTTAAAGAATGGGGAAAGAAAGGAAATGAGGGGGAAAGGCACACTCCCAATGACCCATCTCCTTCAGATACACCCTGCCTGCCTGTAATTACCCCCAGTTAGCCCATTCAAACTAGGATGGACTAATTAGGTTACACCCCTCACAACCCAATCATTTCACTTCAGAACATTTCTGCATTAACTGGGACCCCTGTTTTCCTCCCTTCCCCTCTTCTCTCTCCCTCTTCCTCCCAACACCTCCTCCCTCTCCCCGCCCCCTCCCCATCATTTCCTTTCTTTCATCTTTCTCACCATCTACCACATTTGCTGCCTTATTTTTGGTGCACGCAAATCAGAAACCCCTGGAGAATCTGTCAAAATGTTCTTATTTAATTTGATTAAGAAGAGAGGAAAGGAATAAGAATTTTTATTACAAATTGCAATTGTCAACACTCTTCCAAGAATTTAAATGAAAGAGGGATTTCAGGGATATAATCACATATCTACCCTAATTGCTTAACACTGCAACCTAATTAAGTATTTCTCAAAAAGCTGTTTGCATTGATGAAACAGAATACTGTAGTGTGAAGAGAGACAAACCCAAAACACATTTTGAAAAAAGCCATCCTTTAAAATAAACTTTAAATATCTTATATTTAAACATATGTTGGCATAAAATTAAAAAAAAATGTGGCTGCACATCTTCCCATGATGAAATATATATTTATGCCATGAATTGTGGTCTTTCCATGCTAAATTGGTGTGAGGTAGATTGTTGGATTACTAGACTTTGAGGAAATATGTGGAGGGGGCCAACAGGGAGCAGTGCCCTAAGACAATCTAAAATTCCTGGAAACTTGGATGAGACCCCACTCCAGGACCTTACTATTTACATCAATGAGGGTATTACTTCACACCAACTAACTCCCACCTACCAGCATGGGCCTTCAACCGGGAAGGGAACATAGGTCAAAGACAGGCTTTTAGGATGATGCAATTAGAGTATACCCAAAACTGTGTTAACAGGATAAGTAATAAAACTGGAAAAGTGATGAGGTACCTCCCTTCCTCAATACAGCCAAGGGAATACCAAGGCACTTTTCAGTATTTTCTGTAAATTAAAAGAACTAACTTCCAAATCAAGCTTGCCTTTCACTGAATTATGTTTAATTAGAAATGACATAGGTAATTCTTATGTTTAATATATCCTTCCTTAAGTGGCTTGAGGACAAAATTTTGGTTCGGAAGGAGAAACTGCAGAAGAAATTTTAAATGATCATGTTTGAATCTTAAATCCTGAGTTTTTAAAATATTCCAATGCTGATTTTTACAAGTCAACATACTGGTATTCTGTTAATACAGAGATTAATAACATAATGATAACTGCAATTTATAATAAAGTCTTATCCTTTCCTCTTCCCTTAATCAAATTAAATAAGAACATTTTGACAGATTTTCCAGGGGTTTCTGATTTGCACGAATCAAAAATACATTGGCAAATGTGGTAGATGGTAAAGTTTAAAAACTAAAATGGCCTGGGGCTGGAGTTGTGGCTCAGAGGTGGAGCACTCGCCTAGCATGCATGGGGCACTGGGTTCCATCCTCAGCACCACATAAAAATAAAATAAAGGTATGGTGTCCACCTACAACTAAAAAATAAATTTAAAAAGAAAAAAAAAAAAAAACTAAAATGCCCTGAAGAGTATGCATCATAATAAGGACTGGGATCTCTAACATTAAAGCATAGTAAAAAATATTAAAATAGCTATCCATGAATTTAAAATAAGCACCCTTTCAGCAATCAGAATCTGAATCTTCAACAATTTAAAAAAAAGAAAGAAAGAAAGAAAAGCAAAACTATCTAGGAACAAAACAACAAAAAACAAGAGCTAGGAAGTTTTGTAATCATTTTCTTTCAGGAAACACCCTGTTGAAAGTATGTGCTACTTTATGAAGCCCTGGGGGCTGAAGGACCCTGGTTGAGGATATTTCTGTCTTTCCAATCAGATTATTAGCTTTTGAAAACTTAGGAAGTATGTTTTGTTCATTTTGGTAACTCCTAAAATAGGGTGTAGAGCTTAAGGCATGGTTTCTCATTAAATGCACAGCTTTCTAAGCTTATTGGAGTTTTTCTCTTACCAAAGGAGAGATGACTCAAGTAACAAACACCATGTGCACTGAACATATCAAGATCAAGTATCATGCCTCATACATATGATTCCATAGTACTTACATATAGTAGAAACTTGAAATATTTAATCATTTTATTGCTGTAAGGCAGTCACTACAATTTAATAATTGAGTATCCCAAATTTACTAAATTAAAACTGTTTTCCAAAAACCATAGATCACTGAATAAGTATCCCACAAAACAAATATAAACTCCAACACCATCATCCAAGTCTTTAGAATAACTAGAGATGACCATGCTTCCACAAATAGAAAAGACAGTCAACAGTAAACAGTCCAAAAAAAAGATTACAAGATGCTCACACTCTCTCATCACAAAAAAAAAGTAGGTTAAGGTCCCTGAATTAGAGATAAACTAAGCTGCCTGACAACTCTTCACACACTGATGGAAGCATCAGTGACTTATATGGTACAATAAAATTATAAATGTTCACACGTAGGACTTTTTATTCATACAAGAAAAAAAAAAGCACAATAGTAAAAAAAATATATAAGGGCAAGAGCTTGAAATAGGTCACAGAAGGGGCAATTTTTTAGTGCAAATTAGTAAAAATAAGTCTAGAAAAACTAATTTCATTGGAAAAACACATGCAATAACATCATGCAAGTATGGGGGGTTTTTTGTTGTTGTTTTTTTGTTTTTACCACTGAGCTCTTACATGATGTAAAATTTTACTAAACTTAATAAGACATGGATATGAAAATCAGCAAACCTGGAATTTTTTTAAAAACTGCATGTTTAAATTTTAAATTTTAGAGATCAAATATCTGCCATGAAAGATGAAGTGTTACTAAAAATGTTCCTAGTAATTAAAGAAGTAAAACACATGCTGGAAAGGATGGACTTGATCTATTGTTAGTAAGAATATAATAAACTAATTCAATCTCCTTGAAGAGCAATTTGGCAACTTCAGGTAATGCAGACCAAATAATTCTACTTCTAGATGTTGGCATTAGAAAACTCTCACATACGACATAAAGAATGCTCAAGGTAATGAAAAATTTTACTCTATAACTTATATAACAATTCAACAATTGAAACTGTTGACTTTTATCTGTATTAATCATCAAATCTTAACAACATGCTAAGTGAATAAAGCCAATTCAAAAATTAAAAAATAGCAAAATACATTGTAATACATGTAACAAATACATTGTTATAAAAATCTAAAACTAAAGTATAGATTGCATAGAAATACAAATATAATCAGTAAAAATAAAGCAGAAAAACATTCACAAGGATAAATATCAACTTCAGCATGTTAATGAGAAGACGAGAAAACATGGAAAGGAAGACTCTGAGGAAAGTTCAAGATCTAAAGCAAACATAGCAAAAAGATAAAATCTATTATCTCCATGGTGAATATAGAACTAAGTTTTATATTATTTTCCATACTTTATTTTGAAATGTTTCAGAGTTGTGTTTAAATTTAAAAAAAAAGAGCCAAGTTTTCTTCCATGACTAGTCAAAAGAGAGATTTTCAAACATGACCCATACGCAGTGGCAAACACCTGTAACACTCCCCAGTGGCTCGGGAGGCTGAAGCAGGAGTCCAAAGCCAGCCTGACCATGGCGAGGCACTAAGCAACTCAATGAGACCCTGTCTCTAAATTTAAAAAATGCAAAATAGGAATGGGAATGTGGCTCAGTGGTTGAGTGCCCCTGGGTTCAATCCCAGGTACAAAAAAAAAAAAAAAATTAAACCATTAAAGAAGTCAGGGAACACATACCACCCATTGTTTTCTTGAAATAAAACTACTCTAGGACTGGGTACAAAAAAAAAAAAATTAAACCATTAAAGAAGTCAGGGAACATATACCACCACATTGTTTTCTTGAAATAAAACTACTCCAGGACAACAAAACCCAAGCAATCAAAAAAAAAAAAAAAAAAATCAATCAAAATTAAAAGCACAGAACAGAAAAGCCAGGAGTAAAGATATGGTGGTAAGCACTAAATCCATTTAAATACAGAACCAAAGCTAAATATAGAGCTAAAGACTAACTTCTGGTAAAGAAAGTAAATATTATGTACCTTGAAAGATAAAAATATCAATAGTATAAAAATTATAACTGAGGAAAGAAGAAATGAGAGAAAATAATTAGTAACGCTTCATGTTTCATGGCAGATATTTGACCTCTAATATATAAAATTTAAACATGCAGGTTTTTAAAATTCCAATTTCTTGCTGATTTTTATACTCATGTCTTAACTTTAGTGAAATTTTACATCATGTACGAGCTCAGTGGTTAAAAAAAAAAAACTTTTCCTAGAGTTCAGGAGTTCTTTAAGGTTTCTGGCTTTGGTAGTAAATTCAAACAAAATCATACTTCTTATTTTTAAAAACAGCATAAATAACATTATCTCATTCTTATAAAATTATTTCTACTTATACATAAGCGTGAATGAAATGCTGTTCGTCAGATGTTAGCATACATTATTTCTGGTTAATAAGATTTAGGTGCCTAGACTGCTCTCTGTACTTACACTGCCAACATTTTAAAAACTAAATAATATATCACATCTATAAAAATAAAAAGGTTATTATTAAAACATTCACACACTTCAGCCTAATAATTCCAATTGTAACACCAAACCTATGAAACTAATCAGAAATTTAAAACAAGATTTCTTTATAAAGCTGTTCATCATAATGTTATAATAGATAACTAGAAAAAAACCTATTCATTCAAAATAAACACTGCTAATATAATGGAATATATACAGCATTTAAAATACTGCTTTTAAAGAATACTTAACAACATAAGGAAATGCTCATGATATGATGTAAAGGAAGTTAAAAAGTTTTGAGGGGTATGAACCATACACTATTCCAATTTTAAATAAGAAAAAATGTTAACAGTTTCAAAATGACTGTTCATAGAGAAAATATGTAACATGGTTGCTGGCAAGTTTTTTTTTTTTTTTTTACTTTTTTTTACTATTTTTTTACTATATTTTATAGATTACTGTGTTAACGTTAAACCTTTTAAAAATTACACTATACTACTACATAAAAGAATGTTTTGTTTTAGAAAATGTATAAAGAAATTTTTAAATGCAAAGAGACCTAATGTCTACCATTTATTTTCAAGTATTTCAGGGAAAAATATGTGTATACACATATAAATAAAAAGAATATCAAAAAGCAAATATAGTAAAATGCTATCACTTGGGGAAACTGGGTGAATGGTACACAGCAACTCAAGTGTTTTTACCACTCATTTTTTTATTTCTAAAATTATTTTTAAATAAAGTTTTCCTAAATGATAAAAAAAAAATTTAATGCTGCATGAAAACAAATACAGTAAGTTAAAACTGTACAACTGAGGCCCTACCAATTTCCAATGTCTCTAGAAACCCTATATGATCATTAACTCCTCTACACACTCAGTCACTTCATAAAATAATCTCTCCACATTTAATAGAAATCCAACATTCCCTAGATAGTTCTACATCCCTGGAAGCCCTTATAAATAGGAATGTGAATCTTCCCATACCCACACCTCCCCTTACATGGGAACAAGACAATCAAGTAATTTTCCTTGGATACTGTCAATAATAGATCAAAAGCCTGTCTTCAAGTTCACAGTGTCCATGCAGTTTGCCAGACCCTTTTCACCCTGTTCTTGACAAGTAATATTTACAACAGCCCAAATCACCCTTAGGAAAAAAAGACCTAAAGCCAGCTCCCACTTCAATGTGATTCCCTTGACTTTACATCCTACTTTAGTAACAGAAAGCTAAACCATCTTAATGTTTCACCTATAAAATAAGAATTAATGGTATCTGGAGTTGACCTCAGTTCTCTACTCCCCTGGCAGATTCCCTGGCCTGGTCATCATTCAGAAGTGCTTCCTCTCCAAAACAATAAATTGGTACATCTTAGTTTCTGATCACAATCTCCTAGCCTTAAATCTAGTTTTCTCACTCCTACTAAGTCTATTATTTGTGACCCTCATTCACTAGCATCTGATTTTACCTTCTGCTATAGTTTGGATATGAGATGTCCCCTCAAAGCTCCTGTGTTAACATAGGAGGTGAAATGATTAGATTATAAGAGCTGGAACTTCATCAGTCCATCCTAATTTGAATGGACAACTGGTAACAACCATAGACAGATGTACCGCTGCAGTAAGTCAGGTCACTAAGTGTGCCCCTGGGGATTATATTTTGTCACCCTGGCTCCTTCCCCTCTCTATGTTCCCTGACTACCAAAAACTGAGAGGTTTCCTACACCATACTCTTCCCCATGATTTTCTACCTCAACTCAGGTCCAGAGCATGGAGTTCATGACTATGCACTGAAAGCTATGAAACCTAAGGTCCAAACAAAGTATTTTCTTCCACTAAGTTGTTCTTGTTGGGTATTTTGGTCACAGCAATGAAAAGCTGACCAATACAACATCTATCCTGTTGTAACCTGGATAATAAAATGAAAAACTTACATGACACTCACCAGTACCACCAATTCCCTAGTCCTCGTACCTCAGTTGCAGTTACCCCACCAAGACCCAATCATCTGGAATAAGCATGCCTGTGGAGGGTGAAAAACAAATGAGACAAACGATTTGGTGCCACAAGGAACTTAGTTTCCAAGCCCAGCAGGGTTCTCACTATTAACCCTCACCAACAGAAGTATTTCAACACCACCATTCTCCTTTACCCATTTCCTATCATGGAACCTGCAGTCAAAATCTTTGCTTCTGACTTTAGAGACGAAAATATGCTTTCAAGCAAAAATTCCTTCAACTTCTCTCCTACAGCTCTAAACTTAGCCTTATGGCACCCCTCCTAACTTATATTCTTCACTCCCAAATGCCAGACAAATATACAGAGAAGATCCTGCTTATCAAAGGAATTTTTCTTTAAAGGATATCTCTTCCTCCTTTCAACACTGACTTACTTCTCTCTACCCACACATATATTTTATTCGCACCATACTTTTAAAAAACCTGCCCCTAGCTAAAAATACTTTTCTCATGCTTTTTAAACTATTTCTATCTCTCCCTTCTTTCGGTGACAAACATCCTGAAAGGGGAAAAAAAAGGTATCTATCCAATCTCATTCTCTATACTTCCAATTCTCATTTCCTCCCCCAATCCATTACCATCTGGCTTTTACTCAAACATCTCTTGCTAAGAATGATGAACTTTTAATTGTTCAATTCAAAAGCCCATTTTCAGTCCTCCGCCTAGCTAAAATCCTCAATATAATCAAAACACTTGACTATATTTTTAATGAGTTTCTTTGTTTAGCTTCCAGAGAACTATTCCCTTCTGGTTTTCCTCCTACCTTTGACCAGTCATCTGTTCCTTTTGTAGGGGTCCTTGTTTTCCTCTGACAACTTTTTAAGATTCTTAGCTGAACCTTAACAATAGATAGTAAGTTTGATACAAAGAGACTAGAGTGAAGCTAGATCGTGTGTAACTGGTTTAGTTTAATTACATTCACAGGGGTTTAAAGCACAAAACCACTGTTACCAGTATTCATTTGTCATTTTAAAAATGAATGCATTGTCTTATATGAATTCGTATTCTTTTAGAAGATCAGAAAGTGCTAAAACAATAAATTAGAAAACAATATGTTTTGACGTCAGATTTAAATTTAAGATACAGGTCTACCACCTACTAGATGGAAAACCTTGACTGTGTTATTAACCTCTTTGAGACTCATTTTCTTCCCATGATTCATGCATTCTCATTCAATCAATTAGTCATCAATCAACCACACAACCAACACTTACTAAATGTCTAACATGTTCCAGGTATAACATTGGGTACAGGAAACAGGTACAAATCCCATCTCATCAATCCCCAAAACTTGTAGCTTCTAATAACTAGGAGCTCTGAGGCAAGGCCATAATACTGCTCTGTATAATACTAGGACTACATCAAGAAGAATGAAGAAAAATAAATGCTAGCATATTCTATCACAGGTAAAGCAGAGAGCTAGCACCAGACTCGAAACACCAACTTCCTTCATAGAACATTTAATTTTTTTCCTCCTACAAACCCAGAAACACTAAAACCAAAATCCTCAAGCAAAATTAAATACAGTAACATCAATTGCTAAAACATGCTGTTGTTGATGATTCATTCAGGAAGCAGTAAGTGCCAGGCCACCACTACAAACAGTTAAAGGGTTCATCCATCAAAATATTATATGCCAAAGCAAATATTCTAAACAGTTGGTTGATAAATCTAAACATATAAACTGAATAACTTCAGAATATCAGAAGACAAACACACATGCATACATACACACTATTACTTGCTCAGTTTCTCCTGCTGTTAGTTAATCACGTTCCCCTATACTTATTCATCATATCATTATTGTTTGAGATCTAGGTTCACAAAAAGAGTCTAAAGTACAGAGATATCCAGTATAACCCCTGCCCCACACACGCAAAGCCTCTCCCATTAGACACTCCCCACCAATGTAGTACATATTACAACTGAGGAACCTATAATGGCATACCACTACATCTGAAGTCCATAGTGTACATCACGTTTCACTCTTGGCTTCTGACATATATATATAATTACATCTATTCTGACAAATATATAATTAAATCTATACATTCTGTACAACTATACAATCTGAGAGTATCATACACTTGGCAAGCACTTATCTTTTTACTCTCCATAGTTTTGCTTTTCCAGAATGCCATATAATTGAAATTATAAAGTATATAGATTTGTAATACTGGCTTCTGTCACCTAGCAATATATATATTTCCTCTATGTCTTTTAAGGTCTAGATAGCTCATTTCCATCATCTGGATGTATCATAGTTTATTTATCCATTCACCTACTGAAGGATATCTTGGTTGTTTCACAATTTTGACAATTACTGTAAGCATACATGTGCATGTTTTTGTGAGACCATAATTCCCAACTCCTTTATGTTAATACCAAGGAGAGTGACTGCTAGACTGAACGTTAAGAATGGGGTTATAGCTCAGTAATAGAGCACTTGTGTAGCACACGTGAGGCACTGGGTTTAATCCTTAGCACCACATACAAAAAAAAAAAAAGAATAAAATAAAAGCATTATGTCCATCTACAACCAAAAACAAGAAGAAGAATATATTTAACTTTGTAAGAAACCACCAAACTATCTTCCAAAACAGCTGTATCATTTTGTGTTCCAGTCAACAATAAATGAAAGTTCCTGTTGATCCACATCCTAACCAGCACTTCTTGTTGTCAAGTGTTCTGGATTTGGGCCATCCTATTAGGTGTATAGTGGTAACTCACTGTTGTTATAACTTGCATTTCAAAATGGTGTAGAGCATCTGTTTATATGTTTGTTTGCCATCTGTATGTCTTCGTTGGTAAAGTGTCTGAGGTTCTTTTTTGTGTGTGTGTGTGTGTGTGTGTGTGTGTGTGTGTGTGACAAGCTCTTGCTATGTTGCCCAGCCTTACTGTTATCACTGATCTATAAAATGGAGACTATTTTCTTAGTGTTGTGAGGATTACAAAATAGTCTTACAAATCACAAACACAACAATGCCTGATACACTGAATGTTCAGTAAACACTAGCTTAAACACTAAAACAAAGGCACCCTACATATTTACCTATTTAACAACTGTCCTCTGAAGTGGATATCCTCCTTTTTGCAGATAATGAAACAAACATAATAGAACTGAATTGTCACACATAATTAGAGGCAGAATCAAGATTCAAACTCAGTTCTGTTGTCTCTAAATCAGGCTCTACTTGAAAATGACTACAATAAAAATTCCCAGGTAGCAATCTATCCTACCTCTCCCAAAAAGCTCACTTTTATGATTATTTATAATGATAATTTGAATACATACACACACAAACACACATACACATTCAATTCCATTCATATACTTCTCTTTAATGCTGCTAATATAAGCCACCTTTTTTTAAAGAGCTATTTTGACAGAATCATCAGTTCAAACTTTTATTATTTATTGTGGTATATAACACTCAAATCCTCTCTTTTAGCTAAATTCTGAAATACACATTATTAACTATAACCACCCTAGTATGCATTAGAATACCCGAATTCACTCCTCCTATCTAACTGTAACTTGGTACCTATTAACCGGCCTCTTTCAACCCTTCTCTCCAAGCTACCATTATATACCTCACCTAAACTACTGCCATAGCTTCCTGAACAAAATGGCAGACACTGACATTTGGGAAACTCCCAGAAAAAAGGTTGGTTGTAAATATAGTTTATAGGATATAAATAGGCACAGAAAGAATCCCAAATTTAAAGAAAACCTCTGGAAGAAGGGGAAAGGAAAACATAAAGTAAGAAAAGAAAGAAAACCTCTAACAGGTAAGGAAAACAAAACAAAAAATACTAGGAAGAAAATTAAATATAGAGAATAGGGAAAAAAAACTACAGTTGACTTTAATTCCAGTATGGCAGTGGCCACCAAAGCCAAACCCCCCACTGGAGGTTTACTACTTTTTGCAACTTTAAGCTCAGGACAAAATATAAAAATAAACACCTACCTAGGCATCCCAGACATTAAGGAAAACATTCTTGGATATAGAGGGATCTTAAAACTCTATACTAGATAGTCTCCACCTCTCTCTCCCCTCCCCTCCCTCTTTCCCTCCTTGCCTCTCCTAGGAACTATTAACCCTCAAACCACGCCATATGTAGGAGTCAAATACATTAATAAAGACCTAAGGAATTGAGCTAAGATTTGAACCACTATACAGAGAGTGTGAGAAAATATTTACAATCTGAATCTGTGTTCACTGCCTGCTAAAACAAAAATATTAACATTCTCCAGAGTACAACAAAAAAAAAAATCAAAAGATCCAGGATTAAATCCAAAATTACTACCAATAATGGAAAATATAAGTCATCCTCCAAGGAAAATGAAATCAGTAAATGCCAACCCCAAGATGACTCAACCTAAGTTACCAAACATGAAGCAACTACTATAATTATGTCTAGGAAGTAAAGCAAAATTACCTTGGAATGAATAAAAAGACAAGAAATTTCACTGGGTAAATGGAAAACATTTTTTTAAAAAGTCAAATAAAAACTTTAGAATGAAAAATAAAACAAAAAAAATTCACTAGGTAGAATCAATAGCACAAAGAATAAGAAAGAGACAGTGAATTAAAGCAGACAGAATTTACCTCCTGTAAGAGAAAAGAAAATGAGTTAAAAAAAAAAAAAGCTACAGGAACGATTAACCCTTAAAATGTTAAAAAAAAAAGAAAGAAAGAAATGTGAAATGTGATGCTTAAAGGAAATGAGAGATTTGAACAAGAAAAAATAATAGACATAACTTCTCAAACTTATAAAAGTAGTAAATTTACAAATTCAATTTTGATTAGACCAAAACAGAATAATTCAAAAAAAACTACAAGTAAACACATCATAATAAAACTACTAGAAAAAATCAAGATAAAGATAATTTACTAGAAGTATCCTGAGAAAAATAATATATCATATATAAAGAAATGATAATTCAAATAATTACAGAATTCTCATCAGGAACCATGACAGAAAGAAGACATGGAAGAATACCTTTAAGAGCTAAAAGAGTTGAGTCAAGAATTCTATACCCAAAAGTATATTTTTATTTATTTACTTCAGGAATAGAGGCAAAATAAAGATATTTTCATATAAAGGAAAGCTGTAAGACTGAATTATCAGATGATCTGGACTTTATGAAATGTTAAAAGGAAGTTTTTTAGGCTGAAAAAAATCTATCATAAAAAAATTCATTCATTCAAGTATGAATAGAAACATAGGAAATGAAAATTATACATTCTTATGTGCATATAGTATATCACCAAGATGGATGTATTAAGCATTAAAAGGACTCAAACTTAAAAGGAAAAAATCTTAGAAGTTCATTCTCATTCACAGAATAAAAGTAGAGGGGAAAATCTAGGGGAAAAGGGCAAATTAAACACATTTATAAATAATGTGATTCATCTTCATAATAATTCTATGAGACAGGTACCTGTGGTATCCTTAATTTATAGATGAGAAAACTGTAGCATTTGGCAACTGGCCCAAAGTCACAATGCTTTTAAGTGAGGAATCAAGAGTTAAACACAAGAGGTGGGACTATAGAGAAAATGATCTAGTATAGAAAGTAAACATTTAAGAAAGCCAAGTAAAATTAATAAATCAGCAAGTAACTGAATATAGATATTAAAAATACAAAGTTGAATAAATAAAGTAGATAACAGAGTAAAGGTCATTTTCTTTAGAGGAGAAAGACATAAAGGACAAATGGTGCAAAAGAAGATTGCTGTTTCTCATTATTTGTCTTTGCTATTTGAACTTTTTAAATGGTGTATATGTTCCATTTGGCATATTTAACATATGAGGGTTAAAGAAAACTTGCCTACAAGCAGAAGTAATCTTCCAGTATTGGGTTGTTAGTTCTGTACAACCATTGAGTTCACTCGGTTGCTGGGTGACTAACAGCCTCTTAATGCTATTCCACCCATCCTCCCCACGTCTGGCATTACTATAAATAAAAGAAAGTTAACTGTAATGAAAGTTTTATTTCTCAGGATCTTTGATGTATTTTAACTCTGTTGATATGTTTACAAGTAATAAAATTTGTCCTCCACGCTTTGTTGCATAACCTTGAACAGAATCTCCCTTAGATAGTCTTCTATAAAATGAGAAGACTGAAGAAAATGATAACTAAAGATTTTTCTATTTCCACAGTATTTAAAAACATTTCTTTTCCTTTTCATGGGTGTCCAAATAATCTAACTACGGTTACTATCTTGCAAATGCAAACTACTAGTTAGAAGAGGAATTAGGCAAAAACACCAGAATTCATCTAAAAATTGTAATAGCAATATTCTAAGAGCAAATTACATACCTAATTATAGACATCAAGAATATCAATACTATATAGATTACACAATACATTATTACTTTTCCAGGACAGAATCTTTAAAACTATACACCTCTTTATAAATATGACAATATATCCATATCTCCATACATACATTTGCAATCATTCATAAAATGCATTCATTTATTTCTTCAATAAGTGTTTATTCTGCACCTATAATAAAGAAGTCAGAAACAATGCAATATACTATTATAAACACAACAGATCTATGTCCTACTTCCTACTAAGTTTACAAGCCAGTGGGGAAATACATACCATGAAGGAAGGGCTATAACAAGTATAAGTGCAGCATGATAAAAGCATACACAAACCTGGAAGTGAAAAGTGGGAAATAGCAATGTGAATACAGAGGGTTAGATAAGGTTTCCTGGAGAAAATAACATCAAAACCTAAATATTGGAGCTGGGGTTGTGGCTCAATGGTAGAGCGCCTGTCTGGCACATGTAATGCACTGGGTTCGATCCTCAGCGCCACATAAAAATAAATAAATAAATGTCCAACTACAACTAAATAATATTTTTAAAACACCATAAATGTTAATAAAGAATAGACATCAGTTCCCAGAGGAGGGAGATAGGAGAGAGAAAAGGGGAATATTACATTCAAAAACCACAAGACAAAGTGGGCAAGGTTAGAGGCGGTGGTTACAGACAGCAGAGAACACGAGTATTATAGTTCAAAACATGGCTGAAGTGTGTGATGCAATAAAAAAATAAGTAGAAATAAGGTAATAAGCAAGGGCTTGTGTTGCTATTCAAACATTACAAACTGAAACTGAAAAGAGTCTCAAGTATTATCTTGAGACTCCTCCTCTTTTTAGGGAAATCACACAAAAAGTCATCTGATATAAATGAAAGCTCTCCGGGTGAGGAGAACAAATGTTGTACTAAAACTACCACTACTGAATTTCTTCATTCTAATATCTTACAGCCTACATTTCTTAAGACCCTCCAAAATCAGTAAAGACATTAGCCCCATCATATTAAGAGACTCTTAACAAAAAAAAAAAAAAAAAAAACTCCAGTTGTATTTCATTACTCTCAAAGCCTCTATCCAAACAACACAATTTTTTCATATAATGTTATGGGTAATTCTGGAGAAACATCATAGACAAACTTTTAAAACACAGCACATTCCTGAACTTTTAAAGCATTAAACTGTTCACGTTCAAACAAATCTTAAAAGTAAGTCAAAACCTTGAAATAATCTGACAGTAAATCTTAAAGCTAGTGCAGCATTTCCCAACTTGCATTTGGCATGTCTTTAACAAGAATTTTACCCACACCTTAATTCCAGCTAAGTGATCAAACTTTTCAAAGAATCCATAACAACATAGCCTGAAAACACAGACATAATGATGATTTACAATAATATGGTAAGTAGACTGGCCTTAATTACAATGATCTTGTCAATAAATTCAAATTTAATAAATGTCAGCAGAAAGTATTCCATAGTTATTAAACTTATTTCAGAACTACATATACAATACTTTTAAAATTCTAAAACAATATATTATCAATACACATAAAATTAGACAATGTTTTAAAATGTAAGTCAGATACTAAGGACCAAAAAGAACATAAACACTAAGTAATCAATATAAAACAAATGAACAAAATCAAAGCAGTACCCACAACTTCATAGTTAATGAAGATAAGTACTATTCAGCCAGGGCTACTGCATTATGGCTTCCTGCATTACTTACTGAACAACTCATGGGGGCATTATGGGGTGAGGGAGACAATGTATGTTAAACTGGAAAAGAATGCAAAAAAACTACCACCACTACCACCTTAAAGAATCCAAGACTCATAGCAAAAAAATAAATAAATAAATATTAACAAAGGCAAGATCTTCAGCTAGCAACATTCATTTAGTCATTCATTCTTTTCAAATACTTATTGAGTGGTAACATAAGCCAGGTATGGAAAGATACAGCACTGAACAAAATAAACAAAAATTTCTCTGCGCTCATGAGGCTTAAATTCAGAGAGAAGAAGAGAGGTAGGAAATAAATAAGTAAAATATTTGCAATATCAGATGGTTCAAAGTATAATGGACAAAAGCTAAAACAAAATGGGGATAGAGAGTACTATGAAAGGGATATGAATGGTGCTTTTACACAGGGTGAATAACAATGGCCTCAATGAGGTGAACACTTAAAATGAAGAGGACTTCACCAGACTTAGAAATTTGTCTTTGCCATTCTCACAAGGAGTTTTATACTTTATTCCACTACCCACTTCTCTGCATCCTATTTCCAGTAACAAGAGTAAGAGCCTGTCCAACTTATTTTCAGGTAAAGAAAAGGTACAAAACAACCTCACCATATTCCTAAGGATTTAAAAACTAGGCCAAAAAAAAAAAAAAGCAACACCTAATTTCTCAGAAACATCCTTCAAAGTATCAAAGCTTTAAGCCTGTAAAAGGTACATTCCCATATCATTTACACTTGGGTAGACAAACTGTAGCCAGCAAGGCAAACTCATCTTCCAATCAGTTTTTGTAAATAAAATTTATTGGAACACAGCCACATTCATTTGTTTTCTATATCTTGATATAGATACTGTTGCTCTCCAAGAACAGATCTGAATAGCTATGGCAAAAATCACAGGCCTGAAAAGCCTAACATATTTGCTATCTGGCCCTTATTAATAAAAGTTTACTTACTCCTGACTTATGTCATCATCACCACCATCACAACCACCATCCCAGTAGTAAAACTACTTTCAGGGCCTTCCTTATGATCATGTGATGACTGCAGTCACACAGTCCCCCACTTCCTCAAGAGGGCTCTGTGATTGGGGTATTATGTTTTGTGATCATTGTTCTGAAATCTTTAATAGTTTTATCTTTGAATCTGAGGGGTTTTGTTATTGTTGTTGGGTACTTTTGTTTTGTGTTGTTGTTGTTGTTGTTTGGGGGTTTTTTTTGTTTGTTTTGGTACTGGGGATGAACCCAAAGGTGCTTTACTACTGAGCTACATCCCTAGCCTTTTTTATTTTGAGAAAGGATCTAACTGGCCTCAGTGCTGAAGCTAGCCTTGAACCTGCAATCCATCCTCCTGCCTCAGCCTCCTGAGGTATAGCCCAGGGCACTTGGATGAATATGAGTTTTACAAGTGAACTCCAGAGGGGTCTGATGCTGGAACAGGGACTTAGAACCTCAGCTCATAGTCAGTTTACCTCTCTAGGAAGGGCTCATAGTCAGCTGGCTCAGTTTGACCTCCCCATCTTCACCCTACAACCAGGGGCAAAGCAAGGCAGTGCATCTCCACTGCAAGGTGGCATCACCTTGGCAGATTCAGCCAACAAATCATAGGAGTCTCTAGCCTATCACCAATTTGGGTGATGGTTATGACCTAGCAGGGAGACTGTGATACACTCGAGACTGTCTTTCTGCTATGAGTTGGGACAGCAGACTACTAGAAGGAGAGACTGACTTCTCCAACCCAGAGTCCCATATTTTCTCTTTTGGCATTGGGTCTTGTAAATTATGTAGCTGGACTCACTTACTTTCATGAAGCAAAAATTATAAACTGGAGTTACAAATGAGAGTTCCATTATTCTATCAAATTCAGCACACAACTTATTTCTGTTTTGTCCCATTCCACTGTAAACCATTTCATTCACCTTGCTACAGCCACATAGCTTTCTTCCTATTTCCTAAACCAACAAACTAATTTCCACAGGTCATGATTACACCTGCAATACTTGTCAACTAAAACAGGATCTTTGAATCTGAGGTAGAGCAACCAAGTCTCAGTTGACTGTCACAAGTGCATGGAGGTAACAGACTATCCTGATATCTACCTACTAAGGTGTCAAACTGACTAATTCAAAGATGGCATCCATCAATTTCTTCCCTGCATGTAAATGCAACCTTCTCCCCAACTGATATGAAAGCTTATTCCCTCTCCCTGTGAATCTGGGCTGCCCTTAAACTGCTTTGACCAATTGGATGAAGGAGAAATGACATTCTGAATCTATAGTTCCAGGCCTTAGGAAGGATGGCAGCTTCTTCTTACATCTATGCAGTCAGAAGCCAAAGTCACATTGAGAAGGTATATAAAGAGGACACACAGACAAAGCAGAAAGAGAACTGAGATGTGATAGTCAACAGTCTCAGTATCAACTGCCAGTCAAGTTAGTGGATCTTGGAAGATCCAAAGCAGTCAAGCCTCAAAATAGATGTAGCCCCAACTAACATCATATGGAGCAAAAGAACTGCTCTACTGATCACAGTCAGCCCATGAAATTTGTTTATTTTTATTTGTGTGTGTGTGTGGTACTAGAGAGTGAACCCATGGCCTCACACACACCAGGCAAGCTCTCTACCACTGAGCTATACTTATAGCCTCAACACTTGGTATCCTGAAAGATAACAAAATGCTTGTGATGGAGTATTTTGTCACAAAGCAATATAAAATTAAAACAACAAAGTCTAAATACCAGCTTTATCACAGCTGGGCCTATTATTTAACTTCTTTGCATCCCATTTTATTCATTTACAAAATGAGGATTATAGCACTATCTACTTCACAGAGTTGTTCTGAGAATTAAATGTGTTGATATGTATAAAGTACTTAGCACAGTTCTCAACACAGTTTTGACATAATGCAAGTAATTACTATTCTATTTTTGCTGTTTCATTATTGATAAAATTTATTACTTATTCCACTAACATGCTTTATTTTCTTCAAACTGCCTACATCTATCTGAAACTATACTTACTTGTTAACTACCTGAAATGATGGTTACTTATTTATCTGCCTCCCTCCAATAAAGAAAGAGCCATGAGACAAGAATTTAACTGTCCTATTCACCAATTCCTAACATAAAAATTGGCAGGTAGAAATATTTTCTAAGATATTATGTATTGACTAAATGAATAAATGAGTTATAGGAAATGTTTCATAGTTAACCAATTATGATGTCTAAAAACTGCTTCCATCTTAAGCATAAATTTGATGAGTCTCCAAACATAAAATAAGCCTACACACTACCTATATTATGTAGCCTTTTCATGATGCAACTCCAATGCATTGACTCATTACTATACATTACACCATTACTAGACCACGAACTGCTAACAAAGGCTAGCATTTAATTCAGCATCATTCAGGTTGTTGATTTTGTTTGTTTGTTTTTGTACTGGGGATTGAAACCAGTGGTGCTCTACCACTGAGCTACAACCCTAGCTTCTTAATTTTCTTATTTCTGAGACAGGGTCTCACTAAATTGACTAGACTGATCTCAGACATGTAATTCTCCTGACTCAGTCTCCTGAGTAGCTAGAATTACAGGTGTGAGCCAACACACCTGACTGCACTGAAGCAATTTGCTCATATGTATAATTTTTTTTAATGAGCTACATTCAATCAAATCAATGACACACACAGTTATTATTATGACATGCTCAGAAATAGCAAGAGAAACTTTAGTCTGGATCCATTTAAAAGCGATTCACCCTGGTAACAAAAATGAACATAATAGTGGTCTTCAAGCTATATATGACAACTTCATAAACAATATGTTTGAGTGTTGCTGTATAACTAAGTATACAAAATAACTGAGTGTGAATTTCTTCAATTACAATTTTTAAAAGTTTAAAACTTATTTGAAAAATGAAATAGAAATCAGAAATTCACAGAGCCCTAAAGCATCTTTGAAGAAAAGCACTAGTCTAAAAGGTAGAAAGATATAAAAACACCTAATTCAGTATAACAAGTTCTCTAATACTGTGATTCCCAATTTTTCCTTGGCTTTAATGCAGATGACAGATGCAAGAAACTCTCCCTGTCTCCTTCTCCTAATTATAGATTCAAAGGAGTTTTTACATTTTAGAGTAAGATTTTATAAGACAAACAAACTAGACCAGGACTGATTAAAGTCAGGGAAGTAGGAGAGAATACACTATGGTTGAATAACTAATAATAAGTAGGTCCTCTAGACTACAGTAATCAGTGCATACAAATTAAGAGAACAGATTCCTGATATATGACATTATACAGATATGGAAGACCCATTCCAGGAACCTGTAGCTAAGAATAGGAATTTTAAACTTCAAAAATAAAATAAGGCTGGTGGAATGGATGAAATTTTAGAAAGACTGACAACACCAAAATTTTACAACTTTCATTCACTGATGGTGGGAGTGTAAAATGGGAAGACTATTTTGGGAAAATATCTGGTAGTTTCTTATATAAGTATAAATACACCTATCCTATTATCTCATAATTCAATCCAACAGAAATAAAAACATGTCTTCAAAAAAATGTGTACAAAAACTTCTAATAGCAAAAACTGAAAACAACCCAAATGTCTACCAATAGAGGACTAGATAAACTACAGTATATTCATACAATTTATATTATGAAAAACTATTCAGTAATAAAAAGGGATGAGCTACTAAATAAATAATAAAATGGATCAACCTCAAAAAAATTATGCTGAATGTAAGAAGCTTTGTAGACTATATGCTATATGATTCTAGAACTGAAAAAATAATTTGAAGTAAAAAAAAATCAGAATAATTACTTAGGGAACAGAAATTGATCTGTTGGGAATGATCATAAAGGACCTTTGAAATAATCTTCTGCAACAAATCAATAAGCTGTACATGTAAAGAGCAAGAGTACAGATTGAATATTTGTATCTTCCCAAAGTTCATATGTTGAAGCCCTGAACCTCAAAGTGATATTTGAAGGTGGGGCCTTTTGGAGATAAGAAGGTTTAGATGAGGTTATAAGGAAAGGGTCTCCATGATGGAATTGTCTTCAAAAAAAAAGTGAGACCAGAACTTTTGGCCATCTCCACGCTAAAAAGAGAGCCCACACCAAAGAACTGAATCCTCCAGCACCTTGATATTAAATTTCTGAGCCTCCGAAACTTTTAAGAAATGAATTCTTGTTGTTTAAGCCACTCATCTAATCCTTTTCATGGCAGCCCAAGACAAGACAGGCAGAATAGTAAATATTTCAGACTTTATAGGCTCTGCCTCAAATTCTCAATTCTGCCATTGTAAATGAATTGGTTGTGTTCCAATAAAACTTTATTTATAAAAACAGGATTTGGACTGTAGTTAGCTGACCTCTGCTCTATATTTTCAAAGTAGTACACAGTTACATGGATCAAAGTTCACTCAACAGGGATGTTACATTTGTGTATTTTGGTCTATGTTGATTTTAACCCAAAGAAAAAGAACTATAAATAAATAGTGAACTCTAGGCTTTTGACAAGTATGTGATTTTTCAGCAAGTACACTGACATATGCAACTTACTTTTTAAAGAATCAAAAAATAAGTTTGATTGACAAATATACAAAAACACAATAAAATGAACTGCTAACTACAGGGCCTAAAATTTATATATATGGTATATAGAATTTAACGGCACAATTCTTTCAACTCCTAAGAATAAAGTTCACAGTATCAATATATAACAGAGAACTCAAGCAAGATAGAACTAAAAAGTATTAGATTATGCAACTAGGTAACCTTGATTATGTAAAGGGGGTGTAGTAAAACTATAAGTCAGCTAAAGCATATTGCTAAGTTCAAAGGAACTAAATGAAGATCAAAGAAATCAGAGTGGGTCAAGAAGAGAGGATGGCTGGGCATGCCTATAATCCCAATGGGTCAGGAGGCTGAGGCAGGATGGTGAGTTCAAAGTCAGCCTCAGCAAAAAGCAAGGCAGTAAGCAACTCAGTGAGACCCTGTCTCTAAATAAAATACCAAATCAGGATGGGGATGTGGCTTAGTTATTGAGTGCCCCTGAGTTAAATCCCCAGTACCCCCTTTCCCCACAAAAAAGAAGAGAGGATGATAACTACAGAGCAACATAAAGTAAAAGATTATAATACTCCTTTAAGATGGAAAATGAAAGCAAGCTACTTCACCTGAAAGATCACCTTATTTTATCTTTTCCAGAACATGTACGTGGGCTTGACTGTCCCCACACATTCTTGCTGAGTATGCCATCTGCAAAGCTTTCCATTTCCTGATACTGAATTGTTTTTTGTAATAAGCTACATAGGCAAAAAAGATCAAGACAACCACAGCATGTAACTGTCCAAAGGAGAGGTAAACTAGCCTGTTTGTTGTCTGCTGCAATATTTGTAAGCTGGCTTTAAAGGGGAATGCACCCTTGGCTCTGCATTCCTCAATTATGAAACAAATCCCCTGCTTATGTCCATCTGAACACCCATTATAGGTTCTTGGAACTTGAGAACAAGAGAAATCTATTCAAATATGCTGATGTTCAGGTTGCCATGAGTAATGTTATTTTTCTTTGATTTGGGATTTTCCTGTTTTCTGCCAACCACCACAAAACCTTAACAGACTAAAATATTAGCTTGTAAACAGGGCATTTATTTATCATGTACCAGTCTATGTTTTATATATATTTCGGTACTTCTTACACTATCCTAATGAGATGGCACTTATATGAGGACCCTGAAGCTTCAAGATGCAAAGTAACGGCCAGGCATGGTGGCACAAGCTTGTAATCCTAGCAGCTTGGGAGGCTGAGGTAGAGGATCACAAGTTCAAAGACAGTCTTAGCAATTTAGAGAGGCTTTAATAATTCAGGGAGAACCTGTTTCTAAATAAAATATAAACAGGTTAAGGATGTGGCACACAGTGGTTAAGCACCCCTGGGTTCAATCCCTGATACCAAAAAAGAAAAGATGCAAAGTAACTAAGGCAATATCTCAAAAATTGCAAACAGCACAACTTAAATATAAGCCTAGATGACATTAAAACCTGTTTTTTGTTTTTATGGTACTGGTGATCAAACCCAAGACCTCAGTGAAAACCAGACAAGCACTTTACCACTGAGCTATAAAATAACTAGCTCCAAATCCTGTTTTTGGCCATTAATTATAAAGCTTCCTTTCTAGTTGATTTATCAAAGGCAAATTTAATTCTCCAGATCCAAGAGCAAAGTATTCAAATCTTCATAATGTGAATACTTCAAATCATGTTTCATTGAAAACTAACATTCTAGAATGGAAATGTTAACATAATCTTAAAATCTTTAAAAAATAACTGTGATCAAAGATAAGGAAGAGCAAAAATAAACAAATCCAAACTACTGTCTTACTATAGAATTTCTCGTAGTTTTAAAATGCTAGTATATGTTATAAATCTTCCAAGAATACCTATTTCATCATTCTGGAACACAGTCTGGGAAACTACTGCTAACAATGAAAACTGCCAATTTAACTTCTACACAGAATACCTTTTAAATCTTAGTAGTCACCTTGGTGGAGGTATATGATCCTTTAAAACATAGAAGATCAAAGTTAGAATGTGGTCTAACAGCTGCAAGACAAGTTAATTATTTAATAATTTGGGACACTGTTGTTTTCTGACCAAGCAAAACTAAATTTCCCATAAGTCAAAAAAACTATTTATCTTGCCTGATTTTTTTTTTCAAATTAGAAGGGTAACAATCAAGACTTTTTGTAGTTCTACACTGTTTTACTTAACTGCTTAACTCTTTTACTTAATTGCTTTACTTAACTAAATTCAGATCCTTTTAACAATGGAAGGGAAGAAGCAACCATAGAAAAAGCAGTTTCCAGAGAAAGGTTATCTATTCATCAATGCAAGAAAGTCATTCTGATGTTCTGGGCAGCACTGCCAGTTTTCCAATATGGAGAGCTAAATTTTAAACCTTTAAATAAATAATAAAATAACACGGCATACCATTCCATTCCTATGGATACCTGCCTGTCTCCTGACTTAGTCATCTCTTAACATTTAACAACCAAAGTTGTTTATTGCTCCAGTTTATTAACCATTCCAGAGTTCGTTCGGACACACACACACACACACACACACAGACACACGCGTGCGCGCGCTAAAGCAGTCACAAAACAGCTGTGGTCATCCTAAAAGTCAGAGACAGAAATCTAGCTTCTAAGTCTACATAAAACTTAAATTTAGCTGTTTCTGTAACATATACCAAGACAGAGTTATTAATGAGACCATTCACAAAACCAAGAGTTATTCTGAATAGATGAAATTACTATGTAATTTCAAAATAACAAAAATTAAAATGCAAATTTAAATTGTGCTAACATTCTCTACTGCTTTGCCTTACAGGAGAAACAAACTGATATCCCACCTAAAGGCAGTAGAATCTTTAGAATAACTGAGTTTTGCCCTCTGCTATCAAGGAACGCCTCCACCCATTCAAAGTCTATATAGGTCAAAGCTTCGGACTGAAAAAATAAGGGGCAATAAAATATGATATTGTAAGCAGGGCATGGTGGCTCAATTTTTAATTCCAGTGACTAGAGAGGACAAGTCAGGAGGATTCTAAGTTCAAATGTGGCCTGAGCAACTCAGAGTCTGTCTCAAAATAAAAAAAGAAAAAGAGCAAGGGATGTAGCTCGATAGTAAAGTGTCCCTGGATTCAAATCCCAATGTCAGAAGGGAAAAAAAAAAAAAAAAAGAAAAAAAGATATTATCCACTTATTTTTGAAAGAAGTAGAATAAAAGAAAGTATCTGAAACCTGAAAGAGCATGGGCTGGGGTTACAACTCAGTGCTAGATCACTTGCCTAGCTCATATGAGGCACTAGGTTCAATCCTCAGCACCACATAAAAATAAATAAATGTATTGTGTCCATCTGCAACTAAAAAAGAAAAAATTTTTTTAAACCTGAAAGCAGATTTCAACATTTTAGTAGCAGGAATTTTGAAAAATAGTCTCAACTGGTAATACCTACTGAAAGCAAATGTAACAATAAATTATTTAAAGTGCAGCTACATCAGTTAAAATTGTTTTGATTAGTGACTTATGTATGAGAACACTGTTGATCCCAATAAGCAAATTCATCCAAAAAGAAAGAATTTAAATCACTTCATACCATTAAGAGAAACAAACAGAACAGAAAGATAAGAAAAATGAAAAAAGTACCACTAATATTATTCAACATTTATCTATTGCATTTTATTTTTGCTAATGTTTACAAAAATAAGTAATTTACTTTAGAAAAAGTAAACTCACCAAAAGTGTATACACTGACAAATTGAAAGACACCCTCTATTCTAGCACCAGTATTTCCCAAATCATTTTGGAAATACTGATAAATTTTCAGAAATTTCTTAACTTGATTTATTTGGAGGTTTTACAGGAGGTAGACAAGTTGACAACTGAAGTACTGTGAGTTCTTCCGTAGAAAAATGAAAAATTACATACCTTGAGATGTCATCTTTCAGTACTCTTCATGTGTCAAGATGCATTTATTAATAGAAATTCTTAATTCACAATAATATGCAAATAGTTTGAATGAAATAATGGAATTAACTAATCTACATTTGTAAAATTTTATAATCTATAAACTGCATCATTACCAGTAGGTATTAACATTTTTCTCCTTTTCCTCAGTAAACAGGTTTAACTAAATTATCATCTCAAAGTTTATAGACTAACATGCTACCAAGCTGCAACAGAACTGTCATTTATTATAGAGTACACTTTTAAATAAGATTTACAATAAGAATTCCCAATGACATCATCAGAATTAATACACAAAGGAAAAAATACAGGAAAACTGACAAAAAGTAACAAACAACACATTTCAACATTTAAAGTAACAGAAATTTATATAGTTGAAACCGGAAAACCTTGTGTTTAGTGAAAATTAATTTTTCAAACAAGATCAGAATTTTTTCAAATAAAACATTTCTGCTCCTTGCACCCCCCCCCTCCAAAAAAAAATGCATGTGGGAATGAAGGGGGGGGAATGAATATAATCACTTTTAATAACTAACTTAATGGAAAAGGACAAAATGACAAGGTTAACGAGAGCAGGCAAGGCCAGCACTAAAGCTATTCTCTACAGTTCCACAATTCCTAACCCGCAATTTTACCAAATCTGCAGCCTACCTTGTACATAGTACTTACACCTCCCCCACCCACCCCATTTATGACGGCGACTACCTTCCTGGCAGGTATGTGAACTTAGCTGTTTCCAGTTGAAAATCGCCTGGGCAGTCTCGGGAGAGACTGAGACCGGGAATAAGGAGAAATAAATGAGTTCTACGGTGTCGGTGGTAAGACTGTCTTACAGGGTGGAATATGTTGCGGATGAGGGGACCAAGGGGAGACATGGAGCAAGAGGGAAGGGTCTTGATTAGAGTCACAAGCAGAAATCCAACTGAAGAGGTGTGAGGGAAAAAGCCCAAGCCAGAGGTCCAAAATAATAATAATTAACTAGAACGTTCTCCCGAAGAATAACCTGAGGAAAGGGATTCAGGGGCCACAGTGGGCGTCAGTCCCGAGGTCCCAGGAGGCCGGGAACTCACCACCTGGTAGCGGCCAGTCCCCAGCTGGTGATGATCCATCCTGCCCGGCTCGGGATCCGGCTTCCGAGCGGACAAGTCCCCTCCGCGCTCAGCTCCCTCGGCCTCCCCCGTCGTCGACGTCGTTGCCGCAGCGCCGCTTCCGCCTGGGATTCTGCCGCCGCGGTCGTCCGGCGGGGACGCTTCACTTCCTGTCGCTCCCGCAGTAGCCGCGGAGATCTCCGCGTCGCGCGCGGTTCGCTGGAGAAGCTCCGGGGCGTCGCGTGCGTTACTGAGCATGCTCGGGACGGTCGCGCATGCTCGCTGGCTCCTCCGGTGTTCCATCCGCGCCGTGGCTCAGAGGGTACTGCTGGGTGGGAGGAGATGGGAAAATAGGGGAAGTTCAGGGAAGCAGTGTAGGTTGTCAGTCTGTCGGGAGTGGGAGGTGGCAAAAGGAACTGGGAAAGAAAAAAAAAAATCGACGTCCTTGATTGGGTTTTTCTGTGTACGCGGGTTTTGCGCAGTAAGGAGCAAGGGCACTGCAGAGAGACGGATATCGCGAGGAGAGGGGACGCATTCCTACTACACCTGAGAACAGCTTCCTGTTGGTGTTCATCCAGCCTTAGGACAGTGCAAGGCAATCCATCTCGAGCGCATTCCTAAAACGGTCGTTCAGCTTCATTACCGAGTCAGACTTGGTGGCGACGCCTGTAATCCTAGCAACTCCAGAGGCTGCGATAGGAGAATTGCAATTTCAAGGCCAACCTCAGCAACTTAGCAAGACACTGTCTCAAAATTTTAAAAAATTAAAAAGACTGGCAAAGTAGCTCAGTATTAACGCATCCCTGGGTTCAATCCTTAGTACAAAAAAAAAAGTAAGGCTTTTTTAAAGATTATTTTTAGAGCAACTTAGGTTCACAATAAAATTTAAAGAAAAGTATAGTGATATCTTTTATACCTCTTGTGCCCACACGTGCAAAGCCTGCCCCACTAGGGCAATACGTTATCAACACTAAACATTTGTTATAATTGATGAACCCATATTGAAACACCATTATCACCCAAAGTCCATAAAGGTTTTCATTTTTGGTGGTGTACATTCTAGGGGTTTGAACAAATGTGTAATAGCCACTATAGTATCATAGAAAATACTTTCACTGCCTTAAAATTCTGTGTGGAATACTTGTTTAAATCCTTTTTTTTTTTTTTTTTCGTTCTTGGTAGTAAGGAATACACAGACATATTAATATATCTCTCAAGGAAACAGGCCTTTAGCGTTCTGGGTTATGAGAAGGAGAAAAATAATGAAATAAGGTAGGAAATGTTGTGGTAATTATCAATAATTCCTAGGAATTTAACTTTAAGGAATGACTCTGGACTATTGTAATACTCTGTCAGTGTCTGTTTAAGCACAGATGGTATATGCATCTCTCACCCAGAACACAAAGCATGTTTCGCTAGCAAGTAGAAGAGTCTAAGGGAGCAGCAAAAAGTACTTTTTAATCCAAAGGCCTGCTTTTTGTACCCTGAAAACTAAATAACATGTGATCCCACATGATCAGGCCCAGCTATCTTTTAAGATAATTGAACCCTTTCATCCTAAGTGATATTATAGAAGAGCCTATTAAGGAGAGAGGATAGAGAAGTGTCTGGAACAGCACTCACTTTACTTTCCTCATGAATAAGAGGAGATTCCTGGAAGGTCAATGGATGAGCCTAACCAACTTGTTTAAATATCATGATACAATAAAGAGGGAAATTCACTGAAATATCATCAGCTAAAAAGTTTAAACCTTCCTGATGGCTTTTTTTCCCCAAAGCATTCATCAGCTCTACCTGGTTTAGCTATGTTGATACATCTGGTAGTCAAGAGCATTACTAAGATAACAGTAATGAAAGGCAATGATATCATACTTAAATTTCTTTAAACTTGCTTTGTAATGATCTAGTGTAATATATTTTAGAATCTAAGACAACAAGTATGTCATCTTATTGATATCATTGACATAAGTACTCACACACTCACACTATCAACCCAATTGGAATTGTCTATCAGTGATCAAAACAGCCAATGGTAGCAAAATAAAATTAGATTCCTACTCATTTATGTTTGATCGGGCTGATGTAGTAAGTGCTGAAATGATATAGAATTAAATTTTATATGTGCTTGTGTTTTCATTGACCTTTTTTTAAAATCTTTATTTATTTATTTTTATGTGGTGCTGAGAGTCAAACCCAGGGCCTTGCACATACTAGGTGAGTGCTCTACCACTGAGCCACAATCCCAGCCCCTCATTGGCCATTTTAATGTCCATTTCTCAAACAGACTTTTTCTCAGAAACTATTTCTTACTCCCCATACAATACTGAGAACCCGATGTTGAAAACCAGAGACCTGATCAATGGCAGGCATCCTAAATCCTGTTAGAGTAACAAAATCTTTCAGTTTTACCCTCCTCCAAAGTTTTTTGAACATTTTGTTACTCTAGTAGAGAAGGTGACAGGACTCAACAGGAAAGCACATTTTTAATGAGGAAGAGGAGACAGTAGTAGAACAACAATGTACAAGTAATGAGCTCTTCTTAATCCAGGGACTATACATAAATTATTTTATCCTCACAATAACCCCATGAGTTAGACATTATTGTAACCCCTGTTTAGTAGATGAGGAAACTAAGGCACAGAGATATTAGGTATATTTCCAACACCAAATTACCAGTAAGTGATGAAGAACACCAGAGCTTCCACTATCTTAAGCACTATGCCATAATACAATCTTGCAAAAAGAGGACTTGTCTTTCTCCTTTCTGGCTACTACTACTGTAAAACTGTTTCAGAAGACATAAAACTACAGTGATGCAGCACCACAAATAGCCATGTCTTCATCTATATGAAATAATGTTTCTCGTCATCCCAAAAAAGAGCCATTTTGAGCTTCATTTCGACTAAGCCTGTGTGATCTGTAATGGACCATCACAAGCAGAGGCACTGACTTGTCACCCTGGAAGCAATTTCTTTGGAATGAAACATGAATAACAATATTCTTTGGCACTTCAGAGGTCTTGAGTAATATCCAATAATATTTTCAAAATTTGATCTTCTGCTGATAATTCCAGTTACCTAAGAAATTGATGATGGTACACTGTTATAGGCTACTCAGTAGAATTGTTGACTTAGTGCTCTTGACTAACCCCTCTTTTTCTGGTCTAATCAATATTCATCTCTAAACACAATCACCCAACATATTACTAGTGAATGCTGAAATACTGGGACAGATACACTTACCCAGATTCCCTTTCAAAAAAACTCACTCTGCCCAGGAATGCAGATATTCAACATCTTCCAGCTGTTAGCTTTGCCATGGTTTCCCTTAGCTTTCAATCTTAGGTGGAGCTGCTTTCATGATGACATTCAGCCATTGAATGAATAAGGTGGTGGCATAAGTTTAAACTTTTTTACCTTACTCCAGATCTCTTTAAGGAGCATACTTTGCCTGTCAAGCTGGCAAAACTTTGTCAAATCATGCGCAATCCTTTTTCTTTTCACACCTGTTTCTCTCCAATAAATCTCTTGCACTCTTAGTTTTTTATCAACATCTGCTTCCTAGAGAGCCCAACCTAGACAAGTACCAATAAGTAAAGTAATAGAAGATTATTAATATCATCAAAATTATGTTAAATATCTATAACTATCATTTCATGTGGTGATGTTTCATGTCCAGAATGACCCTCAGAACCCCACATTGTTAGCATTTGCTCATGTAGACATAATGTATCTACCACCTTAACACTAAGAAACTTCAATGTTTTACAGAGTGATGCTGTCGGATCACAGGGACCTCTTTGTCTGGGACAGATGTCCCATAGGGAACACTCCCAACTTCCAAGAACAGAACCATTTTCTCTAGAGTTAAACTCCTTTCTTGTCAATCATTATCCTCTCCTTTTACTTCTAACAAGGTATATTGAGATCTGTACCTGTGCACCAGAATTCTGTGTTGAGATTTTCATCAAAGAGCAATAGAAATGTCAGTGTCTATAGAAGGCCATCTACATAGGCCTAAGTCACAAGTAGCCTAGTGCTCCACATTTTCCTTACTTGACTTTCTTTTTTTTTTTTTTTTGGTCACTTCCTCTACAATATAGAACACATAACATAGAACTACTCCTTAAAGTAGCTTCTGATGGTTAGTGTGACCAAAGACCTTAATAATTAATTGCACTGGGAATATGTAAGATTTTTGTATATTTATCTAGAGAATGAAAAAGTGTAAAATTGCATTCTCTATCTGAAAATGTCTATCTCTTCTCAATTAGAATTTATTAGCCATTATTTTCTGAACTTTAAATTCCAAAACATATCTTAGAATATGCAAGAAACTATTTCTTTTTCCTTTAATAAATGAATAAGCACATTTATTACTCTAAAGTTTTATCTCTGTTACCATGAGTATCTTTAAAGCAATTCTGAAGTATTGAATCTCAACTTAGCTTCACATGTTCCTTATTTAAAAGGTTTTGAGAGTTCTGTTATCTGTTCAGCTCTATAATTTTAGGGAGGAAATCTCATGTGAGCAATTTGACAATCAAATATCTACTTCCTTGCCCTCTCTTTATTCTCTTTCAGTACAATCTAAAATATAACCAGTGTTTTTCATCAGCCAGAATTTAACTAGAAAAACAGATTTTGCAGAAGATATACATTAACAAATTTATTGCAAATAATTGGCTTATACAATAGCGGGAACTGGCTAGGCAAGTATGAAACCATTAGCTCATGCCACTGGAACTCCAGGACAGAAGCTGAAGCTACTGGCTCAGGCAGAATTTCTTCTTAGGGAAGTCTCAGTTCTGCCCTTAAATACATTTAATTGATAGAACCAGGCCCATTAAGATTATAGAGGATAATCTTCTTTACTTAAAGTCAACTGATTTTGAACTTCAATCACAGCAATGCCTAGAACAGTGCTTAATGAATAATCGAGGTGACAGCTTAGCCAGATTGACACAGAGAACTGACATCACGTGTTTGTTTAAACACTATAAACTGAAATGGTCTCTATACAACAAAGATAAAGGATAGAGGGAAAGGAGAATGAACAGGAAAAAGACAGGAAGTACCAGAAACTTAGCTTAAAGACTCAAATAGATTTCCAATATTTAAGTATTTCCTATCAGTTTTAATATATACATATATAAATCTTTAGCATTACTTTTTTCCTTTGGTTCGTCCTGGGCAACAAATTAAATAAATCAACAATTACTTTGCCTTAGATATTTCATGTTTGAAATTGTGTAGATTATATTATTAAAATGAACTTTACAAAATTAAATGAAGTGAACTTTGTTTTACCTTGAGTGTGTAAGGCTCTTCTTTGACAATACCAAAGCAGAGATTTATATGCTGTTATTTGCCTCTGCAAGCTATTCTCTGTCCTCATAAAGAGCAGAACTGACCCTAAATGTGCTGCCTATTATGACAGGTTTCCCTTGACTGATTAATGAGTGATCTTGATGTAAAGTGACAAACACTGTTTGTGAGGGTGTGGAGTGGGTGTAAATTACTAGCAGACAAAAATATCTCCTCTGTTAAGATGTTCTTCACATATTAATGAGCATTTGCTTTTTTCCCTCCACAACAGAAACTAGGCCTCATTTTTTAAACACAGTCTGGTGTCAGTTCACTGCTTCACCATTAACAACATAATACATCATCAACTATAAGGTCACCATAAAATAGGCTGTCTGGTTTTAGCATCAAGGATAAAGAAAACTCAATATCTATAGGATACAATGACAGTGGTAATAAGACTGAAGACTTATCACATGCTATTGTTCCAAAACTATGAAGAAACTCATGCCCATTTCCTGGCCTTAGGTAGGGAAAAATCTAATGGCAGAGTAAGTGAACTTACTTTTTATTGATTTTTATGTATATGATAACAGAATGCATTACAATTCATATTACACGTAAGAGCACAATTTTTCATATCTCTGGTTGTATATAAAGTATCACACCAAATCATGTCTTCAGACACGTACCTGGGATAATGATGTCCATCACATTCCACCATTCTTTCTAACCCCCTGCTTCCTCCCTTCCTCTCCCACCCCTCTGCTCTATCTAGAATTGTCTATTCCTCCAATGCTTCCCCTCCCTATGCCACTATGAATCAGTCTCCTTATATCAGAGAAAACATTCGGCATTTGTGTCTTGGGGATTGTCTAACTTCATTTAGCATTATCTTCTCCAACTTCATCCATTTACCTGCAAATGCCATGATTTTATTGCTGAGTAATATTCCACTGTGTGTGTGTGTGTGTGTGTGTGTGTGTGTATGCGCCACATTTCTTTTTTATCCATTCATCTGCTAAAAAGTATCTAGGTTGGTTCCACAGTTTAGCTATTGTGAATTGTGCTGCTATAAACATCCATGTGGCTGTGTCCCTGTAGTATGCTATTTTTAAGTCCTTTGGCTATAGAGTGAGGAGAAAGATAGCTGGGTCAAATGTGTGTTCCATTCCCAGTTTTCCAAAAAATTTCCATACTGCTTTCCATAATGGCTGCACCAATTTATAATCCCACTAGCAATGTATGACTGAATTTACTTTTTAAGAAGAAAAGGAAGCTCCTTTTTTTTAATCTACCATTTTTATCCCAGAATAAATAAAATGATTTTACTGCATCTATCTTCATTTGTCAACAAATCATATGTAAAGTTTACAAGAAATATCTATAAATTCTGCTAGTTAAGAATGATTACTGAAAAATCTCACATGATTTTCCCAAATAAAGACATCACATTGGGGCTGGAGTTATAACTCAGCGGCAGAGCACTTGCCTTGCACATGTGAGGCACTGGGTTTGATCCTCAGCACCACATGAAAATAAATAAAGATATTGTGTCCATATCAAAAAGAGATCTTAAAAAAAAAGACATCACCTCAAGGTAGAACTTCCTTTCTGCAGACCCGATTCTTAGAAACAAAAGCATAAATGTTACAAAAACACTTATGTACACACAAGTATACCACAGAATATAAAATCAAACTTTTTGCTTATTTGTTGGAATTGGGGCAATAATGGGGCTGACCGAAACTTCCTTGAACCTAATTGTCTAGAAAATAGAGAAATGTGTGTTTTTATTGAGCCATAAAAATTTAGCATTTGGGGCTAGGTGCAGTGGCACACACTGTAATCCCAGAAACTTGGAAAACTGAAATAAGAGGATTGAAAATTCAAGGCCATCTTAAACAATTTAGCAAGACTCTGTCTCAAAATAAAAAATAAAAAGGACTGGGGATATATATAAGTGGTAAAGCACCCTGGGTTCAATCCCCAGACCTCCCCCACCCCTGAAAGAAAATCTTTAGCATTTGTCTGTTTACCATAAAACTTTAAGACCACCTTTGCCAACAGCTTCATTTTGAAGACAGAAACTAAGGTTCCAAGAGATAAATACTGCCCTCGAATTATTTCTCTTTTTTTAAAGTTGTTTTTTAATGTTTATTTTTTAGTTTTAAGTGGACACAATATCTTTCTTTTATTTTTATGTGGTGCTGAGGATCGAACCCAGTGCCCCATGCATGCCAGGCAAGTGTGCTACCACTTGAGCCACACCCCGAGCCCCTGCCCTCTAGTTATTTCTGTGAAACAATTATCACTCCATTTCCAGTTTCACTCAGTTAAGGTAATTTATAACACAATCCAAAATATTCTATTGACTTTTCTCACCTCACCCAATTAGAATTGTCCCTTGAAAGCAGTACGAATAAAAGTAAAAAGTATAGAATTCCAACACATCTTGTACTCGACATATTAAAAACTCTCTTGGAAGAACTAGAACAGGCAAATGTATTGCCACCAAAAAGGATAAGAGTCTTAGTTACTAATTCTTTCAAGATTTGCTGCCTTGGAGCAAGTAAAACATCTACTTTTTAAAGTACAATAAAATGCATGCCTCACAAATGTAGTCTTTGGAAATACAGTAGATATCTAACATTAGTTGAATGCATTCAAGCTTAAAATCCAAACAATCCCAACCCATACATACATATCCATTTATATAGGATTGGAATGTAAAAGAACCTAAACCTATAAAGTAAGTGGGAGTCTGTCTCTCTTAGTCCAGCCTCCACACTTTTGCAGTATTAGGAATTGACCCAGAGACTCAAGTATGTCAGGCAATGTGAGGCACTGGGTTTGATCCTCAGCACCACATGAAAATAAATAAAGATATTGTGTCCATATCAAAAAGAGATCTTAAAAAAAAAGACATTACCTCAAGGTAGAACTTCCTTTCTACCACTGAACTGCATCCCAATACCTTTTTGATTTTACTTTGAGACAGGGTCTCATTAAGTTTCCCAGACTGGTCTTGAACTTAGGATCCTCCAACTCAGTCTTCCAGATATCTGATATTAGAAGTGTGCACCAGTCTCTACTTTTTAACCCTGAGATTTTATCATAATTCTTAAAATGGAGTTGATGCCCTGTCCAATACAGTAGCCCATAGCCACACACAACCATTTAAATATAAATTAAATAATATTGAAACATTTATTTTCTTAGTCACTCTGGCAGCATTTCAAGTGCTTAGTTGCCACAAGTGTCTAGTGGCTACAATGTTGGACATTGCAGATAAAATACTCTTGCACCATCACAGAAAGTTCCACTGGACATGATTGCTCAAGCAAACATTCTCTTATTATTCACATTTAATTACCCTCCTTTCTTCACTTCCTGAATTATCCAAATAATTTTTGTAATAGCCTTGATCCCAACTCTGCCATATCTTAGCAATGTGGCCCCTGGGTAAGTCACTTAACCTGCTAAGCTGGTTGCACATGTTTAATACCATAATAATTATTTCTTGCCTGTCTCACTGGTTGTTGTAAAGCTCAAATGAAAATGTAACCATACAAATATAAAGAAGCCCTTTTTATTTCTGGAAGCCCTTTTTATTTCTTTAATTTTATATTGACTGCCAGGAAAAAAAGATGTTTAAAACCTTTCACACTTAAAATGCAGAATAAATATTGTAATTTAAGGAATATGGAGACTAGCTCCTACCCTGAAACTAGTTCTCCCAACTTGATCACATCGTATTTTTTTTTCTAGGCTAATTGGGCTTATTATATTCTACAAACTAATAAGTAACAGACTCAAGAGTGTGTAACCACAGAAAATATGTCAGTATTTGTTTACCCAGGAGTGGAACTATTACATAGTGTATTTGTTAATCATTATAATTATGGTAATAATAGCTAACATTTATTGAATGTTGCTAGCAATTTTGCTAAGTGCTTGATATGTATTGTCTCAATGTATTTTCACAACAAACATATGGAGTAAGCATTATCATTACCATTTCACATATTAGAAATTTTAGTCTTTAGAAATTTACCAAAAATCACAAAGCAAGCGAAAGAAAAAAGATCTGTCACATTTTTTTCTTCACTTTAACAACTTTTTATTTCAATATACTTACATACAGGAAAGTACATAATTCAAAAGTGTACAACTTAATGATGTTTCACAAACTACAACCAGCATCCACATTAAGAAATAAAATTTTTCCCAATCCCCAAAAGATCCTCCATGACCTACTTCCTGATTTATCCCATATAAAGGATAACCATTATCCTGACATATAACATCATAAATTAGTTTCAACTGTTTTATAACTCTGTTTACTGGAATAATAAGATGTGCCTTTATACGTTTGTTATTTTGCTTAATTTTACTTTGATAATATTTATTCATATTGCTGAGTATAGTTGTAGTTTATTCATTTTTGTCACACTATTTTTAGTATTCCACACACAAGTATATATTTTTTACCAATTTTACTGAATAATATGTCTGGTTGGCACTTGGATTGTTTCTAGTTTGGGCTTTGTATTCATTTTTTGGGGACTGCTATAACAAAGCATCACAAACTGAGTGATGTAAGAAACAGAAATTTATTATCTCCCAGTTTTGGAGACCATGAGTTCAAAATCAGGGTGTCAACAGGGTTGGTTCCTTCAGATAACCATACAGATATGAAGAAAGATAAACTTGCTTTCTTACAGTTCATGATGGTTTGCTTACTATATTTGTTGCTCATTGGTTTGCGGAAGTATCACCCCATTTCTGCCTTCCATCTTCATATATTTTTCCCTGTCTGTGCATTTCTGTATCCCGGGTTTTCTATAAGGTCACTAGTCACAGTGGATTAGGGTCCCATACTACTCCAGTATGACCTCATCTTTTCTTTCTTTTTTGGTACCAGGGATTTAACCTGAGGGTGCTTAACCACTGAGCAATATCCCCAGCCATTTTTATTTTTTTATTTTGGGACAGAGTCTTACTAAGTTGTTTAGAGTCTTTCTGAATTGCTTAGGGCCTTGCTAAATTGCAATCTTCCTGCCTCAGCCTCCAGAGTTGCTGGAATTACAGGTGTATGGGTCCTCATCTTAACTAAGAACATATGAAACAATCCTGTTTCCTAATAAAGTCAAATTCTCAGGCCAGAATTTTAACATGTGAATTTTGTGGAGACTTAATTAAACCTATAAGAGAGGTACAATGCTGCTAAATATATTCTTGTATATGTTTTGGTAAATGAATGTGTTCATTTCTGGTGATTATATTCTTACAAATGGATATGCTAGATTACTATATATATATATATATATATATATATATATATATATATATATATATACACACACACACACAGTTTTTTGGTAGATACTGACAAATGGTTTTCTAAAATTATAATACAAATTTTCTCTCCCCTCATCAATGTATGATAATTCCAGTTGAGCCAATATTTGATTTTCTTCTTTTACCCTTCTCTTTTACCCATTCTGAAGAGACTGTAATTGTATCTCATGGTTTTAATTTGGATTTTCTTCATGATTCGTAAAGTTGAACTCTCTACTTCTTGAATATCTACAGATAGTCTTTGCTGCTGGGTTCATTTGCCTATTTTCTATAAAATAGCCTGCTTTTATTCCTGGATTTGCAACAACTCACTTTTTGGGGAAATGTGTCCTTCGTTAGATACAGCAACAGATATAGAGACAGATAGAGATAGATGCAGACATAAACAGATACAGAGAGAAATATTGACATCTCTTTGACTGTTCTTGACAGTAGGAACCTGGAATCAGCAGATGGAGTAATGTGTTTGATTTGCCTCTTCTTCTGCCTTCTTATATGTTAAAAAAAAATGCCCAAGGTAGGCGAGGGGGGTCATCCTACAAAATAAGAGAATAATTCAGTTCAGAAACATGCATCAACGGATGATCTATTTAAAGATTTTTTGTTTTGTTTTGTTCTTATCTGACCTTTAGTTTGGGGATAAAACTGTTTATATTTGTCTATGTGAGCATCAGATTCATATTCTTTCTCTACCTCTCCTTCCCTCTTCCCACCCCCCCCTTTTTCTTTCTTCCATTCCATATTCCCTTCAGAAGGCCTTATCTATTTTGCCTGCTCTTTTACAGTTTTTTTTTTTTTAATTTGGGCTTGCTTTCCCTTCCTTCCATCTTTTGCTACAGAAAAGTAGTTGTGTAGCAAAAGATATTCTTTAAGTACCTAACATGAGACCAACATAGAGCAGTCTTTGTTATTAATTTGTTGACTATCACTGAAGTTCCCACTCCATCACTAGGTAGAAATAACAATACAATGCTATTTCATTCCTTAAGAAATTTTAATATGAACAAGGAAACATTCCAGGAGGTGACAAAAGAGTCACATTTTACAAATGAAGTTTAGGAAACCTCTAAGCATTCTCCATAAATTCTTCCCTGATTTTCTCTAAATGTAAGTAGATTTAACCAGTGACATGTCCTGTCATTAATATTCTCCTTTCCATTTATTTTTCCAGTACTGGAGATGGATCTCAGGGGCACTGTACCACGAATCTACATCCCCAGCCATTTTTATATTTTATTTTGAGGCAGGGTCTTGCTAAGTTTCCCAGGCTGCCTGGAGCTTGCAACCCTCCTGCCTCAACCTCCTGCATAGTTAGGATTACAGGATGGTGCCAACTTACCAGGCTCCATTTTCATGTATTACTACAGATAAAGTCGCTTATTATCCTCAACCAAGTATTGGTTCTATAATGAACTAGAATGCTTCTAAAGTTTTCATGTGTGACTTTTTTATTGTAATAAAATATACATAGCATAAAATTTACCATTTTACCCATTTTTTTGTACAGTTCAGTGGCATTGAGTATATTCACATTGTTTTGTCACCACTACCATCATTCATCTCCAGAAATTTTTCTACATTGCACACTAAAAATTAGTACCCATGAAACACAAACTCTACATTCCCCTCTCCTCCCAGCCCCTGGCAACCACCTTTTTACTTGCCGTCTCTATAATTTGGGCTGTTAAAGGTATTTCATGTAAGTGGAATCAGGCAATATTTGTTCTTCTGTGATTGACTATTTCATTCAGTATAAATTTCTCAAGATTCATCCATGTTGTAATATGTGTCATGATTATTTGGGGAGCTAAATAATATTCTATTGTATTATACTAGATAAATTTCCTTTATCCAAAAAAAGTAAATTTAATTATCCATGAATAGACATTGGATTGTTTCCACCTTGATTATTTTATTTAATCTTCACAACTGCTGTCCCTAAAAAACTGAGTCTTAAAGCCTACTTGGTCACTTACATAGCAGCTGACCCTGGCCAAGATGAATATTCCCTTTGTGTCTTAATTTCCTCATTAAAAATGAAATGAAAATACTCTCTTCCCTGGATTGAATTGAGGATCTATTAAGATAACAAGATGTCTAACAGAGAGCTTGCCAAATAGTAGGTATCTAGCAACTAGTAGCTAGAAATGATTCATATTGATAACTAACAATTCAAGAGTCCATTCCATACATCTCATCTTAGGTCGAATATATATGGCATATCTCCAAGATATTTTTGGCTTCTAAACTACTAAAATCAATGAAGGGAGACAAGAATGATTTGTTAAACATGGACTTCTTCTTCCACCCGCAACCTATCTGCTAACCTCAAAGAGTTTAAAATATTTACTCAAAAAGTCTAGTTTTAAAGAGTATCAATGATTTTTCTTTTTTGGGAAAAAATATTTCACTTTGTTTATCTGACAAAATCACATCCTTAAGGAATATAAACTTCATAACATTATAAAAATATGCATCATCAGACTCAATTAAACCTAATCTAATTCTCAGTGTGAGCATCCAGGAAAATAAACAGCCAAACTTTTTAGAAGAATTTTGCATAAACTTTTACAAAAAACTGAATTTAGATTACCTCCCTAATATCGAATATTAATAGAAAGCATAAAGTACTTTTCAATATCCTTTATAATTTTAATAGTTAGAATTTTATAATAAACATTTTTCTGATCAAAGGAATTTGAACTTACAAAGGTAAACAATGGGTTTATTTCTGGTTTTTTTTTTCTAAGCAGAATTTTTTGGAGCATTAAGTATATAATTAAATGATTATAAGAATATAATTGAATTATCATATTCAATTTTATTTATTAATTTACAAAATCATATAATCTTCAAATAGGAATAATCTGACTTCTTTATTTCCTATGTGTGTCCCTCTTATTTTTTTCTCTCACCTGATCACTTTGACTAAAATTTCAAATAATATAATTAATAAGAGTAGTGAGAGTGGACTCCCTTGTCTTGTTCCTTATGTTAGAGGAAATGCTTTCAGTTTTTCCCCATTTAGTATGATGTTGGCCTTGGGTTTGTCATATATAGGCTTTACTATGTTGAGACACCATCCTTTTATACCTAGTTTCTCAGGGCTTCTAGCATGAAGGAATGTTGAATTTTGTTAAAATATTTTTCCATGTCAGTTGACACAATGTGATATTTATTCTTGATTCTATTAAACATAATAAATGATTCTATATATTCAATTTATGTTCTTTTTTAACTTATCATATAAGGCAATACCCCACATAGCCTTCAATACATGAATCTTTGGGAGACATTCCAGATCCAAACTATATCAGATTCTAATTTGATGATATTGGTGTCTTTATAAAAAGAGAGAGAAATAACAAAGATCTCTCTCCATATACTGCATGGAAGAAAGGCCATGTTTGAATACAGCAAGGATATGGCTACCTATAAGCTAGGAAGAAAGGCCTCACCAGACACCAACCCTCTGATTCCTTATCTTAGACTTCTAGCCTCCAGAAATAGATTTACTACATGATCCAGCATCTTGAATTCTGAGTATAAACTCCCCCAAATTGAAAGCAGAGTCTACAAGAGATATTTGTATACTTATGTTCATGGAAGCATTATTCAAATAACTAAAATGTGGAAGCAAACCAGCTGTCCATAATAAATAGATGGATAGGCAAAATGTTTTATACATACATACACACACACACACACACATACACACACACATTTGTCAGGATATTACTTAGCCTTAAAAATAAAGGAAATTCTGTCATATGCTACAACATGTGGACATGATGGTGAGTGAAATAACTCAATCACAAAAAGACGAGTTCTGTAATTCCCCTTTAAGGAAGTAGTTAAAATAGTAAAAAAAAATCCTAGAGAAACAGTAGAATGATGGTTTTCAGAGGTTACAGGGAAGGTGAAATAAGGAGTTGTTATATTAATGGGTGTAGACTTTCAGTTTTGTAAGAGTTCTAGAGATGGTTAGTGATGATGGTTGTGCAATAATATGAATGCACTTAACACCACTGAAGTGTACCCTGAAAATAGTTACAATGGTAAATTTTATGTTATGTGTATTTTACCACAATAGAAAAATTGAAGGAGGAAAAAGTTAACACAATCTTTTTTGCAACATAAAACAAGCATGGTACATAAAGGAAATATGTATATGAGACAGGATAGATTAATAAATATTTTCCACGTGTGTTTGCAAATCCAGCATGCATGCACATAAGTGATCCCAGCATACCTTGAGGAATAACAATGTTTTTCACATCATTTTCCCATGGAGATTTTATCTTTTCTAGTTAATGTAGAGAAAATAATTAATAGTAAAAATGATTATGAAAACATAAAAGGTTGATAACAAATACCTGTTCTAGTGGGAGGAAATAATCTATTTCATTCAGTAACATTCTACTCACACACCATCCAGGAGAAAGGGATGGACAATGGATTGTGAAACATTTGGGCTACATAGTACTGAGTTTCAGAAACAGGACTGAGTAGGCAAGACTTACTATCATTCAAATTGAGTTTGCTAGTTGGATTTACTAGATGCATTAATTTTGTAGCCTTTGTAGGATTTTATGGGGAAGAGAAAGATAAAAAGAAAGGCCAGAGAGCCAATGTACAAAACAAAATAGAGAATAGCTAAATACAGACCCAGTTGGTTTTGTTGAAGTATATGTGTAAATCGGAATAGCATTTTATATTTAGTGGTTTTAATCTTCATACATTTGTAAAATGGATTCTATGGACCCTGAAAGTTTGTTGATCTTTAGGTCTATTTTTTTTTTAAGGCCCAGGACCTGATACAGCTAAGCCAAGTGCTCTACCACTGAGAGGCATCACTAGCCCCTAAGTCTAATATGCTACATTTTAGTTGCTTTTTGAAATTTTAATTTGTATTCCAACACTTTTTCCCTTGGGAGTAATTTACCAGCTTTTAAATATTTTTAATTAAATCATTCATGGTTTATCCAGGCACTGGGAATTGAACTCAGGGGCACTCTGCCACTGAGCCATACCCCTATACCTTTTTATTTTTTATTTTAAGACAGGGTCTTGTTGATTTTCCCAGGTTGGCCTGAATTTGTGATCCTCCTGCCTCAGCCTCCCAAGTTACTGGGATTGCTAGGATTATAGGCATGCACCACCACTCCTGGCTCAGCATTCTTTCAACAACTACCTACAAGAATATATTATGTCCTGTGTTATATAGTGGGGAATCCAAAAATGAATCAGATACCTGTCTGCCTCAGGGAACTCACTACCAATAGCAAGGGCAGACAGGAAATTCCTACATCTTAAAAGATAAGGAGGAGTGAGGTTAAGAGATAGGCTAAAGCTGCTCTGAGTAGGAGTATTTTTGAAGTTGCTCAAGTAAAACCTGGAAAGCAAGAATGAACAGTGAATAGAGAAATTGTAGGCAAATAAGTATTCTTGGGAGGAAGGGTGATAAGTGATCTGGCTACATATTTTGAAGTGGTCACATAATTAAGAGTTCTGTTTGGCATGCTAAGGAATTTGAATTGTATCCTGAAGGCAAGGAAAAATCATTTAAGATCTCAAAATAGGAATGTGGCAAGATAAAATATGAATTTACAACAATCATCATAAGGGTCAGACAGATTAGATTAGAGCCACATGGGGCAACTAAAGAGAGATATCCCTAGCAGGAGTCATGCTTGTCTGGACCAAAGCAGGGACAGTGGGCACTCAGAGGCAGGGACAGGTAGGGAGAAGCCATTGAAGAAGCAGAACTGGTTAGACATAGTAAGGGTGTATACTAGGATTTGGTTTGCCTGGAGAGGGATTTGAAACCAATAGTTTAAATAAAATTTCCCAGGCAAAGCTAATAATTTCTCAGGTTTGGGACCTACTAGTACAGATGCTTCCCAAAGAGCTTGTATGTCAAAGAAAAAGGGAAAGAGAAGATGGCTGTTAGAAAGCCAAGGTGGGGGTTGAGTCTTGCTTGTTCCAATGCAATCAAGGTGCCAAAGAAAGAAAAACTGGAGACAGGGACAAGAACAGAGGGGCTATACTCCCTAGGAGGAGCTGAGAACTTGGGATTAGTGCAGGGGAAAGACTTCTCCAGAAGAGTATCTCAGTTCTGAGATAGGAACAAAAGAAGAAAGGGGAGAGGCGGGAATAGGGACATAGGTTCGGTAAATTCTACCTATCCTCCCCCTCCTCCTCTTTTCTCAGTGAATCAGGTGGTGAGTAGCCAGTAACCTTTTCAGAGAAAGCTAAGTTGAGAAGAAGATAAAGGCTATGGAGAAAATGAGAGGGGTCTTAAAAGAGAAAGATACAAGTGCTATTGCCTCTTGGCGTGCCCTAATAACTTAAACTTATATTCAAAGTGGTCCTGATGAATACAATTGTGTGTGTGTGTGGTTTTTTTTTTTTAAATCAAAGGTTGCCAAATTTAGAAAATAAAATAAAAATACAGGAACCTAGCTAAATTTGAATTTCAGATAATGAATAACTTTAAAAAATTTTTTAATTGTAGATGGACACAGTACCTTTATTTTATTTTTATGTGGTGCTGAGGATCAAACCCAGTGCCGCCCTCATGCGAGGCGAGCACTCCCCCACTGAGCCACAACCCTAGCCCTATAATGAATAGTTTTTAGCATAAACATATCCTATGCAATATTGGGAACATACATAAACTGAGAAATTATTTGTCTGTTATTTAAAATTCAAATTTATTGGAGCATCATGTGTTTTGTCTGGCAAGCCTACATGAGAACTTGTAAAAATAAGATGTGAGGATTATGACCTAATCCCTAAAGTGAAGATCAGAGTTTACTATGCAAAACACCTTTTTTTATTAGTATTTATTCTAATTATTAGTATTTATTCTAAGCATGACTCACTGTTAGCTTCAGACAGGGCCATGAATACACACTGGTAACATGGCAACAATACAAGCAAAACTAATTAGGTCATCACTACTGAGTCGCTTCTTTCCTACCCACTCCTGCCTGTCCCATTGTTGGAGACATCCACCTCCACCTCTGACAGGGAAATCAGTGTTTCCTGTCCTGCTCTGCCTTCATGTGTTGCAGTCCTTCAAATGAGCAGAGTCCCTATACTCCCTGTGTTCATTGTTCAGCTTTCATTCTCCCAGGAAAATTATATTTCCCTTCAGAAAACCTTTGTCTTCAATATTTATATTCTCTCTTAAATAAAAGAGGTAAGACTTCACAAAGGCACATTTGTTTTTGGTCAAATTACATTTTAGGTTTTAGAACATCCTCAGAGGAAAATATGTCAATTATAAGATCACATTTTTTTTCTAGGCTAATTTTTTTTAGATGTTGGTGGACCTTTATCTTACTCATTTATTTATATGCAGGACTGAGAATCGAACACATTGCTGGGCAAGTGCTCTACTACTGAGCCACAGCTCCAGCCCCTCGGCTAGTTATTAATGATACAATTTTAAAATGATTGGGTCAAAGAAAGAGTTGATCCTTACATACAGTCTGACTTCAACAGTAATTTGGAAATACTGTAGGATCTATGAATATGCAGAATGGCAAAATATAGGTATATATCTGTACATATTTGTGTAATAAATGCCAAACATAAATCACTGGCAATCTATCTTGCTTTCAGAACTCAAAAATCTTAGTTTTGTACCTTGAAGTGAATTAACCTCATACAAACTAACTTCAAAGAAACCTGCATTCCACAGGTGAAGGCACATCTTTACCACAGGGCAAAAACAAAGACAACATAATTTTGGAGTCATGCTTTGATGTACTGAAACCTTCATTATGATAGCAATGTTAGTGTCCCAATTGATAGTTATGGAAGAGACAAGCAGCCAAATCAATTTGATTCTCTTCTTCCTACTGAGTCACAAAACTTTGACTTTTTATTCCAAGAATCAATATGACCAGGTAAAGGACTTCTTTTTGCAGTCTGCATTAAAACTGAATATGGAAAAGAAAGGTATCTTAAGAGAAAGACAGACAGCTTGCATGAATCCTTTCTCACTTTTCTACCTTTATCTTGTTTCTTACCTGGAGCTTAAGAATGGTGGCTGGTGCTCCAGCAACAATCCTGGAACATGAGAAAACTTTGAAGACAGCAGCCACAACTACAAATGGAATAGTAGGAATATAAGAAAAAGCTGGGCCTCTGAACACTGTGGCACCACCCTATGAGAATTAGACTACTCAACCTCAAGCTTCTTTTACTTGTTAGAGAAACAGTTTAAGATTAGATTAGTTTGCTATTTGTTATTAGCTGCCAAATGTGTATCCTAGCCAATACAACTGTTAACTGTGAATATAAATAAAGATAAATATTGTTTGGATAAATAACAAAAACTTATTGAATGCTTGCTGTATGCCAACTTCTGAAATACTTTCTAAACATTTCTTTATTTAATCCTCACAAAACTCTTAGGAAGTAGGTGTTTTAGATAGTTCATTTTTCATATGAGGACATTCGGCTTGGAAATGTTAAGTAACTAGCCCAAGGCCATATAACTCAGAAATATAGCTTTGGGAATCAAACCCCAAAACTATCATGAGAACCCCGGCTCTGAATTTCTCAGAGGTTAAAGGAATAACATTCCTAGTGAGAGAAGGTGAGGGGGATTTTTTAAATGGTTAGGGCAATCGTTCATTTGAGAGGCTATCACTGAGCATCCATTATTGTTGTTCTTTTCTTAGAGCTATTCTTTGTTATTTTTCATTTCATTCTATTTTTATTTTTATTTTTTTTGTGGATGTAAATCTTGAGGAAGGCCCAACTGTCCTAGAAATTCATAAAGGGAAATTAATATAGTTAGATTATAAATAACAATATTTGAGAATACCGTTCTAATAAGGTTGCCAGGAATAACATAGAATTGTACTTCTTACTTCTCAAAGTGACTTCAGGACTTCCCTTATCTAAATATACACAACATTTTTAAAATTCAAACAATGAAATATGTGGATTAGATTGTACTCTAATGGACAAGAGAATCCTTTCTAATGAAATAAGATTATTTTCCTATTATTGAGCCCTCACCAATACCAAAAGATCCAGTCAGATTTAATTTTGGTTCTCTTTGTCTGACAAGAAAAGTCTTTAAGTGCAGAAATAATTCAAATTGCTTCATGGAGCTGATAGGTATTTACAAAGGTTAATTATCTGAGAAGCATCTAAATGTACAATAATTGAGATCCATAACCTTCAACACACTTAATGATTTCTCTCAGTTCCTTTCTCATTTATGGCTCTTTCTTGTAACTGGGTAAAACTTAGATTCTGTAGTTCTCTCAGGGTTTTTGTTGGTTTGGTTTGGTTTAGTTTTGGTTTTTAGATCTTTTCGAAAAGATCAGCCAAGTACCCAGAAATTTGGGACATTTTCCAGCTATCAAATTAGCCTCAGATTAGTATTTCTCTCTCTTGACCCCCCCCCCCCAACGATCTAACTCTATGAATTTCTAGGACAGTTGGGCCCCAGGATAAACATCACAGCCTCATCACCCTCCAGCTGGCAAAATAACATTTTTATATAGGTAGAACTGCATAATGTGAAGATCGGGGCAACTGGAGTGTTGTTTGAGAAGAATAAGTAGATAGTTGACCCTCCTTTGAAGACAGGGGACCATCATTTGACAGCAGCACAGGCAGAGCTCAGGCCTGTCTTTCACAGTGGCAGAGCCACTTCCGCTGTTGGAGGGGAGTCACTCCCTGACTCATGCCCAGGTCTGCTAGCTGCTTGTTTGCTGAGTGGTGACACTCTCCGCCTCCACCTCCCCACACATGGAGTTCTGGGGAATTGCCCCAATTTTCAGCTCTGCTAATGTGGTTTATGACTCATTCTCTTTTCTTTTTTAGTGACCTTTTAGAGTGGCAGTCATTACATCTATTTTGATTCCTTTTTTTAAAATTTAGTTAATTTCTCTTGTTGGACTTTTTATTTATTTGAACATATTCTATAATCAAATTTAAAAATTCATTTTGCATACTATGTATACAAGGCTGGCTCTTTGTCTACTTCCCAGATAAAACATTTCCTTTCCATTTAGGAAAAAAACGTGTAAGAGGATCTTATTTCCTGACTATGAGATAGTCAGTATTATATTTCCCAATAATTGTCTAAAATAAGGTACAGAGCTGCAGTCCTAGGAGTCTTACTTAGGATCTATTTATTCATAGCTTTACATACAATACATTTCCTGGAATAAGAAGGATTGCCAGTGCAAGCAAGGTTGAAGCATCTAATCTTTTCACAATTCTGCAATGGTAAGTGGTTCTTTAAAAACCCTAATTCTAGTATATTTGTTTCTTTTTAATTTTATTGTTACAATTTCAAGCTCTTATCATAATTATATATCCTCCACCTCCTAAATGTGAAAACTCCCTTTCCAGTAATTTATAAGTTAGAATCTTTGGTATGCTTATTAGCAATTTTACCTCTCATAATATGGAAAACCCATGTAGATGGCCTATAGAAGATATATCTTTGTGTATGCACTTAACTTCTGTCACTAGCCCTGGAGCTAACTGGATTAGAGAATTATAAGTAGCATAGATTTGCTGGAACATAAGGTGTGAAAGTGGTAATGGCAGAAGTTGATGTAGGAGAGACTGCATTAAAGACTTCAATTTTTGTCATTTTATAATCAGCAATAGGTCTAGAGAGAAAGACTGGTCATTATTTAATTTTAAGAAATCTGAAATTTAAGTTAAATGTAATTTCCTAGATTTAAGAAGCTATATTTCAAAAAGTTCAGAGGAAAAAAAATATGACTCCTATATAATTCAACAGAGTAGAAAATTGCAGAAGCATAATTATCATTATATAATTATATTAGCAAGCACATTAATACTAAATAGCTACACTGCTAGACTTTAGAGTGTTATTAGCATACCATATACTAGAGTTTTATTGTATGTGTGAGGATGTGAGTGAATGTAACCTCATATTTAAAACTATGTAGTCTTATTAGCTACACACACACACACACACACCCATACCATTTGTCCTCTGTTTCTGTGGGATTTGCACTGCAGAGTCAACCAACTCTGGATTCAGCCAAGCAAGGATCAAAAATAGTTGAAAAAGAAAAATACTATACCTGTATTGAACATGTACAGACTTTATTCTGTTTATTCCCTAAACAATATAGTGTAACAACTATTTGCATAGCATCTACCTTGTATTAAGTAATACAAGCAATATAGATATGATTTGAAATATATAGGAAGGTATGCATGTAGATTATAAGCAAATACTGCGCCATTTTATATGAGGGACTTGATTATTCACCCATTTTTGTATCTGCAGGGAACCTGAACCAACCCTCCATAGACACTGAGGAATGACTTTATGTGTACATAGAAAGGAAACAAAAAACACATAAGATTGCACACAGGGGCTATTCTAGTAGTCCCAGGGCAACAATATGCTTAACAAGTGAACTAACTAAATACTATGCATAGCAAGTTGTTTCTTTCCTGCTTCCCTGACTGCCTCTTTCCTATCCTCCTTTGTTCTTTTTTGTTATTTTGGGGAGGGTGTGGAGAAAGAAATGAAGAAGAAAAGGAGAAGAGAGAGAAGGAGGAAGATCAAGTTCTATCTCCTGAATCTATCTCCTGCATGTGATCAGTCCCAGGCAGGCCTGCCATGTCTCCGGCATGTTTGCTAACTGGTTTTTATTGCATGGTGCCAGTGAGTGGGATGCCAGCGTAGGTAGAAAAAACAATAATTTTTATGGATCAGGTTGCCAGATGTTTTCTATGACATGGCAAAAAAACATATGTGCCTAGAAGTTGGATGATGATCCGAATGATCTAGTTTGCTTAAAATAGTTTTTAAAATCCATGTAATCTAATTATTCTGGAACTTCAGGCAGGCATGGTTTAAGTGAGAAGCACAGCGGTGGATCCAGGTTTTGTGGGGCCTGAGACATATTCAGTTCGGGAGGAGGGCACTAATTAAGAAGAAATAAAAACTAACAAACTTCAAATTTCTGTGATCTCTTCTAAGGCCTTGCGAATGACCCATGCAAATGAGAAATCCTGAAGCGTTAAGTATAATATGCCTTTACTCTGGTGAGGAACTTCCTCTGATGTGACAGGCCTTCCCCTGGACAATTGCAAAACTATTTTCAACACCTTTATTCATCCATTCAGGCTACTATAAAAACAAATACCTTCACTTACAAACAACAAAAATGTGTTTCTCATAGTTCTCAAGGCCAGGAAGCCCAATATTTATGTACTGGAAGATTCAGTATCAGATAAGGCCCCACTTTCTGGGTCATAGATAGTTCCTTCCCTCTGTATCTGCACATGGGAGAGAGAGCAGGGTGTCTCTCTGAGGTCTCTTTTATTAAGGCATTAATTTTTAAAAATTTTTCTTAGTTGTAGATAAACATAATATCCTTATTTTATTTATTTATTTTTATATGGTGCTAAGGCTCAACCCCAGTGCCTCACACATGCTAAGCAAGCACTCTACCACTGAGCTACCACCACAGTCCCTCAAAGATTAACCATGAGGGTTAATCTTAATCATGAGGGTCTCTCTATGCATTTATCAAAACCCCTATCATCTAATACCATCACTTTGGTGATTAGGAGTCAATATATAAATTTGAAGGGTGTCAGAGATGTTCAGACCATGGCATCACCCAAACACACATTCTCTGGGATAACCAAGAAAGCATAGTATCTGGTCATCTAAATTGCAAAACATGGAAAAACGATTTGTGTGACAATTTTCTCAATTCTCCCAAGGTGGTTATATAACTAATACCACTCCAGATGTATGGAAGAGAAACATTAATTCATTGCATACAATGGATGCCTTGGTGCAAATAAAGTCTAGTTTTCTCATGGAACTATTGAGAAAGACTGGTTTAGTTTCATATCTTGTTCCTGCTGAACATGTGTCACTGTTACCCAACAAAAGTGTAAAAATGTATGTCAGAGTACTCACTTTGATATTCTTCAAAGCCAAATTTCTATAAGATTAATTCATCACCCTAGATTATGGACCCAGAAATAGGGCTTACTCAGAGTGACTACATATAAGCCGATATGATCCTCTGGTTAGTATCAGAGAAGGAATATCAATTATTAGAGCCAAGAGGCAAAGAACAAGCCATAAATAGGAAGTAAGGAAAAGCACCAGGAAGTATGGCAGTCAGGCATGAGAATATCAAGTCTAAACAAGGAGGAAATATTACAAACATTTTCTTAATAAGTGCTAAATGCATGCACAAACGTGAGCCTGACAGGATGGGTTCAAAGTGACAGCCAGTGATATGCCAACGACACAAAGAAAGGCTACTCCTAATTTCCCCTCTTTTCTTTTTCTTTTTTTTTTTTATTTTCCCCTCTTTTCATGTTTTCTCTCAAGGACAATTGTGAACTGAATTTTAGTAAGGAATAGAAATCCACAATTAAAAGGATTACAAAGAAACATGTCTATGAAGTCTAATAACTTGGAGAAGTTCCACGCAGTTGTGGGATGTGTGGTAACATAACAAGTAGGCCCCTGGGGAGAAGGGTATTTAAGAAAGAATTTTCAGAAAGGCAATGCTTAATATGAACTTCAAAAGGAATAGAGCATTTCAGAGTGGAAAAGATAGGGTAAGGAGGGAAAGAAGTGTGAACAAGAACTTGTATATGGACGGATACAGAATAGGAATGAAATAAAGATTACCCAATAATCATAAAAAAGTAAGAGATCATTTCACAAATTTCCTAAGGAAGATTCTGAATTGTATTATTAAAGAAGTCATCTAGTTCCTAGCATGGACTAACTTGAAAAAAGCAACACACATCCTAAACTCATCTCTCCAAATTCCACACCTCCCATTCATTACTGGCAGTATAGAAGCGTGTCTGAGTGCTTGTGGATAGAGGGGTGGGGAGAAAGGAGGAGGAGGGCATTGATTAAAGAGCTGGAATAAAAGCTAGTGTACCATGACACTGGAGATTGAAATAGACAATGAGAATCTATGGCAGTGGGAGGTATGATTGTGGAAAGAAAAAAGTGTCAAGTTTCAAAACATTGTAAAAAGAATTACAGAAATTGAAGGCAGAATATGGTATCAAAAATATGAATCCCAGGGTGGTAATAGTACATGCAAGCCAACTGGGATCAAATAAAGAGAAAGAGAGAAATGGGAGAAGATAAAGGAATTCTTGCCCCCAAATATTGGTTCTTTTCTTTTCTTTTTTTTTTAATATTTACTTTTTAGTTGTAGTTGCACACAATACCTTTATTTATATATGGTGCTGAGGATCGAACCCAGGGCCTCACATATGCTAGGCAAGAGCTCTACCACTGAGCTACAACCCCAGCCACCATTTCACAAATTTCTTAAAGTATGATCCCCAGACAAAAATCACATTAAAATTTCATAGAAATGCAAATTCTCTGGCCTTGCCTACTGAATTACAAACTTTTAGGGTAAGATTCAGCAATCTGGGCTTTAACAAGTTCACCAGGTGATTCTGGTGCATGCTGAAGTTTGAGAAGTCCTTTCTAGGCTATCAGCTACAGCTTGCAGCTCACTCTAATGGGAACAGGGAAATCTGTCTAACTTTAAGGATTAGTTTCTATTTTGATTGTCATGTTAAATGATTTTGGTTTCATTTGGTTTAGTTTTTGTTGGTTTGTGTTTTACCATTCACAATCTTTATATTGCATTTATATTTCAGGGTTTAATCACAAATCCTTTTGTTAAAAAGTTCTACAGAAAAGAATGTCATTTTTTTTCCTAACCACTAAGAGTTAAAATGAGCTTTTTATAGCTCTGAAATAAAAGACCAAAAAAGAGAACTCAGTGAACTTGCCACTGATTCATTTGTACCAACCAATAAAATTTATGAACCATCATCAACTCATAATCCAGCTATTGTGTCATGATTTCAGGCAATTGTTTACAAGAATGCTTCTCAAAACCTGAACTCTAGTTACATATTAAGGTTCCTTTTGTATATTTCATAATAGATAACATCCGTTTCCATAGCACATCCTCTTCTTGGGGAAAGGAGCTTAGAGAACAGGGAGTACACTATAAAATAAAATCTGATTTAGGATGTTTTACCCATCCAAATAAATTCATTGAGCAAAGTGCAATTTACTTGATAAAAAATAGACATGATTTCCTTCTCACAGGGTGCTATGGGCTGAATGTGTCTTCTCAAAATTCATACGTTGAAACTTAGTGACCAATAAGATAGTACGAAGAGGAGGGATCTTTGGGAAGGGATTAGTCATGAGTACAGAACAAGATTGATACCCTCAGAAAAGGAGCCATCTGTCTCTTTTGCTTTTCTGCCCTTCTACATGTGAGGATAACTAGATGGTCCCATGTATGAGGAAAGGGCCCTTACCAGATGCTGAACTTGATCTTAGACTTCCCAACCTCCACAATTGTGAGAAATAAATTTCTATTATTTATAAATCATCCAGTCTCAGGTATTTTGTTATAGCAGCACAAGTGGACTAAGACACAAGGTTTATGCATCAGGGTCCAGTCAAGAGACAGAACTACATCAGTTATTTTAATAGGAAAAGTCCAAAAGAATTGTTTGATAGTAGAAGGTGGTCATCAATAAAGATGAGGAGTCTAGAATTATCAGTTGTAAAATAGTTGATACTTCTCTAGCTCTGCTAGTCTGTGAAGAGACATTCAGGGACTTAAGTACTAGAAGAAGGCTAACACCCAACCCTCGGCCAAGATTCTGACCTGTTCTGAAAGACAACAATTAACAGAGTAATACATGGCCAACCAGTGATGAAGGAGGTTGCCACAGTCCAGGTTAGTACTGGTCTCTAGAAAAGGCCCACCATCACCAGCAGTTGACAGCAGGCCATGGTTGCTCAGATGTGGCTGCTTGTAGGAAGATCACGGCCTCAGAGCACAGCTAGAGCATGGCTGGAGCACTTAGGCTGCCTACTGATCTGCTATGAATACTAGTATCTCAGGAACAGAAGGGAAGTATCATCCTGCTATTTTTTTTTGTAGGATCACACCAGTGCCCCCTACTGGCAAAATCTAGCTTTCCCCTAATGGGCAATTGAAAAGTGCAAAATCCAGCTGCAGTATTAAAAAGCAGGGCAAAGAATGATGCATTTGAAGCTGAGAGACAATAAACAGATAGCTGTACAGTTCACACTTTGGTTACTCAGTTTTCATCTACACTTTTGTACACACGTTTACACCTCCACTCAAAAACAAAACAACTTGAATTTCCCACCCAAGAAAGTGCTGCTTTCTAAAGTGAAGTTCTCTGCCAAATGGGGGAATATATAATTCCAAAGGATATTGTAAATACTGCATTGCAATTCAGCCATAGCCCAACTAAATATTTTGTTATCTAGTCTAAATTGTAAATTAAACCTTCAAACACACATATATATGTGTATTTATATATAAATAATTTTAAAATAAGAGAAGAAATCATTAATATACACAAATATATGTATACACACAGCAAGAAAATTGAAAATGTGCAAAGCTACTACAGTCTTTGTTTTATTTCATTGGCCACAAGGCTGTAACTGATACCTATGACTTTTTTCTTCAATTTTCCTTTTATATTTCCATTATTCTCAGGAAAACATAAACCAGTGGGGCTCTTTTCCTGGAGGATCTGTATTTTCAATTATCTTGCCTTTTTTCTTTTTTGACTTTCTTTTCTCATCTTCTTCTTCTTCTTCTTTTTTTTTTTTTTTGGTGGGAAGGGGTGTTGCTGAGTTTTTCATACAACTGAGAGCATGGAAGTACCAAGAGAGAGCACAAAGAATTCCCTGAGTTCCAAACGTAATATTTCTTGCCTCCATTTCTAATAGCAACCCTACTTCCCCTTGGTAATTGGAGTACATTATACCAATCAGTGGAAGAACTTTTTGTTTTCTTCCTGTTGATTATATGGCAAAAGAACATCAATGAGCAGGTAGTAATCTTAGTTTTTAATTCCGTAGCACTATTGTTCTGTCTTTGCTAGAAGTGTTCCCTTCAGGGAACTAAGACCTCCAAATTAGCACAGCTCAAAATTTCTAAGACAGTCATCAAAAATTCTGCAGTGAGTTATTAGGTACAGTGGTAAGAGAAGCCATTTCCACATCCACCCCTTGATTCTCAAATGTCATGGGTGAGTGACTACCATATAATAATCTCTTCTTATTCAAACTGTATACTGTATGTACTCTGTAAGATGGAATTACATCTCGTCAAGACACACACCCCTCCACACTGACACTATAATGGAGTTTTTAGTAAGTAGTGTACTTACTGTAAGTAGCGTAGTACATTCAAAGTGGTTGGCAGCTTCAGTCCTTTGATTTTATACATTTTTTTTCTAAAAGAGAAGACTGATATGTTTAGTTTTGGAGCAAATAATGAAAATGGCTTAGATCTATTGTGGCTTGAACTACAGTGCCACATTTGACAAGGTGGATTATGACCCATTTATGGAACATTTCTGGAAAGATGAGTTGAATGGATGGCTTGGATTAGAGAATGTTGGAACATCTATTCTCAAAATATTCACAGGTCAATGTTGCCTGGGAGGGATGTGTCTAGTATATTGATGCAGAATACTCTCCTTGGCCCACTAATGGGTCACATTTTGATAAATGATACAGCTTGTGATATTGAGGGCATAGTCTTCAAATCTGTGGATTAAACAAAATTAGAATGGATAATGAATAAATTGAACAAGAGTCAGGATACTAAAATATTTAACAAACGTAAATTTGGGACTTAATTTAACAAGAGGAAAAGCAACACAGAATTAATGCAAATTTTAACAAGTTATTATTGGGATTAGACAAGTTGATATTAAGTTCATATAGAAAAACAAAAAGGCAAGAAGAGACAGAAAAAGAGTGAAAAAAGAAAAACTTCCAAGAGAACTAGTTCTACTAGACACTAAAACATAGTACACACAAGCCCTTTATAATTAAAACTATGGGGAGGGGATAGACGTGGTGGCGCAGGCCTGCAATCCCAGTGAATTGGGAGGCTGAGGCAGGAAGATTACAAGATTGAGGCCAGCTTTGGCAATCTAGCAAGACCCTGTCTCAAAATAAAAAAACAAAAGGGCTGGGGATGTAGCTCAGTGGTAAAATGTCCCTGGGTTTGATCCCCAGTACTGAAACAAAAACAAAAGCAGAAACAAAACTGTGTGAAACTGGAACATGAGTGAATAGACAAACCAGTGAAACAAGAGAATGTCCAGAGTTAAACCCAGATACTTAAAGATATTTAGTATATAATAAACATGACATTTTAAAACATTGAATTAAAGATGGATTTTCCCCCCAGGGTTGGGGTTACTAGGGATTGAACCCAGGAGTGCTCAACCACTAAGTCACATTGCCAGCTCTTTTTTATTTTTTATCTTGAAACAGGTGTCTCTAAGTTGCTTAGGGCCTTGCTAAGTTGCTGAGGCTGGGTTTGAACTTGTGATCCTCCTGCCTCAGCCTCTTGAGTCATTGGAATTAAAGGCATGCACCACCATGCCTGGATAAAGATTTTTTTTTTAATAAATGGTACCAGAACAACTGGGTAGCTGTTTGGAAAAAGATAAGATTAGATTCATATGCTATACACCAAAATAAACTCTAAATAGATTAGGAATCTTAGAAGAAAACATGGGATATTCCTCTTAAATCCTGGCATAAGGAAAGACTTCTACTTAGAGTCAATAAGAAAATAAATTTTGGCTTTATAAAAATTAGAAGTTTTTATGACACAACATACAATCCATAAAGTCAACATACACTGACAAACTGGAAGAAATGCTGATGACATCAGACAGAGGACTAATAAACTTAATATACAACAAACCTTAAAATTGAGAGGCAATAATCAAGGCAATACTTATTGGAATATTTATAGCATTAAATATTTATATTAGAAAGGAAGAAAAGTCTCACATCAATAATTAAGTTTCCAATTTAGGAAGAAGCTAAAGAAGAAGAAATAAGCCCAAAGGGTAGGGGGTAAAAAGGAAATTATAAAGATGAGAGCAGAAGTGAGGAAATTGAAAATAAACAATAGTGAAAGTCATTGATACAAAAAGTTGATTCTTTGGGAAAAATAGTAAAATTGATAAACTTCCAGAAAGACTGAAAGAAAAAGAGAGGGGTAACAAAATATTAATAACAGAAATGAAAGAGGGGATATCACTACAGACACCACAGATAATAAAAGGATAATAAGGTTATATTAGAAACAACTCTATGCATATAAATTTAATGACCCTTATGCACACAAGATGAAAAGGAATTCCTTAGAAATCACAAACTACTCACAATCATTTAATTAACAATCATCAATCTCTATTTAGAGAACCTGAATAGTCCTTTATTCAAGAAATTGAATTCTTAGTTTAAAATCTTCTGGAAAAAAAGAGCCAGGCCCCAATGATTTCACTTAAGAATTCTACCAAACATTTAAGGAAGAAATAACTATTATTCTATAAAACTCTTTGAAACACAAAAATCATCAACAAAATATTAGCAAATAAGATCCAACAATATGTAAAAATAAAAATTCATGGCAATAAAATGGAACTTATCAGGCTGGGGTCGTGGCTCAGTGATAGGGCATTCTCCTAGCACATGTGTGGCCCTGGGTTCAATCCTGAGCAAATAAATAAATAAAATAAAGGTATTGTGTCCATCTGCAACTAAAAAAAAATTTTTTTTTAATATGGAACTTATCCCAAGAATGCAAAGCTGGTTCAATATTTAAATTCAATCATTTCAATTCCCTATGACCTAAAGAAGAAGCACATGATCATTATCAATTTAATGCAGAAAAAGCTTTTGACAAAATTCAACATTTATTCATGATAAAAACTATCAACAAACTAGAATAGAAAGGAACTTCCTCATTCTGATAAAGAGCTTCTACAAAAAGCCTGTAGCTAACTTTCAAGGTGAACAGGTGAACCAAATATCAAAAAAATGTGTATATATTTGTATATTTGCCATGAGTAAGATATTTACATTTTACAAAATTGATATAAAAAATTTTCTCTAAATGATGTGGATCACATATTATCATACATAATACATAAAAACAAATCTTTTTTTCTTTCCATTTTCCCAGGATGTCATCATCTGATGATTGTAATCTTTTTTGGTTAAAAAGGAGTGCCAAAATTCCAAAGTGTAGTTTGTTCTACCTTTTTATCTTTTCACTAAAGGCAAAAGTTTCTCAGTTAGCTAAAATGGCTGTAATAATAGTTGCAACAAAGAAAAGTAATTTTGTGAAAAAAAGTCCCCAACTTTTTCCTCACTTATAATACACAGAAAGTATTTTCATAATTTAATGTGTATACTCAAAGGTAACATGATTGTCTTATTTATACAACACGATAAGTGATATATTGCAATTCCAAAAACCTGCTTCAGACGTTAAGCACTCACTCTCTTTATTTATTCAGAGAGTTCTAACTTCTACTTACATGAAAAGTTTGGGAAAGTCAAGTTCAATTTATTTCATCAGCCTCATTAATGCATGTTTGTTTCTGACCAGATGAAATCTTAAATATAGCTTGTAACAACTACTAAATTGTAATTAGTTTACACAAATTTCCAAACAAATGACTAGAAAAGTTGATTTTATAATTCATGTCTCTTATTTAAATATCACTTAAGTACTTGCTGTGTGTGTTGTTGCATGCCTGTAATTCTAGCTACACTCAGGAGGCTGTAGCAGAAGGATCACAGTTCAAGACCAACTTGGGCAACCTGTTAAGAGCTTGCTTCAAAATAAATTCAAGAAAAGAAGTGTTGGGGGTGTAGCTTGATGTTGGACTGCTTGCCAGCAAGTGTGAAACCCTGTTTTCCTTCCCCAGTACCGCAAAATAAATAAACAAATAATAATAATTTAAGTACTTTTATTTTCTTGTGGTATATAAACTTGGTAAACTAAAATTATAAGACCAATATAAAGAAGTGCTATTTGCTTAATTGTGTTTGCCCCCCAAATTCTTATGTTGAAGCTCTAACCCTCAGTATCTTAGAATGACACTATAGAGATAGGACCTCTAAAGAGGTAATTAAATAAAGGGCATATGGGTGGGTCCTAATCCAATATAGCCAGTGTCCTTATAAAAAGTGATTAGGAGATAGTATGTAGACACACAGAAAGAAAACACCATGTGGGGTCACAACAAGAGGCAGCCTGTGTTACTCTGTTGTGTATGGAAGTCACCACAAACTAATACAAAGAGTTTCCAGCACTTTTTTCATTGTGTTTAAAATGCCTACAATAAGGGAGGGTGCATGGGGACAGGAAAGATGGTGGAATGAGATGGACATGGTTACCCTAGGTACATGTATGACTGCACATGTGGTGTGACGCTACATCCGTGTACAACCATAGAAATGTGAAGTTGTGCTACAATTGTGTACAATGAATCAAAATGCATTCTGCTGTCATAAATACCTAATTAAAATAAATTATTAAAAAAAATAAAATAAATAGACATTAGCTTAAAAATGCCTACAATATGCTAAAACAAAAACATTCATTTCACTCATATTTTCATAGATACATTTCCTTATATTTAATAAACAGAAAAATGAATGTTTACATCATATGGCTAAAACAGATCTTGCAATGTCTGTTTGGACTATAATACCCCTCAAGAACTTGTAAATGTAGTTCAATTTCAGAGAAAGTTTAATGGGAGGCAATATTTTTTCCAATTCAGCTGCACTGAAATCATAATACAGAAGCAAAAGTAGTAAAACTTATACACCATTTAGTTTATAATGTACTAATGATCTCCAAACAGGTACTCATTAACAACTGGGCACCCACTAAAAGATCATACCAGGGATATGGTTACGAGAACCAAGTGGATAACAGGGTCCAGACACCAATGGAGCTATCATCCAACTTGTGATACTCAGACTTGTACTCTTCTTATAAAATGGGAATTGCTCTTATATTTGTTTGGAGGAGTAATTACAGAGAATTTGTAATTACTCCAGTAAAAAGTTTTGAAACTTTCACAGCTGCATTTTCCACTAAATAAAATAGAAACAAAAACAAAAAAAATCCTCTGGGATATTAGTTAATAGAAGAAATGTTAATAAATGAAAATTTTGTCTGATCTCTGTGGTTTGATACAAGCTGTATAATCTGTTCCAACCCACTCATCTATATTACTCATTTCTAACACTGAATAATTGAAAGTTAGCCTCACATTTGAGCACTTACTACATTGTATTCTCATACATTTTTAATACTGTATTGCTATTAAGTTGATAATGTATCCCCTTATATTAGAAATAAATAATTAATCCAAAGGGCCAAGCTCTGCGAATATGAGATGTCAGCCTTCCTTTTCTTCGTAAATACTAAGTCCATTACTTTGATCACTTGGGCTAGTGGTTAGGGTTAGCCAATCCTCTTCTGAACATTAATAAGCATTTGGGGAAAGATCTTTTTGGAAATGAATAAATTAATTTTATAAGAACGGGTCAGAGGAATATCTATAGCCATATTTATAGTACTTTCTAAGAAATATTCCCAATATATAATTATTGCTAAAGACTATGTGATGTGGGGCTGGGGTTGTGGCTCAGTGGTAGAGCACTTGCCTAGCATGGGTGAGGCACTGGGTTCAATCCTCAGCACCACATAATGAAAAAAATAAATAAATGTATTGTGTCCATCCACAACTAAAAAATATTTTTTTAAAAAAACTATGTGATGCATTCTAGTCTTTGACTATAATTTTTATGATTAACAGACTAACTCTATTCATTCAGTCAGTCCACAAAGATTTATTGAATACCTACTGTAAGATATTACTTAACCAAGTTTTCTCAAGTATCTTGATAGATAATCCCCATCTCTAGATAATTATCAAGTTCCTTAGAAGAGTGCTTGAAATTGGGATTCTTGTTGAAATGATTAGTTGAGGGATTGATCTCAGGAAAAGTGCATGGTGTGTGTGAGAGTTTAGCAAGGATGCAATCTTATTAGGACACTACTTTCAGAGTAGGTCCATGGGAACTCTGGTTTCCTTAAGGGAAGAGGGTTAACTTGTGCCCTGTGTCAGTCAATTATTAGATGAAAGCTGTAATCCTCAAGAGGTGACTGTTCCAGTCTCCTGTTCTATTGAAAAGAAAAGAACAGTTCTCCTGAGATGGGGGACAGCTTTGAGCTATTAACAGCAAAGGTTCGTAAAAGCTAGGGGATAGGCAAGCCAGCCAGGTCAAGGTGGGGTGGGACTGCAATAGCATACACTGTCCACTAGTGACTGTGTTTGATACAGTTATGACTTACTCAATTTTTAGAGGTGAAAAGTACCTTAGATATAATATAAGTCAGCAAAATTCATTTTCTACGTAAAGCTCAGAAACACAAAGCACCCTATTTGGCAAAATTTGAATTGAAGCATGGAATTGACTTACAGCAGGTGTAACTTTTATTATAGCCTAATTCCCTATTTGATCCAGAAATCTTTCTTTTGATTATTATATGACTAACAGAAAACTTATGTCTAATATTTTTATTTCAGAGAAGTAAAGGGCTTCATTCATAATTTGGGATTAAAGAAGTATTGTAATAGGAAAGAATTAACTACTTAAGAACAGGTTAGAGTGACTTTTACAATGAATTTAAGAAGAAATCAATATCAAAATTTAGATGAGAATGCAAAAGAAAAATCCCCAAACTGGACAAAAGACCAAGAAATGGGATATCAATTCCTTCCTAACACAAGTGATGAGGCAGAAAAACACCAGGCTGGAATAATGCCTAGAAAAGAGAGAACTAAAAGAGATGTCTCTTCATCATCACTTTTTAAATAGCACTAAGTATTTAGACCACATTTTATGAAGAAGAATACTGAAAGAAGATGAGAGTCAGGATTCTATTTTCAAGTGTTTAGAACTGACACCGATAAAACTAGGCATTCCCTTTTCTCATAACATGTTCTGGCTTTATAGGTTTATTTAGGCTGTCTCAAGGATTCTGTAATCATCCCAAATAGGAAAAATGTGAGGATCATAAATTTGTTTAGTTGGAGGAATTTTAACCCTAGAGTCTATGCACTAAGGGTCAATATATAGAATCCAGAGGGTCCTTGAAATTAAATATGTAAAAAAGAAATTACAAAGCTATTTTCAGTAACATTTAACTGAAAATTTGAATGTCCTTCAGGTATGAATGCTGACAAAAATCTTAGACACAGTGACTTTGCCACCAATAGAAAACACAGACTTGATATCACGATGAAGTTGTTGCAGATATCTGAAAATATTATTTGTGCTTATTTTTCCTTCAAAAATACTTGGTATTAGTCCTCAGCTTCCCCATCTACAGACATTCATGCACTGCAACTGGCCAACTAGAGGACAATTCTGGACCTCCAGATTATGAAGTTGTATAATCTCAAATAGTAATTTAGCTCAAGCAGATATACAGAATTTGTTATTTGCAATGGACTGAATATTTGTGTCCCCTAGGAATTCTTATGTTGAAATTCTAACCTCTAATATAATGATACTAAGGAATGAGTTTGGAGGTGATTATATCGTGACTGTGGAGCCCACAGATATGGGATTAGTGCCTTTATAAATAAAGACGGTATAAGAAGGTTTGCTTCCTTTCTTTCTGCTCTCCACCTTGCAAGGATATATCAAGAAATCTTTATTCTGCAACCCTGAAGAGGATCTCACTGGATCCTGACCATGCTGGCACCCTCATCTGGACTTCGTCTCCAGAATTGTGAGAAATACATTTTTGTTTTTAAAGTTACTCAGCCTCTGTTAATTCACTGTAGTAGTCCAAACCAATTAAAACACAATTCCCTGAGAGAATCTACACATTTCTTGTTAAGTGGGCTATGGAAACTTTAATTTTATTTATGGTAATATATTTTTAAGAATCTAGATTGTCAACACTTGTAACAAAAACAAATAAAACTGAACATTAACTGGACATCTCACATGATGTGCTTATTGCCCTCCCAAAACTAACTGTTCTTATTTATGCTGAGTGACAACAGCCTTCACAATGACAAATGCTGTAAAATTAAAACTTAACCTTGACTTGCCAATATTTTAAGTGTTCACAGTTTTAAAGTTTGTTTTTATATTACAAAAATAATATTTTATAACTTTCAATGTAATTGATTTTATTTATAAAATATATTTTATATATTCCAAATATTATTTTTAATGAGGACCCATATCTTTATCAAACTGCCAAAGGGGCCCATGATATAAAAGGTTAACAAAAACAAATCCTTCTTTAGATGTAAATTGTTATAGCTAAGTCATAACATTCATTTGCTTTTGCTTTTTTTAAATATATTTTTAGTTGTCAATGGACCTTTATTTTATTTATTTATGTTGCAATGCTGAGAATCGAAACCAGTGCCTCACACATGCTAGGCAAGTGCTTTGCCACTGAGCCACAACCCATTCAAATCATTTTATCATCTCCTTTAGTCAACTTTTTTCTATTTTCTATTTTTAACAGATATACTTATCTTATATATCATCAAATTCATCCATCTCCATGTACAAGTCAATGATTTCTAGTATTGTCATCAAGCGGTGCAACCATCACCATGAGTTACTTTGAGAATATTTGTATCACTACCCCATTAATATCCCTCAGTCTCATTATAATCTTTAGCTAATTGTTAGAAATATTGAACTAGAAGTAGGCATGGTTGTGTATGCCTGTAATCCCAGTGGCTCAGGAGGCTGAGACAGGAGGATTGCAAATTCAAATTCAGCCTCAGCAATTTAGTGAGACTCTAAGGAACTTAGTGAGATCCTGTCTCAAAATAAAAAATAAGAAGGACCTATGTTACTCAGTGGTAAAGCGCCTCTGGGTTCAATCCCCAGTACCAAAGGGTTAAAAAGAAAAGAAATATTTGAAATTGTATTCTGCCTCTCTATTTAATTGAATGTAATTGAACGTAGTGTTTTAGGGGTTACAAGAAATAGTCTATAATAAAAGTCCTAGAACTATGCCAACACTTAGTATGGCCTGACATTTTAGAAACAAGTTTCATTTCCTAAAGGAAACTCAGCTTGCTGATGCAAGAAAAATGGAGAATATATGCTAGGCAAGCAAAAATAGTATGCCTGGTGCAGAGGGTAAAAACTTGGGAGAAAAAGTGGATACTCAAACTTGTGTGTAAATGAGGAATACTAATATTGCTATATGTGCTAAAAGTAACTTTTCGCAAGGCATTGATTAATTATAATGGGCATTATAATTATATAATTACAGTATATAATACATTTAAAATGGAGAGTCATGACAGCCTCCATCTTAGCCAAATATACGATCAGGACTGATGTCACCAATAATAGTACCAAGCAACAGCATGTGTCTCCGATATGGGGCACTGAGAAGAACAAAGCATCACTTCTGTTATTCCTGTCAAAAGTGTAAAACATAAATCTAATCAGGAGAAAACATTATAAAAACCTCAATATGAGGGATGCTGTACAAAATAATTGTCATATATGCTTTTAAAAAGTCAGCTTTATGAAATACAAAGTGAGCCTCAGATTTTTCTTAATATCAAAAAGTAAAGAGACATTAAAACTAAATGTTAATGCATGGCCCTAAAATTCTTTTGCTATATGTGCCATTATTAGAAAAATGGATGAAATCTGAATAAAGGCTGTGTTCTAATAGTATTGTATCAATGTTATTTTCTCATTTTCTATTGATTTTTTAAATAAATGACAATAGAATGCACTACAATTCATATTACACATATACAATACAATTTTTCATATCTCTGGTTGTGTATAAAGTATCACACCAATTCATGTCTTCATACATGTACTTTGGATAGTGATACCCATCACATTACACCAACCTTTCTAACACCCTGCCCCCTCCCATACCCTCCCACCCCTCTGCCCTATCTAGAACTCATCTATTCCTCCCATGCTCCCCCTCCCTACCCACTATGAATCAGTCTCCTTATATCAGAGAAAACATTCGGCATTTGTATTTTGGGGATTGACTAATTTCACTTAACATTATCTTCTTCAATGCCACCCATTTACCTGCAAATGCCATGATTTTATTCTCTTTTATTGCTGAATAATAATATTCCATTGTGTATATATGTCACATTTTTTTATCCATTCATCTATTGAAGGGCATCTAGGTTGGTTCCACAGTTTAGCTATTGTGACTTGTGCTATTATAAACATTGATGTGGCTGTGTCCCTGTAGTATGCTGTTTTTAAGTCCTTTAACTATAGAGTGGGGTCAAATGATGGTTCCAGCCCCAGTTTTCCAAGTAATCTCCATACTGCTTTCCATATTGGCTTTCCAATTTGCAGTCCCACCAGTAATGTATAAGTGTCCCTTTTGCTATATGTGCCACATTCTCGCCAACACTTATTGTTGTTTGTCTTCATAATGGCTGCCACTCTGACAGGAGTGAGATGAAATCTTAAGAGCAGTTTTGATTTGCACTTCTCTGATTGCAAGAAATGATGAACATTTTTTCATATATTTGTTGATTGATTGTATATCCTCTTCTGAGAAGTGTCTGTTCAGGTCCTTGGCCCATTTATTGATTGGGTTTGTGTTTTTTGGTGTTTAGCTTTTTGAGTTTTTTATATACCCTAGAGATTAGTGCTCTATCTGATGTGTGATGGGTAAAAATTTGCTTCCAATATGTAGGCTCTCTATTCACCTCACAGATTGTTTCTTTTGCTAAGAAGAAACTTTTTAGTTTGAATCCATCCCATTTATTGATTCTTGTGCTATAGGAGTCTTATTAAGGAAGTTGGGGCCTAATCCCACATGATGACGATTAGGGCCTACTTTTTCTTCTATTAGATGCAGGGTCTTTGGTTTAATTCCTAGGTCCTCGATCCACTTTGAGTTAAGTTTTGTGCATGGTGAAAGATAGGGGTTTAATTTCATTTTGTTGCATATGGATTTCCAGTTTTCCTAGCACCATTTGTTGAAGAGGCTATCTTTTCTCCAATGTATGTTTTTGGCACCTTTGTCTGATATAAGAAAATTGTAATTTTAATGGTACAGAATAGAGGACACAGAGCTAACCCACAAAATTATAATTATTTTCTCATTTTGATAGTTATGCTGTGATTGCATAAGAAAATGTCCTTGGTTTTAGGAAATATATACTGGAGTATGTAGCAGGAAAGTGGCATTGTATCTACTTATTCTTAGATGGCTCAGAAAATGTGTGTGTGTGTGTGTGTGTGTGTGTGCCCGCGCAGAGAGACAGAAAACAGAATGAATCAATGGAAGAGAAAGAAGAATGTGAGACTAATAAGAGTTAACATTTGGGGAACTGGATTCAGGCTATTCTGGAATTCTTTGTCTTCTTGCAACTTTTCCCATCAGTACAAAATTGTGTGAAAAGAGGGGAAAAAAAGGTACTTAGTCTTAAGTGTCCTTACTGTTGTACAGAACTTCGAAAGTTGTCAGACCTCAATTTATACCCCATTATCAGCTATTTTTAGCTACTGGTATTTTTTCTTCATAGATTTTTCTGTTATGCCCTACTTGCTTCCTCGTTTGAGAATTTATGCTTTCCTCTTTTGTTTGTTATTTCCCTAGGGCAGATGATGCTGAGTTTCAAACATATGGCCATTTTCATTTTCTGCCAATCACCTACCCCCCAATGCTAAAAAAGACCAATCATTTTGATAAACTAAAAAAAGGTATGGAAATATAAAAATGAGTCATATTTTGGGAGTCAGCAGCTTTGGTTGGCCGCTGATTCAATTCATGACCTTGGAAAAAACCACATCATTGCTTTGTGCCCTATTCTCTTCATAATCTTTTTCCCAGGGTTTATGTTACAGAGTGTTGAAAGGATTAATTTATGATTGTGCATCTCTTTGAATCTCCATGATTTAGGTATTAAAGAAGTTACCACAAATAAATATCCCTATAAATAGTACACTTATGCAAATCGTCCTATTGATATTTTGGTTGTTATGTTAGAACTTAAATGCTTTTGCCAAAGCTCAAAGTATTACCCACATTGGCTTGTGGCATTCTTTCTCACTACAGACATTGTATTTTTAAATATTATTTAAAACAATAGGATATCATGCCAGGGCTTTACTTAATCTCTAGTATTTTTCCCATTTTTGCCTTTTTATTTCTAGGCTGACATTATCTCCTGTTTTTCTTCCATGTTTTTAACCTCTCTTTTCTTGCTTAGCATCTAAATATTCATCCTTTTTCTGGTGTTGGTATGGCTGAGTTTCTTTAGGAAAATATGCCTCTCCCAACTTAGTTCATATGCTGTAGTTGGGACTCATCTAGAACAATGAGTTCCATGATCTGACTAATCAGAGCAGCACATCTTATCTACACAATGATTGGCTTAGGAATGGGCATGTAACACCAAGGACCACAAGTCTCTGCCCTGGCTCATAATGAAATTGGTAAGAAACAGATGATATCTTTCCAATGGGATTGCTACACTAGGGGAAAGGAAGCTTTATCTTTCAAGTAGTTACCATGCTTCCATGAGAAGAGAGTATTTCTAAACCTGTTTCCATTCCAAACTGAAGTGGACCTGAGAGAAAAAGAGCAACTTTCAAATGATTTAATCACCTATATTGGGTATGCCTAAGTTCTGGTAATGTGGGCCAATATATTTCCTTTCCTTTTCTCTCTTTTTTTTTCTTTATTAAATAGTTGGGCATATAAGGCAAAGACAATGGTATCTTATTCTATATTCATTCTTATCTTCATCCTTAGTAACATAATTTCAATTTTTTTCAACCATCTCAGCTTTAAAAATGTACTTCTTGACCTGTTATGTAGAGAAATGTGTCTGTGTAACTTAGTATTGGCTGAACAGATATCAGCAGAAGTTACAGGATGGGATTTATTAACAGAAATCTTGGATGAGCCCCTTTGCTCCCTAACTTTCTGCTTATTCTTGCTTGAAATGGACACGTGATTGTTGCAATCCCAGTGGGAATTTTGTGATCTTGAGAGTGGAAATCGTGTATTTAAAAAAGTATGACAGAAATAAATAGGAAGACCTTAAATTTTGTTACCCTTTGGAACCCCATGCCAGTGTGGATCACCTACTTCTGAACTTCTCTTATGTAAAAGAATAAACCCTCAAGTGTTCAAATCACTGGAGTTAGTTCTCTATTGCTAATAACTAACGAAATTCCTCATTGATGTAATACATCTCTATACTCAAACTCCAATGGTATGTCACAAAATGCCTGGGTCTATTTTGTGTGGATGCAGTATGAGTAGAACTGGAACAAGAATATTTTTGTTTAAAAGGTAGAGTTCATGGCCAGCTTTGGCAACATAAAAACAAGACCCTATTTTCTAAAAGAGAAAAAAGAAAATATATACAAAAACATATATGTGTACATATATACATATATGTGTGTAGTTCCCTTATTTTTGCCTCAATTATGCATTGTAGGTGAGAAGCTTCGAATAATGCTGGCCACTACTACCTCAACTTCCTTTCTCATCCTCTTCATAATTTTTGTTTTTTGTTATTGTTGTTCTGGGGATTGAACTCAGGGGCATTCAACTATTAAGCCACATTCCCCCAGCCCTATTTTGTATTTTATTTAGAGACAGGGTGTCACTGAGTTGCTTAGCGCCTCGCTTTTGCTGAGGCTTTGAACTCTCTATCCTTTTGCCTCAGTCTCCAGAGCCACTGGGATTACAGGCATGTGTCACCAGGTCCAGCCTCCTCCTCATATTTTTGGTAAATCAATTGTAGCAGTTCAGCATCACTGCTTTGCCAATGTGTCCATGTAGAGATTCTGAACTTTTTGTCTTTATTCTATCATTGTTTCATTTCATTCCACCATCATTCAGTCTGTTAGCTGGAGCTTCCTACATTCAATCTTTGTTCACTAAACCTAATTCCCTGCACTGGCATCATCATCATCATCATCATCATCATCATCATCATCATCATCCCTTGTTAAACTTTCAGGATTAAAAAAAAAAATTGCTTAGAAAACAAGTGCCTAAATCCCAAACGAAATAGAAGGTAACAGAAGCAGGTAAATCCAGAGAGAAGTTAGCACTTCAAGGAAGAAAGTGGCAACAGATGAGGAATAGAGTTAGAAAGAAATGAACCATGGAGGAACTGTAAACACTTATTACTTTTTTCAGTTCTGGGGACTGAACCTAAGGCCTTGAACATGCTAAGTAAATGCTCTATCACTAAGTTACACCCACAGCCCCATACATGTACTTCTAAATACGAGAAGTCCGTGCTGTGTACTGTGTGATTTCTACTATATGACATTCTGGAAATTATGTGTTTAGTTTAATTTTTTAAAAATTAAATTTAAAATATGTCACATTTGTCATATTTTATCTATTATGTTTTCTGCTTATAGCACCAAACTTTTCATTTTAGTTTAGTCTGTCTTTCAATAGTTACTAATCTTGGTCAAAAGAAGTTTTTTTGGTGTAAAGGCTACTAGGAAAATAAAAGGATATGCCATTTCTAAACAAAATAAGTAACATTGGCATCTTTTTATATAGTAATGAATTTATTATTTTGGCCAACAGTATGATAATCTTTTGTCTACTAATATAGTTTATTATTTAAATCATGACACTATTTTTCAAAATCCTATAGGTTTTAAAAGAAAATTCTCTTTAGTAAGTTAAAAAACACAACAAAAAAGTAGGAGCTCCCTCTACTGGCTCTGTAGTAGCATATCAGAGTGTAATCTGTTTTTATTCAGAAACAAAACTGGCACATAGTTCACGCCATTAATTGACTTTGCCTTTGCCAATGTTTGGAAGAACAGTTTTAAACTATTTTTCATAATTCTATAAATTTTAAATTATGCTAATATGCCATTAATATTGTCAAGAAAAATTAGCATTTTAATGTAAATATTAAAGTTGTATTTGCCTGGACCATTTGATTCAATCTTTGTTCACTAAACCTAATTCTCTGCACTGGCATCATCATCATCATCATCATCATCATAATCCTTGTTAAACTTTCAGGATAAAAAAAAATTGCTTAGAAAACAAGTGCCTAAATCCTGAACGAAGTAGAAGGTATCAGAAGCAGGTAAACCCAGAGAGAAGTTAGCACTTCAAGGAAGAATACTAAAAGAAGTATTGCATAAGTGTGTTGTGCAGCGAAATGTCCTATATACACCACAATACAGACAGAAGGATTTTGGTGTTTAAATTTATTATGACTTTTAAATTTCAGGAACCATAAAATGTGTATGTTATGTTAATATTTCATTGATTAAAAATACCATGTGTGTATATGGAAAGTAGGAAGAATATAAAATATTTGCAGTTAAGCAATGATTTATATAGTTCTGAACGTCTATATTATTTAATTTATTGTCATGACAGTATAATCTGTGACACAGTGGTTTATGATAAAGTACAAAATTTCAACTACTTGTTTTCACTTTATGATTTCTATTTTTATGTTCCATATCACTGATTTGTATCTGGATGATGGACATCCCCTCCTTCCATTATCTACTCCTTTAACTTTTTTTATGTTGTACTTAAACTTCCTTAAGCATGGCTTTAAAAAAACCAATTCAGATTTTATTTGTTTTTTATAAAATTTTATTTTCCCCTTGTTTGTTCTTTTTATTCTAACCGAAACTCCTCTCTCAACCTATCAGAGCCTCTTACATAAGATAATTTTCTTGGTTGGTTGATGAGCTTAAATTTGATTCTTAAAATGTTGGACTGGGGCTATGACTCAGTGGTTAAGCACTCCTGGGTCCAATCCCTGGTACCAACAAATAAATTAATAAATAAATATTGGAAATTTCACACGTGGTAGAACGCAGCAGGCTTTCTAGTTAGCGTTGTGCAGGTACCCATTTTTATCAGCTCGTGAGAGCTTATTGGTCATTTTTCAAGAATTTTGCAATCTAATTGTTACACCCAGAATGTATTTAAACTAACTTTTAAAATTTGTTTTTGTAGTTGTAGGTGGACAGAATGCACGTATTTATTTATTTGTTTGTTTATTTATGGTGCTAAGGTTCAAACCCAGTGCCTCACACATCCTAGGCAAGCGCTCTGCCACTGAGCTACAGCCCCAACTCTTAAACTAACTTCTATAAGCTAAAAATTGCATTAATTATATTAAAAGCAAGCTAATAAAAAATCAAAACTTATCATTTCCTAATTATTGTACTTAATTTTATGATTATTTATACTCAGGTTATTTATATCTATCTATGGTATTTGAATGGTAAACATCTCTTTCCAAATCTACACTCAGTGAAGTCATATTGTACATGGAATCACCTGTGGTGGGAACACTGACACCACGGAAATTGGCACATGCTACAAAGCTGAATTTGATTTATTGTTTTGTGGATTGCCTAGATGTAATAAAGTCATGCAGAAAATGTTACAGATACAAGCTTTGAGAAAAATCAACTAAAACATTTTGTGAAAACCAATTAGTCATCTAACAGTGAGGCCTAATTTTCCTTCCTTTAAGTATGAGTTATACCTAATGATTCTAATTAATTGAATGTGGTAGAAGTAACAGACTTTCAAGGCTAATATAAAAGGATATTATATATTTTATTGTCATTTGAAAATCGTGGGTTACACATTCTTTACATCAGTAAAATTTATGTACATGTACACATATCCTTACCATTTGTTTTCTAGAATTTCAAGTGTTAAATTTTAACCTGTACTACCCCCAGAGATAGTAATAGGCAGGCAAAAAGTTAAAAGAATTCAGGAAATAACATCCCAAAATATAAGGCCTTGAACTGAGGATGTTTGGATAACCAGATTCAGATGGAGACTCTCTATGAGTGCCCCTTATCTGCCTAAAGAAGGATCTTCTAAAAGGAACTCAGCATTCATGGATTCCTTCCCTAGAAATCTTATTAACCAGGGAACATTAACTCAGATCACAGAAGAGAGGAGAGGTTGATATCATGCCCAAACAATTCTCTTCTTCCAAGCTTCCTCAGAGATAACTTTTATTACCTGACTGACTTTTTACCTGCATAACAAGACAACCTTTATTTACCATGTATTTCCTGTTCTTTCTGTTTCATAACTTGTGTTATTGCCACCTCCAGAAGCCCTAGGGCTCTATTCCTGTCTGTAGCGTGGGATGGTATATAAGTTTTTATTACCCAATCCTTCTTTGAATCTCATATTTTGTGTTACTCCTGTGTATATGTACACAATTAAGTATGTTTTTCTCATAATCTGTCTCATGTTAACCAAAAAAATGTATTATAGTGGAGAGGAAAGCCACTGGTTCCTCCCCAACACAGTCAGTTCTGTGAGGCTTCTGGGGGAAATCCCTGACTTAGTACCTGCCCATCCTTAAGGGCAGTGCTGTGGTTTTAAAACAAGTCCACAAATTCTTTAATACATTTTCTATCTAAAGGGAAGCCTAATTTTCTTCCTCCTAAATGTGGACTGTACCTAAAGACTCTAGTTAATAGAATGTGGTGGAAGTAATGTTAGACTTCAAGGCTAATCCATGAAAACCTTGTAGCCTCTGACTTGCTTTCTCTTGGATTATTTGCTTTTGGGGAAGCCAATGACCATGTCATGAGGACACTCAAACATCCATGAAGAGGCCCCATGTGCTTTGGAACTGATGACTCTTGGGAAGCATATTCTCCAGTCACAGGCAAAGCTTCAAATGACTGTGACCCCAGCAGACATCTTGACCTCAACTTCACCAGAGACCTTGGGTGGGAACCTTTCAGCTAAGCAACTCCTAAATTCCTAAAGCACAGAAACTGTGATATAATAAATGTTTGTTGCTTTAAGCCACTAGCTTTGGGAATAATTTATTAAATGGTAATAGATATCTACCATAAGTAAGGAATGCTCATTGTTCTCACTATTGGGCTTTGGAACTCATAGTGCACATACTAACTTTGTTGAAGGAAGGTGTCTGTCCAGAGATCACTAAAACTAAACTCCAAACAGGGTTCAAGATGTTCAGAAGCCAACATTACTGTTCTTCCCTTGCTTTCTGAGTTCAGGGGAGAGAAAATCTTAGCCAAATTTCTCACACCAGGATCTCCAACACAGTGCAAAGTCTCATTTTCTAGTCACTTCCCACAGGCCCTGGCCAGGACTTGCTCAAGATAGACACAGGAGTTGAAATTGTGAGGAAATGGAAGAGAGTTATCTATAAGTTGTCATATTTCGTGAATATCCTATATGGTATATACTTAAAAAAAGACATTATTAATCTTTTATTGCCACAAAATAAAGTCATTAAAAGTTAGTTGAAAATGTTTTAAAGGCATACAGTAAATGAGAAAACAGAATAACAATTTTTTTTTTTACTTTTTAGTTTATACATTTTTCAAAAACAAAGTATAAAGAGTGGCCAACATTTCTTGTATTAATGCCTTTGGACCATCAATCAATTTTAAAATACTCATTGCAACATTAAAATTATAGGAAAATATGCAAAAAAGAAAGAAGGAATGATGCAAAAGCTAACTCAAACAGTGATCATGAAAATCCTCCAGCAGCCAGATGTAGAGTAGGAAGTATTCTCAGTCACTAGTAGCTTGGCAAATCCTTACTTTCCATTTGTGTCAATCAGTAAATATATACTTGCATAGTCTTGAAACAAAAAAAAAAAGAAAGAAAAAAAGACCAAATTCTTTGTGTTTTTTGCTTTTCATAACTACCAAAATATACATTTGCCATTTGCATCCAGCATTAAAAGCATTCGCTTAAATTTTTTTTACTGTATATTCATATTTTTGTAGATAAAATATTGAAGAAACTGATGCATAAATAGTAATGTGATTTGATCTTAACTTTGTAAGGTTAGGTGTTGTTGTTTTTTTTAATTCTTTTTTGAAGCATTGGGGATTGAAACCAGGGATGCTCTCCCACTGAGCAACACCCCCAGCACTTTTCATTTTTTATTTTGAGACAGGATTTAGCTAAATTGCTCAGGCTGGTCTCAAATTTGCAATTCTCCTGCGTTTGCCTCTGGAGTAGCTGGAATTTCAGTCATGCACTTGGTTTTTATTTTAATATTTTAAATGTGAGGCTAGTTTTTATTTTAACATTTTATTTCAGCCTATTTTCATTTAAATAGCAATTGCATTCTATTAATTAACAAATCCTGAATTGATTGTAGCTCTGGATCTTATAGTGAGTAACTTGTTTCTTCTATCACCTTTTGAAGTGACCTTGGAAAAGTCATTCTACTTGACTTCTGTCAATTTTGTCTTCTGTAAATATGAAGATAATGATCTAGTTTGTCCCTAATCCCTGATACACTATCTAAAATTTTAAATATTTATTGAGTGAATTGCTAATTATATTCAAGGATATAAAGAAATAGGAAACCCAATTCTTACCCTAAAACAGATTAAAATCTATTTTGCAAAAAAAAATTCATGTTACTATAAGTACATGGTCATTTAAGTATTAGAAATGTTTGGAGGGAGAGGTAAATGGAGACTGTAGAAGTCATGGAAACTCAAAGGAAACAGAACACAATATAAATCTAAAGAATCTGAACGTTAATGAAAAACCCCTCAAACCTTGTAAGTTCATTATTTCTTCATCAGCTCCTAGTAAATCTTATACAATGGCAACTTGCATTAGTTTTGAGTATTTTTGTGTTTTATGATTTAAACTTGTCTTTTGAAGCTCCCACTCTAACTTAAACTAATATTTACTGTCTGAAAAATGATGTGCAAACATGGATTAATATATTAAAGGAAAAAATCAATTTAATTCTTGTTAAAATATTGACTGTTTTAAAGTCACATCTTTTAGCATGCCAAATAATCTTCTAACTCATTTTGTAATAAATCCCTCTTTCTTGGTCAAAGAGACAGGCACAGTCAATTAGATTCTCTATCCCCATAAATTTGAGTCTTGAGCAGAGGTTCCCTGGGTGGGAGATTGTCACTGAATCATTTGAATGCAAGAGAATTCTACAGAAAATTTCCATGAATAGATAAATTTTAGTTGCTATGATCCTTGGGGTGTGTGTTGGTTCCTGTTGACTTGAAGTCTTGTTCAACATTTCCATTGATATTATGAGTTACTTAAGTTGTGTTCAAAAGAAGAATCTTTTTATGGAACAAAATCAACTTGAGTATTTAATAAATTAATGATGGAGTGAAATTAAAAGCTGTGTCACAAGCCTCGGTTTGTGTTTTTTGGGCTATGTATCAATTAATGTGACTTAGTGACTTAAAAACATTTTATTACCTCTCACCATTCTGTGAGTTACTGGGGAGTTCTTTTGGTTTAGGCTGGCTGGGCAGGTTGGGGTTTTGGTTTGTCTCATTCACGTGAATGGTGATTGGCAGATTGGTTCTAGCTGGGACTCCTTCACATGGTAGATCTCCATCAAGCTCCTGAGATGACAAGCCCTAATGTGCAATCACTTTTTAAGATGTTGCTTGTATCACATTTATTTTTATAACATCATATTTACTTTAATCTGATTAGCCAAAATATATCACTTTGCTAAGTCTAGAATCAGTGTGGGAGGAAACCTCTCAAAGTCATGAATATGGGAAATATAAACAGATTTGGGGGCCATTAATGATAGTCATTTACCAGGGGCTTAGAAATATGAATATAGATAAGCTTTAAACTCCTTTACCTTTCTAGCCCCTTAAAATATAAATCAATTCAACAACAAAAAAACTTTGTAATTCTTTTTGAAAACCAGTTTTTGTTGTTGTTGTTCTTTGGAAAATGACAAATATCAAAGGAAGGCTATTTAAAAAAAAATCTCTTTTCTGGACTAATGTTCCGCTTTGTGGCATCTTCAAAGACAGACGAGTGTCAAATAACATGAGCATCATTACTACTGCAGAAGAAAAGAAGTGATAAATGACAATTTTAAAAACATAATATGTATTATAAGTTGGATTCTGGAAATAAAATTGTGTATGGAAAAAAGCTTTTCCCTTCAAGGAATATAATCTTTTCTAAAGTTTAAAAATTTTACTGATACATTATAATTAGTGGGATTTGTTATTACATATTAATAATGAACACAACAATAATTTAGTCAATTTTATTCCTCAGTGCCTCCCCTTTCAAGGAAGTTAATGTGGTAGACAGACCAATATTAATAATCTGGTATGACATCATTATAATAGGGATAAATACTCTCAACTTGGGCCCCATAGGAGAAGGCTTCCTGGAGAAGCTGATTTTGAAGATAAGTCTTGAAGGATCAAGAGTTAAGGGAAGAGTGTGGTTTGGTATGGTAAATGTTCTACACATATGGGTTACTTGTATAAAGAATGGAATGGAGAGGCTGAGATTGTAGCTCAGTGGTGGAGCACTTGTCTAGCATGTGTGAGGCACTAAGTTCGATCTTCAGCACCACATTATAAATAAATAAATAAATAAAGCAAAAAAAAAAAAGAATAGAATGGAGGATAGCATGGACTGTTTATAGGACGAGATTAAGGTTTTACAGGTCTTATACACCCAAATATTATATGGCTTTCCCATTTAAAATTGAAAACAAAAATAATACCAACTGTAAAATACAGGTAGGAAAGTCCTTCTGTCTGATTTTTGTCATGTTTAGTTTGATACTTCAAAATACAAATTCTGTCTGTATATTCATGCTCTGGTTTCTTCACAAGTGGGTGTTCATCTCCATGCAATAATTCATCTGCTAGTAAGTATCCATCCTTATTTGGTATTTCACCAAAGGGAGACAGTGGTCTTCTCTTTGCCTTCCGTATTGGCAGGTTGTCTTGCACATATTCTTCCCAACTTGAGTCTTGTCATACCTGAACTTTCCAAACTGAACAAATGCCAATGGTGTTTTCAGCACTACTTTTATAGAAGGGGTCTAAAACATACCAAAACAGTACATAGCAGGAGAACTAGGAATTATGCTATTTGTACACTGAGTTCTTTATTTTATTCCAAAGGAGAGGAAAAAAATTCTTACATTTTAGAAAAACACTAACAAAAATGTATGTGAACCACACATATAGTTTTAAATTTTCTATTGGTCACATTAAAAAAATAAAACCAAGGCACAAACAAAAAAATAGGTAAAATTAATTTCATTAATATTGTATATTTTATTTAACCGAACATATTCAAAGTATTATCATTTTATTGTGTGATTGACATAAAAATTGAGATATTTTACTTTATTGTTGCCATTATTGTTTCTAAGTGTTTGAAATCTGGTGCATATTTTACACTTAATACATACTACAATTCAAACTAGTAACATTAAAAGTGCTCCATACTCACACAATGCTGGTGCAGCTTTAAAAATTTAGATAGTGTCTCAGCCGGGAATGGTGGTGCATACCTGCAACCCCAGCATCTCCGGAGGCTGACAGGAGGATTGCCAGTTTGAGGCCAGCCTCATCAACTTAACAGGACCCTATGCAACTTAATAAGACCCTATCTCAAAATACAAACTAAAAAGGGATGGGGATGTAGCTCAGTGGTAAATTACCCCTGGGTAAATCCCTACTACCCCCAAATGAACAAACAAAACTCAAGAGATTGTGTCATAAGGATATTTAATTGTGCCTGATATTTGTTATTCCAATTTTATTGGATGTTTTTCTCTGTTCAGGTTCTGGTCCCCAAAAGAATGGATGTAAATTTCAAAAGCCCTAATACAGGTTCTACATCATTACCTTTGTACACACAGTTTTGTCCTAAGGCTACTTAAGGAGCCAAAAAAAGCATGCAGAGGTGAAACTTCTTCAAATGAATATTTATTCCTTCTCCCACTCCAATTAGAGAATGAGAGGATAGGGTATATACTTTGTGCTTTTTATTTTTTCTTCTGATTTTGGCTCACAGGTTGAAGGCACCTTATACAATAAATATTTGTTGAAATAAACAGGAATGAAATATGATAGAGACCTTATGAATAACTCTGTAGGGATATATATATATATATATATATATATATATATATATATGCATGTTAATACCTACTTGTTATGGAACCCCAAGTTGAAAGTTTATGAATCGTCTTTCTCTTGGGGGTAGCTTTCTTGAAGTATTTATCCTTACAACAGCTAATAGAATACCATATGTTGTAGGATAGATGAATAAAGCCCAGAGTTCTTGCCCCTCAGTCTGAGATGTCAGACTCTCCTCCAGGATCACATTTTATTCTTGTTCATTAGTTCCATGTCTATTAAGAATATACTAAGTGCTACAAATTTCTCTAGTCATTAGAGACAGCTGTAAACAAGATAGGCGAAGTCTCTTCTCTCATGGTCTAGCCAGTCTGTTAGGCATTCCCAGATCTTTTTGTTTTTCTAGGTCTCCCTGCCTTAATAAGTTTTTTAAAGAATATTTTTTTTATTAATATGGAAAACTTCAAACACATTTAAAAGCTAAAAGAAGTGTAGTCTCCCATTATCCGGTTTCACCAATAATGGACTTGTAGTCAATCCTGTTTCATTGATACTCTCTCCCCTTACTCCATTTTGAATTACTTTGATCATACACATCACATCATTTCACTGACAGTTTTTATATTGCCTCTCCCACACTAAGATTTACACTATCATATTTCATTATTTGTGGCAATTTGTACAAGATTTTATATATAAATGGGTGTTTGTAATGAATATGCAATATATGTACATATGAATCTTTATCCTTTTTATGTTTTGATTACTACTACTCATCATGGCCATATCCACATACAATATTTCCACAACAACTCTGCACTGGAGATAGAATCATTATAATTAATTATGGATATGAATAGAGCGCCCACTGAGGAGTTGGTGATTATCCCCAAACTCTTTGATACCAGAAGTGCCCTGGTTCTATGAGGGGAAAATGACAGTAGGTCTTCTGATCCCAGTATGTATCAATGACAATTGCTAAAGCATCTCCTACCTATGACATACTTATGAACCCAGCCTAATTCTATCTTAAATTTGGGAGCCACCTTGGCACAAAATCATGAAAAGTTAATTTCTGTTTTACTATAAATTACTGTGATTTCTAAACTTGTTTGGAATTGCTGCCCGTGCCTTGCACTCACCCATACCTGGCTTTCCCTGACCAGATAACAACCCTCTCTGAAACCTCAGTGGCGCCTCATAAATTCTGGTGTTGAGATCTAAATTTATTCCCTACCTTGAAATGTTAAGCCATGTAGATCATTAACCTACTATCTGCCTTTGTATTATGCTTGTCAAAATCCTGTTATCTGTAGTTCTCAAGACTCCCCCATTTTGCAACTTTTTGTGCTATAAAACTGTGTTCCTGGAGAGCTGGGGTACTGATCTCTAGCTCAGGGTTTTTGGGCCAGCTCCAGTATACACCAATACAAGCTTGCTTTAAAATTGGAGTTGGTGTTCTTTTCTTTGCGTAGGGGTTTAACAATACCTTACCCCAGCAAGCATTATTCTTCTTTGCCTTCTCAGATTAGAAAATACATTTGCTTTGTAACATAACCTTGATATTATTTCTAGGGAAATAAAAATCTTGGGTTATTATATTAAAGGACAATTACCTCCTTTAGGTTTTTATTTTTAAAATTTCAAATTTAATTAAGTTCTCTGTGTAGTGTGCTCATGTTTTTAATTGATTTTGTCACACTGAAAATCCTTCAGAGGCTATTTTATTTTAAATAAAATTCAGTACAAAAATCTTAACATGATCTTTTTTCCCCCTCTAACTTGACCTACAGCTGTTCCCCTCCCCAACCTTGATACCTCCCACCTCTCGGGCCTTCTTTAAGATTCTGGATCTTCTTTACCTCAGGAACATCCCACAAATCTATTATATGTGCCTGAAATGTTCTTGTCTCTATTTTGCTTCATGTGGCTGAGTTTTAAAACAATATTCCAACAGCATTACAGAGAGTACTACTATATCTATCATTTAGAACAGAAAACTGGAAGAAATAAGGAGGAGGTAAGAATACCATAGAAAATACTCCTGGAATCAAGCTAAAAGATGAAGACAACTCATGGTAAAAAACAAAAACAAAAACAAAAACAAAACATAGAAATACAGGTATGCTAGATAATACATCATTATCTTGCCAATCTAAATATTTTTTCCAGACTCTGTTTCCTTCCTATTTAAAATGAAGCATATATCCTTCAATAAACTTTTTTCTTTTTCAGATATTGTGTTAAGTGCAGGAAGTACAAAGAAGAATAAGCTTGAGTCTGAGTCCTTAAGGAGCTGAGAAAGACGAGAAAACTAAATAAAATGTTTTAACTCATACAGCCAGGAACAAAGGGGGAAAATACCTTGGTTATCAGTGAGGAAATGGCATTTGAGAAACAAGGAAAGTTATCCCAGACAGAAGGAATAGTATGAACAAACTCACAGGCCTTTCAAAGAGCATGATGTGTTGGAAAATGATAATTGGTTAACTAAATACTGAACATTTCAAATGTTCATGTTACTGAATAGAGCAAGTAGTCTATGGTGGTTGTTTTGTCTTCTTTGAGTAGTACCAATTATTACATTAGCTATTTTTCCACCTTTGAAATATCAAAGAAAATGAACCAGTGACATAATGTGGGATCAATAATTGATGTTTGAGGAACAGCATGCTAGAGAACAACAATGACTAATCAGGGACTGGTAGCAAGCACTGTTCTTTGGATTTAGCTGAAGAGATTGCTATCACCTATAGTGGGCAGGAAAGATTTAATGGAAATGATAGGGTTTCCCTTGGTTGTTCAAAAAATATAGTTGAACCTTATTATTTGCAGATTCTGTATTTGTGAAATATTTGGTGAAAAATTTGAGTCACCCAATGTTCATGTTCCCCGCTGAGGTTGAACAAGGGGATCCTTTGCCTTCTTTTTTTAACTCCCATACTGGAGACAAGTGTCCCTTCTCAGTCTCTTTATTACCATTTAAAAACAAAATTTTGTGCTTTTTTTGTTGATAATTTTACTGTTTAAAATGATCCGCAAGTATAATTCTGGAGTGCTGTTTAGTTATATGCAAGAAGGCTGTAATGTTTCTTATAGAGAAAAATACATGCATTACATAAGCTTTGATTAGGCATGAGTTATAGTGTAATGAGTTCAATGTTAATAAATCACCAATATATATTAAATAAGATGCTTTAAACAGAAACACAGAAATCATGATTATTTGTTGACCAATTGACAAAAATGTGACTAGAGGCTCACAGGTATCTAACCCTGCATTTTCCCTAGGAGAAATGGTTCCATATTTGCTAATTCAGCATTTGCAGATGTCTATGGAACCCAACTACTGTGATTAAGAACTGACTCTATATATCAGGGGCTGATGTTGAAGTAGAGGATTAAAGTTATAGTCAAAAGAAACAGATAATAGGATAATTATTAAAACAATGAGGGCTTTATTCATAGAAGCAAGCACAGGCTGATGTGAGAAGGACTATCACTTTAAAGCAGGAAGGTCAGGGATGGATTTTTTGAAGGTGACTATATGCACTGAATTTTGACAGGTAAGTAGGAATCTTTCAAATGAGAAAGAGAGGAACATTTTGCAATGGCTCAGTTTAGTGAGAGAACACAGTTCTTTCAAGGAACTTAAACTAGTTCAGGATGACTAGAAAAAAAGGCTGAAAGGTTTTTGAGAGAAGTTTCTAGGCAACTAGGAAGGAGTTTGATACAGGAAAGGCTTTATACAGGATGTTAAAAATTCTGTTTATCCTGAAGACAATGTGGAAGATGATGAAAATTTTAAGCTCTCTTTTTTGACATGATTAGAGCCAAGTTTTAGAATTATTGCTGTTAAAGACAATGACGATGATGGCAATTGAAGATGAACTGATATGAGGGCAGCTTAAAACACAGAGATTAATTAACTATTGCTATTGTTTAGGAAGAGCCAGAAAAGACCTTAAAACATGACAGTAGCATTGGTCTTAGAGAAGGATGGGAAAAGTTTGAGCAGTTAGAAAAAGAAGTGCAGGCAGTCTTTGCGGGAAATAACATGAGCAAGCAATTTACTTGGATTCTCTGGTATTTGATAGACGTTTGAAAGGCTTGTGTGGAGAACCAGAGTTATGGAACAGTTAGTGACTAGTTTGAAAATATTGGTGAAGTCAGTGGAAAGGCTATAAAATAAAATAAGATTTCATTCTCTCAAAAACATTAAAATTATAAACTTTATTATAACATATGCACTTATCATTTTAATTATACAATCCAATGGCATTTAATATATTCAAAATGTTGTGCAAACAGCAACACCATTCCTCTTCATAATAACTCTTATCATCCCAAACTGAAATGCTATCTCCAATGAAAAATAACTGATGTCCTTTTCTCCCTGCCTCCTTTTTCATATCTCATTCTTGGGAGCCACCTTTCTATTTTTCTCTCTCACTACAATAACTCTAGAAACCTCATGTAAGTAAAATCATGAATGTTTGTACTTCTGTTTCTGGCTTATTTCACTTATCTAAATCACTTAACACCGGTTATTCAGTAGCTGGATTCTAATTTTCATTCTACTCTAGATTCTATATTTTAGAATAAATGTCTAGCTTTGTACTTGATATATTTTTTTTTTTACTTAATGTTTAAGGGCATTTCATTCTAGGAAATTATAAACTCAGAGTTCATAAGGACAATTTCGTCTACTACTGGGTCTCCCATACAGAACTTTATTGGTCTATTAAGTGTCTTCAGTTTGTGAATATTTTCATTTCAATTATAGTTCATGAATTTTAGACCCTTTGCAAAGTTCCATTTAGTCTTAACGGGAGCATAAAATAAATAGAACTCAGGAATCAAACTTGAAGGGAAATTTACTTTCTGGGGATGTGATATGAAAGCTCTCTTTTTTGATACAAGGTAATTTCTCTTGAGATAGAGAAATCCGCTCTACTTTAAAATGGAACACCCCACGGCTTATCTTTCAGGTGGTTGGAAAGTATCCGAGAGCTGTCAAAGTTACTTCAAGTTTTGTCTTGGGGGCATCCCTAGGTCATTACGGTTTTGTCTGTAAGTCGAGTAATTTTGGAGAGGACACTAATCCTTTGGAGAGTTAGTGGTTTAGCTTAGACTAGCCCGTGTTTTCCAATCTTGTCCACACCACACAGTATAAGGTTTTGGTAGGCTACTAAGGTAAACATGCGCAGCACACCGCTCTCAAGGGGCTCTCCATCCCGCTTATTCTTTCCAGTTGACACGCGACAGCCCTCACACCGAGGGTGAGCTGAAAGTCTCGCAGATTCTGCCTCTCGGATCTCGTAATCAGGTTTCGTCTTTAGCCTTTAAGAGAGCCACAAGGTAAAACGGAACCAGGCACGCAAACCACGCAGACACGCACAAACCAAACCATCCTACTTGTCCAGTGCGCACTCCGCGGAATTTACGTCTCTTCCCGGCAGTCTCCGGGAGTCACCGCGAGACTTCATTAATTCTCGCGAGATTTATCGGCAGCCATCTTCTTGGGGGTGCTGGGAGCCGGGAAGACCCCCCGAATCGTTCCCATTGAGCTGCCCTTCGTCTTCGCTTTCTTTACTTTTGCCTCTTGCGTTGCCAACAAGCACCTAGTCCCGAAGCTGAGAGGAAGCCCGGGTCTAAGCGCGTTTCGCGCTCCCGGTTCGGGAAGACTCGCTGGGGAGTAGGGTAGGGGGAGGGCCCGGGCAAACCGTTGCTGCCTCAGCCCAGGCCGGGGTCCGGGAAGGGGGAGCTCCTAGCACCCCGAGGACTCGCGGCCTGCGGCGATCCTCCGCGGAGCTGTTCGCCGATCGGGGCTCGCGGGAACCTGCCACCGGCGCCTCCCACCGCGGCCCGCGCGGGCGGCGCGCGGAGGAGGGGGCGGGGGCAGCGGCGGCCGTAGCGGCTGCGACCTGGGCGGGCGGAGGAGTGTGACGGGCCTCGGGGCCCCTGTGGATGGTTTCTAAAATGATCATTGAAAACTTCGAGGCACTCAAGTCCTGGCTCAGCAAGACTCTCGAACCCATGTGAGTATCCGGGGGATATCTCCTTGCAGGGATAGCTGTGGTGGGTAGGCAGACACTCAGATCTGTGGTGTTTCCCCAAAGTGCCTGCGGTGGAGGCCAAAACGGTGATCAGAGGTCCCAGGGCTGTTTTCTCCTCTGCCACTCTCGCGTCCAGGTCCAAGTATAACGCCGAGAGCCTGAGCTGAGCTTTATTTATCAGGGAGCTGAATTTTGAACCGGTGTGTCTCTCGTTTTCCCGTTATGTGTAGACCGACCTCAGCCTCCTCGCACACACGTTTTCTGAGGGCCTCAAAATCCGTTTCTTTTTCTTTTAGTGAATTCGAGCATAATCTCCTGTCCTAAGACTATTTCACTTTTTTAAAAATGAAATGGGTGGCCTCTATTAGACATTAGGACAGTTCTAGTTAAATATCTCATGTTTCACCTAAATACAATCACTAAAAGAAAGGCCACGTCTCCCATGTGCTGTCTGGCTCATCTGCACCACTTCTCTTAACTGATTGAAGATGTAACAGGTGCTAGGATTCCCAGTAAAATTCCCTTTTCCCGCCTACACGTTCGTTCACTTGGAGAGGTGGGAGAAAATTCAGTCTCCATCCATCTGGAATATTAGTTTTAAGTGGAATGCTGTAAGTGGCCTGGGCTTACGGGTGAGTTTAGAGTTCCGAAATGTCTTCTGTTGGAAATTTTAAGGAGTGTTTTAAACACTTACCTGTTAATACAAAATAAATCATGGACTGAGTGCTTTATCGGATTTGGTTGGTTTACAGTCAGCAATTAAAATACAAAGGGGAAATTTAAGACATTTATTAAGCTGTTATGAACTGTGAGAGGCTTTGGGAACAGAGCTTTTTAAATTTCAAAGCTACAGGATGTAATAAACAAGTGAATAGGTCCATTTCAGATATTGATAGTATCAATAGTGTTATGACCATTGTAATAATAGAGGATCATGTAAAAGAGTGATTAGAATTGGGGCTACTTCACATAGGATGGTCAGACAGAAGGCCTTTGAATAGGTCACATTTTAGCAACATTTCAAGAGGGGAAGGAACCATCTGTGTGAAAGTCTGAGCAAGGACCATTCTTTGCAGAATGGAGAGCAGATGCAAAGGCCCAGCCAGTAGCAGACATGATCCTGTTGTGTTCCAAGGAAGAGAAAGGCCATTGTGGCTGTAAGGTATTTTGTGATGGGGAAGTGGAAAGACATGAAGTTGGAGAAGTAGCAGGGCCAAGTCATATAGAATTTTTTAGTCCATGATGAGGAATCAGGATTTTATTTAAAGTGTAATACAAAGATATTAGAAGATATAAAGCAGGCAAGGACTGATTTAATTCTGCCTGCTTTGTTTAAAGGAGATTAAGGGGGAAAGAATGAGATGAAGGAACCTATTCTGATGGAGATGTGGTTGTTTGCATTAGATAGTGGAGACAGAAAGAACCAAATATATTTCTTAAGTAGATCTAATAGAATGTGCTGATAGATTGGCTATGGGAAATGAGGAAAAGGGAAATCAAGGATGATGCCAAAGAAGTTAGTCTAAGCAACTATAGTAGGCTGAAAGAAAACAGGTTGGGGGAGGAGGGAAAAGTGATTGGCTTTGATTATTAAGTATGAGGTATTGTACACCTAAATGAGATGTCAATTAGGAAGTTGGATATATGATTCTAGAACTCAGGTCAGCACTAGAGAAATTTGTAGTCATGCAGGTGATATATAAAGTCATAGTATTGTGGGAGATGTCCTAGGAAGCGTGCTTAGGGAAGAGGGGAGGCCTAGAACTGAGGTAGAAAAACTGGGCTGTATGTTAACTAAAGAAAGAACAAATGTGTGACAGAAGAGAATCATTAACTTGATAGAAAACTGCAGAGTGGATGAAAAAAGATAGAGGCAGATAAGTGGCCCTTAGATCTGAGGTGGAGGTCATTGGTAATCCTGGCAAAGTAGTTTCATTTGAGTGGAATAGTGCAGATGGAAGTTGTATTTCAGGGGGCTGGAATATATAGCCTAGTGATAGACCATGTTCTTAGTGTGTTCAAGGCCCTAGGTTTAATCCCCAGGACCCCAAGAAAACCCCAAATCAACAAAGATAAAAAAATAAAGTAGTTCTATTGCAGTGGAATGTAAAGAGCACAGCATAAGAGTTGAGAGGGAAGAACTCTAGGGCCTAATGGCTTGTACCTCTGCCACTTAACTAGCAGCTGTATCATATTCAATAAGTTAATGCCCGTGTTTCCTCATCTGTAGAATGGGGAGAATAATATATATAAAGAAAATCATAGAACACTGCCTGATATGTGCTTAGCACTTGATAAGAAGTTAAAAGAAAACTTTGGAAAATGTTTTGGGTTGATATAACTTCCATTTTTTTGTAAACATTCAGTTTTTAAATTTGAACAACTGAGTATTCAGTTTCAAATCAGCTGTACTGTCAGTTCCCCTTTTCTTCATTAACCTGAAAGAGATTATTTGTAACTACTTGTGTTGCTGTCTCTTTAGTTCCATTTCTTTTAGATGATGACTTAACTTATCCTAATTCTTTTTAAGACAAGTGGTTTCTAACTTTAGTTTGTTATCCAATGGGGTTTTTTTTTGGCTTCAGTTTAACATTGTAATTGAAAAACTACACCTGTTTGAGAGAGGAGCATAGGAAAAACCAAGGATAAGATATAACTTGAGATTTATATAGAACTTTTAAGCGACTTATATTAGTATTTTATGGTTTTGGATTTATCACAGATTTTAAATGATTAATTCTGCAAATTTTAATTGAGCACTTGACCTATTACTCAAGTGTTCATCGGTGTGCCAGATATTGGGGAAATATTAGGAAACAAGACACAAAATGACTGTCTTCATATCATTTACCATTTGGAAGGGAAGACAGCTGTTGAACAAGAAATTACAAAATTGTGGGGTTTTCTTAAAGTCAAAATATATAAATGCTGTGAAAATACATGGGGAGGTAAGGAAAGGCCTTCCTAGCATACTAACATTTGATCTCAACTTGGAAGGATGAAGAGTAGTTTGCTAGGGTAAAAGAATGGAAACAGAGACCCATGAAAGCATGCCATTCTCAAGGTTTGGGAGAACAGATTGTACAGAAGTCCTAAAAAGAGAAAAAAGGTGTCTTGGAGGGATTCAAAGAAATCGAAAAAAGAGCAAAAGAAGAATAGTAGTAGAGAGTTCCAGAGAGAGGAGCCAGATCACATTGTACTTTGTTGAGTCATGTTAAGAATTTTGGATGTTATTGAAGGATAGAGGGAAGCCAATGAAAGGTTTTAGGGCAGGTGAGTTTTCAGATTGATGGAGATGAGGTTGGGTGAATGCCTGGTTGCATTTTTTAGCATGAAATAAAAGTTTGTAAGTATTTTATTTGGTTATGAGTTCTGTAGTTGGATCAGTGTTTTAAGTTTGTTTTTAAATTATTGAAAATGTAGATATTAAAATGTCATTTGTTGTCTCAAGCATTTGCTTAGTCATACTTGTTAATAATAATGTAAACCTAGATGTTGGTCTGTCCTCTAACATTCATGTGAAGTCCTTGGACAAAAAAATTAAACTCTTTTGTTCTTTTTTGTTTGTTTTTTAAATATAAAAATTTTTCTGCTCTATTTTAAAGATTTTTTTTATAGGCTTACAATCACTAAATGTCCACATTTTAATCATATTATAGACTTTTAAAAAAAATACACCTCAAGATGTAGTAATCAGACTCTTCAGTTTTTCAGAAAACAGCAGGATAGATTTAATGTTGTGCTCAGATTCTGGAGTTTAGTTGGGAAGAATAGAATACCTCCTCTTTTGCTTTTGTGAGATGCTGTGGAGGTAGTATTGTATAGTGGAAAGAGAAGAAGCCTTTTGACTACATAGATCAATATTCAGATTTCACTTTTGCCATTTATTAGCTGAGTGCTAGGCAAATTAACTTGTCCTTTTTGAATATACTAAGGAGAATTTTACTGGTTTCTGTCTGTAATTGCAAGGATTTAGTGAGACATATATTAAAGAACCTAGCTTTTCCCTCTTTCTTACATACTGGTTGATTAAACACTAATAGGTTACACTACTATTGTTATTGTTTGTATTGTCTTTCCTAATACTGCTGCCACTACCATCTTGACATTTGCATGCATTTTTAAATGTTTTGTATTCCAGGTTTTATTAGACATTGTTACCTGTGTTTTGCAGAAGATGACACTGAGGCACTGAAGCACAGTTGATACTTCTTCACAGTGGTTTGAACTCAAGCTTTTTAACTCTAGAGCCATGACTATTCTTAATTTACTACTACACAATAGTGGGTTTTTTTTTCAATTTCTATATGTACTTTTTTACTTTTCTATTTTCCTAGTAACTTTATTGAAAAAGAAAAAATTCTAAAGCATAGTGGTTATTGATCCTTAGCAGAGATTAATCATGAAACTTCCTTGGAGTTTTTGTGGTGTTTTCCCCATTATCCACAATTATTACTATGAAGTATACCTTTCTCACCACATTAAAGTTTATTTTGTTCCTAACTTAGAGGAATAAGTGTTCTTTGGAGTTTGCAAAATGATCTTTTTCCTTCTGAAATTTTGATCATGTTGACCTCTTTTTATCTTTCCCTTTCTACTGGCTCTTTTTGGCCAAGTGAGTCAGTTTTCTATTCCATAAAGAAGAAAGACTCAACAAGAGTAGTAGCAAAAATAAAATTGTATTTTTCTTCTAGTCACTTTTTTGCTGGCTTCATTTTCCTTTCACTGTTAAATTGTGAAATCCAATACTTTTTGCTTATTTGCCCTATTTCTTAATCCCTTGTAATATAATTTCTTACCATGCATATTCAGCCAAAACTGCTTACCTCAGTGTTATCAATGAATTTTTGTTTACCAAATGTAAAGACTAAAGTTTTAGGGGTTAGGGTGGTAGCTCAGTGGTAGAGTGCTTGCCTTACACATGTGAGGCACTGGGTTTAATCCTCAGTACCACATAAAAATAAACAAATAAAAAGGCATGCCTTCTATCTACAACTACAAAAAAAAGACTGAAGTTTTTATATTCTTTGACCTATGTGTGTAACATCAGACAATGTTAATGATGATTTGAGGTACTGAGTATTGAATGTAGGGTTATGTGTCTGAGGTATACCTGCAGCCCTTTGATGGTGCCTTTTTAACTTCGTATTTAACTTCCTATTTGCTTGGATCCCTGATACTTTAGCTCTCTTTCTTTTGAATTAGTCTTATGGACTTTAATTTCTTTTCTTGACTCTGAATTGTATTTTTCAAAGTCATTACATTGATTTTTTATCTTCTCATGTAATCATTTTTACTCTTGATATCTTACTCATTTCTGCTGTGGTTTGAGTGTTTTGTCCCCTCCAAAACTCATGTTCAAATTTTAATGGTTCATATAACACATAAACATGTGGGACTTTTTATTTTTTTTTGGGGGGTGTCAGAAATTAAACCCAGAGGTGTTTCATTGAGCCACATCCCCAGCCTTTTTTTATATTTTATTTAGAGACATGGTCTCACTGAGTTTCTTAGGGCCTTGCTAAGCTGCTGAGGCTAGCTTTGAACTTGTGATCCTCCTGCCTCAGCCTCCCGAGCTGCTGGGATTACAGGTGTGTGCCACCCAATTAGGACCTTTTAAGAGGTGATTAGGCCATAAAGACTGTCTTCATGGGTAGGATTAATGCCTTTATAACCCCCTTTTGCTTCTTTGCCATTCTGTGAGGAACAGTGTGTTCCTTTCTTCTAGGCTCTGCCTTGGGATCAGAATTGCCAAGCCTTCTAATGCCCTTATTTTTGACTTCACAGCATCCAGAACAGGGAGCTAAAAAGTCTGTGTTCATTAAACATTACCCTGTCTGGAATATTTTATTATTGCAGCCAGATGGACTAAGATAATTGCTATAGATGGTTTCTGTTTAATAATCTGCCATTGGTGCTTAAGATCCAAAGAATGATTAAAGACTCCCTTCCTGAGCATAAATATACTTAAACATTTTCTTCAAATTTCAGAGCTTGTTAATGGACTCCCCGTGAGAACTTCTACTGTGGGCATTTATTTTTCACATAAATGTTTACTAAACTACTTCTCAAAACTTTAAGCTCTTATTTCCAATTGCCTGCATCTGTCACCTGAACATTCAGTTACATTTCTGAAAAGAAATATTCTCTAGGTTCACTTCATTTCATTTCATTTCTGCAGATTATCCAGGCTTGAAATTTTACATTTTGGCATCTCTTCCCTCCATTTCTTGTACCCCTACTTAATCATCAGGTCCTATCTCATTCTTTTAACAATTCTTAGTGACATTGCTTAATAGGAAGCTCATATTCCTTTTGTCTACCAGCACAATTTGTTTTCTAACAAAATCTTCCTGTCTTTGGTCTTTCTCCCTTCCAGTTCTTTTGATGTGGATACCCAACCTTTTTTATTTTATTTATTTTGGTAGAAGGGTTTAACCCAGGGATGTTTTATCATTGAACTACATTCCACAGTTCTTTTTTTTTTTTTTCTGGAGACAGTCTCGCCAGCTTGCTGAGGCCGTCCTAGAACTTGTGATCCTCCTATCTCAGCTTCCCAAGGTGCTTGGATTTTGGGCATATATCACAGCATCTGGCTCCAACCTTTTTAATATCCTTTTGTTTAATCCAGATTTTCAGCATTTCTAGATAATAAATTGCATTCTTTTTAGCTTGGCTTACAGAATCTAATGATCTGCTTAAATTATCTTTCTACTTATATTCCTACTATTTTTTTTCTTCTCATGTAATCATTTTTACTCTTGATGGAACTCAGCTTCCATTCTCTGTCACGTTGAATTTTGCTTCAGAGAAATACTTATATGAGCAGTTTGCAGATTAAATAATCTGTGGACCTATTTCTCTATTTTTACTTCATAGTACCTTCAAGAGGAGAAAATGTTTAAGCTTAAAGTTATTCAGGTAACTTAGTTTTTGTGGGGGGAAGACATTGAAGAATATTAATATCTACTCAGTAAAGTATTACATGGTACAATGTTCAGGATTGCTGCTTTCATAGAGCTGCACAAAAAAGAGTTGCTTTCAGTAATGTTGATCTGATAAATTTTACAGTTGGTAGAAGAGTTAATATTTTGCAATTAATTATTGGCCAAAATGCTTTTTATTACCCATTCATCCCCTTAACTTTTGATAAGTTGAATCTTATGACCACATTTTACTGCTACATTCTTATTTGACTTTTCACTGTGAGTTCCTGACTAATTAAATTTAAATTTAGCATTTTTTTTTGTTTCAGCATTTTTATAGTGCTTCTCAAAATCATTTTATATGTATAAATCAAGAGACAGTGATAGTATTATTAGTAAAGTGGAAAGTAAGATATTCTCATGTGTGATGTGAACATACTGAGAATGACATAACTCAAGCTTGAGAAAAATGACTTCCAGGAATATTTTTTTTCTTCATCATACTTTCCTTATCCCCAAGAAAAGGGAATGAATAAAAGAAACAAGATACAGTAAACCCTTCCTACTAGGTTTATTACTCTCTTACTACCTTATTTATGTAAGAAAATGCCTTTCACTTTACAAACTGTTAAATGCCTTTTTTTGGGGGGGGGGGACCGGGGATTGAACTCAGGGGCACTTGACCACTGAACCACATCCCCAGATGTATTTTTCTTTCTTTTCTTTTTCTTTCTTTTTTATTTTTTAGTTGCAGATAGGTACGAAACCATTTATTTATTTATTTATGTTTATTTTTTTAGATGCATGGACCTTTATTTTATTCATTTATTTTTATGTGGTGTTTAGGATCAAACCTAGTGCCTCACACTTGCTAGGCAAGCGCTCTACCACTGAGCTACAATGCCTGGCCCCAGCCCTATTTTGTATTTTATTTAGAGACAGGGTCTCACTGAGTTGCTTAGCACTTCACTTTGAACTTGTTAACCTCCAGCCTCAGCCTCCCAAACTGCTGGGATTACAGGCATATGTCACTGCGCCCGGCTAGAAGCTTATTTTTAATTTAGGATTATATTTAGTGTCTTTGGTTTGTGTAAGTAGTGGGGTGTTTGAGATCTGTTACTTACGATTCTTTCTGAGAAATTTTACCAATATACGGGCAAATTTTATCCTTTTCTGTGTCGAGGTCTTACAAATCTTTTGTTTTTTTTTCCTCCCTGGCACATATTCTGCAAGTGGTATATTACCAGATTGAGGAAATTCTCTTTTAACTGCTGTTTTTGTCATGTAAGGGTATTGAATATGTTAAATTATCTTTTTTTTTTTTTTGCATCTGTTAAAATGAGCATATTGTGTTTTTTCCCTTTTATCTGTTAGAGTGGTATATTTACATGGGTTGACTTTTAGATGTTAATCTAGCCTTGCATTTACTGTGATAAAAAACATCCTCCTGATTATGGTGTATTATTTTTAAAAAAAACAATTGCTGGATTTGATTTGCTAATACTAAAAAAAAAGTGGAGAATCATTCTGTCCTATTTTTCTGAAAAATTTTACAATTATTATTATTTTTTTCTTAGTTATATGTGTTCTTCACCAGTGAAGCCATCTAGGACTGAAGTTTTTTGGTTTTGGGAAGGTTGGTTGATTACACAAAATCAGTCTTTAATAGGTATTCTGTGTCTTTATGTGCCATTTTCAAGAATTTTTCTGTTTAGAAGTTAAAACTATTAACAAAGTTGTTTACATTGTAGTCATTCATTTCATGACTATAGGATTTACTATGTTTTACTTTTTTTGTTGATAATTTTGTTCTTTTATTTTCTTCAATTTTTCTAATAGTTTGTCAATTTTCTTCATTCTAAAGAATGTTGTTAGGTTTTTTTGTTGTTTCCTTTTTCTCTTTCACATTTTTATTTTTGTTTCTTTTTTAATCTATTTATTTTATGTTTAGTTTATTGTCTTATTTCCCTCTTCCGGGGGAACCTTGGTCACCAGTTTTTCACTTCTCAGCTGTTTTATAATGTTGTCCGTTGCCTCTGTCTTCTGTTGTTTGTGGTGAGAAGCAGACTTGTCATTTAAACCTTGTTCATCTGTGTAATGTATCTATTTTTCCCCCTTTGGCTGCTTTTAAGATTTAGTTTGTTTTATTTGTCAGCAGTTTGACTGTGGTGGCTCAGGAGAGAGAGAGAGAGAGAGAGAGAGAGAGAGAGAGAGAGAGAGTGTTTTCTTTCTGGGTTTGCTAATTTGGATCTGTTTTGGTGTCCTTAATCAGTTTTCATCAGGTCTTGGTCATATGTCTTCAAACTTTTTTCTGCCTCATTTTTCTTTCCTCTTTTTCTGAGATTTCAGTCAGTTACTTGTGTGGTAGATTCTTTGATATTGTCCTATAGATCTCAAAACTATGTTCTTAAGTGATCTCTTGTAGTTCTTCTTTACTACTCCTAGAACTACTGCAGAAGTTTTAGTTGGTAAGTGCTGATGAGTGGTTGTAGATGTAGTGATTGTGACTTAGGGATGTGGGGATTCTGGTCTATCTTAATAGCCAATATGTATGTGACTTAAAAATAATTTAAAGTTTGGTTGATACTCCATGTGTGGCAGATTTTTCTTGACTTTTTATCAGGAATGAAAAAAAAAAAAAACGTGGTTTGGGGTTTTCTTTTCTCTAATGCAAGATTTGTTGCTTTCTAGAGTTTAGTTCATTTGTTAGGTGTATGTGTGTGTCCTCTCAGCTCTTGAGGCTTTAAAAAATATTGTAGTTTCCCATCTTAAGTGACTTGTTTTTGTAGTTAGGGTGAGGGGAATGGTATCTTTTGATTTTTCTGCATCCATCCAGAAGTGGAAAGTCTACTGTAGTTTTAATGTGCATTTGTTTTATGAATTATGTTGGGAGACATTTTTAATTGCTTCATCTATCTGTATGTTTTTTTTCATGTCAGTTCCTCCTACTCTATTTTTTTTCTGTTACATTGTTGCTTTCCTAAAATTTTTATTTGTAGGGATTTTCATATATTAGATAAATTACTATATGGATTGCAACTTCTCTTCCCCATATTGACATATATGTTGATTCTGCTTACAGTAATTTTTCTTTCTTTCCTTTTGGAGATGAAGTCGCACTCTGTTGCCCAGGCTGGCCTCAAACTCCTGGGCTGAGGCAACTTTTCTGTTCTTGTCTCTCAAGTAGCTGGGACTAAAAGTATGTACTACCATGCCTGGCTTGGAAATTGTTTTAATATAGAGAGTGGAGTTATTTCATGGAGTCTGGATTTGTTTATAAGCTACACAAAACCTTTCCTATTCTGAGATGAGGATATTGATGATGGTGGTAATGTATTGATAGCTATCATTAATCGTGCTTACCAGGTTGCCCATGTACCGATTGATTTATCACAGTGAATGAACTTTAATAAATGATAGGCATACTACACACATACTGAGCCAGAGATTAAATAGTCTTTCAGAGAGTCCTAGTGGTATCATCCATGTGCTTTATAGTCTTTAAATTTTTTTGATACTGAGGATTGAACACAGGAATGCTTAACCACTGAGCCACATTCCCAACCCTTTTTTATTTTTTGTTTTGCAATCTTGATAAATTGTTTAGGGCCTAGTTGAGTTGCTGAGGCTGGCTTTGAACTTGTCATTCTCCTGCCTCAGCCTCCCAAGGTGCTGGGATTACAGTCATGCATCATCACCCCTGACAGTGCTCTTATTTTTAGTACCTCAGTCTTCTACCCACCTGAAATATATTTAAAAGAGGCGTGTAGGAAGTATGGATCCAGCTCTCTTATTATATTCACATGTGTACAAATTTATCCTTATACAATTAACTGCATAATATATGTGTTTTCCTAATGATTTGGGAGACTACCTTAATTCTATAATAAATTTTTATGTACATTTGGGTTTTTTCTAACTTTCTATATGTGTTATTGATCTATGTCTATTATACCACACTTTTATTTTGGGGGGATTTATAATTCCCTGTAAGATTAGTTCCCTGTTAATAATACTCATTTTCAGAATTTTCTGCCTATTTTTGCTTAACCCTCTCCCCCCACAGGATTATAGTATATGAGAAGTCAAATGTATAAGAAACATGTTTTGAATCTTACAGTGATACACCCATTGCTTAGATTCTGCCATTAACATTTTCGTGTACATGTCACTGTGTCCTTTTTGATTCATTTAAAAGTAAATTGTAGACATCAGTGCTCTTTACCCCAAAGATGTATATCATTACAGTTCAGTATTGGTTTAGTTTTCTCTTTAAAATTTAGAGTTTATGTACAATCAAATATACAGATAGATATTACGTGTACCATTTAATGAATTCAACAAATGCATCCATTGTTGTAACCCAGTCTCCCATCAAGGTAAAGAACATTGACATCACCCTGAAAAGTTTTCATCATTCTCCTTCTTGTGACCACACCTGTCACTAGAAGAAAGCACTATTCTGATTTTTTTTTTTTGCCATTATATATTAGTATTGCCTGAAAACACTATTCTGATTTTTTTGCCACTATATATTAGTATTGCCTGTTTTAGAACTTCTTACATATGGAATCATTGAGTATGTATTCTTTTGTGTAAGACTTCTTTTAAAAATAATGTTTAAAAGGTTTATACTGTTGCAAATACTTTGTTTTATTTTATTGTTGAGTAGTATTTCATTGTTAGAGTAATGTATAATTATTATAATAATGTCAATACTATTTTTAGTTCAGATTAACAGTTTCTTGTTAAATCTTTTACTTGATAATAATACATGCTTACTTTAATTAAAATAGTATAAAAATATAAACTAAAAGTGAGTCTTATGTCCCTTTTCTTATTCTCACATATACTCATAAACATGTAAAACTTAACACACACTTATTACATATTTATGTAAGTAGATAATTTTAAAAAATTTATTAGCTCATATTATGCCCATGCTACTGCAACTAATATTCCAGGTAACACTGCATATCCTGCCATAGGGGTATATTATTAAGTAGAATCCTATTCTTTCCAGTGTCTCCATAGTGTTACATTTAGTGAACATACGCAATTTGTTTGAATAGTGTTGTATTTACAGTATGACCTGTGACCAGTCTTAGTCCATTTCTGTTGCTGCAACTCAGTAACACAAATTGGGTAATTTATAAAGAAAATAAATTTATTTCTCACAGTTCCAGAGACTGGAAAGTCTCAGGTTGAGGGACCATATCCGGTGAGAGCCTTCTTTCTTCTTCTTTCTGATGAGTACTGTCTAAAGTCTCAAGGCAGTTGGTATGGAGCAGCACATAGCAAGTCCGAATAGGCTCATTAATGCAATCATTAGAGCTCTACTCTCATGACTTCATCTAATTCTGATTACTTCCTGAAGACCTCGCCTGGTTCTACCTCATGATGGGGATACAATTTTAACGTGAGTTATGGTGGTGACATCCAAGTTATAGCGGATGCTAGCCTCTTAAATTAATTTTCACAGTGTGAAAAGGTAGCAAATATAGCAGAAGGGCTTGAAATGTCTTTTTCTTTTGGACTTTTAGTATAACATGTAGTTTTTATGTTTAAAATGCCTGAAATTTAGTGTCATTGTGTGGACATACTACAGTTTGTATAATTATTTTGTTCCTGTCATTTAGGTTGTTTTCCTATTTTTTGACTCTATAAATATACATCTTCCTCTGTATTTTTCCATGTGTGTATACACTTTGTTCTCATTAGTAGGAATTGATTGCCAGAAATCATCTAATATTGTTGGAGGGTTTTTTTAGGATTAAGAACTGGATGTTTAGCTGGGTGAGGTGGCTCAGGCCTATAATTCTAGCTGTTTGGGAGGCCGAAGACAGGAGGATCACAAGTTCAACCCAACCTGGGCAACTTAACTAGACCTGTCTCAAAATAAAAAATAAAAAAGACTGGCGATGTGTAACTCAGTGGTAGAGTGCCCTGGGCTCAACCCTAAGCACCACAAAAAGAGGGGGAAATGGATGTTTGGAAGCTTGGCCAGGTATTTTCTTGTTTCTTTAAACCTATTAGTCCAGATAAACTTACTTAATCATGTCCCGTATTGCATTTTTAACCCCTCCCCATGGTTTTAAAGAGCCATTTTTAAAAAGTGACTGGACATAATGTAATGAATGTGTCATTATAAACTCTAGACTATTTTTGAGTTTTTTGTAGTTTTTTGAATTCTGATATCCTATACTCTCTATTGCTATACATACATTCTTCAGTTATTTATTTTCCATTGCTTGTTGGAAGTTTAAAAGTTGATATAAAAATTATGAAATTTAAATGAAGTCAGTTGTTGTAAATAAAAATTTGTGTGACTGTAAATTTCACATAAACATTGATATGCAGTTCAGGAGGTCATTTATTTGTTGTTCCTTGTATGAGTTTAAAAGATAACAGGTACTTCATGGCCTGCTATCACTTATGACTTTATGGGGAATATTTAAAATTGTCAGCATGACTGCTATACTTTGAATCTCGAAAGTTCCCCAAAAGGCCGTGTGTTAAAGCTGTGGTCCTCAGACTTAGTGTTATTGAGAGGTCCTCCTGGTAGATTTTTAGGTCATTGAAGGTGCTGTGTTTTCTTGAAGGAGATAGTGGAACCCCATCCACTTCCTCACTCTTGTTCACTTCCTAGCCATGAAATGAATACTTTTGTTCTGCTTCCAGCTTCCAACATGATGTGCTGCCATAGGCCCAAACCTCTAAAATTAAGCTAAAACAAAACTGTTTGTAGTTGATTATCTCAGGTATTTGATTTAGCAATGGAAAACTGACCTTTTAATGCTTATATTATGTTCTTTCATGATCTCAAGTACTTAAGTTACCATTTTAAATAGTTTAATTCCATAATAGCATATTGATTGGAAGAAGTAGATCTGATTTTGAAAACTGCTGCATAAAATTATTACTAGTATATAAAGAGGTGTGTGTGTGTGTGTGTGTGTGTGTGTGTGTGTGTGTGTGTGTGTGTTTGGTATTTTTCAGGTTGAATTTTGTTAACTTTTGGGTGCCTCTGATGAGATTAAATAGGTCAAATTGAAATAAAAGTTAAGTTCTTTGAGGATACATGAGGTTTTGAGGAACCACCTGTATTCATTAGGACTAAGAAGAGGCTTCTGAATCCACATAGTCTTTATTGATTTCAGATTAAGAGGAGGTTTTACTGCCATGCTGGAATTTGGATATTTTGGAAAATTGGAGAAGATTAAAGTAGAAGCAACTCGATCAGATATTTTTTCAAGAATGTTGCTTATGGTGTGTAGATAATTTAATTTTAACTTGTATTGTGGAGACAATTTTAGCAAGCAGTTGATCATTCTAGTTTAGGAGTGAATTGTGAAATAACTAAACTTGGACTTTGTAGGTGGTACTTAGTCTAGGTACTTAGCAAGAGAGAAGGTGGTAATCTTGGAAAATATGTGCTAAATGTGCACAGGAGGTTAAGTCTGAGCAGTCAGGATATAGGAAGAAAAGACAACTTGTCAAAGGAAGAGGAACTTGTCAAAATGTTAGAGGCATTTTTATTTACATTTTTGTGTCTGTGACAGATTTATGAATTCATTAGTACACTTATACATTTGTCCTAATTGTGACATCAATTAAGACATGCTTTTTCTGAGTTTTGGTTGCTATGTCTCTACTTCTATATGACCTTTTGTGTAATGTTGGTAATTAGTAGATTGTGGTTGGTTCTAGGAAAAAAGGCAGACATAGTTACCTAGAATCCCCTTGAGGGGAAACAGACAAACATAAAACAGTTACAATTTAGCAGTGGTAGAAATATGTATAGATCTTTAGGTCTTCAACTTAGGGGAAATATACAAAATGTTTCTATTTAGTAGAATTTAGTTGTTATGTATCCCTCCCAGAGCTTTAAAATTTGCTTGCATATGCTGAGAAAATGGCATCATATGGTTCTTGAAAAAAGACATAAAAGGAAAAATTTCTTTTGCCCCTGAAGATTCTAACAGTATACTGAATTTTAAAGTTCAATTAGCTAAAAGTTATTAGGGATGGGAAGAGCAGAAAACAGAAGAGGTGCATTGATGGGGAAAGCTTAACATTTTACTCCTTGAAATGACCCACTTTTTCAAATGCTGTAGTTTAGTGTTTTTATTTTAAAAATATGTAAACTGAAGTCTGGAGAAGTAAAAATGCTAACCCAGGATTATATACTTAGTGAATAAGTAGAATTAATGCCAGATTAGAAATTTAAAAATCCCAGGTATTTTGGGATTCAGTCCATGCTTTTGTTTTCTTCTTAAACAATACCAGACTTCTTCAAAGAAAGGCCAACAATATGGCTTAGGACTAAGTGGGTGAGCTCGAAAGCAAATATATTACTTAAAATGCAGCCAGAATTTAAAATAAAGCATATTCTTAGAAGTAAGTATAGACATTTTATAACTTTAAAATTTTTATTGTAATTTATTCTTCAGTAATTCTTGAACCTGTGTTATTATGTTTACCAGGTTAATGTCTTCTTGCTGGGCATGGTGGTGCATACTTGTAATCACAGAGACTTGGAAGGTTGAGGCTGGAGGATCTCAAGTTCAAGGCTAGCCTCAGCAACTTTAGTGAGGCCCTGAGCAACTTAGCTAGACCCCGTCTCAAAATAAAAGATAGGACTGGGTATGTAGCTCAGTGGTAAAGTGCCCCCAGGTTCAATCCCCAGTATAAAAAAAGGAAAAAAAAAAAAAAAAAAAAAGCTTTCCTTGAGCACATTTACAATTATTTCTAATTTGACAAAACGGCTGTTTCCTCAGATGAAGAAACTAAAGATTAATTACTTAGTCCTGAGATTTCTGAATCAAAAAAGGTCTATAATTACTTTTTTTAAAGGAAAATATTCAGCATCATTATCAGTATTAGAAAATTTTGTTGGCAATATTAAAAAAGACTTAGAAGTTAGGTGTAGCCTACCACACAACATTAGCCAGTATGTTGTTTTATTTTTAAATATTTAAGAAATAGATGTTAATGGTTTAACTGACTTGGCCTAGTTTATACAATAGAATGATCGTTTATATTTGTAGTCCTTGGTGCTCTTTCTCTTGGAAAATTCTGCCTTTGCTTGGTCATGAAAGAAAATATTACTAGTCTTTTATGTCACCTTTTAATAACAGAAGGGATGGATTACCTGAGATCTATTTTGTAACTAGGTAGAATGTAAATAAAATGATGACTATTGGAAACCATACTTTTCCCAGAAAACTCAAATACTTCTTCAACTATGAATTAGAATAAAAAATACCAACAGATATCTAAATGTGGAATTTTGTTGTGTGTTTCCATATTGCCATTCCAATTTTCAAGAGATTTTTGCTGGGCATCATGGCACATGCCTGTAATCCCAGCAGCTCAGGATGCTGAGGCAGGAGGATCGCCAGTTCAAAGCTAGCCTCAGCAACTCAGCGAGACCCTGTCTCTAAATAAAATATATTTAAAAAAAAAAAAGGCTGGGGCTGTAACTCAGTGGTTAAATGCCCCTAGGTTTAGTCCCCCCAAAAAAGAGAGCTAAGAGAGGTATGATGTTATGCCCACGAGAATATGTGCTTAATTTGCTATTTGGGTTACTGCTCTTTGCACTGAACAGTACAAACTTTTACTTTGATTTTGTGATCTGATTATTGGGTCTTTGAGATTGTGAAGATATTAATTTGTCTTGGAACTAGACAAATGTCTTAATAACTTTTAAAGCAGTGATTCTCGTGTGTGATGTGAGGACTCCTAGGGTTTCCCTAAAACACTTTAACGTCACCCGTGAGGTTCCCATTTTTCTTTCTTTCTTTTTTTTTTTTTAACTATAAATCTGTGTAGGACCAGATTTTCTTCATGTACTTCCAAACAGTGTCACAACAGATGGAATGCAGAAGTATTGGTCTGCCTTCTATTAACAGGACATTTAAAGGTATTTGAACAAAATGTGAAATATTATAATTCTTGTAAAAAATCTTTTGTTTTATAAAATATAGGATTTCCCTCAACCCCTGTAAAAAGTACAGTATCTAGTTTAAGTGAGGTGGTCAGTCTTGGAATTCTATTTATCCCTGACCTTGCGGAGGGGATATGACCCAGACTGGGAGGTTGAGTCATTTTCAGTATGGGCCAGTACAGACCCTGAGGGAGAAAATGATAGGTTCTTTTCTCTAGCTATGAGAATAACATAGCTGTGGGTCTATTGTTGCTTCTCTGTGGTCTAAAAATGAAATGCTCTAAAGGGAAAGCAAAGTAGTATCCTGGTATATCATTTGAACTCCTAGATAATAGCTATGCCTAAAGCTGGTGATGCTTTTGGATTTTTCATTTATTTGTAGCAATACTTCCTTTGATGACTTCAAGAAAATAATATTCATGCTAAGTTGTAATTGGTTGTTAGTTTAAAGGAATTAAAAACTTTCTCACTTTCATTATTAATATAATAAATATTGATAGCTATAGCCCTAAAAGCTCTTTGGAGTTCTAATTTTTACGTAAAGGGAATCTGAGAAAACATTGGAGATCCCCTCTTGTAAAGAAAGGTGGGAGGAAATTAAGTGGATTGTGTGATTCTTATGTTCAGATCATGTTTCAATATGTTTTGGTGGTAATTTTATTTTGTAGAATGAACTGAGCATATAATAATTCTTAACGAATAACATGTACTTTAACACTTAACCACAATCAATTTGTTTTGCCTTACTTGGATTATATGAAACTGCACAATAAACTACAGCAATTAAAAATTTCAGTGTGTGTATCATATTTGTTGCTTGAAATTTGGGTTTTTAAAAGTAATCATAAGTACAGAATAAAGAATTATGACTGATGCAAATTAGGTATTCTTCATGAATATAAAATGAAAAATTGGTAGGAACAGATGTGGGTGTATATCCGTGTTCTTCAGTTACTGAGTTAACATATTTAAATTTAATTTTTAATTCCCACTACCACCTCCAGCTCCTTCTTTTCAAGATTACTGAAAATGGAAGCTGGGGTTAAATTCTATCAGTTATCTTCCACTGAATTTCTAAAGCCTCCAAGAAACTTGAGCAAAACAAACTCCTGAAATATTATTGTGGAGTGTTATAGTTTTCTTTGTTTCATTACTGTTTTGAAAAATCCTAAATCATAAACTAAAACAATTATATGATGAGTAGATTAGGAAAAATTGCAACCCTTATTTCTAGGGGCACTTTGATTCATGTTATTTAAACAATATTAAAATCCAGTTCTTTGGGGGAGATTTTATTATAGGATTTGATATTCTATATTACTTTGACTTATCAAATTTATTTAGTTTGTATACTTCCTCATATATAGCTGGAAGAAAAATAACCCTCTTAGATAGTCACCCCTATGCTTATTAAAATTATGCAAGAAGGTGAACCTCCAAAATAAAAATGGCATTCTTATCTGTTGTATTCTTCACATGGCATATTCAAAGATTGATAAAGTTTTATTTTTATGCCTTTAAATCATTATGTGAATGGTTTTAAGGTGATCTGGATGTTTAATTTGTCAAAGTTCACTGAAGCAATTAATTTGAAATCCTTGGAGAGATGAAAGATTCGAAATTTAAATGTTGGTGAATGCTCATTTTGCTCCATTTCACCGGAATCTCTTTCCTTGTATTATGTCAAATAGGCTTTTGCCTCAGACTCTCTTTCTCTTGGGTTCACTGGGTCTGGACTGTTCCCATAAAACATCTTGTTGTACTTCATTGCAATCCCTGCCTAGATTCAGATCTCTGTTTAAAACAATTTGTCAAGAGTCAGTCCTGGATGATCTCATCTAAGATTGTAATTCTTCACTCATTTCCTCCCTCCCTGCTTCCCTCTCTCCTTTCTTCTCTCTAGTTTTTCCTCCTCCTCTATGCATTATCTTGCCCTGAATTAGTTTTCTATAGAGCGCACTTATCTATATGACAGTACATATTATTTACATAAATATGTGTATGTATATGTGTGTCCTCTCAACCCCAATATAAATTCTGTGGGGACAGGTACTTTATTCTTTTCAAAGTTATATCCTCAGTATCTAGAATAATGTCTGCCATACTGAGTGTATATTAAGTATTTGAGTATTGAATGCAATATTGGAAGATAACCACCAAGCCAAACATAATAAGTTATTTTATTTTATTCAAACTTTGTGAAGATGAAAATGATCCATGATAGGCCCAGATTCTAAGAGTTAAGAAAATTAGTTTTTCAATTTTCATTTTTTCAGTAAAACGTTTTTTATGGTATGTGATTTATAGTGTAATTTTTTAAAGATTTTTTATTTTTCACATACATATAGCTAGGTAGATTGGTAATGAGAAGGGATATTTCATATGTTTGCATGATATCTTGTGAACAAAATTAAATCTAATGATTATGCTCTTTCAGGTTTGTGGGGCATTTGCTATCTAGTCCAGTGCTTATCTGCCAAGGATTTTTCAGTCTATACTTGAAATCATTCTAATAATGAAGAATTCTCTTTCAGGTAGTTTATTGTACTTTTAGGCAGTTTATTTTGCTTTGGGGGGGCCTTTTTTTTTTTTTTTAAAGTCCATCTATTTTTAAGACAAAAATCTGTTGTTTTTATTTACTCTTTGTAATTATATCCCATGGAGGACATTTGAATAAATGTAATTCTTCTTCCTTGTGATAGCTAGGATATTATTTGCAGGATTACTGAGTTCTCTCTGACATTTCTATTCTCTAGGCTGAGAATCCCTCATAAGCCATCTAATAATGACATCTATTTACCATCTTGAGCATTTTCTAAGAATCTGTTTTTTAAAAAAATATAAAAGGTGGTACCTAGAACTTCAAGCCATAGCACTCTTCTACATGGGAGAGCCGCACTATTCTCTCTCTCTGTTTTATTGCATCATTATGATTTATGTTTCCCCCTTACCGTTTCACACTTTAATCTTATTTTAATATATTTTTCACTAAATAGTTAAGGTATTCCCCCTTTGCCTGCTTTCTACCAATGTGGTTGGTAAGTAAGGTGTCCTGCCTTGCATATTTTGTAGTTTCTGATTTTCTTTTTTTAAATTTTTGTTTTCTTTACTCTTCTTCTCCCACCTGTATCCCCAACAGGTGATGAGAGTTAAAGCAGTTTGGTCAGAATCATTCTTTAATGGGAGATTTTATGATTGTTTGCAGGGGTGGTTAAAAAGTACACAGGGAAAATAGAACCGGTTTCCTAAATAGGAAGGAAGTATGTCACATTTTCAAAAATTGATTTTCCCTGCCCTCTTTCTTATGGTTTGTAAGAAGATTTTAGTCCCACTTTCAGTGGAGGAAATAATTTAGCTCTGAGACATTTTGTGTCATTCACATCACAAACCTGTTAGTAGCAGTGGCAACTAGTATAGCAAAATATCTCCTTAACAGTCTTGCTTGCCATGGAGACTATTTCTTTTAATAACCCCTTACTGTCTGAGTATGATTTTCTTTTGATAGGTAAATTTAAATGCTTTTCATAGCAGATTATCATTACTAGACGTTCAGATAATGTAGTATTGGTTCTTTTAATTAAGACAAAAGTAGGACATCTTTAGCCTTTCTATTCCTAATCAAAACATTTTGGTATATCATTAAAATTTTTATGGTTCAGTTTATTTTCTGCTCAAATCTGCCAAGTACATACCTTTTCTTTGTTTTCAGAATACAGAAATAATGATGGAATGACATCTATAACTTGAAAAAAATCGCCTCCCAAGTGCAAGTTGTTTTGGTTTTAGATATGAAATTATAAACATTGATTCTAGTTTATATTTTGAATTCTTAACAAATTTTAAAAAGTAGTTAGCCAGCTGGGCATGGTGGCAGTTAGAGGTTGGGATTTCACCAAGCCCATGAGTTAGAAGGATGGTAAAAGGAAAGATATAGGAGATTGAGAAATTGGTTAGAGACTGTTTTAAATATTTGAAAATTAAACTGAAAAGTGGAGAATAAAAGGAGGAGGTAGGTGTCCTTCAATAGATGAATTGTTAAATAAAATGTGGTACATATACACAATAGAATACTACTCACCCATAAAGAAAAATGAAATTATGGCATTTGCCGTTGAATGGGTGGAAATGGAAAATATCATGCTAACTGAAATAAACCAACTAGATGTGAAAAATGGAGGTCTGGTTTCTGGGCAACTTTTTGTAAGCAGTCTAGTGTAGTGGTTGTAAGTGTAGACTTCGGACAGTGAAATTTAGGGTTAAATCTTGAACATGATTCACTCATCAGAAACTTTCCTTCCTGTCTTTTCTGCTCTTGGATCTCACCATCACTCCCCTGACACAAATAACCATAGTTATTAGTTTTTTTTTTTTTTTTAATCCTTCTGTCCTTTGAATCATATAAATTATTCAAAGGTAAACAATCTGAATACTTGATTTCTCCTCCTCCCCAACAAATGGTAACAAACTGTATAAAGTTCTTCTCTACCCTTTTAACAAACTGATTTCTCTATTATGTGTATCATTTCTTGTATGAATAATAGAATTTATGATATGTAAGGTGTTTTAACATAAGGATATCATATTTCTTCAGTGCCTTGTATGAGGCAGTATTTTTACACATATTAATTTACAACTGTAATATCTTATAAGTCAGTTTGTACCTAAAATTTATAGGATGTGCTGTTATTTATAGCTAAATTTTCTTCATTCTTTTTTTTTAGAATTTTTTTTTCTTAGTTGTAGATGGACACAGTACCTTTATTTTTTTCATGTGGTGCTGAGGATTGAACCCAGTGACTCACACATGCTAGATGAGTACTCTACCACTCAGACACAACCCCAGACCCTCAACATTCCTTTTTTTTTTTTTTTTTTTTTTTTAGCTGTGATGCAGATCCATCAGCCCTAGCAAAATATGTTCTGGCTTTGGTAAAGAAAGACAAAAGTGAAAAAGAGTTAAAGGCATTATGTATTGATCAGCTGGATGTATTTCTTCAAAAAGGTAAGATCTTTGATTTTAAAATTAGTATTTTGTTATTGTTTTAATAAATTATTTATAGTAAGATTATTCATAGAGCATTAAAGGAATTTAGTATGAGATAGGTTGTAATTGTAACAGTTAAACAGTGTTGTTTCTGATTATATCCATAGCTTTAAAATGGAAATTTCCTCATTAATATGCTCATTCTTTCTTTTTTTTTTTTTTTCCCCCTGGTACTAGGGATTGAACCCAGGAGCAATTAACCACTGAGACCTAATCCTTTTAAATATAGAACAATTTTTGGGGCTGGGGTTGTGGCTCAGTGGTGGAGTTCTCGCCTAGCGCATTCGAGGCCCTGGGTTCAATCCTCAGCACCACATACAATAAATAAAATAAAAGTATTGTGTCCAGCTACAACTAAAAAATGAGTTAAAAAAATATATAGAACAATTTTTAATTTTAATTCTTTGAGTTATACATGACAGCAGAATGTATTTTGACATCAACATACATGGAGTATAATTCCCATTCTTGTGATTGTGCATGATGTGGAGTTAACGCTGGTTGTTTATTCATAAAGGAACATAATAAAGTTATGTCTGATTCATTGGGTTATCTTTCCTGTTCCCATTTCCCCCAATCCAGTGAACCTCCACTCTACTCTGCCCAATTGTGAGTCATTGTCCACATATCACAGAGTACATTCGGCCTTTGGTTTTTTGGAACTGGTTTATTTCAGTTAGCATGATATTCTCCATTTCCATCTATTTACCGGCAAATGGCCATAATTTTATTTTTCTTTTTGGCTGAGTAATATTCCATTGTGTATATGTACCACATTTTATTTATCCATTCATCTGTTGAAGGACACATAGGTTGGTTCCATAGCTTAGCTGTTGTGAATTGAGCTGCTATTAACATTGATGTGGCATTGTCACTATAGTATGCTAACTTTGGGTATATGCTGAGGAGTGGGATAATGGGGTCAAATGGTGGTTCCATTCCAAGTTTTCTCCTTAATCCTTTTTTATATTTTATTTAGAGACAGGATCTTGCTATTTGCTGAAACTTACTTTGAGCTTGTGATCCTCTTGCCTCAGCCTCCTGAACTTCTGGGATTACAGGAATATGCTCATTGCATGCTGATGTTTTTTCTGACATAGGTTAAAAGATTAAGAAAATGACTAAATGTTTATTCAAAACTAGTATCACTTAGGAAACCACTTTGAATCTTTTCTAGCTATGTTGCTTTTCAACTTTTACACTTTGTCAGTATCTAGATAGTAATAGTGTTTGTGTTACATAGTGGGTGGGCTATATCAAATAGACTATTCATGACTGGGAAGTGATTGGCCCAGAAGCTGTAGCCATTCCAGTCTCTCCTACCTTGAAAACAGATTAAACAAATCATTATCACCATGGCTATTATATAATGATTGGGAAGCTGTTGGTTTTATTATAATTTCTAGATTTATATAAGTCAAGATATATTTCATCATATTGGAGGTCTGATGTGTAAGAGTGCAAAATTTTTGTCATGTCTTTTAATCTAGTTTGTTTATTTAATTATTTATTTTTTTAGAGACACAGATATTTGTGGAAAAACTTTTTGATGCTGTGAATACAAAAAGTTATCTACCTCCTCCAGAGCAGCCATCATCAGGAAGCCTGAAGGTAGAGTTTTTTCAGCACCAAGAAAAAGATATAAAAAAAGAAGAGGTAAGAATTTGTGTTATCCCTTACAGGTCCTTTAAGCACAATAGTTTTATTTTCTGTATCTTTGTGTTACTAGTCCTCAAGATCCACCTCTGTTTGGCGATATTACCAGGAGCACCCGTAGGACTCAGCATGCAGTCATACTTTTGGCTGTGACTTCTTAACAGAATACAAATCAAAAATCTGTAAAAGGAAAAGGTGTATTAGGTGAAATCTGGTGGAATATAGACTAAAGTTTCCAAAGTCCTTAAAGTCACATGGGATATGTTAATTCCCCTACAGTGAGTTGTGATGATGTAAGTGAATCAGGGAAGCTGGTTAGAGACTCCGTTCCCAGGGTTTTTATTTGTGGTAGGCACCCTCTACCTAGTATGTACCAAGATTCTATACTCCCAAAAGGAAAGTAGGTACTGGGCATAAATCATATTGTTACCACAAATAGACTTAGCCTTTTTTTTTTAAACCACTAATTGACCACTAATTCCAGGAACCATTTAATTTTGGAGACAGGGTCTTGCTAAGCTGCTTATTTTGGAGACAGGGTCTTGCTAAGTTGCTGAGTGAGTCTGGCTTTGAACTGGTGATTCTCCTGCCTCAACCTCCTGAACCATTGGGATTACGTGTAGGTGTGTGCCACTGTACCTGGCCAGTGAGTCATTCTTAATCAGTGAATGGTGGAAACCCTAACAAAATCAAGGGTTGCAGAAGTCAGTTATATTAGTCAGCTTTTCATTTCTGGATCAAAATATTTGAGAACAACAACTGAGAGGACGAAAGATTTATTTTGGCTAACAGTTTAAGAGGTGTCAATCCATTATTAATTTGGCTCCATTGCTTTAGGTCTGAGGCAAGGCAGAACATAATGGTGGAAGGATGTGGCAAAGGAAAGATACTGACCAAAGAAGAAACAACTGGAGGAAGGGACTGGGGGCAAAATATGGTCCTTAAGCACATGCCCCCAAGATCTACTCCCTTCAGTTAGTTCCCATCTCCCATAGTTTTTACCATCTCTTAACAGTCCAGTTGAAATCTTGAGGCCAACAGTGGATTAATCCACTGAAGAGGTTAGAGCTCTTATGATCCCATCACTTTCTGAAAGTCTTAGCCTCTGACTGTTTGCTACATTGGGAACCAGGCCTTCAACTCATGAACTTTTGAGGAACATTGCAGATCCAAAGCATAACACCAGCCAAGGACCAGTCTTATAAGCCAGGCCCTCCTGAAAATAGCAGTCTAGACCTGCTTTTAACTCTTTTGTGCACAATATCTTAAAAACATGGAGTCTCATCATTTGTGTCCTATGAAAACAATTAGAATGACAATAGACTTGTTTGCTTCTATCCTTCATTTGCTTAGTAAGGAACTATTTAAAATTTTTTTTTTTTTTTTAGTTGTAGATGAACACAGTACCTTTATTTTAGTTATGCATTTATATGTGATTCTGAGGATTCAACTCAGTTCCTCACATGTGTGGGTGAGTGCTCTGCCACTGAGCCACAACTCAGCCCAGTAAGGAAGTATTTTTAAGGTAGTCAAACACAAGGGAATTATGGTTGTGTATTTTTTCCTATTCTTTTCCTAGATGATATAAGCAATATAGTTTATTATGTAATAATATGTACATATATTATGTAATAATTCTCAAGTGTATTTTTGTCTTTCTGAATATATTTATATACATGTGTACATACAGAAGCTATTTACATGTATGTATAGTTTTATATATAGTTACACCTACACACAAACATCCCAGTCAATTCTATGTGCAGGGGAAGACAAGAATTGTAATTTTGTAACTGAGCATTTTCATACCTACCATTGTGTGGGATATATTAGGAAAAGACCTACATATTTTGTTGGCAATTTCTTGTGCCACATAAATATATATATAATAATTTAAGCTTTTTTCATTGATACAAGTTTGGGTTGGTTTCAGATTTTTGCTGTCTCTAAAAAAACTTTAGTAAATAATGGGCCCTTGATGTAAGAAATAGTCTTTTTCCAAAGCAAGTTAGCGATAAAACAGTCTTAAGTTTATTGATGCAGTAATACTTTTTACTTGGCCAGTTGTGGAGAATATTTATCCCTGATCTTTTAGAACTATCATAATTCCAGGTGGCAATTTGGGTTTAAAATGCTGTGGTGTATTAAAAATTTTCAGTCGAGCATGTGCTGTGGAATATGGCTGCCAACTTAAATTACTTGCAAGAGGACAGTTGAGGCAAATAGAAAGGAAAAGTGCACCAGGACGGTTGTATTAGTTCGCAGTTTTTTTAATCTGGGTTGAGAGGGGAGTTGGAGTAGGTGGGAAGAGAAAAGTACTTGATGAAGAAGTAAACTGTTGAAAGCATTATAAAATATTCACCTAGTTTAGTCTAATGGTAGAATTTCCATTTAATTTATTCAAGTGGTACACTTTTGATAGACGTTTTTATCCAAAGGAATACTGAAAAAGGTGGTATTAACTGGGATATGTGTATCCTGCCTATAGATTACTTGAATCAGAACAGGGTTCTTCATGCAAATGAGTAATTTTAAGCCCTGACACATTTGTAGAAACTATGCTCAGTATTAATTCCTTTGTTTCTTATTATACATTAATATTCTGTGAAACTAGTGTTCTGGGCTGTACAATCTGGAAAAAGTAGCACTGATCAAGGGAATGTTTCCTTATATAGTTGACAGGATGCAGTGAGAAACTATTTAGCTCTATACATATTTTTCTCAAATATTCTCTTCACCATTCCCCTCCTTTTATTTTTCCTGTGTTAGGGATGAACCAGGGCCTTGCACCCATTCCCAGTCCTCAAATATTTTCTTTTTTAATACTTGGTTAGTTTTTATGCATTCTATTATATTCTTCTATGTGTTTGGTATAAGACTAAATCTATGAAACCAAAACATAGCATGTATGTTAGATTTTTGAAAGAAATTGTAAAGTGTTTTTCTGTTAATTATATTAAAATGAGGACAATTAAATATTTGTTTTCTTACCACTATTATTTAAGATAAACATGAATTTTTTTACTCTATACTTTAAATTTGAGCAGACTCCATTATGGTTAAATGATTATATTTGATAGTGAAATTTATTTTGTTTGCATATCTGCATATTGTTTGCATATCTATCCATTTTAGCTTTTTTTTTTTAACATAAAAGTGACCATATATATCTGTAGAAGTCATGATGAGAGGAAAATATTGCTCCTATATTATATAAATTAATTTAAATATCATAAATTATTGAAATAGTAATATCACAATGAATAATTGTTGCTAAATTTGTACTTTTTAAAAAATATCAGATTACAAAAGAAGAAGAGCGAGAGAAGAAGTTTTCCAGAAGGCTAAATCACAGTCCTCCCCAGTCAAGTTCCCGATACAGAGAAAATAGGTGATTTCATTAAATCATACTCAATGTTTAGACTTTGAGATTGTCTTTTATAAGAATGTATAGTCTTTGATTATCTTTTACATAAGGGCAAGTAATGTCTACTCTTTTATTTATCCTGGAAAGTATAACTAGGTCCTTCTCTACAAAGAAAAATCTAGATCATATTTGTATAGCTTGGAAAGATTGAGAATAATATTTGACATTTATTATTTATTGTTTATTATTTTTATTTCTAACTTCAGATTGCAGGGGAATCCAACTACTTTTTGCTTAAATTAATTTTTCCCTTATGGTTTCAGCAGTGTTAGTATATACATGTAGTACATGCCTGATTATATGTATAAGACTATTTGTACTGTATGTAATGTAAAGACAGGTATAGATGCCTTTATGTACAGATGACTAATTGTGTAGATGTAGATGTGTATAAGATTAAGGTTATGCTGTTAAAAAAGTTTTTCCTTTTAAACATTTTTAGAGTACTTAAAAGTTTTCTGGTAGTTCCCATACTTGTATTATGATGGTGAGATAAAAAAAATGATGTTACAAGAATTAAATGCAACTTTTTGCGTTTAGAGATTTCTACCCTGTCCACTTTAGCTTTATTTACATAAAAGTGATCATATATCTCTAGAAGTCGTGATGAGAGGAAAAAAGATGATCGTTCTCGCAAAAGAGATTATGATCGAAACCCTCCTCGAAGAGATTCATACAGAGACCGGTACAATAGAAGACGAGGGCGAAGTCGCAGTTACAGCAGGAGTCGAAGTCGGAGTTGGAGTAAAGAAAGGCTTCGCGACAGAGATAGAGATAGAAGCAGGACTAGAAGCAGAAGCAGAACACGAAGCAGGGGTAAATAATACAAGTTTATATATTTTTTGGTTAGCATTTTTTTACTGTGAAAAAAATTCACATTATGGGTTTTTAAAAATTGTTCAACATTTTGCCAATTTTATCTTTATTTTTGTCTGTTATGATGTATTCTGTGGTCTAAGTGTATATTTTAAAACAGATTACTTTAAAAGTTTATTCCATGAAAGTTAAAACCATAATTATCACTGTACATTTAGCAGGATATCTACAGCAAAAGACTGTATTCATTCTTTGAATGTAGACTACTTAAGTGGCTATTTGGAAAACATTTTGGCGGAGTCTTAAAATGTTAAATGTGCATCTAATAAAGGACCCACCCATTCCACTCTTAGATATTTACCTAAAAGAAATGAAAGCATGTGTTCACACAGATTTGCATATAGATGTTCATGGCAGCTTCATTTGTAATAGCCAAAACTAGAAACAACCCCAATGTCTATGAGTAGTTGGATAAACACATAGTTGTACCATAACATGGATAAAAAGGGGGAAAAAAAAAAAAAAAAAAACTATTGATACATTTAACAAAGTAGATCAATCTCAAAGTAGTTATGTTGAGTTGTTGAGTGAAAGAATACAGGTAAGTATATATACATATATGGTGTGTGCATGTGTGTATATAATATATATATATATATTTTAGAAAATATAAGCTTTGATGACAAAAAGCAAATAATTATTGCCTAAGATGAAGTAGGGAAGAATGGATTACAGATTACCAGGGACTATGAGTGTATTTTGGAGGTAATGAGTATATTTAGTTTGATTATGGTGGTGGTTTCAGAGGTATATACATGAATCACAACTTTTTACATTGTATACTTTACATTTAGATTTTTATTTATCAGTTATACCTCAGAACTATAATAGTTTAAAAGTTTTATTTCAGATGTGTATATTTGCAAGAAACTGTCATTTCCAACTTGTGATCCCCCTCCCTGTCCCCAGTATATACTATTGAAAGAGATATCTGACTAAAACATCTTTGAATAAAATACTTAAACTTATATTTTTGTTACTTTTAATACTGTTAATGTGCTTTGTTTGAGCCCTGAACTTGTTTATTCTTTTCTTATAGCCTTTTCTTCTGTGAGTAGGTATACTAGGTTCTTCACACATTTTGCCAGTTAACCTCTTTAATGTATTTTCTCTTGCTTGGAATCATATACAGCCTAGTTTTCTTTATATTTAATATGAACTCCTTTGTTTTCCCTCTTTTGCTACCAGGAATTTAACCCAGGGATACTTAACATTGAGCCATATTCCCAGCCCATTTTCCTTTTTATTTTGAGACAGGGTCTCACTAAGTTGCTCATAGTCTCTGTAAGTTGCTGATGCTAGTCTTGAACTTGTGATCCTCCTGTCTCAGCCTCCAGACTCACTGGGATTATAGGTGTATACTATCATCCCTGGCTCTATTATTTTATAAAATATTGTGTTCACTATAAAAAAGCCATATCTTTAGGTGGATAATAAGAAAATATTTATCACACGAAAAATAGCCATACTTTTTATTAAATACTTTGTTTTATAGGCTGCAATTATACATACTAGGATTGCAATAAAGGAAATAACAAATTTGGTTTTTTGTATAAACAAAATGCATAGGAAAAACTCATTAAATACTGCATTTTCAGGTAGTTTTATAGTTTAGTTCATATTGAAATAACTTACCTTGGAACAGTGTGTATTAATTGAATAGTTTTTAAAATAAAACAAGGATTGTGCAAAATTTAAACTTTCTCTATGTTTAGCAAAAATATTTCTTATATCTTGTACATTTTTTTTTTTAATAGGGTGTAGTTTTATAAGTCATTTATATTTTGTTTGCAGAAAGGGATCTAGTAAAACCTAAATACGACCTGGATAGAGCAGATCCATTAGAAAATAATTATACTCCAGTGTCTTCGGTACCCAATATCTCTTCTGGCCACTATCCTGTACCTACTTTGAGCAGCACCATTACCGTAATTGCACCCACTCATCATGGTAATAACACTACTGAAAGTTGGTCTGAATTTCATGAAGACCAGGTGGACCATAACTCTTTTGTAAGACCACCAATGCCAAAGAAAAGGTGTAGAGACTATGATGGTAAGTGTTTTTCAACTGTTTCATAAAGTATTAAATTAATACTTCAGCTTCCTAACTTCTTTCAGTTGTATAGTTATTCAGACACTTAATTTCTGGTAGTAGAAATAGTCAGAAATCAGTTTTTATCATCTCTTAAGTTCCCTAATATTATTGTACTTTGATCAGTCACCTCTGATAACTTAGTATCAGCTTAAAAATAGTATTTATTTGTATGTAAGTCTTAATATATTGTTCAAGTTTACCAAATAAGAATAAATATCTACTGAGTTATTTTTAAAGAAATTGGCTACTAAAACATTTTTGGCAAAACTGACTTCTTTACATATGAGTGATTGTTCAAATGTAAAAAGGATCTTGACATATGAGACTTTTATGAGAATTGAAGACTTATAAGGATTTGGTGTAAAAATTTTATGAGTAGGGCTAAAACCATAGTCACACTATTCTTTTAGTTTTAAACAAGAGATTTAAATGAAGAATATGTTTTTAATAAGAAAAACACACTAGAAATTATATCAGTTTTATGTTATTTGCTAACTGGGTATACTTATTTTAATTCTGGTGATTTTTTTAAGTGTATATGTTAGATGTATTTTCACTTGATTATATTACTGGAAAAGTGCAGATTATTCATGTGAAGTGGTTAATTAATTACATTTTTGCCCAATATTTAAAACAGTCACCTTGTAAGTATTTTAGTTTTCTTAACTTAGAGACAATTTATATTTCCCGTGCTTTTCACATTTCTTTTTAACTTTCCTCACAGAAAAGGGTTTTTGTATGAGAGGAGACATGTGCCCTTTTGATCATGGAAGTGACCCAGTAGTTGTAGAAGATGTCAATCTTCCTGGCATGTTGCCTTTCCCAGCACAGCCTCCTGTTGTTGAAGGACCACCTCCTCCTGGACTCCCCCCACCTCCACCAATTCTTACACCCCCGCCTGTGAATCTCAGACCCCCAGTGCCACCTCCAGGTCCATTACCACCCAGTCTCCCACCTGTAACAGGTCAGAAGATATGTTTGTTTGTCTGTGTTTATTATCTGTTTGTTTATACTCTGTTTATAAAGTCAATAGTTTGATACTTGCTTTTGTTAAAAGCATCTAAAGAATGTCCATAGATGCCTAATAGAAATTAAGCAATATATTCTTATTTGGAATATACCTACATGTTGCATCCTATGCCAAACACTTTTCTGTGGTTTGGAATGACCTTGTGAATTATGTATGTCACTGATATATCCCATCTACCTTTAGTCCTTTATAGTTTAAAGCAAACCTCTTTTGGAATACGTTAAAAGGATGATGTGCCATAGAAAACTAGTTGTAAGATTTTGGTGTTTGTAGAAGATTACAGTTTGATAAATGAGAATATCATGTTTGGATATATAATAATTTATTTTATTTGTTTGCTTCCAGATGATATTTCTTATTCTTTGGTTTTGACAGGACCACCACCTCCACTTCCTCCTTTGCAGCCATCTGGCATGGATGCTCCCCCAAACTCTGCAACCAGTTCTGTTCCTACTGTAGTAACAACTGGCATTCATCACCAACCTCCTCCTGCTCCACCCTCTCTTTTTACTGCAGGTGCAGTTTTGGCCCTCTATTTTCATAGTGTAATATAGTTTTAAAGCAGAGTTTTTAGATGAGGAATTTAAAAATCTCTAGAAAGTTCAATGCTGTCTCAGGACAGTTTTTCTTACTAAAATAAAATAGGATACAATGTATTCTTGGTGAATATATATCAAATAATCCCTCAGGTATAATTATTAAGAAAATTGCCAGTTTTCTTCTTAGGACTTTCTATAAAGCTTTTCATTTTAATAATATAAAACATGTTAAGTTTTATGTTAGTAATGTTATCCAGTTACTTTTTCTATTATCAGTATTTTAAAAATTACCACATGGAGTTTTATAATTGTTTTTTAATTACAGTTTTTGTATTACCAGATACATATGACACAGATGGCTACAATCCTGAAGCCCCAAGCATAACAAACACTTCCAGACCTATGTATAGACACAGAGTGCATGCACAAAGGCCTAACTTGATAGGACTAACATCAGGGGATATGGATTTACCACCAAGAGGTACTGAATCTTCTTATTTTTATGATATCAAAGTGGGAAATCATTTATAAAGAACAATTACTCCTGCAGTTATTTGGGTTGAGTTAGGGATGGTGATTTTGTTGCCTGAATCCTTTGGTCTCACATGAGAAAAAAGGAAATGTGTACTTTTGTATCTGTATTATAGGGGCCTTTATTCTGTTAAAGAGGGAAATTTCCCAAAAGTATGTTTTTCTCAGGTAGCTTTTTTGGGGGGGAGTTTCTTACATTTTATTCAATTTGTAGTCTTAATTGGTTCATTTAAATTCCTGACAGTAATGCTTTAATTCCTTAATTCTGTCCTCACTTGGATAATGAAATTATCTTTTCAAACTTGTGCTGATGTATATTTTTATTTTTGTTCACTTTTGAAATGTTAAAATCCTGTATAGGTTTGCTTATGATATTTTTAAGCAGCAGGAATTGTGTTAGGAAGTGACTCATTTTTAAAAACGTTTAGATAAAATTTCTAAAAATTAGACTGATCCCATCACAGGCCAGGGCATCAAGAAAAGTGCTAAACTAGAGGTATAAATTGTTAAGTAAGTTTAGAGGAAGGACAGAGTTCACACTAATTTGAAAGAAAAACATTTGCTACCGATAACATTTGATACAGGAAAACCAAGGAATTACCAGAAGTAATAGAGACTGTTTACCTGGAATTAACTTTAAAACCTCAAGTGTATTCCAGGCTTTTCTTCTGTCTTACTTAGCCAGACTAAACAAAATCAAAGCTCATTGGTTGTGAATAAAAGTTCAACCTAAGTAACAATCGTTGCCTAAAATGTGGTTTAATAAACTGTGGTTACTTATACTCTGTGCTTTTTATTTGTTCATTGGCAGCTATCAATCAGATTCTGAACATCTTTCTTAAATTTGAAGAACCTCTTGTGATGGGAGTGTGAGGAATATTTTAATTCAAATTTATATTCTCTTTGAGATTAGAGGATATTTAATATATATGCCTATATTCTCACATCTGTCTTTAAAATTCACCTCAAGGCATTACAATAATTACCATTACCATTAACAACAGTAGAAAAAAGATTTTAAAGATAGTTTCTGTGTAGTAATATGTAAATTGTTATAATTGAAAAGTAGACATTTAAAATTGTAGCTATTTGTGATATTTACCCATCTTCTGCATGCCTCTCCTGTCTGACTAGTTTATAGAAATCCCCTTTCCTTCCTTAGGTCACTATTTAACACTTACTTTCTTTTCTTCATGCTAATATTCCTTGCTCTCTTGATACTTCAAGTCATGTCTTTCTTACCTTGTTGATTTGGAATGGCATAAATATATGCCACTATAGATTAATATATATTAGACCCATTCTAATGACAGACTGATTTCTAATTGTGATTGAAAGAAGGAAGAGCCATTAGAACACTTGCATATAATTTTTACTATGTAGAATTTGGAGTTAATGGTAATTTTAACTATTTCTTTCTTGTTAATTTCAACTCTTAATGCATATAGTTATAAGTTACAGGAAGTGATGGAGAGGTAAATGTCTTGCAGTCTGGCATCATTACTTTGAAACTTGAATGCCTTTTCTCATATAAACATTGTAATTCATAGTGATTATTTTAGTACTCTTCTTTACATTGTGCACTATTTTTGTGAGCTAATTTATGGATATATTCTACATTAATAACATTGTTATTAATGTACCAAACAACTGACTTTGTAGCCCATTTAAATTGAGGATTGCCTGTACTTCTGTTTTCATGTCTTTTTTCAGTATTCTCTTTCATCCGTATGTTCTCATCTTTCTCCTATTTAGGTTTCAAATGTACTGTTCTGGATTATACACATTTACTGACTATGTACCAAGAGGAACTTGCATCTTTATTTTTAACACCTTTCTTTTAAGTAAATATTAATGAAAGGGAATCTGAGTGAGAGAATAAAGGTGAATTGGCACAAACCCATTTCAGTTACTGGAAGGAAAACACTACCATCTCCTTTAGTGAGTTTTCAGATATAGAACATATTCAAGTGAAAAAACAATATTGGAGAGCTCAAAGATTGTCCAAAAGGGCCAGTGAGCCGGAGATAGGAAACAGGAATAAGACTAAAAATCTCACTGCAGAATTGGTCATGGTTCTAGTGGGTGTAGAAACTGCTGTTTGCGCTATGACCATTATTAATGCAAGTCAGAGATTTCCACCTGATCTTCTGTGGAGATGGAAGATAAATCAACTAGAGTAAAGAAATAGATAAAGAATGTGCACTGTTTATATGATATTTTTGAGAAACTGAAAGAATTTGTTTTTGGAATAGGAAGAAAGAGATATGGAGGGAGTCAAGAGGCCAGTTGAGGCATTTAAAGAATTCTGTAGTAGAGGTGATAGTATCTGGGTTAGGGTAATAACAGTGGGAATTGCTAAAATAGGTTTAATAGAATTGACATTTACAACTTGCTGACTTGTGTGTGGGGTATAACATAGAACAAATGGAAAGGATAAAATTAGGTACCAGATTTCTGCCCTGGATAATTAGGCAAATGATAATATCATTCACTGAGAAGAACGGATTTGTTAGGAAGATAAATTTAGTTTTGGAAGTTTTTAATTATTGTGCCTATCAGTTATTTGAGTAGAAATATTCAGTAGGAGGTAGGATTTAGAAGTATGAGGTCCATGAGAGATAGCTCACTAGAAAATAAAGATGTTTGAAGTCACAAATATGTAGTACATTGGCTTTTAATCTTCTGTCATATTAGTAACAGTGTGAAGGTAAGGGAAGATCAAAGAAGCTGTAACAAAGTTTGCAAGTTTGGCTGAATATAAGTTCTAAAACCCTTTTTTTGTGTTTCTGATAACTATCCCCATGCCAGCCGCACATACACAGCCTACTCCCAAGAATCATTGAAAAAGATGAATGAAGCCATGGTAATGGATACAAGATGTCCTAGAGACTGCATAGAGTGAGAGGAGAAAGACCAAATAAATAGGGGAAGATACATAAGGGACTGAAAAAAATGAAGCCCAAAGGGTACAAGATAAAAGCAATGGGTAGGAATTTCTGAAAATACAGTGAGGATAATATCTAAGGAGAGGAAGGTGATCAACAACAGCAAGTGCTCCTTAAAAGTCAAGTAAGAGGAAGACTGAGAAGTATTCATAGACCAAGCAACAAGTTATGACATCATTGATCTTAGTATGAGCAAGTTAAGTGCAATAATGGAAGCAGCTGTCAACATTCAGAGGATTAGTGAGTGAGAAAAGTAGGTAGTAAGGAAATAAAGTTAGCCAAGAGTAGAATTCTCTTAGGAAATGGCTGGGAATGAGATATGGAGGGACTAACAGAGAGAGAAGAGAAAGTAGCTGAAGGGGAGATTTGTTTTATAGGATTTTGTTTGTAAAAATGGAATAATTTGAGGTGTGGAATTAAGTGTTTATGTGTTGATGAGAAGTGCCAGTGCCATGAGAAAGGTAGAAGAAGATAAAAAGAAAAACAGTCGGGCTCTAGAGTATTGATTTTGGGCCTCCTTCTGTATAGATTAGTTGACAGCGAGAAAAATCTAGAAGCAAAAAGTCCACGTAGAACAGACTAGAAGAAAGTAAGGCAGTTTTGTTCCAAGGCTCTTTTAGCAGGAAATGTGTAAAATATTGAAAATAGCTGATATTTATAGCTCTTTTGCACTATATTTCAGTCTCAAATATTTTCCTTTTTAAGTGGGGACAACTTTCATTATATTAATGTTCCTCTTTAGATAGGCAGCTCAGTTCATTCACAACTCTGCTAAAGGTCATTCAGTCAGTGGTAAATTAAAATCTTAGATTGTACATTTGACTTTAAAACTGAATTTCTGCTTCAAGGTGATTTATTTGTATATTTTTATATGGAATTGTGAAAGTGATGGCAGATGGGAGTGGTGACATGGGTTTTACCCTTAATGAAGTGACCTACAGACTAGTAGAATAGAGGAGGGGAATAGAGGAAGGTGAGAGGAGGGAAAGAGGAAGCACTAGGGACTGAAATGGAACAAATTATATTACATACATATATAATTATGCCAAAATGAACCCCACCCCACTATTATGTATACTATACGGCAGTAATAAAAACATTTAGAGAAAAAAGTAGCTTACAAATCACGTTTTTATTTGGCTTTTGAGAATTATTGATTATGTTCTTGTGCACGCGCGCGCACACACACACACACACACACAAAAAGCCAGAACTTTTTAAATATAAATTTAAGGAAGTAGCTATAAAAAACTGAAATATTAATCTATACTTTCTTTCATTTTCTTTTGTTTTAACACAGAAAAGCCTCCTAATAAAAGCAGTATGAGGATAGTAGTGGATTCAGAATCAAGGAAAAGAACCATAGGTTCCGGAGAGCCTGGAGTTCCTACAAAGAAGACTTGGTTTGATAAGTAAGCTGACAGGAAAAATTGGAGAATTATATTGTACACAGATTTTTGGGATTATTACTATATCACAATATGTTACATTTTTTCTGTTCTATAAGCAAATCCCCAAATAAAATTTAAGGTTTTTTTCTAGAAATTTTAAAGTTCATTGTTTGGTACTAGAAAGGCATTTTCTTGTAAAAGCAGTATAGTGGCTAAGAACCACATTGCTTTTTCTTCTATCTACTTCCCCTTCCTCCAAAAGAGATTACTCTTTACTTGACATATATTTTAATACTAGGTATATGAAGGGTGGTCATGAATACCATATCATTAGGAAAAAAAGGTATGGATTAGGTCTGGGAAGATCTTAGCATATAGGCCATTTCTCTTTAAGAGCTAGAAAGAGTTGTTACCGGATTTAAGATGTAGGAAAGGTTCAGAGAAAGGTATAAGGAATCAGAATGTTGGGGAGGGTGTCATGAGTCATTTATAAATTTTCATTTGTGAACTGAGATGAGGACCATGCTTTTGAGCTTTAATATTTAAAAACACATAGTTTCTAGTTCTGGCTTTGTGATTATTTCTATGATTTAAGGCCAACAGTACACTCTGGGTCACACTTTTGTCCCCTTTTCAAATGTCAAGTGTATTGTATGTACATTAAAAAAACAAACCTGGAAAGAGGTTGAGGTGGTCATTATTTGTACCAGTAACCAATAATAACCAAATTTAAAATTTAACTGAAGTTTTTAAATAGGATACATTTCAGTAAACTAGCTTTGGCAGAAATGGAACAAAAGTTATCTGTGAAAACTGACTAAATTGGGGTATGAGTTAAATGTTAAATAAGAGCATGTTAAATAAGAGCAGATCAGAAGTTTGAAAAAGTAACCAAGTATTATAATAACAGAACCATGAAAGATGATAACACTATTAATTTAGAAGCTGTTTGGAAGATAATTACTTCAGTTTTTATTAATTTTCAGTACTTTCAGTTTTGGGGGGAAATTTGGACTTTTGTTTTATATTTAAAACTTTATTCTTTTGTACTTATAGGGCTCAGGATTTATAAATGTGTTGATCAGCTTGATTTTTGTTTATAGGCCAAATTTTAATAGAACAAACAGCCCAGGCTTCCAGAAGAAGGTTCAGTTTGGAAATGAAAATACCAAACTTGAACTTAGAAAAGTTCCTCCAGAATTAAATAATATCAGCAAACTTAATGAACATTTTAGTCGATTTGGAACATTGGTTAACTTACAGGTAAGAGCTATAAAATGATTCTCTTGTCCCTGCTTAATTATTTAGGGACCTTAATAAGAAAACCACTTTTATAAAGCAATATTATGGAAATTTGTTAATATTCTAAAGTTGGGCATTATAATAGTCTGTTTTCAGTTACTGTAGTGAAATACCTGATGCAGGCTAACAAAAGACGCATATTTAGCTCTTAGTTTTGGGGGCCGAAAGATCAGGTTGTGCCATTGGCTTGTCCTCTAATGAGGGCCTAAGGGTGGATGGTATTACGAAATGGGAATACATGTGAGAAGAAGTGATTACATCTCAAAACATGAACTGATGCAGTCGTGCTTGCTATTGTGAGAGCTCAGAGATCCACAAGAACTATCTAAACAAATTCCTTAACCCTTCTAAGTGCTGTTCCCCTGATAACCTAAAGAACTCCCATAAGGCCCCACTTCTTAAAGGTTTACACTATGTCCCAACATCATTACACTAAGAATATAGGCTTCTAACACATGAATGCTTAAAGGGACACACTCATCCCATATCCAAACCACAGCAGACATGAAATGAAACTACCTTTTAGAGAAAAAAAAAAAAAAAAAGATTGATTGATAAGTTGTTGATTTATACACTGAGTTATATCTCCTGCCCTTTTGGACTTTTTATTTTGAGATATGGCCTTACTGAGTTAAGTTCCTCAGTCTCCTTCGTTGCTGGAGGGCAAGAATTTTGATTGATGATATTAGTATAAATATTTTACCTAATAAAGGATGACACAAAGTTAAATAATCACTCTACTAAAATATAATTTAGTAGTTTTCAGTTCCTGAGTTTTTCTAGATCATATTGTCAGAATCATTTCAGCAAAATCATTTGAGCAAATATATTTCTGTAATTTCTGTGATTGGATGCACTTAACAGTTAATTTTGGGAACCAGTGTCATAATTTGTAACTAATTTAAACATGTACTTTTCTCTACCACTTTTGAACATTCTTTAAGAAAAACAACAATATAAGTTATGTTTGATGTCACTTAAAATTTGTCCTTGGGTATATAAAACTTGGGAGATTTTTAAGTATTATTTAACTTATGTGACATGTTGAAAGTGTTGTTTTCCCCCTTATGCCTACTTTTCAACTAAATTGTTTTATAATCTAATAAAATAAATTTTAGAGGATATAGCTCATTCTGAGTTGATCTTTAGAAACTTTTCTTTTATAAAGCACAGGTATAAAAGTAATGGAGGGGAAAAAATGCATGTACAGAGTAGAGCAATAGAAATGAATGCAGAATTTTAAGGAAATGTTTTCTTTTTAACTTGATGTTTTCCACACATTTCTCTACCCATATAAAATAATATAATTGTTATAATTTATCATTTGCTGTTCTAGATTGTTTTTATATACCTATTGCTGTGTACATGCAAAAATTTTAAAAATGTTTATGGTCCATAGTATGTACATTACCCTGTAGTTATTTATAGTTATTTACTTTGGAATATTTCAGTATCTTTTTATGGCAGTTCAGTTTACTCTACCACATTTATATCTAGACATAAAAAAGTTTTCAGAATATTCCTTTTTTCATACAAACTTCTGTGGTTGAATGCATTTAACAGATAATTTTGAGATATACAAAATTAACTACACTGGTAATATTAATTTAAAAATTGTTTCAAAGCAAAACATGGTATCTCCCTATTGTTTCTGTTTGCATTTATGTAATTACTAATGAGGTTAATATCTTATTTTTGTTGTTCCTTTCCTGTGTCTTCATAGTACTTGCATTATTATGATTTACAAAATACATGTTTTGCAAAATCATTAAAAGTACCCTTGTTATCATAATTAAAAATTGATGTTATTCTAATAAATGTTATAATTATTAAAATGCCACCTAAAATTATTTTTATAGTTTTAGCTAATATTTATTGAATATGTGCTCTTTTTAAGTGTTATTGCTGTATTCTTAAAACAACACTAATAAGTGGGTATTGTTGTTATTATTTATAGAAGAGGACACTGAGGCACAGAAAGATTAAGTGACTTACTTGCTCTTATGTGAGAGTCAAATCAGGATTTGAGCCAGGCAGTGAGATTCAGACCATGCTGTTAATCTCGATCCTTTACTGCTGTTGCCTGTGGCTTATATACCACACTTTCGAAAATACTGCTATTACGCAAGAATAGGAAATTGGGAGTGAAGATCTTGGATTTTTTTTTTTTTTATTAGTTGTATGAGTCTATCTCTAGAAACATTCTTTGAATCTGTTTCCTATGTGTCAAATGTGATTGATGGTGCTGTTATATAGGTCTTTTTATTTTCTTCTGATCTTAGAAGTATTGTGAAAATTACAGATTTGAAATATTGTACAGATGTTTTTTTCTATGTTATTTAGTTGGAAATCACCCCTTCCAAAGTAGTCTTTGCCATCACATTCATTGATGTACAGAAATTTTTTCTCTTGGTCTGTATTAAAATTTGAGGTAAAAAGAGAAATAGTTTTAAGGGTCTGTATATAATATTTGTGCAGTCAGCTTTGCTGGTAAACAAGAGTCTCTTTTAATGCACTAACAATCCTTGGCTATTTACTATTTCTCCTGAAATAAAAGTAGACTATGGTCATACTTTAGATATAAGGTAAACAAAGATGGGCATCTTACTTGGAAGGAAGAGTGTATGACATCTTGAGGAATTTTGCTGTATGAAGAAACAGATTCCTTTAGAAATTCACTTTTCTTAACATTTTAAATCATAGGTTGCATATAATGGTGATCCTGAAGGTGCCCTTATCCAATTTGCAACATACGAAGAAGCAAAGAAAGCAATATCGAGTACAGAAGCAGTTTTAAATAATCGCTTTATTAAGGTTTATTGGCACAGAGAAGGAAGCACCCAGCAGTTACAAACTACTTCTCCAAAGGTAACGAGAGAGATTTGTGTGAAATTGAATGCTTTTTCCCAAGAGTTCTTAGCATATTGTCTAAGAACAGAGGTATATATATGAATCGGGCGGGACTTGAGTTGAGATCCTGACTTTACTACTGTTAACTATATATACTAAAGAAAGTTACTTAATCACTCTAGCCTGTTCTCTCATTTAATTGTGAAGGTAATTCCTAGTTTAGAGAACGAGATGGAACAGTCCTGGCAGATAGGCGGCACTAAGTAAATTGTAGCTATATATGTATTCCATAAATTTTTTTTCTGTAGTTTATAAGTCATTTCATGGAAAAAAAATGTGCATGCATAAAGAAAATTGAAAGGCATTTGAGTTTTGATTATAAGCTACATTTTTAAAACTTATTATGCACGGATAATCTAGTACAGTTTTATAACAAAGTTTTACTTTCCAAGCTCCTGAATTAATCAGCTTGTTTAAAATTTTTTTTCTCCTTCTGAGGTAATGCCACCTTTAGTCCAGCAGCCCATTTTGCCTGTTGTGAAGCAGTCAGTTAAAGAGCGACTGGGCCCGGTACCTTCAACTACTGTTGAACCAGCAGAAGCCCAGAGTGCTAGTTCAGACCTTCCTCAGGTAAATGGAAGGTCTTATCTATCAAATATAAATCTATTATTTATTAATAAATTATCTATTATAATATTAGATTAACTAGTAAATTAGTTTCCCTCGGTGACTTGCATTATAGTTACTATATATGTTTTACACAGAAATGTGATCTTTACAGATTAGAATCCCACCTATAAGTTTTTACCATAACATTTTCACTGTCTTTATTTTTCTATTTGGTATTTGTATCTTAAATTCTTCTCTTTATTTATCACTTGTTGATTAGAAAGATTTCTTTTTCACTTTGTGAAGGATATATTTCTGCAAAACTGCCTGAAGAGTGAAATTTAGTACACTTAATCTTATTTTTTCCATCATCTTTTTACTTAATTAGAATCCTGTTCCAGAGATAATTGTACTGAACTGAAAACTTTTGGGAAGGGAAGGCTTTTAATACCTCAGGTTAAGTACGCTTGATATACTGTTTGACATACTAAAGCAGGTCACTCAAAACTTTGCATCACTTAATCCTGACTTTGGGATGCTCTTCTCCGTATATCATTTCCTTGCCACTTCCTTAAGTGGAATTTTCTTGTTTCTGTATTCTCAGTCTGTGAAACTTGGCTTTCCTTTTTCTCCATGTTTCAGGATTTGCTATATAAATAGAGTTAGGATGTGGTATCCTACTTAGCTAATAGATGACATCTTTTAGCTAAGTATGGGACACACATTTTTAAGCTTTAGAAGCAGGCATGTTTTCATTATCCAAATCTAATTTAAAATGTGCTTTCTACTTGTTAACATAGGGAACCCTATCAGTGGAAGGGACTTCAGTAACCACCTGGTTCAGACCTCATTATTTTACATCATAATTTTTCATGATTAATATTGTATACTGTTTACTTTTGTTTTTCTACACATATTTCCCCCCCCCCCCCTTAAATAGGCCTCAGTTTCTATGATTAGTATCTGTATACTCATAGACTCAGTATGTATTAGAACCAGAATGTTCAAGATCCCAACAGACTTATATATGTTTGGGGAAACACTGAATATGTCCATTTTAATTTTTTTAGAATGTAACTAAGTTATCTGTGAAGGACAGGTTGGGTTTTGTATCAAAGCCATCTGTTTCAGCAACTGAAAAGGTAAGAAGAATAGCATGATGTGTTTGTCTTGGCTTTGTAAATGTTTTCAGGTGGCATCTTAATTTTTAATTTTTTCATAGTTCCAAACTGCTTCTTAATAGTATCTGTATCTTTTATTCCTACCTTTTTGCTTTCCATTTGCTGAAAATGAAAAATATTAGTCTACCGTTTTTTTACTTTTTGCATCAGCATTTTAATACTTGCCTCTCTATTTCCATCTGCTCCATTGTTTTTGTTAGTTTTTTCTTTATATTTATTTTCTTTAGAGACACGATACATTTTAGTTAAACTCTGGCAGCCTTATAGTAAGAGCCATGAACTAGGAATTTTACCTGAGTTTGAACCCTGGCTCTTTACTTACTAACTGCATGATGTTGGGCAGTGCTCTTAACCTTTCTCAATCTTTTTACTCATTGGTAAAATGGTGATGGTAATATTCATCTTGCTCACCGGGTTTTCTGAGGATTAAATAAAATCATTTATTTTAAAACTATTTTGTAAACAGGAAGGGATGAGGGATGGCATAATTGTAATTTTTTAAAAGTTTATTACGAACAGCTATTGATATAGCCTTGCAATACATTAGTTCTTTTTTTTTTTGAATGAGGAGTTAAATGCAGATTATGTTAAGACCATTTATGGATCTGTCTGCTGTAGATATATATTTTTTTCTGTTTAGGTGTGAGTGAATGCCTTGATCTTTATTTTATTTGAGGTATGTGAAATCTCATAATATTAGAATTGAATAGTCCTAAGTCCCCAGTAGACCAAGGCACAATGGTTGTATAGTTTGATCTAGTTGCTGAGCCAGACTAGAATTTGTGTCTCCTATTTCTAGTCCATGGCTCTTTCCATTCTGAAGATTACAAAGGAAATTCACATCGAAGGTAAATAAAAACATCCAGTAAGGTAAACAAAACATCCAGTGAGATAGCTAACCTGCTGTCATCACTTATTCTTAAGTATACTATTTCCCTCATTTACTTTGTTAAACTTAAATCTGAATATCATTCTATACATCAGACCTTCCTCTTGGGCATCTCACTGTTATTTCAGGTATAACATGCCTAAAATGAACTATTTCCCACATAAATTAACTTCTCCTACTCCCTACTTAGGTGATACTTTCATTTTCTAAACTGTGTAGTCTGAACTCCTCAAAACTCATGTAATCGTATTTGTAGTTCATTTCTTTTTCTCTTCTCTGCAGAGTCCCTGACCTCTAATGGTAGTGTCTGAGCTGGCATCTTGAAATTTCCCTTCTTTATTTACATGTGTCACCATTCTGTTGTCAGACTTAATGTTAATTCATTATAGAAACTTTGAATTTCTCAGCAAAATTACTTTACTTGATTTACAGCTCATCCATATTTCAGTTATTGTGGTTCTGTTTTGCTCTAGGGTTTCCTTTCTACACTGGGGAATACTTTTCTACTTACCTTGCCCTTTTCTGCCTCCCTGCTCCCCTGTCCCCTTTTTGGTGGTAATTTTTCTGGATTACATTTCCCCCTTTCTAACTTAAGTTCTATTTGTTCTTTAGAGATTAAAAATCTCTTCTAACATTTTCCATGAAACCACCATGTGGTGTATCTCCTCTCCATTTTTGTGTATTTTAGTCTATTCTATTAATGTTTACTTTGATTATATTTATCCTTCTTGATAATAAGTATATTAGGAATTGAAAAGAACACACTGTAAGATCTGCTATACTTGTTTATTGATGAGCAATTCTGGAGATATTTAAATGCCCAGTTGTATTCAGGATCTGTTTATATCAAGATTTAGACTCTGGAATTGAAGTTTATACTAAGCTTTCACAAAATTTTAGCAGTGTGCTTTGATGTGGTTTTCTTTATTTTTTAAGGTCTTTCATTTAGCAGTAGAATAAAATTTGGGTTTGAGAGTATATATTAATATATATTATACTAATATAGTAACCACTAATTGAATTTGTAAAAAAAAAAAAAAAAAAACAAAAAAACAACACTAATGAGAATAGGCTATTTGTGGAAAAAATTATTAATAGCAAAAATCTTAAGGAAAACAGTTACTTAAAAGAATGTAACATATATAGTCATCTTCAGTGAATGTATTTGCAGAATAATATTTTTGTATTCTTGGTTGTTTCTGTTCTACCCAATAGAGGGTTTTGGTTCAGAATCCTTAGAGGGCAAAGATCCAGAGAATCTTAGGAAGATGAGAAGAATGTTTCCCATCATCGAATATTATTTAAAAGGTTTTAATTTCTTTTTCCTAAATTGAAATCAGGAGAAAGTTCAAAGCTAGTATTTGTACAATATCCTCTGTCATTGTTAAAGTGAATGAATATATAAATGAAACTTTTACAACCTTCTTGTAAATGATAACCATTAATCCTTTAGTAATTGTTATTTATTCTAAGATTACATTTTTGTGAGAAGGCTGGGAGAGAGGAAACTTAAACCTAATTGATAAAGATATTGCAATTGGTATTAAGTATTATTTGAGTAGATTTGATCATTGAAGTGATGTTTGAGTGTTTCTGCTTAGTCTACAGAGACTTATGAAGAATAAAGGTTGGTGGGTGTTTACCATCCTTGTTAGTTTTTTTTTTTTAAACTTAAAGTGTTCAAATTAAAGTTTTAGATATCAAATTTATGATACCAAGTTTAGTAGTATATTTTTTAGTCAAAAAATAAGTCTTGATCCCTTTGTATTGTGATACATTAACATTAGTATCAAGGAAAATTGTCTAGTATAATTGAAAGAACATTACAAGAGTTCAGCTGTTGATTTAGTAACTGGCATTATATGTGATGGTGAAAAAGTTTTATTCTGTATGCCTAACTATAAAATTCAGTTGTTTTCATGACCCTTCGATTCATTCATTCATTCATTCATTCATTCATTCATTCATTCATTTTTTGTGCTGGGAATTGAACCCAGGTGTGCCTAACCATGGAGCCAAATCCCCATCCGTTTTTAAATGTTTTTTTTTTAGAGAAAGGGTCTTGCTGAGTTGCTAAGTGCCTTGCTAAATTGCTGAGGCTGTCTTTGAACTTGAGATCCTCCTGCCTCAGCCTCCTGAGCCTCTGGGATTACAGGTGTGCGCCACTGTGCCTGGTGACCCTTTGATTTTTAAATTTGATTATTTTTAATATAGTTTTCCTACTTTAAGTGAAAAGATTAGGGAGATTTATGTTGTTTTGTTGGGTTTTTTCCTTTCATAACTGTTACTGGCCATTTTTAATTTTAACTTTTTAGTGCATCATCCTTTTTAGGATAATTACCTGGATTATTTTTTCTTACAGGAAAATATGATTTATTTGGAAATATTTGCTGAACTTTCTGGGAAATAAGCTATTGTAGCAAAAATCAACTATTGACTATATACATTTTTTTCTTTGATATTTATTAAAGTACTTCCTTGTAAAATTGTTAAGCCTTTTGCTTCTTTTAATCCTTTTGATATATGGGATATAAAATAGTTGAACTCAAAAAGGGTGGTGATTTACCTTGGAGTTGGGAGTTGGGGAGATGTTGGTCAAAGGATATAAAATGTCAGATAGGATGAGTAAGTTCAAAAGATAAGTATAAGAGAGATTGTAGTTAACTGTATTATATTAAAATTGCTGAGAATTAGATTTTAAGTGTTCTTACAGCAAAATATGTAAGGCAATGCAGTTAGCTCAATTGAGCCACTTTATAAGATACATATTTTTAAAAATGTACACAATATATGTATTCAGTGTTTGTCAATTAAAAATAACTTTAAAAATATTAAAGAAGAGTATCTGAGGAAAGCATCTGGGAACATGACATCCAGGAAGCAGAGGGAGCTCCACTCTCCAAGGACAAAATATATACTCCAAAGGACACCTCCAGTGATCCAGCCTACTTGCTTGCAGTTACCACCCAGTTAATAATTATTGGGATTAACACACTGATTGAGTTAAGGGTCTCGTAACCCAATTATTTCACTTCTATATGTCTCACACATGAGCTTTTAGGGCAGACTTAATACTTTATATCTAAACCATAACAGTGTGGTTGTTTGGAAAGGCCATTGTTTATGATTTTATCTTTTGAAAATATAGATATCTTACTATCTAAACTCTAGATTCAAATAGATTCAGTTAGGGAACAGTATTTATAATCATAATTCATTATTTCTATGCCACATTTTTTACCTTTTAATACCTCTGCTATTGGGTTGCACTTTACAGGGTTTTTTTAAATTAGTGATATATGACAGTAGAAAGCACTTTACTTCATATATCTTAGAGTGCTTGAGTTTTGTGCTCATTGAAATACATTTTCAGATATCATATTTTTAGAGAAGAAAGTTACTGGATGAAACAAAGCAATTAGGACTAAGAAGATTCCTTTATTAGTAGTCTTCTGGTTCTTGTCAGATACTTTTATTCACTTTAAAGCAACACTCTTTACTCTGATATCATATGTTAAGGACACTTTGAAAAGAAGTATTTCCTGTTCGCTGAAGTTAAAGAAATGCTAGATAAAATTTATTACATGGATTTCCTTGCTTTGAGGTTTCTCACTGGTTTTGGCATGAGGTGAACATTTGACTCTGGTAAATGAGGTTATGATATTCAGTGTTTCCAATTTACTTAGAGTATAGAAATCTTTGCTCACAACTTTTCAACTTGTTATGTATTCTTCATAAAGAAAGAAAGATATACTTGATTAGACTCTGTTTTCAGCATATTATCTTATGTTTCTCCCCTTACCAAGTTATTGTGTCTCCTTTGTATAATCAGGGAGTTTGGCATTGTTTGGTGTGGTAAGATAGCAGGGAAGAAATTTTTCTTCAAAGTTATAGAGAATGGTCATCAAAGTTAGACTACAAACTAAAGAGGTTAACTCTTGTTTTATATTCTTTTGTAACATCTGAGTATTAGTTTTAATGATTGAAGAAAATTACCGATCAGATTTTGGTATATCAAACATTAAGAACTTTAATTGACAAAAATTATGCTATATAGAGTTAGGGTAATTATATTTCATTTTTATTTGAGAGGCTCATTAGACTTTCTTATACACTTAGAATAGTGATGAGTTTCTAATCTTTATGATAAAAGATTAGAAAATGGTCTCCAGTTTGCTGCTACTCCTCTGATATACCCACATGGTAATGTTTTGGTAGGTAAAAAGTAGCATGATTTTTCTCAGTGATACTCTTCCGTTTGAGTATATGGCTTAATCTTTTTTAGGTCATGAATTCCTTTAAGACTTTAAAATAAGCAATATTTTTTCCTCTGGAAAATTACAGTGTTCACACAGTTGGTTTTATGTTTATTTTTTGTAGCAGTTGTAGATCTACCTGAGGAGATCCCTAGGCTCTTTCCTTAGAACCACCCCAGGGAACTTTTAACTGTTTCGCTTTTGAAAGAAAGAAAAATGTAGCCTAAACACTCTTATTATTTTGAATTAACCCTGTTGTGGAAAAGGTTGTGCTCTTTGACCTATGTCAGTTTAGTTGGGTGCAAAAATGTTTTGAGTATTTACCATGTGCCCTGGCACTGTTGTGATAATGTCTGTATCTAGAAGATATAGCAATATACCAAGAAAGAAAATTCCTCTTCAAGGAGAAAATTTTGAGATTTGTAAAGACTTTAGATAACGATCAAATTGAACCTTTTCATTTTATAAATGAGTGCACTAAGGCCCAAAAAGGTGTCTCATCTTAGCCATGGTCGGCCTCACCATTCATGAGTTGATGAGTAAGACTTAGGTACTACAGGGACAAAGAGGAGAAAGACATGATATTTGTTTCAAGGCCTTTACAGTATAGACTAGAAGAAAGACACATCAACATATTATCAAGTCATTTTTACTGAGTCCAGTGCTAGGTAAAAGTAGCTTGTAGTATTTTTACCTGATAGCTGGAGGTATAAAATTTCATATAAAGAGAAATGATCAGGACTTTTTGAAAGTCTTGATTGTGTTATGCTGAACCTAAATTGTGTTTAAAGAGAATAAGTTTAAGCAGAGAATATTGCTAGCAAACAAATGGAGAATGAATACATTTATTTCAGAGCTGCAAATTGCAAATGATTGTGTTAAATTGTTGCCGAACAACATAAGGTTTTTTTCCTGTGCCATGCTTTTGTGTTATTTTTGCTTTAGTCACTATAGATAGTAGTTAATGTATTCTGCAATTAGTATTTTCTGAGCAATATGGTAATGGCAGTGATTGTTCTTGATTTGATATTTTTGTATGTTTGTCTTTGCTCTCCCCACTCCCTAGAAGTATTTGATAATTTGAAAATATTTTTATTTAGGGCTTATTCTTCATTCATACTCTTCCTTTCAGATCATCAAATGTGATTTAGTTATTAAAAGTATATAATGCATCTAGTTTAATTTTGCTAAATTTTATTAGAAATTAAAGCTGAGTTTCATAGAGGGTAGAACCTAGGAAATTATTAAAGATTTATACTTTTTTTTTTAAGAAATTGAATTTGTATTGGTAGGTATTGTCTACATCTACTGGCCTAACAAAAACAGTGTATAATCCAGCTGCTTTGAAGGCTGCACAAAAAGCCTTACTTGTTTCCACCCCTGCAGTTGATAATAATGAAGCACAGAAAAAAAAACAGGTAAGTACATCTAGTATAGTGAACAAAATTTGCATATAAGAAAAGTGTCACAAAATAATATTAAAAGATGTATGTTGGCTGTGGCTGAACTTCTGTGTTCTATAGTGTAGCAGTGAATATTAAATTGTCTCTTAATAAAAGGTTCCTGATTGATCTTTTTTTTAAATATTAATTTATTTTTTTTTAGTCATAGTTGGACACAATACCTTTATTCCATTCATTTATTTATATTTGGTGCTGAGGATCGAACCCAGGGCCCTGCGCATGCTAGGCGAGCACTCTACCGCTAAGCTACAATCTTTGAAATCTGCACATAGAAGTTTTACATAGCCAAATTTTGCATATAATTTTTGTTGCCAATCTTTTACAATTATAAACACTTTTCTCCTCTTGAATTATTTTATCACATTAATAATATTCTAATGATATCTTTGATACCTGACTCTAGGAGGCACTGAAACTGCAGCAGGACGTAAGGAAAAGGAAACAAGAAATTTTAGAAAAGCACATTGAAACACAGAAGGTAAAATGCTAAAGTTAGATTTGGTAAAATGTATTTACAAATGTTATGATTTTTTGTGAATTTTATCTTAATACTATTTAACTAGTCCCGAGAAACAGATTATAATTGTTAATGATAAAAGTGAAATAGCTGTAATGATTTTGTCCCATCAGTATTATTAATATTTTGTGTTGAGGATGAAGAATAGACATTGAAAGATGGGTGTGGGTTAAACAGAACTATGGTTATCAGCATGAAGTTAAAACAGTATAGTATTCATTCATCTGTGTTACTGCACAGTAGGTTGATCAAAAGTTAATGAAATGAAAGCTTTATTTCAGTGTTGATTTGTACCTCTTTTTACTGGCTTGGGATCTCTTAGTCCTGTGTTGTGTTGTGCAGTAGCGACATCTAGCAATTGAGTGTAATCTAAGTGTAGAATACACACCAAATTTCAAAGATGGAGAAGAAAAAAATTTGATGATGTCTTTAAATTTTTACCGAAATTTACCATTTTGGATGTATTAGATTAAATGTTATTGAATTCATTTTGCTCATTTTTGGGGGCAGTTTTTCTCTGATTTGTAACATTTATTTAGTGTCAGTTCTTGATTATGTGTAGGTTGCTATAGGACATCTGAAAATATAGAAACCACATTTTAATTAGAAGTGTATGTCTTTACTAATTTAAGTTTGGGTATACCTTATAAAGAGAAATCACAGTGCTTTACATTAAAAACTAAATCCGGGCTGGAGATGTGGCTCAAGCGGTAGCGCGATTGCCTGGCATGCGTGCGGCCCGGGTTCGATCCTCAGCACCACATGCAAAACAAAGATGTTGTGTCTGCCAAGAACTAAGAAATAAATATTAAAATTAAAAAAAAAAAAACAAAACTAAATCCATCTTAACTCATAGAACTTGCAATACTATGTGGTTTCTTTCACCCCATGTTATTTTGCTTATCTTCTTATTTCCTTTCCATGTTAAGGATATCATTCTCAGGGTAACTGATTATTGTTCCCTGTGGCAAAGAAAAGTAATTGTACATTGTACCTAGTTTTTCATTGTATGAAAGGGGCCATAAAATACATTTTCTGCCCACCCCCCAGCTCACTGACTATATTTAGAGTGAGAATATTTGAAGAAGCATAATAACAAATGAATGAGAAAATGAAATTTATACTATTTCAAGTTGAAAACTTTTCCGGGATTTGAATTAAATTTTTTTTTGGTTGTATACTTTGAACATGTTTTAAGAGAGCCAAACAGTAATAAATTTCTTTACAAGGTAAACCAGTAGTAAGACTTGAATGGAGATACAGTTAGCATCACCAAATCATTCTTTAGATACTTGCTAGTTGTTAGCTTAGTCATGAATACTAAATTAAGAATAGTAGTATTTATTTTTATATTTACTTTGCTGTATTTGTTTACAAATAGTAGTAGGGGCAAATATTCTAAGATTTTTCTGTTTAAAAATTTGGCAGATGTTGATTTCAAAGTTAGAGAAAAATAAAGCAATGAAGTCTGAAGATAAAGCAGAAATAATGAAGACTTTAGAGGTTTTGACAAAAAATATTACCAAGTTGAAAGATGAGGTGAAAGCTACTTCTCCTGGACGTTGTCTTCCAAAAAGTATAAAAACCAAGACTCAGGTATTTAATTTGTATGCACTATTCATATTACTGTTTATTAAAAAACATTAAACATATCAAGATTCTGTTTTATTTTTAGGTACTGTCCATTGTTCAGAATCTATCTGATCATTATATGTAACATTCTCTCCCACCCCACCAATAATAAGTAAATAAATACAAATAAGTAAACTCAACTGATCTTTTGAATCCTTTGGCATTTTAGTTGAAAAGTCAGTAATTAGAAAATAATTATGGAAAAGTTAGCTTGAGGACAAAATAATATATTTACTTGATTGATTGACTAAGGAGTTTGAGTTTTATATTATAAGTAGTTGGTGATATAAAAGGTTAATGACAGAGAAGTAACATTCTATCAGTACCATATAGAATGGATTGATTGGAAAGGGGAAAATTCAGTGAGCAAGATTTGATTAAAGTATTTATATTTGGTATGTGTGTAGTATATATATGTCTACAATCATCATACTGGTATTTCTAATCCAACACCACATGCTTCCCTTTTTCATTTTCTGTATTTTATCCCCTATTTCTATAGTGATGACTTGGTTTTATTATACTAATTTATTGTTCATTGACAATTCTGAATCTGTAAGACATTCAGAACAGTTCCAAAATTGTTACAACAATAATACTTCCAACAACTAACTTAATTAATATAAAATTTTGAATATGTTTGCTTTCTTTGCAAAATCTATGTATTCTACTCAGGGTAGCATTAGAAGTATGGTCTAGTTTACTTTTCTTCCTTGTATATATTGTGTTGTGAATTTGACAGGTTTATTTCTGATTTTATTTAGTTTGGATCCCCTCTCCCTGGCCCTATTCTTGTTGATTTAGTATTATTTTTTAACAAGTAAACGAGTGACATTGTTCAGAAGCCAAACTGCATAGAAAGGTACACATAGAAGACCCATTCCTAGCAGTATCATTCATTTCTGGTTTATTCTTCTAACACATAAAATACACACACACCCCTACCCCTACATGTATGTGTTTGTGTCTAAAACACCCAAACGTGTGTGTATGTGTATTCTTACCTACATAAAAGCATACTATATATTGTTTATTAGCACCTTGACTTTTTTTTTTGTTTTTTTTTTTTTTTTTCACAGTTACTTTCTGAAAATACTACATATCAATCCATAGAAATCTCACTCTGGCTGTAGTACAGAAAGTTAATTGTAGGGAAATGTGTAGAATTAGCAACAAGTGAGGAAACGCTTGCAGTATTTTTAACCAGAGGTGGTCCATGGCTTGGACTGGAGTATTAGTAATAGAGATAGGAAAGAAATGTATGGATTAAATGGAAACTATGTAGAAGTTCACTTTTTTTTTAAAGTTTAGTATACATGCAGGATATTAGTTATTATTAACTAAAATATTTATTTTTTTTAGATGCAGAAAGAATTACTTGACACAGAATTGGATTTATATAAGAAGATGCAAGCTGGGGAAGAAGTCACTGAACTTAGGAGAAAGTATACAGAATTACAGCTGGAAGTATGTTTTATCACAGCTACACAGTGTACTTAAAATAAGCAGATGTAGTTGTAGTGGTTAACTGAAAATAATATGTCCTTCATCTAGTCAACAATTATTGACTGCCATATGTGTTGGTATATTAAAATGGAGAGGAAAGAGGACAACAGGTTTTTTCAAAACTATTATAGAAAAATGTTATTTAATGAGGTGAGGCATTGGTTCTACCTATATGCTCAGATTTCTTCATTTCTAGTGAATTTTATTTCTTTTTGGCCTTTCTTTTTCCCTAGGACTAAGAACTATTAAAGGCTTTTCAGACATTCTTGTGGAGATATTCTTTTATATATAGGCATATTAACTTGCTCTAAAGGTCCTACTTCTAGTGGTAGAACTGTACTGAAAAACATGCTTGCTTAAGTTTTGCCTATAGATGGTGCTGTGGATGTTTTAAAAGAGAAAATAAACCACTTTCTTGTAATAAAGTTACATAGGGTTATTTTTTGGAGTGGGGGCTACTGGGGATTAAACCCAGGGCCTTGCACATGCTGGGCAAGCACTCTACCACTGAGCTACATCCTCAGCCCAATTATATGGTTTGTTTTGAAAAACCCCTAGCAAAATTGATCGTAATTATATGACATAATAAGTTTTAATATTTTCCCCAGAAATGTTTAAAAACTAGAATTACATTCTAATGTATGGAAAGAGTCATTAATATATTATTTACAGGTTTATTTTCATCATTTGACAGTTTAAATTTTTCTTGTTTTAGATTATTTTGATTAATCTGAGTATAATGCTGTTTTCAGTTTCTTGGCAATGTCGTCACTTTTGTTTTGTTTTTGTATTTGTTTCAGTGTAGTAGAAATCTATTGAGTTACTACTGTATAGGTATTAAAGACTTAACAGCAGCTACCAGAGTTGTCTTAAAGGCGTATTTTGTCAAGAGTTAGAGGAAACTATAGGATTGTTTTAAACATGCAGACATTTGCATTCTCTAGGGACTTGATCATGTCCTACCCAGGATAATTTTAAATAAGTTTTATGTTAAAAATATTATATGTTATAGAAATTGTGTTGTCCCCGTTCATGCTAGTGTTGGTGGCATGAATATATTAACCTGACTATATGGTTTCTTAGAGGCTTTTAATTTGTGAATCTTGAAATACAATTAAAAATTCATGTTTACTCAAATTTATATTTCAAGGAGCATCTTGAGATGTATTCCTTGGAGCATACTTTAGGATATTGCTGTAACATCTATCACCTCGCATACTTTTTTTAGGAAAATAGAACATTTAAAATCTGTTCTTAGAAGTATATAATACATTATCATCAATTATAGTCACTATGCTGTGCAAGATACTCAAAACAACTTCTTCTTGTCTAACTGAAACTTTGTACCCTTTGATCAACATCTCCCCATTCTCCATGCCAGTACAGGCTTTGGTTAACCATGGTTCTGCTTTTATGAGTTTGGGGGGTTTTTTTAGATGCTATATATGAATGAAATTATACTATATTTGTCTTTCTATGCATGACTTATATCATTTAACATTATTATTTGGATTTTAGATGATTATTTTGGCTAATGTAAAGATTAACTGCCTTGAGATGAAGAAACTAAAATATTTACACTAATAGAAGTTTGACAGTTGTGCCTGCTTGTCATTTCCATTTGGATGTCTAATATCCTCATCAGTAAATTCAGAATTGTGCTTCTCTTGCTCCTAAACCCCATTTATACAGTTACCCAAATTAGAAGTATAGGAGTCTTTATTGATTCCTCCCTTTCCTTCAATGTCCATATCCATTTAATTATCCATTTTAACTTCCATATTTAAATGTTTATTCTTCTCTGTCTTCCTTGCTGATACTATTATAGTGACATACTGATTTCCCAGCTCATTCTTTCTTCTACTGTATTCCTAAAAATCTAGCTATAAAACTCCTTAACCTGATCCCTAATTCAGCTGATCCTGATCCCTGGATGCAACTGCACTGAATTTTATCTGTTTGGAAAACAGTGTTCCTTTCAGCTTTGGTGCCTTTTCTTATATTGAAACTCTTGTGTCGCACTTGCATTTTTTTCTTTGATTCATTGAACAAATATTAAGTACAATCTGCCAGCTACTGTTGAAGGTGCTGAGGATAAAGCAGGGAATTAAAAATCACCTTCAAGAAACTTCATCATAGGTGGTTCTGTTCAAATATTTAAAGTATTTCATCACTTTTTAAAGTCACTTTTCATTAATATAACTAGATAACTTAGTTGTTTGATGTCTCTTTATCCCTCTTAAGTTTTGAACTTGTTGAGGATAAGGACTTGCATAGTGCAAGTGGTTGGTAAATATTTCTGGAATGAAGAAATAATACACTACTCATACAGAGTGTTATGGTAGAATATTAATTAGTATAATACCTTGGCCCTATAATGATGTTAGTAATAAGTGATCAAAATTATGATTTTGAGATAACTATACCTATCTGATCCGTTAGTAATTAACCCATTGAGTCAACAGGTTAAGAAATAGAATGTTATATTGAAAATGTATTTATTGTGTATGTGGATATTATGTGTCTGTGTATTAACCTGACTTTTGAAGTAATCTTCAACACTGTATGCCATTTAAGAAATCTCAAATTGCTGATCTTTTTGTACCATATCGTGACAGTTTAGCAAGAATTAAGAAAAAGAGGCACATTTAGTAATTTCAGAACCTTTAATATTATTTTGTTATCTAAATTCACTTACTACCCTAAAAGTTTCAGTTTAAAACTCTAATTTAATTATGTGATCCTTTTATAGGACATTATTTGAATATGATGTCAAGTTACATAAAAGTTTGGCTCATCTGCCAGAGTATAACACTTGGCTTATGTTAAGACAGGTTGAGTGTTTCTAATCTGAAACCCCAAATGCTCCAAAAAGGAAAGTTTTGGATTTGTGTTAGTCTATGCAAATATTTCAAAATTTGATAAACTCTTGAAATCTGAAACGTTTTCGATCCCAGACATTTTAGATAAAACATATTCAATGTGTTCCGACTGCATTGTTTAACCTGAGCATCTGACTTCTTGTAGGCTGCGAAACGAGGGATTCTTTCATCTGGTCGGGGTAGAGGAATTCATTCAAGAGGTCGAGGTGCCACTCATGGCCGAGGCAGGGGTCGAGGTCGTGGACGTGGTGTGCCTGGTCATGCTGTGGTGGATCATCGTCCTAGAGCATTGGAGATTTCAGCATTTACAGAGAGTGATAGAGAAGATCTTCTTCCTCATTTTGCGGTACTATTTTACTACCCAAGAGAACAGTTACTGATAATCATCATTGTAGATGATCGATAAAATTAAATAAAAAATTATGAAAATGACATGACTAATTTAAACTAGTTGATCTGAACAAGCATTTGATTAAATCCATAATACTTTTGTTAATTATTTATAAAATGGGAACTATAGTATTTTTAAATTATCTTGAAGGAATGTTAAAATTCTTACATTAGGAGGACTTCAGGTGGTATGAAATGAATGATTTAAACTTTGTTGTTTCAGACAAAGACATCCTGTAGTTTGTTTTGTTTGTTTATTCTTCATGTTCTGCCGCACCAGGTCTTGTAATTTAGTTTTGATATTTACTTACAAGGAAAATTTAACATGTTACATGGGCCATAGCAAATTTTTTTCTGAATAGAATTTTCTTTATTAATATTGTATTCTTGATCAAACTAATAAGAATTGAAGCAGGCAAAATTTTGATATGATCTTAAATTTCCTTAGTTACTTAAAAGAGTTTTATACAATGGTAATAGATAAATTAAAAGAAAGGAAAAGGATATTCTAGTCCCTGCTAATCCTTTATTTAACTTAAAACTTTCTGGAATTCATTAGTCTCATGTGTAGAATGGAGATTTTACCCACCTTTGTGCTGCTTAATCTTAAATGTTGTGATTCTTAGTGGTATCCCAATAATTATTTACTAAACATCAGTTTTACTAAGCATTATAGGGTAACCAGTGCTTATCCTCAAGGATTTCATATGTATTGATTTAATATAAACCACTTAAAGTGTGAATATAATATAGATTCAGGCAATTTATTAAACACTGTAAGTACTTTAGTTACTTAGCGAAGTAAGTATCTTTGTCACTGGCATATGATGGAAAATAATGTAACATTAAAAGTTAATCAGGGGGTTGGGGTTGTGGCTCAGTGGTAGAACACTTGACTAGCACAACAAGGCACTGGGTTCGATCCTGAGCACCACATAAAGATAAATTTTAAAAAATATTGAAAAAAAATAATCAGGTAGTAGAACTGAAGCTTAGATATTGAAGGATAGGTCAACTTGCATATAGTTATACTATGATTTTTTTTAAACCTTTTGGAAATTTAGATTTAAGTATTGATAGTCATGTTCCTGCCTTGAAGCAACTAACATATTTTGTCGGGACATAAAAGAAATGGTGTATGTTTAAGAAATAACTGGGATGATTAATATTTAAGGATGAGGAGTCTGGAAAGTCCTGTGCTTGATGGAGTCAAAGGGATAAGGAAAGGAATCAGAGAACTAGAAAAGAATTTGGAGATAATATAACCCAATTTTTCCTGGCTATGTACATCACTTTCATACCTTCCACAAGGGAAATGAGATCCAGATAACTTAAGTGTCTTGCATATAGTTATATAGCTAATTAGGAAACTAGCAATGAATATGCTAAAATAATCCAAACAAACAACTTCAGTTTATTATTATGATTGTGTTTTGCTGAGACTAAGATGATTTTGCTTTGAGAAATATTCAAAATCCCTAAATGGAAATTTTTTCATATCCTTGGAGACTTGAATTCTACTCAAAAGTTAGTGATATTTCACATTACAAATTACCAATCTTACATAGAAATACAGGTCTAAAGTTGAACTTTTCCATTATAACTTGTGTAACTGAAACACATGAGATATATCAGAAGAAAAGAAAGCCAACATTAATCAAAGGACCATTGGCTATTGCACATTTTGATTTTGACTAACAGACTACTTTCTTTAATTTATCTGCTGAGACCAGTAATAATGGAGATAAAAATCATTGCTAAAACTTAGAGCATTTATTTTATAGCATGTATTATTCCGTATGCTTTAAAAAACAATTCATTATATTAGGAGTTATTTGAATCACCCTTTGTTATGCTCATTTTTGAGATGAAGAAGATGAAACATGAAGAGATGAAGTAACTTGTTCAGGTTTACACAGTAACTAGCAGAACTGGTTTCTGAGTAGCTCTACTGTCCATTCTCTTATGCTCTACAGAATTTGTGTGTGTGTATGTGTGCACGCGCACACACACGCGCGCACACGTGTATGATTAATGAAATTTATAATTATAGTTTTAGTTAGGGGTGAGAACTTAATATATAAGGGACATAAATTTTATATGATAAAAGTTACTCCTATATATGGTAAAAAAAAATTCCACAAACCCAAAATAGGCAGAATATAGTGTGCTTAACTTTTAAATGTCTTGTAAGAGAGGATAACAGAATGTATAGTAAGTGAAAACATGGTTAGTTGGAGTGTTAAACTTTCTAATCAAAAGACCAGGATTCGCATCTTAGTATTTGACTTAATTACTTTCAGAAGATTGCTTAAATTCTCTGAATCTTTTTTACCCCCATTTATTGGGATTGATACAAAAAATTCATAGTATTTTGATTATCCAGTATGCTGTTTTAAGAACAAATATAGCATGTTCTGGGCTTGGAGTAGTAAATGTAAGAGGAAGGTCAGTTCGGGAACTCAGACTTTGACCATTGTTACTTCATTTAAAGAATAATATCCCTCAAGTCTGTTCACAAATTCTGGAAAGTATGGAATTGGAAGTGAGATTGGAAGATAGGGCTACCCTTTATTTTATAATACCAAGTACTAAAATAAATTATTCACCATTCTTTTCTATTAACCAGTATGGATTGTTATGTATTCTGGGTGATATATATGTTTTTAATGTCATTGGGATTGTGGATGCTCCAGAATATTTATTTGGTGAAAATACTTTTTTCTTTTTAATTTAAAGCAATATGGTGAAATTGAAGATTGTCAGATTGATGACTCTTCACTTCATGCAGTAATTACATTCAAGACAAGAGCAGAAGCAGAAGCAGTAAGTATTAAAAGTAATTTATCAAAAATTTAGATTTAAATGATTAATAATTTTTAAGGTTTAATATAATGAATGTTTAAATTTAATGAATAAATATGTTTGACAATAGGTAGAATATTTGAAGTAGAACTCATGCTATAAGAAATGTCCTAAAGCAGTTAGGCAAGTCTGCATGTAGTGTTATACAATTAGAAGATATATACATACACGAACATGCATACATATATGTAGAGAGAGTGAAAGAGTGTGTAATAGTCACCAAGTTGAATGTTAAGTTATATTTTTTAGACACATGAAATCTTTTAAAATATTTTTTAAGGATACAGATCCTACCCTACTTTCCATTATTATTCTTTCTTAACTCTCCCAGAACAAAGTCTGCTTTGACAGAATGAGTTGTAAGGGTTAAGATAGAAGCCCAGAGAATATAATCCTGATGTCTTCCCTTTTTTTTTTTATTTCATTTTTAGTTATAGATGGACACAATACCTTTATTTGTCGAACCCAGTGCCTTGTGTGTGCTAGGCAAGTGCTCTATCACTGAACCACAAGCCCAGTCCATGTCTTCCCTTCATACTTATCTCTCATCTGTTGCTTCCTAGTTTCTAGCAGGCTGAATTCTAAAGTGCCTCTAGCTTAGCATATCCCCAAATAGACTAGTACTTCTTTTTGCTCAAGATATGATATGTAGCTCTAGTTTTTAGAGTACTCTTAGTATAGTTGTTAATGTTGAGTGGTCTTTTCAGAGACTGACCAGAAGTTATCTTCACCTGTGGGAGATTCATAATAGCCTTTTTAGCCCTGTATATTCTTTATGTGGAAGACAATGTAACTATTTTGTCTTTGGCATTACTGAAAACACAAGATAGTTTTCCAGACAGTTAACTGGAAGATGCCTTTTAAAAGTTTTAGGTTGATGGTGATCTAAATAATCAGTTTGAAAAACCTTCTAACTTGTTTTATTCTGTTTGTATCCCCTGTCAGCACAATGGAGCATCATTGAGGGTTAACCTGGTAGGAGTTACTCTCTGGGCATTATAGCAAGTGTTAAGATTGTGAGTCTGCTAAGTCTTAGAAACGTATTTACTGGAACCCTAGAATAATCTAGTTTCTGGTGGGGTGTGTAGGGGTGGTTAAGTTAGGGTATTATTTCATAGAATAGGAATCCCTGATCCTTGAGTTTTTATCCTTTAAAATCTAGGGAACTCTCAGGTAGGTTTTGTTTTTGGATTTGTGGTATTGCAGATTGACCTGTCTGTCATCTATGCTAAGCACGCACTCTACCACTAAGTTATACCTAACACTTAAAAATCTGGTTTTGAGTCTTATATCATGTAAAGACCTTTTGTCCAAGTAAAAAGTCATTTATTTATAATTGTGAGAGTTTAAAATTTTCTTTCAAATTTGTTTTGTTGAAAAATGTAGAACTTTAATCAAGTTTTCTCTGAAAGATATTGGTCTGTACAAGCCATGTAATAAGCTTCCCTTTCAAAGTCAGTTTTGGTGATAATTTTAAGTCCATTGATAGGTTGTTTGAGTAACATTTCTTTATGTTTTTCTTAATTTCTAGGAAATAGCGATATTATAAAACCATGATAATTATTATTGGACAAGAGGTTAAAAATGATATTACCAAGTTTGTAGATTTAGTAAGAACCTGTATAAAAATACCACAATGAATCCTGATAGTCAAAATAATAATGATGATGATGATGATGATGATGATGATAAAGGGAGATCAGTAAAGTAGAACAAATAATAATAATTTAAAAGGGAGATCAGTAAAGGAGAAAGTAGATCAGAGAAAGGGAAGGGGGTAAAGAAAGGGAAGGTATTATGGAATGAAACATGAAAAAGTTGTTATGTATGTGTGTGTGTATGAATATGACATAATGAGTCCTATTATTATGTATAATTAGAATGCACAAATATATACATACTAATCACTGAATATTTGCATGGATAAGAAAAAAACTAAAAACCTTTTAAAATAATTTCTGGAAGTTTTGCTGTTGGTAAGCCCTATTGACATACTCCTTTCTTGGATATCGCCTTTTCTACCTTAGGTGTTTATTTTTTATTTATTTATTTTTTTAAATTTAATTTAATTTTTTTTTATTAGCTACACATGACATTACAATGATCTTGGCAATTCATACATTTGAATTATTGGGGTATTTTTATATATTTTTATTTTCCAAACTGAATAACAATTTAAAAGCCAAGAATTAATATATAAGAAAGACTTAAGGACTAAATTATATGAAATTTTAATAAGTAACAGAATAAGTAAGTTTTAGTTACATATGTCTAGAGAGTGTTACCTGTTCAGTGTAAATACCATTTTAGTTGGATTTTTTTAATAGGCTGGAAGAAATAACTCCCACTGCTATGATAAATATTTGGTATTAAGTTATAAAAGTTGTGAAACCATAAACATTTCTTAAGCTAAAAAGTTTCTTAAAAATTCATAACACTCTTTGAAAAGAATAAAAAGGTTGAAGCTGATCATATACAAGCAAAATACAGATGAGAAAAGTAATTTTGAAATTTCTTGATATTAGGGAACAAAAGTGGTTAGGAATTTGAAAATTAGTGCTTTTGAGGTAGGGAGTGCCATTTTTTTTTTTTTTTTTTTTTTTTTGACAGGGAAGAATGCTTAAAAAATTAAAAAAGATTGTTATGTACTATTGCTATCATATATGTAAGAAATTCTAATACCAAAAATATAAGCAGATGTAAATTCAATATGAAAGATAGGCCTTTCCAAGAAAAGAAAATTGTCAGCTTTTGCTAGTGTTTATTTCTAACTGATATTCTTTTCTTATTTTCTGGACCATTGTTGTTGATGAGCAAATGAATTTTTCTTTGTTTTTCAGTAAGCCAATAGGTACATAATAGTTCTAGATGAAAGTACAGGTATAATATAATTGAGTCATTCAGGCATATCTGAAGAGAAAAATTTTCCCCAGGAAAAAAATTGAAGTATTTTAAAGAATATAAGCAGAATACTTTAAATTTTAAGTTTAGGTAGTTATTACGCTTCGATTCTGGTTAGTAAGAAAGTGATTACTATTATTTTTTATTTTACTTTCTACTTATCACTGTGCCAGTGTATTCAAGATGAGTAAGTACCCAAATAGAATTTAGAAAAAAGTAGACTCATCACATGACTGATTAGATAGAATGTTATTTTTCATACTCTCAATTTTACCAGTATGTTTTTTAGGATACTAGGTTCTTGTTTTCAAAATGAGATGGTGAAGGGATGGTTAAGTTACTGTCTTAGAAGAATCAGTCCCAAAGATGAAGCCCATGATCCCAAACTTAGAAGTATAGTTTTTCATATCAAAAAGAAAGAACCTTGTTCTACGCACACATTTTGACACCCATCCCTCAACTTGCAATAGTTGTGAGATTTTACTGATTCAAAACCTGTAAGTTAGGATCTGATATATAGTAAAGTCTCTATTAGCCATTATTGTATTATTGTGCTTTTTTTTTTTTTTTTAATATGAGGAGTGATTGGCAAATCAGTGGAACAGGATAAAGGCAAGATGGAGTAAATGTTATCAAAACTCTTATTCTGTAGAACTTCTAAAATTAGAAGTACAGAATTGGGTTTGTAGAGAATACAGTATCAATAGTCAGAAGTTGATGAAATTCATTAAGTAAATGGTAAATTTATAGCAAGAACAATGTTAGTAGATAAGAAATGAAATTATGTAGAGTATTTTTCATGTGTGCTTTTATTGTCTTAACAATTATTAATGGTATATGAAGGGCACTGTGCTTGCAGAATTAATTAACATTAGGTTTGAAGCTTGGGAGAAAGTGGCTATGTGCCTTGAGTTCCAGAGTTGAAGGAATGGAATTCATCGTGGTCATTTAAAGTAACTCCTGCCCCTAAGCACCTATACCTTAGAACAATTTTTGCCAGTTTCCATAGAACTCTGCTTTGGCACAGTCTCCCATAATAAAGAATTTTCTTGTCAGATAAACTTGAGAAAGGCTCATTTTGTATAATCCATATGGAACCACAATCTAAAGGACTTGAGAATTGAGAAGGTAAACAAACTTGTCTAATTTTGCATAATCTACCTTTTTTTAAAATTTCATTCAAAAAATTGTTTTCCAGAAACTTTTTCCATGTAAGACTTGGAACTCATAACTACTTTTCATAGTTATTTCTTTCTCCTTTGTCAGATTTTCAGCCTTTTTTCTTTCTGTTGTGTGTATGCTTGCTTTCCTTTCTACATTGCAATAAGCCTCAAATGAATGTGTGTATGCATAAATAGTCAAAGGACTGGAGGCAAGCCTATGAATAAAATGCTTTAGCTTGAAGACACTTTTTTTAGTAGGTCATAGTATAGAAATTAGAATTGTAAAATGAGTTCCCACAGGCTCATCATTGAGCTTCAGCAATTATCCACTACTAGCCAATCTTATATCTCATTCACTACAACAACATTTCCCTTCCTATATTGGAGCTATGTCATTTCATCTGTTCATATTTCAATGTGTACGTCTCAATAATAGAACTGTAAAAAAAAAAATAGAACAATATAATGCTTAAATATGTTATTTCTTAAATATCAAATATCCAATGAGAGCTTAACTTTCCTTGATATTTTAATAATAATTTTTAAGCATTTCATGGTTATTGATCCATTGTTCTCAGTTATTAATGTTCAAATTGTCCCATTTTTGCCCAATAAACTGTATAAATTGGTTCTTGAATCTTTTTGACAGGATTCTAGTGGTCTAAATAGTGTCCTTGTTTTCTAATTTTAAAAAGGTATTCTTGGCTCACTTTATACTTTTTCTCTTCAGGCATGGAATTTATTATTTTTCTAAGGAACTTTTCTTTTTTTAATTAAACAAAGAAACCACAGTCTGAGTACTAGGGATGCTAAGTATGTTATAGTCACTAATCCTTTTCAGTGATCAAAACTGGGAATAAAAAAAATATACATATTATACATACACATGTGTACATACATATACGCATACATTAACTTTTAATGCTCTTGCCATAGTGTGTATATTACATAATGATTTTACCACTTGCCAAAGACAAAACAAAACAGAAAATCATGGTTATGTAGTTTTGTCTTCATTCTTGATACAGCGAGGTATCAAACAGTTTTATCTTGTAAAATGGGAACTCATTCAGTTTGTTTTGTGTTTTGTTTTGAATAAACACAGTGTCTCACTTTGTTGTATAGGCTGGCCTCAAATATTGGATTGTCCTGCTTCTTCCTCTTGAGAACCTACGACTACAGGGTTATGATACCATGCCCAGTTTTCATTTCAGTTTTGATTAACTTTCCTCCTATGATTGAAGTTGAGCTGTTTTCACATGCTTAAATGCTATTTATTTCTATTTCTGTTAACTTAATGCCATTTGCCTATTATTTTTCTGAATGGTCTACTGATTTCTCATAATTGATTTTTGTGTATTCTTTATGTGTTTGTCCCTCTCTTATCAAAGCAAACCTATCAATGTCTTCCTTCCCTAGTAGATGCCTGAGAGTTCAGACAGTGCCAAACCTTATTTATACTGTACCCCACCCCCCAAACATGAGATAGCTACTGTAGGAGATTTACAATAGTAATTAGAAATAATACACTGTAATATAAGTTATGTAAATGTGATTTTTCTTGGAGCAAGTAGTATATATAGTGTGGATGCTTTGTGGATAATTCACTTTCCATGTAGAATTGAGATTTCATCATGGTACTCTGAATGGCAATGAATTGTTTATTATCAGGAATTTTCCATTAATATTTTTGGATCAAGTTAGACTGAAACTTTGGAAAGTAAAACCACCGTAAGGTGGGACTGTGTTAGGAAATCAGTTCATAAATTACAGCTTAGAGAGCAAATTCAGAGAGCAAATTCAGGGCCAGACACATTCTAGGCAAATGTACTACCACTGAGCTATACCACCATCCCATAAGTTAGATTTTTCTATGTGTGTATATATATATGTGGGAGGGGAGAGACAGTGTGTAGTGCATATTATTTGTAAAATTTTCTACCACTAATGCATCTTTTTATTGCTGTTTTGTATGTGGGAAGATTGGTCATCTCTCATGTGGGAAGATTGGTCATCTATATAAATACCATCTTAATAATATCTTTTGATATTTTTGTTTTTTCAGATAGTTTTATCTTGATCCCTACAGTTAATCCTTTTTATTATTTGTTGTTAGTACCTTCAGAAAAATGTTAAAAGCATTAGTAGCAGTAATATTTCATCATGAAATGAATGAAAATGCTTTGTTATTTTTAGTACTATGTGTGATGCTGGATTTTTTTTTTTTTTAAGAGAGAATTTTTTAATATTTATTTTTTAGTTTTCGGCAGACACAACATCTTTATTTGTATGTGGTGGTGAGGATTGAACCCAGTGCTGCGTGCATGCCAGGCGAGCGCGCTACCACTTGAGCCACATCCCCAGCCAAATGATGCTGGATTTTTATCTTAAGATAGAATATAAACTTTGCATGTTTTATTAAAAGCTGTAGAGGTTTTTGATCAGAAATGGATTTTTACCATGCCTTATTTATTTATTAAGCTATGAAGGTCCCCCTCCCTTCCATTTGTATTGCTCCCGAACATTGAACTAACCATTTCTGTTATAAATCTCATTTTTATATTTCTTTGCTAAATCATTAAAATCTGCTCTTCTCTCTTCCTTTCTCCTCCTCCTTCTACCTCTTTCCCCCCTTTTCTTAGGGAGTTATTAAGGATTGTACTCAGGGGACCTCAGCCACTGAGCCACATCCCAGCCCTGTTTTGTATTTTATTTAGAAACAGAGTCTCACTGAGTTGCTTAGCACTTCACTTTTGCTGAGTCTGGCTTTAAACTAGTGATCTTCCTTCCTCATACTCTAGGATTACAGGTGTGTGCCACCGCGCCTGGCTCTTGCTCTTCCCTTTTTAAATCAAGTTTTAAAAGTAAGATTGGATTGCAAATTTTAGGAGAAGCATTATTTTTGTCAGGAATCTGTATTACTGGTCTTTATAAAAGTAATTGGAAAGTTTCCGTCTTTTTTTGTGCTCTGAGATTTAGGTAGATGTTTCTTAAAAGTTTATTAGAATTCATCTGTGAAACTTAGGACCTAGAAAATTTTATAGCATATCTTTTTTAAAAGTCTGTAGAAATGATTGCTTTAGGGGGCTGGGGATAGCTCAGTGGGTAGAGTGCTTGCCTCACATACACAAGGCCCTGGGTTCAATCCCCAGCACCACCAAAAAGAAAAGAAATATTGCTTCAGATTTTTAAAAAATCTTTTCTGACTTTAGCTTGGTACTTTGGTAGTTTATTTCAAAGAAATGTCATCTTTATATAGATTGACTGTATTTGCATTGGGATGAGGAAATGTAATTTTATCTTAAATCAGAAGTTATTTGCACTGTGTAACTTTTAAAAAATTCTAATTCTGTAACATTGTTATGAGGCCATGAACTAAAAAACTTGCAGCTGGATTTTAATAGGCACAAAATCTTTTAAATTTATCATAAATTTATATGTGCAGATTTAAAATTTATACCTGGGGACTTTAATATTACACAACTCTGTTCACAAGTCACAGAACATGTAATTGTTTCTACATTTCACATTATGTTGTACTTTTGAGATTGTACTATAAATCTTGTGACTATGAGTTATTTCAATATGCTGCTAACATTGATTTATGTTCATTCATGTTACTTTAATTTGAATGTCCTGTTTCCAAACCAGTCACTTAATGTAGCAAGTACTTAGTCTTGACTGTTTCCTTAGTTCAAATTTTATAATATTCAGTTCTAAAAGCTTTGTAGGAAATACTGCTCTTTCCAGTAGAACAGTTCAGGGTTTTCACTTCATTTATCGAGATGTTTATATTTATATCAGTTATACATCAAACATTTTTATGGTAGTCGTGATTATTTAATGTAATTTGATGATAATATACATGCAAACTTTTTCTTGTATTTGTTAAAGGCTTCTAGTTAGTAGTTACTATACATGTCATTTTTAAATTAACAATTGAAATGCAATAAAATTCACTTAGCCTATTAATTTTAATTAGACATTGATTCAGAAACTACAGCCAAGAATTTGAAATTGAAGTGCCTTGGGATTGTTGTTTTATATTATTGTATTGTAAATATATTTCTTCTGGTCAAATATTGGTCAGTAGTAAAATAGCTTTACTCAGTTATGAAAAATTATTGTTGTATTCTTTTGTAAAGTTTATTGAATCACAAGTCTGGTGATTTTTAGAAATAAATAACCATAAAAAGTAAATTGCAAATTATAATAATAAATAGTAAAACCAAAAAAGCAAATGAGTAGATAGTCGTCTACAGTTGAATTTGGCTATTTTAATTTAAATATTAGGCACTACAAAATTTATTTTTTTCAGAAATTATTAATGTTCTATATACCAATGTTCTTAATTTTTTAGGCTGCAGTTCATGGAGCTCGTTTTAAAGGGCAGGATCTAAAACTGGCATGGAATAAACCCATAACTAATATTTCAGCTGTGGAAACAGAAGATGTTGAACCTGATGAAGAGGAAGTATGTTTTTCTTTTCCACTTGTTTTTGCCCTTTATTGTTCGTAGTATATATATAAAGTGTGATTTTTTTTTTTTTTTTTAAATGGCCGTGATCTCATCATAAAGCTTTTGTTCTTGAGCCATATTCCAGACAGGGGATATCAGAAAAATGCAGATGACTTTAAATTTTCTGGATTCATGACAAGGATTATTGATTACTAATCCAAAGAGAGAATATATGAAAGTCATATTTTAAATTTATGTGTATGTGTACACACATATATTTAAATATCTATGTGTGCACACACACATACACTTAGTTTTCATTTACTCTTAGAAGACAATAATTATTCATTAGTTTTTATCCACAGGAAATTTGTAATATTTTAAGTTTTAGGATATCTATTCTATTCAATTGCTGTATTAACGTTTCAGCTTTCTTGTAATTCATATCGTTTTAGTTCATTAGTGAATGCCTACTATATGCTAGATTCTGTGATAGGCACAAGAATGAATAAGACACGGTCCCTATCAAGGAGCTTATAATCTGGAAAGGAGGGTGGTGGCAGATACCTGAGAAACTAATTACAATAATAGGCAGTCTGATATGCTGAATAAAGATTTGAAAAACGTGCTGTGAAAACCCTGAGGGAGGAGAGATTGTTTCTGTCCAAAAGAATATTCAAGGGTGGTATTGACAGTGGAGCTGGACCCTGAGTGATAACATAGCTTTCCATAACCAGATTCTGGAGCTGGAAATATAGTGAGAAACGTATTTTAGGCAGAACCACAAACTTCAGAATAGGTATGGAAAAGTGCATTTTTCTTGGGTAATAGTGATTAATATGATGACTGAAAGGTGTGGGCATCTTAAACAGGGAAGTGAGAGAACACTTTGAAACCAAAAATTTTAAAAGTAAGCAACTCTGTTTTGCCTAGTCATAAAGGAAACTGTAGGGAAAACTAAGAGGTTAAGAAATAAAGGTAAGGTGAGGAGACTAAATGATTCTTTTTTTTACCTTTGTTAGATTTTCATAATGGCACTTCATTTTGTTAGAAGAGCATTTCAAGGCTGTTATACATATCCATAGTCAAATGAAAGAATAAAATGTATACTTTGAAACTCATATACATGATTTGTCATTTTATGTTTTAGATTATACCTTTGTCCTTCCATGAGTTTGAATTGAATGGGGAGAAAAGCAGGAGAGCTCCTGGTATTAGGTATTTTGAAAAGTCTGGAACAGCAGTCTGAGAAACTTTTATGAAGGGATTGGGGAAAAGAAAAGAATGCTATAAAATGTTTGTTACGTATAGCAGAAAAGAAATAGATAATTTAGTCGAATTTTTACAAGCCATTAGTTAATTTAGTGTTCAGAGTTAGAATCAAAAACCTAATGTTTTCTTTTTTTAAAGAAGTATTAAGTAGTAGTATTTTGAAGGTACGGATGGTGGTTTAATTTGTTAGATGCAGGAGAAATGGCATATACAAAGTCTTAATTTGGTATTTCTTTGATGCTTGTTTCTTGCAAGCAACAGAATAGAAATAATTGAGTGGATAACAGTTACTTTTGTTTCTTTAATGTTCTAGCTTTAAAAATACCTATTGTATTCGACTCAGAGATCAGTGTTTAAAAGTGTCACCTTTTTTTTTTTTTTCTTTTCTTTTCTTTTTTTTTTTTGTTGGGTAAATTCCTAAATACATTTTAACCTAAAGTTTCAGGAAGAGTCTTTGGTGGATGACTCATTACTTCAAGATGATGATGAAGAAGAAGAGGACAATGAATCTCGTTCTTGGAGAAGATGATTTGACTGATCATTGATCGGCATATGCTAGAACTCTACCTGTGTTTCATTAGTATTATCTAATGTACTTTTACATATTTGTAAAAACAATTTTTTGGTAAAATGTGATGAAGATGGATTTCACAAATAGACAAAAGAGAAGAAAACTACCTTCTGATCCTGTATTTTGAAAGATTGATGTTTGCATTTTATTTCAGTAAACAATTGCTAAAGACATCATACTAGAACATATGCAATGTTTTTATTACATACTTCTACTGAACATTACAGAATTCTTTGGGTTCTTTGTAATTTAATGAATAGGTCTGAAAAAATATGACCCAATACTTGTTATAATTTAGAGGATTTTGTTTTACTCCAAATAAGGAATGAATTTGCATTTAAAATCTTAATGAATGTTTTCAAAATGAATAGATAACATAGTACTCTAACTAAAGTCTCCAAGTTATGTACTCATAATATTACATAGTAGTATGCTTAGGCTTTACTATGTATTAGCCTTTTGTTGGACTTGTGTATGTATTTTATCACATGGGTTTTAATAATAATGGTGTATGACTGCTTTACATATGAGTCCTTATGCATCTGGATGTTAAAAATAAAGTGGAATGGTCTCTTAAAAAGAAAAGAAAAGAAAAAAGTGACAAAAAGAAAAAAAAAGTCCAAGACAATGTTCCTTGATTAAAAAAAAAAGAAAAAAAAGAAAGAAAAAAGAAAAGAAAGAAAAAGAACAAAGGAAAAAAAAGAAAATAAAAAATTAAAATAAATAGACCATTCCAGATGGTGATCTACCCTTCCCCCCAATTATCACAAAAGAAGCTATAATCACTTATTCTTAATGATTAATGATACCTTTACAATAATGTACAATCCAATGTTTAAAATTCTACCACTTCAGTTTGGTTTCATCCTATAAATTTTCAACAGATGTCTTAAAATTTAAAAGCAGGCTGATTAGTTTGGAGCCAGACTTCAAGTAGAGCTAACATTTGGTGAATAAGAAAGCATCATTTTACATTTTGGATGTATGAAAGAAAACTTGACCATTTGAAGATGTATGAATAAAGAAATGTACTATAGATACTACTTTAGGAAAACACTGTTTGGTAAGTGTTCCAGTCTGATACTTTAAGTGTGCATTTCCTATACTTGTATAAAAATCTTTGAAATTTGCAACAATATTGTGATTTTTAAGTGGATTTCTCTGGCAAGTGAACATGATTATTGAAAGTTGATATATCGGTTTTCAGGAAATAAATATATTCTTTGTAGAATGAGGGGGTAGGAGATTATTATATTTATTTTTAAAATCCATCATTTCAATTACAAGTGTTTCTGCCTCTCTTGAGATTATAGAGATAATATTAAAAATCACATTTTAAAAAATCACTTTCATTCATATTGGAGACCTTATAATCAAAAACTAATTCCATTTATGGATGCTATTTTTTTTTTAAACTTCCCCATACACTTTGGGTTGAAGTTGTACTTTCTTGATGGTAATACTATTTTGTAGGAATGTTTTGACTTGCAGTTGCTTATATTTAAAATTACACACTCAGATTTCAGTTGTCAAAAATACTTACTTTACCAAAAACTTTACTTATATCTATGATATACTTTTATGTAGTCTTTTGTATGTTGACTATGTGCTATTCTGATTCATTAGGTAAGTTTCTTTTCTTTTCTTTTTAGTAGTCGTGAAAGGTGCCAAATTGGCAGAGGCTCACGTTTCTTCTCTTTACACCAAACAGGTATTATAAAGAAAGTAAATCTTTCGAAGGCCAGTTAAATCTCCATGCTGATTTTTGGCTTTATAATTTGATTAGTAAATTTTTGCCCAATGTTTCAAAAATTACTGTAAAATTCCCTTATAATGTACCTGAAATTACCTGCTGTGTTTATTTCAGCCCATAAACAGCTAACCAGAAACACCTAGCCTAAATTTCCTAGTAACCTAGAATTTTAAATGTTTTACCCATGTTGCTTTAAATGAATCAGAAGACAAGTATGTTTCAGTTTGATCTGACAGTATGAAGATTAAATATTACCAACATTCATTAGGTTCAGAAATTGTACTTTTATAGACATTAGTATGGTTTTAATTATAAATATTACTTATTATGGATTTTTATGGGTATGTTTATAAATACTCAGTCTCTGTGTTGTACTTTTTACATGTTCTTTTATTTAAAGTATTCATTAATTTTAAGTAGTCATTAATTCCCATTTTACAGATAAGGAAACTTAGGCTAATAGAAATGGAGTGATTTACCCAAAGTCATGGCTCATGAGTGGAAGGACTAGATTTGAATATAAGCATTCTGATTCAGTGCCAACTTTTTGTTTTGTTTTTGGTACTGGGGATTGAACCCAGGAGTGCTTCACCACTGAGCTACATCCCCAGATTCCTCCCAACCCCCACCCCCTACCTTTTTTTTTGTTTATTTGTTTTGTTTTGTTTTGTTTTTGAGACTAGCTCTAAGTTGCTGAAGGCCAAACTAAGTTGCTGAAACTGGCCTTAAACTTGGGATCCTTTTGCCTCAACCTCACGAGTAACTGGGATTACAGGCGTCCCCACTTGTGCCAGCCCCCCCCCCCCCAAAAAAAAAAAATTAAACTACATTACTACTTCTTTCCTAATTATTGATAAGTCATGAGATTGTGTTTATAGTAAATGTGGTAGTTCTTATCTCAGAGATACTGCACAAAATTAATATATTTATTTGTCATCAGGAAGTTCATACTTTTACCCTCCCTTTTAATGCAGCACTTTGTTCATATCTTTGTTACAATACTTACGTTGTAATATAATTTATCTGGTTATATGTTACAAGCTCCTCTAGGAAGGGGACCATGTCTTATTCATCTTTTTATCTCTACTGCTTATCATAAAGCCTGGCTCATGTGGGCACTCAAATGTTTGTTGGATAATATAGTGAATGAATGCATATTTAAATCTCCAGTAATGGGGTGACAATTACCTCCCTTGTTAATTCTTATCAATTTTACAAAAATTTCTTTTGATGGTCTTTTCAGTCACTGAGACCATTTTGCTAAACAGTGGATACAGTTAAACTTCTCTTTAGAGGGTTTATACTTACAGTCTTAGTGAAATTTCCACAATAATTAGTAAGGCATTAATATTTGGGAGTGTTAAATGTTGTAATATCAGAGGTAATATAGCCTTTGAGTTTCTATTAGAGAATGTGATTGCAAATACTGAGAATCACCAATCTAGTCCATCCCACTAATTTTTTATATCCAAAGGTGACCTAGTATAGAAAACTGGACAAGTGTTAAGAGATAACAGTTTTTGGTCTCAGCTCTGCAACTAACTGTGGCCTTAGACAAGTCTCTTACCTTATCCAGGGTTGTTTCCTTGTCTGTAAAATGAAAGGGGTTGGACTAGATGATCTCTAAGATCCCTTTCAAACGTATAGTTTCTTTGGTGCTATTTTAGTGTTCCAAAACAATTTAATATATATAAATCAATTCTTTATGTCTGTTGTTGCTGTTGTTTCTATCATCTTATCAGTGGAAACAACTTAGATGTCGTTTTGATAATACATATAATATCTCTTGGTACCGTTTTATATGTAGACTTCCCAAATTCCATTCAACCTACTAATAAGTAAAAATTAACTTCTCTATTCACTAGCAACTTCCATTTCCCTATTATAACTTTTCCTTTTGTTTCTAAACTCAAGGTTTAAAAATAAAAATATCTGCCTGTAATGCAGAAAGTCTCTTCATATGCAAATATGGATTTAAATCCTCTGTTCATTTCAGTTTACTTTCTTTTTTTTACAATATGCTACCTAAAAGTAGAAACATTTTTAAATTCTATAATTCAACTAACAAGTTTTTTGCTTTACTGTGCATATATGAGCTGTTGCAGGCAGAGTTGGGGATGGGAAAAGGATTAAGGGCAACTTAGGTTATCTGCTTATAAGAAAAAACAGGAAAATTATATATTACTGGTTAAAAGATTGATTAGGATTACCTCAAGGGATGGTTGAGTTGTCATTTTACATATTTCAGTATTTTATGTCTCTGAGCAGTTGTTGTTTTAAGTGTTATTGGATAATTGTAACATTATAAAAATTAAGTATTTAATTGATGCCCATACATTTAATGAAACTATGATGCAGGAATGGAGAATATTCCATAACTTTTGTTTTATCGTCATATAATCCAGTGTAACAACCAGTAGTGTAAAGACAAGGCTTCACTGTTTTAGCTGATTACTTATAACAAGTATAGCTGAACTTAATAGAAGAAAACATCTTGTTACTAAAACTGGTTTTGGGGCACTGTATTTCCAGTCTTATTTGGAACACTAACTATTGGGCATAAAGGTCTTTTAAAAAAAAAGCAGTTGCTTGTTTGGTATGTTGAAATATTAATGATTGTATCAGAGTATCATACAGATTTTATCCATCCATATTTTCTTTTTTCCCCTTACACATAATACAGACTAATTATAGAAAATTAGATTTAGTTCTCCTAGAATTTACCTAAGTATTTATGAGCCTCTCCCCCTTTTATAAAAAGTTTGCTAGCCTTTTAAAACAGATGTCCTGTATGATTGTTAAATTAGTTCACTTTTTTGAGCTTTCTTTCAGAACTTCTAAAATCCTATAAATTAAAAATGGAAATTTAATGTAGAATTAAATCACCACTGTAAAATATTTGTAAGGCAGAAGGAAAATTTCTTTTTCCCATATATTAGAAACTTATTTTTGTTAACATCTTGAACTGGCTAGTTCTAAGGTATGTATATGATTTTTAGAAAAGAATAGTTCTATTTTTTTCTCTTTGACATTATATACTTATCAAATGAAACAGTCTTCTAAGATAGCTACCTAAAAGTCCTAGGAAGAAAGAAATTTTGGTGAACATTACTCCCATTGTCAATAATTTCAAATGAAAACATCATACTTCTTTAGTAGAAAAACACCTAATATCTTGCACTTTGTTAGTATTTTGTGCTCATTACTTAATTAATTGAAAGCACTCTTAATTTCACATCACATTTTTATATTTACTCCTTCCTAAGTCTCTCCCTTCGTGTTTCTTTATTTCATCCATTCACTTTTCTTCTCATCATCCAAAGTTAGTCTTTTTTGGTATACCAGACACTGTCTCATTTTGATGCATTTCTTTTTGACCTTAGTACTTAGTATAGAATTTTATATCATACAGAGTGTTTAAAGAATGAAATGGTAATTGAATGGAATTTAAGGAAATTAGTTACACCTTGCAATTACTTTAAAGAAAATTTTTATTTTTATTTAAAATACCTTGGAGTTCATGTTTTTTAAATTTTTCTCTGCCTACCCACATCTCTATGAATATATAACCTGATAAGGATCTAGATTTCCTAACTGAAAATTTCAGTCAGAACCATGTTATAGTGCTGTGAGTTTTGGAAGCTTGATGTTTCAAAGAAACATGATGTAGAGAAGTTTTGTTAAAATCACTTTAGTCCAAAGCTAGTCCTTTGTGTAATTTGTCTGCAACTTTGATTATGATTCCTTTCTCAAAAAGATTATTTTAATGTTTAGAAAAGTTGGAGATCAATTTATGGTGTGACTCAATTTTTAGAATTATTTGCTTCTTGCAAAGTTTTTTTTTAATAGTCTTCTCTTTTTTCAGCAGAGAGAGATCATCATTGCCTGAATTTAGTTTTGTGACTACAAGAGCAAGACCTGTTCCTGTCCGGAGACGACTGTTAATGATAATATCATCCTATCATTTTGTTGCCCTTTATCAATTGAATAGATGTTTACATGTACTATAATTAGCATTTTATCTTTACAGTACACCCGAGTCCAGAAGTATCTGAATGTGTGTTCTGTGTGACCTTATTCATAAAGGTTTTTTCCCCTTACTTTATAGCCACTATTTTTTTAAACACCTTAAAGAAGGAACAAGGCCTCTTAGTTTCCTAATATGAGTACATTCAACCTCAGCCAAATTGAGAATTGTGTCTGGGAAATCTATAAAGCCATGATACTGTGTGTGTTCATTAGCATGAACAATTTATAATGAAGAAAATGAATTAAAAAGTTAAGCATAGTTTGGTTTTAATTTTTTCTTGGTTTTAAGATATATTTCTGAGATTACAAGAGTCACTTAAAATAATTTTGAACAAATGAGATATTTTTACACACTGTAATGCTTGCCCATTTCTTAATGAATATACTTCATTGCCAGCACCGCTTACCCAAATATTATTTTTTTTTAATTCTTAGCTCTTCAAAACAAGGAGAATAATTTTCTTTTTGAGTAATAAATGATGATCTGTGGATTATAAATATTGAAAGAGATCTATTAAATGTCCAGTTTACACAGCTTTTCCTGTTTTCTTCACTTGTAATCAAACATCAAAAGATGATCAAAGATGAGCAAAGGGAAATAGTATAATGTGTCTAACATTGTTAAAGACTATATAGTTTCAGCTGCTTTAAAAAGTGCTTAGTGCTTGGTTCAGTAGCACATATACTAAAATTGGAATGATACAGAGAAGATTAGCATGGCTCATGCTCAAGGATAACACAAATTCGTGAAGCGTTCCATATTTTAAAAAATGTGTATACAAATTATTTATAAACAATGGCTTAGAATTACCAAGACTATGATTAAATCTCATGTACACTCAATATTTTTAAAAAAATTTTCTCAGTATTCCTTCATAGATTCTTAGGCATTTGAGCACTCAAGTCTTTATTAGGAAAGTGAAGTTACACTGATTCTATTCACCATTTTTTTTAAGTTCATCCAGACATACTTTTTTTGTGTGCAAAGCTGACTATTCTACATTATTTTCCCCTTGAATATGCATCGTGATTGTCTTATAAAAAATGAAGAGAATGTAATAAACATATAATATTATCTGTTTTGATCCACATTGGTTACACAGGCATGGTTAAGGGAAAAGTCATATTGTGAAAAGTCTTCTGACAGTTATTAACAAGGCATTTGTTTTCTTAAACTTGACTTTTTTGAGGGGGCCGGGGGCATTCGCATTTACAAACTAGCAGGTAGCTAGCTACCGGAAATTCAAAAACATTTTCCCAGATTAGTTTGGTACTTTTGATTTTCAAGGAAAGACTCTCTGCCCCTAAAGTAGTAGTTCAGCTGCTAGATTAGAACCCAAAGAACATCTTCTGAAGAGACCCTACTTGCTCTTAAGTTTTGTTTTTTTTAATGGATGTGGACCATTTACTACCACCTTCAACTTTGTCATGGTTTTTCCCTTTGCTTTTAAATTAAAGCAAATTGAATATGCCAATGGGAATCAAAAGTCAAGATGATTTGATTCTCATTAAGATCATTGTGTTTTTTGAAAATTGCTGTGAGATCCAGTTGGTCAGTTATGTATTTAAATCCTCATATGTTGATTAAAGATAGGTTCTCATTTTTTAAATTTTCTTAAATAGGATTCTCATGGAGCTATGTGTAGATAACTGTACAGAATCACTTTTATGTAATGAATGAAGTGGTTTACCTCTGCATGATTGCATTATGGAAGCCTTTTATATATCTTTATATTTTTCAATATACTTAGATTTTACACTATTAGCCACTCTAGTCATGCTATATTTGTTTTTTTAATAGAGTTTATAAATATTTATGCTCAAAGTACAGATCAACTGAATATTTTTGGTCTTGTTTACAAGATAATACTTTAAAGTGATACAGGCCCCTCAAGTGTCTTAGGAAAAAGTCGTTGGTGCTACAAAACCTTTCATTAATCATTTTGAACCTGTTGTCTAGACTTTGCTAGGCTTTAATCTGTGATTGCTTATGATTTATTCTAATCTAGCAGCATAATTATAAAAGTGGTTCACGCTGAGTCAAGTAAAGAGCCCAGCCTATTTGAAACACCTCATAAGTTAAGGAAATGGTACAGAATGACTGTACACTTATTTGTGCCCAGCTTCCCCTAAAAGATTATTTTGATAAGAAGGTTATTAATTTGACTAAAATTTTAAAAAATGTATTCAGCATGGCTGTTTTCTCATATGTCAATTGGAAAACGTCTCTAGTACTAAAATATTATGTAATCTTACTCTGCTTCAAGTTGCCTTCTTTCACTCAACAGTAGGCAGAGTAATTCTTGACTATTTGCAGAATACTTGATGAGTTATTAAGAGATGTATTATTACATTGTACAAGTTTTGCATTGATGTGTAGAGTTTTTGTTTTGTCCCCAAATTTTATTCCAGCACCTTAGTGAATGTTCTTAAGATACTATTGTTAAGTATCAGCAAAGCATTCATATATGTTTACTTTTGATTCTCAGAATCCTGAACTTGTTTTGAGTGGTACTACTTCAGAACATACTGTCTGGCACAAGATTTCCTTTAACAAGTGGTTTGTTTTAACTTAGTTTCTGTGGACTGCTGAATCTAAAAACACCAAAGGAGTTTTTTCTTGTCTGAAGACTGGATTGTTCCAGTGTTTAATACCTGTGCCCATAAGTATCCCATTTCATGAATGTGTGTTGGCATGGGGAAAAATATTCCCTGCTCTTTGAGTGGAGCGAAAGTAATTGGTTAAGCTGTAGCAGCTTTTTGTTTATTTTTAAAGTGATAATAAAACTTGAACTTAAAAAAGGCAAAACTTGAACTAGAAACTACTCTTGTATGCTTAGAATGTTTATAGTATTACATGGTTTATGTGGGGTTGTCAACATTTTTATTATTTATAGTTGAATTATGTTTTGTTTGTTAAATATCCATAATGTTTATTATTTTTATATTTCAAAAATTTTAAAATAAAATAGTCTTACTAAAAACAGTTGTTAACGTTTAGAATTGTCCTACATCTTGCATCAGCTGTATTATTATGAACTAGAAAGATATGTACCCGATGGGCATTAACAGTTGAGAATTCTGAAAATTGTCTGTACAAAGAAATGGCTCCACATTTTCTCTTGCTTCTTCACCCTTATTCTTATTTTTTTTAATTTAATTTTGGTTCTGGTGTGTTGATAGCTTAATAACTCCTCTCACATATGCATACATAAATTTTCATTACCCTTTTCCTCTCTAGTTTCTGCCTCTTCACTGGTGGAAGTTTTCTCTATTCATTTATGGCCAACAATTTAGGAGTGATAAGTATAGAAATACTATTATGTCAAAGGAGGAATTCCATGGATTTCTAAAAGTGAAGTATCAATCCCCGAGGCCATTGAAAGCTTTCAAATTTCTCTAACTGAATTTTCACCTGAAGTTTTTTCCCTTCTGATCTGATTTGGCTTACTTTCCCAGCATTTAGCATGTTCATTTCATATTTAATTTTATCAAAAGGATTTTATAAAAACTCTGCAAAAATGCATTTTCATCTCACTGTTTCAATAAAAAAAATCTAAAGAGATAACGGTTGTGAAATGGAGAACTTTTGTTAATCTTGGTAAAATTATTTTAACAATATAATCATTTTATATATACACATATATTTGCAGATGTATGTGTATATATTCATGCCTTTAGAGTATTTGAAGATTGTGTTAGCCTTCATTTAAACCCAAATATATTTTTTTCACAAAGAACAAACTTGTCCTTTTTAGTTCTTTTAAAAGATCATATGTAGTATGTGTCATTGTAGAGAAGCTAGAAATGTTAAAAGGCCAAGATGTAGTATAATAGCCTTTCATTTATAAATGATCACTAGACATTTTTAAAATGTGACTATACAGTTTATTTTGTAGCCTATTGCAGAGTTAATACCATCTTTAAGAGTCCATCATTTGTAGATGAATCATGTAATCAATTCTTAGTTTGGGTAGATAGGCCTTTCCATTCCTTGAATGTATGAATATATCCTTGAAAATCTGTACCTTTGATTATTTGTGATATATCCTCAGAATTGCTTAGTCAGAGCATACTGATTTTTAAAACTTGATAAATTTTGCATTTTATCATTTACAAAGCTGATAATACATGCAAATATCTAGGTAGGTACTTATCATAATTTAACTTTGAAAATAGCATAAGTTGAGTTTGCACATTTTAGAACTCAATTGAATTTATTCCATGTTTATATTATGGCAAATCATATTATGCTTATTAGTAAAATAATTAAGCTGTGATGTAGTATTGAAACTGTTACTGATGTTTTCCACAACATATAGTCTCCAGGATTTTGTGAACCACAGCAGTCCTTTCTTGTAACTACATATTTTTAAATAATTTTTTATGACATTTTTATTTTTAAGAAAATGTTTTTGGAGTAGTCTATGTTGAAGGTATGGCATATCTTTATTAAGATAAAATAGTGGGAATATCAGGATTGTAATTCCCATTTCTAATACCATATTATAAGAATTTGGTCACCAATTAAGAATTCATAACCAGGAAATCTCTATACTTTAATCTTCAAACTGCTTTTTTTTTCCTGAAAACTATTTGTGTTTTCTTCATACTGGTGCACATAAATATGAAATGGAGTATAAAAGACAATCAGACAATGGGAAGATAATTGTTCCACCTAGTTTTCCTTTTTTTTTTTTTTCTTTCCTTTCATTAAAAAAGGTTTTGAAAAGAAAATCCACCCTATTGGAAAGAAAAATTTCTTGCAAACCGTATTTTTCTTTTTTTTTTTTATATCTTCTTTTTAGATATACATGACAGTAGAGTGCATTTTGGTATATTATACATACATGGAGCATAACATACTAATTAGAATCCTATTCTTGTGGTCGTACGTGATGCGGAATTAACCTGATAGTGTATTCAAATACAAGGATAGGAAAATAATATCCAGCAAACTATATTTTTCAAGCTGTCCTTGTGATAGTAATGCTTTTATCTAAATGGGAATGGGCACATTTTAGATATAATATACAATATATGAAATGAATTCCAGTATTTGAGGGTATACAGTGATAATAACAGCATTTTCTTCAATTCACAGTTTGATTCACTTTTTATAAGTCTTAACCTGATATTAAAGTGTCACACAGTATTATATTTTATATTCAGTGCTCTGAGAACCATGATTCTTACAGTATACAGTGTGTTTGAGGATTTTTTTTTAATTTTAGGACATGGAGTTAATGAGATCAACTGATACTTCTGATTTCAGGGAGATAATGTACAGATCACACACAAAAAAAGTAAGCCTTTCAAGTATCTGATATTCTTGAAGCATTTTTGATATTAAAATGCTTTTATTTATCACAGAGATGTCATTTAGTTTTTCAGTGTGTCTGGAAATGCAGGTAGATATTTGTAGTGTCTGAGACATTACCAAACCTAATTTTTGAAAAATGATATTAGAAGTGTCTAGAAGTAATACTTAGAAATTATAAGAAGTATTTGCAGTTTGGGAGTTAGAAAACTGTCAAAAGTAGGCTAGTGGGTAATGTGCCAATTTTACACTGTACTTTCTTACCAACTTGATATTTAGTTAATAAACTAAGGAATGATAGGTCAAATTTCTTGCATTTGGCAATGGTTATGTCTGAAGTAATTTAATAAAAACCAAAAAGGTAATTTTGGACAAAAATATTCTTTGATTATTTCCTTATTAATTGTGGCAGTCCTCAAACCATATTCATAGCATCTAAATGAATTAAAACTACATATACTAAACATTTTATAGAAACTTACCCATTTTTTGTTAACCTAAAGAGGTCTTTTTGTCAAGATGTTCACTGGAGAGAACCTCCAACTTAAAAGTGCTTACAAAAGAACAGCTTTCTAAGTGCCAAGGATGAGAGGAAGTGATTGATTGTGTTGGTTCTATTTAGATTGTGAAGGTTCTATTTAGATTGAAGGCTAACTAGAAGTAAGTAGCACAATTTGTTCTTTTTTTTTTTTTTTCCCAATTGATAAACTTTATTGACCAATAGGAGACATGAAAACTTCATAGAAAAAGGTGCATTCAAGAGCTCTTTAGGATCTCCTGTTCATGGGGAAGCACTCAAGGGAGAGGTGATCAGCAATCTAAGTTCCAAGGTACTATTGTTTGTTTTGAGACAGGGTCTCATTCGTTGCTCTCTCAAATGGTGAGCTAAAGTGATTTTCTTGCCTCAGAAACTAGAACTACAGGCAAGCACCACTGTGCCCAGCTCCAAGTTGCCTTTTTATCTTCCCAGCTACAAGAGCACTTCAACACAAGTTATTTTCTCACACAAAGGTATAAACCATATTGTCAAGGTTCAGTGTTCTCTAAGAATTTTGCTTATGCTTAAACATAACTTTCTTGTCACTGCTTTTGCCAGTTGGACCTCGGAACTTTCCAAATTTGTACTTTTTGGGCTGCCTTGTGAGCAATGTCCTACCATAACATCCTTCCAGATTCTGTGCTGAACAAGGGGTTGAGCAGTTAACCAGAGCAGCTGGTATGCACTAGTGTTCTCTTTCAGGTTGCATTCAATAGAAGAGATACACAGCTGTTTTTATTATATTTTGTTATTGGGCTCCTCTCTTCACCCTCAGACTATACTTGATTGTTATTTTTAAAAAGTGAGAGATGGTTAGTCTCGGCATCATTAAGGAAATTGAATTTGTAATTGAAAAACTCCCTTCCCTCCCCGCAAAAAAGTTTATATCCAGATTGTTTAACTGGAGAATTCTACCAAAGACTTGAAGAAAAATTAACAATTCTATACAATCTCAGAAAAAAAATAGAAGATGAATGAATGAATACTACACAGTTCATTATATGAATCTTATACTGAAATCAAAACGAGGCAGTAAAAGGTGCAAAGCTGGTTTAATATTTAATCAACCACCATATTAACAGGCTAAAGAAGAATCATTCCAATCAAAGAAAAAATGTTGGACAAAATTTAGTATCCATGATTTGAAAAAAACAATGGGAATAGCAGATAAATCCTTTAACTTCAAAAAGAACACACAAAACTGTAGCTAATATTCTACTTAATGATGAATGACTATTTACCCCAAGACTAAAAACAAAGGAAAGATGTCTGCTCTCAGCTGGTTAATTTAGCATAGTGCTAAAAATTCTAGCTAATGCAATAAGGAAAAGAAAAACCACAGAGATTGGAAAGGAAGAATTAAAACTTTCCCTATTTAGAGCTAACATCATCTGTTTACAAAATCCTAGATAGCAAATGAGTTTAGTAAGATTCCAAGATAAAAAGTAAACATACTAAAATCAATTGTGTTTTTATGTACTAGCAATAAACATAAGACAAAAGTACAATCAAAAAAATTGATATAGGTATAAATATAATGAGCCACGTGTGACTTGTAGAAACTATAAATTGCTGATGAAATAAATTAAAAAATAAATAAATGGAAAGATGTGTTATTATGGATTGAAGACTCAACATTTTGTCCCCAAAATGTACAAGTCTAACAAAATACCTAATGGAAACTCCACATGGGTTTCTGTAGACACAAGTGGAAAGGCAAAAGAATTAGAATAGCAGCTAAAACAAAAAGTAGGAGGGATCAATACATTAAATTTCAAAACAGATTATAATCAAGAGTGTGTTCTTTGTTGATAGAGGAATAGATGCACAGGTATACAACAACACAGAGCCCAGAAATGAACATATAAATTCCTAGCTGACTTTTATTCAGTTTTTTAAAATTTGTACTAATTAGTTATACATGACAGTACAATGCATTTTAATGCATCACAAATGGAGTATAACTTCTCATTCTCCAGCTGACTTGATGAGGGTACAAAAATAACCAAAAGAAGAGCCTCTTCAACAAATGGTGCTGGAGTAATTGGGCATCCTAAGCGAAAAACAAAATTGACCAAAGTCTCACCTTATTCAACAATTAAAATGAATCATTTAAAACTATAAAACTTTTAGAGAAAAAGAAAACTCTTTGGTATCTCGAGATAAGCAACAAATTCTTAAGACTTGAGACCAAAGCATGATTCATAAAAGCATGATAAAATGAATTTAATCAAAATTAGGGAAAAACCTTTGTTCAATTAAAGAAACTGTTTAAAAAGTAGTTACAGAATTGGACATTATATTTTCAAGCCACATATCTAGTATATGTTAAAATACTAGTATCTAGAATATATAAATAAAACAGAGCAACCGATCTAAGTAGAACATGCGTACAAGACATAAAGAGATCTTTCACTAAAGAATATATACAAATGGAAAATAAGCATGTAAAAAGATGTTCAACATCATTAGTATTAAGGAAATAGAAGTTGAGACCACAATAAGAGCTTCTACACACCCATCAGAACGACTAAAGGAAAAATAGTGGCAATACCAAATGCTGACAAGGATGCAGGGAAACTAGATTTCTTGTGAAAATGTTATATACATCTATTCTGGAAAACAGTATGCCTAGTTCTTAAACTAAACATGCAACTGGCGTATGAATCAGAACTTGCACTCCTGGTCATTTACTTATTTCTATATACAATTGTTCATTGGAGCTTTATTTATAGTAGTAAAACACTGAAGATAATCTTTTAGTGGGTGAATGTTTAAACCAGTTTATCCATTCATGAAATAATAATCTTCAGTAAAAATAAACAAACCACTGATACTCTGGAAGAAACTCCAGAAATAATAATGAGTGAAAAAAACCCCTATCTCAAATGGTTCTTGTGCAATTGCATTCATATAACATCCTTTTTTTTTTTTTTAAAGAAATACAAAAACCATATAATCATTTTATTTTTTTATTTTTTTTATTTTTTTTTATTGTTGGTTGTTCAAAACATTACATAGTTCTTGATATATCATCTTTCACACTTTGCTTCAAGTGAGTTATGAACTCCCATTTTTAGCCCATATACAGATTGCAGAATCACATCAATTACACATCCATTGATTTACATATTGCCATACTAGTGTCTGTTGTGTTCTGCTGCCTTTCCTATCCTCTACTATCCCCCCTCCCCTCCCCTCCCCACCCCCCTTCTCTCTCTACCCCCCCTATTGACCTTCATTTCTCCCCCTTGTATTATTTTTCCCTTTCCCCTCATTTCCTCTTGTATGTTCTTTTGTATAACCCTGAGGGTCTCCTTCCATTTCCATGCAATTTCCCTTTTCTCTCCCTTTCCCTCCCACCTCTCATCTCTGTTTAATGTTAATCTTCTTCTCATGCTCTTCGTCCCTACTCTGTTCTTAGTTACTCTCCTTATATCAAAGGAGACATTTGGCATTTGCTTTTTAGGGATTGGCTAGCTTCACTTAGCATAATCTGCTCTAGTGCCATCCATTTCCCTGCAAATTCTATGATTTTGTCATTTTTTAATGCAGAGTAATACTCCATTGTGTATAAATGCCACATTTTTTTAATCCATTCGTCTATTGAAGGGCATCTGGGTTGGTTCCAAAGTCTTGCTATTGTGAATTGAGCTGCTATGAACATCGATGTAGCAGTGTCCCTGTAGCATGCTCTTTTTAGGTCTTTAGGGAATAGACCAAGAAGGGGAATAGCTGGGTCAAATGGTGGCTCCATTCCCAGCTTTCCAAGAAATCTCCATACTGCTTTCCAAATTGGCTGCACCAATTTGCAGTCCCACCAGCAATGTACAAGTGTACCCTTTTCCCCACATCCTCGCCAGCACTTGTTGTTTGACTTCATGATGGCTGCCAATCTTACTGGAGTGAGATGGTATCTTAGGGTGGTTTTGATTTGCATTTCTCTGACTGCTAGAGATGGTGAGCATTTTTTCATGTACTTGTTGATTGATTGTATGTCCTCCTCTGAGAAGTGTCTGTTCAGGTCCTTGGCCCATTTGTTGATTGGGTTGTTAGTTATCTTATTGTCTAATTTTTGGAGTTCTCATATAACATCCTTGAAATGTCAAAATTATAGAAGTGATAATTTAGGGGGTTATGGAGGTGATAGAGAATGGAGGGAAGAAGGCATGATTATGAAAGAGTAATGAGATTTTTATGAGGATGGAGGTATTCTGTGTCTTGACTGTTACCACTGACAATATTCTGGATGTGGTAATGGTACTACAGTTTTGCAAGATGATACCATCAGAGGGAACTTGGTAAAGGGAACATGGGATATCTATTGTATCTTATAACCACATGTGAATTTAAAATGATCTCAAAATTAGTTTAATTTAGAAAAACAAAAATCAAAAAGTACACAAAGCCAGAATGACATCTAAGTAGTTACAATGGAGATATAGTATTGCCTTGGAAGGAAGTGTACTCCCTGAAAAGAATGTGGTCTTGAGAGTAAGAATTTCAAATATATACAAGGAATAAACTGAGTTTGCATACCTGAGAATTTCTGAAGTTACCATAGACTCATTTATTCCACTGGTTACACTATAACTATGGCCAGTAAATGAAACAGTCCCACAAACCTGCTGCCTAAAAAAGACCTCAGGAGATCCAACATGGCGGCGGGCGCGGAGAGATCAAGTCTCTGACCTCTTTAGCTGCACGGGCATAGGGAGTCATAAACCGTCTAAATGCGGTTTGCTCAGGATCACTAGGCAATGCTGAGCTGACGTGGATCTGGGGCGAACAGTCTGGGCCTCTCAGAACACACACCGAGCCCAGATCAGCTGAATTCAAGCTCCCGTTCGTCTGCATCTCGCAGACAAACCACTGTGACTCAGCACTAAATGATCCCACTGAAACAACTGGTTGGCCCTTCTGAACCTGCAGAGGTTAATACCAACCAAGCCTTCATAGATAGTGGCCACAAGATTGAGACGGGGCTTGGGAGAGCCGGTCAGGACCCACCCGTTGCATCGGTCACCTGGCAAAGGGAACGAACTTTCGCCATTTGCATGGGGTACCACCATGGCAGAGAACTGACGTCACCAGAATGTGGCAGAGGAGATAACTTCATTGAAACTGGCGGCGACAGCATCAAATAAATTTATAGGAGTAAACAGTAACTCAGCAGTCAAACAGAACAAGAAATAACATGAGCAGCATGAAAAAGCAAGGAAGAAAAGGAGTACAAACAATGCAGGACAGCCTAAATATTCAGGAGGACCTAGAGGCATCAGATAAATGGCCAAATAAAGAACTCAAGGAATACCTTAGATAGATGGAATGGAATCTTAAAGAGGATATGAGACAGCAAATTCAAACAGTGAAAGAACACATTGAAAATGAATTACATAAACAGATAAAAGAAGCAAATAAGCATCTTTATCAGGAGATAGAGATTATAAAAAAATCAATAATCCTAGAAATGAAGGAAGCTATAAACCAAATTAAAAACTCAAATGAGAGTATCACAGAGTGGAGCAAGTAAAAGCCAGAACGTCAGATAATGAAGATAAAATATACCATCTTGAAAAGAGTCTAGCCAACTCAGAAAGGCTGGTAAAAAAATCACGAGAAAAACATCCAAGAGATATGGGATAACATAAAAAAACCAAACTTAAGAGTCATCGGGTAGAGGAAGGTATAGAGGTTCAAACCAAGGGAATGTGAAACCTGCTGAATGAAATAATTATAGAAAACTTTCCAGAAATAAAAAAGAAAACAGATATACAAATTGTCGATGCACACAGGACACAGAGCATACAAAATCACAGTAGACCAATGCCAAGACACATTGTTATGAAGACATCCAATATACAGAACAAAGAGAAAATATTAAAAGCTACAAGAGAAAGGAGGCAGATTACATTCAGGGGTAAACCAATAAGGTTAACAACGGATTTTTCATCACAGACGCTGAAAGCAAGAAGATCCTGGAACAACGTATTTCAAATACTGAAAGACAATGGATGCCAAACAAGAATTTTGTATCCAGCAAAATTAAGCTTCAGGTACGACAACAAAATAAAAATCTTTCATGATAAACAAAAGTTAAAAGAATTTGCAGCCAGAAAACCAGCACTGCAAAGCATCTTGAGCAAAACACTACACGAGGAAGAAATGAAAAACAATAACCAAAACCAACAGTGGGAAGTACCTCAGTAAAGACAGAGGGCAAGGGGAAAGCTAATCATGGAGAAACAAACTAAATTAAAAAAAAAAAGATAAATAATCAAACATGGCTGGAAGTACAAACCATATATCAATAGTAACTCTAAATGTTAATGGCTTAAATTCTCCAATAATGCGACATAGGCTGGTAACATGGATTAAAAAAACAAATCCACCAATATGTGTCCAGGAGACACATCTGATTGGAAAAGACATACACAGGCTGAAGGTGAAAGGTTGGGAAAAAATATACCACGCACACGGTCCTCGTAAGCAAGCAGGGGTGGCCATCCTCATATCGAATAAAATCGACTTCAAGACTAAGTTAATCAAAAGGGATAAGGAAGGACATTATATACTGTTAAAAGGAACCATTCACCAACAAAACATAACAATTATCAATATTTATGCACCAAATAAGGGTGCTGCGACGTTCATAAAACAAACTCTCCTCAAGTTCAAGAATCAAATAGACCACAACACAATAATTATGGGTGACTTCAACACACCTCTCTCACCATTGGACAGATCCTCCAAACAAAAGTTGAATAAAGAAACTATAGAACTCAATATCACAATCAATAACCTAGACTTAACTGACATATATAGAATATATCAACCATCATCAAGTGGATATACTTTTTCTAAATAGCACATGGATCCTTCTCAAAAATAGACCATATATTATGCCATAGGGCAACCCTCAGTAAATACAAAGGGGTGGAGGTGATACCATGCATTTTATGTGATCATAATGGAATGAAACTGGAAATCAATGATAAAAGAAGGAAGGAAAAATCCTACATCACATGGAAAATGAACAATATGTTACTGAATGATCAATGGGTTACAGAAGACATAAAGGAAGAAATCAAAAAATTCTTAGAGATAAATGAAAATACAGACATATCGGAATCTATGGGACACAATGAAAGCAGTTTTAAGAGGGAAATTCATCGCCTGGAGGTCATTCCTCAAAGAAAAAACCAACAAATAAATGAGCTCACACTTCATCTCAAAGCCCTAGAAAAGGAAGAGCAAAACAACAGCAAATGTAGCAGAAGGCAAGAAATAATTAAAATCAGAGCGGAAATCAACGAAATTGAAACAAAAGAAACTATTGAAAAAATTGACAAAACTAGAAGTTGGTTCTTCAAAAAAATAAATAAGATCGACAGACCCTTAGCCATGCTAATGAAGAGAAGAAGAGAGAGAACTCAAATTACTAACATACGGGATGAAAAAGGCAATATCACAACAGATGCTACAGAAATACAGAAGACAATTAGAAATTATTTTAAAAACCTATATTCCAATAAAATAGAAGATAGTGAAGACATTGATAAATTTCTTAAGTCATATGATTTGCCCAGACTGAGTCGGGAGGATACACACAATTTGAACAGACCAATATCAATGGATGAAATAGAAGAAGCAATCAAAAGACTACCAACCAAGAAAAGCCCAGGACCGGATGGGTATACAGCAGAGTTTTACAAAACCTTTAAAGAACAATTAATACCAATACTTTTCAAGTTATTTCAGGAAATAGAAAAAGAGGGAGCTCTTCCAAATTCATTCTATGAGGCCAACATCACCCTGATTCTGAAATCAAAGACACCTCAAAGAAAGAAAACTACAGACCAATATCTCTAATGAACCTAGATGCAAAAATCCTCAATAAAATTCTGGCGAATTGGATACAAAAACACATCAAAAAAATTGTGCACCATGATCAAGTAGGATTCATCCCTGGGATGCAAGGATGGTTCAATACACAGAAATCAATAAATGTTATTCACCACATCAATAGACTCAAAGATAAGAACCATATGATCATCTCGATAGACGCAGAAAAAGCATTCGACAAAGTACAGCATCCCTTTATGTTCAAAACATTAGAAAAACTAGGGATAACAGAAACTTACCTCAACATTGTAAAAGCTATCTATGCTAAGCCTCAGGCTAGTATCATTCTGAATGGAGAAAAATTGAAGGCATTCCCTCTAAAATCTGGAACAAGACAGGGATGCCCTCTATCACCACTTCTATTCAATATAGTTCTCAAAACACTGGCCAGAGCAATTAGACAAAAGAAATTAAAGGCATAAAAATAAGAAAAGAAGAACTTAAACTATTACTATTTGCAGATGACATGATTCTATACCTCGAAGACCCAAAAGGGTATACAAAGAAACTACTAGAACTAATAAATGAATTCAGCAAAGTGGCAGGATATAAAATCAACACATATAAATCAAAGGCATTTCTGTATATCAGCGACAAAACTTCTGAAATGGAAATGAGGAAAAACACCCCATTCACAATATCCTCAAAAAAAAAATACTTGGGAATCAAACTAACAAAAGAGGTGAAAGATTTATACAATGAAAACTACAGAACCCTAAAGAGAAAAATAGAAGAAGATCTTAGAAGATGGAAAAATATACCCTGTTCATGGATAGGCAGAACTAACATCATCAAAATGGCGATATTACCAAAAGTTCTCTATAGGTTTAATGCAATGCCAATCAAAATTCCAATGGCATTTCTTGTAGAAATAGATAAAGCAATCATGAAATTCATATGGAAAAATAAAAGACCCAGAATAGCAAAAGCAACTCTAAGCAGGAAGTGTGAATCAGGCAGTATAGCGATATCAGATTTCAAACTATACTACAGAGCAATAGTAAGAAAAACAGCATGGTACTGGTACCAAAACAGGCGGGTGGACCAATGGTACAGAATAGAGGACACAGAGACTAATCCACAAAGTTACAACTATCTTATATTTGATAAAGGGGCTAAAAGCATGCAATGGAGGAAGGATAGCATCTTCAACAAATGGTGCTGGGAAAACTGGAAATCCATATGCAACAAAATGAAACTGAATCTCCTTCTCTCGCTATGCACAAAAGTTAACTCAAAATGGATCAAGGAGCTTGATATTAAATCAGAGACTCTGCGTCTGATAGAAGAAAAAGTTGGCTCCGATCTACATATTGTGGGGTCGGGCTCCAAATTCCTTAATAGGACACCCATAGCACAAGAGTTAATAACAAGAATCAACAAATGGGACTTACTTAAACTAAAAAGTTTTTTCTCAGCAAGAGAAACAATAAGAGAGGTAAAAAGGGAGCCTACATCATGGGAACAAATTTTTACTCCTCACACTTCAGATAGAGCCCTAATATCCAGAGTATACAAAGAACTCAAAAAATTAAACAATAAGATAACAAATAACCCAGTCAACAAATGGGCCAAGGACCTGAACAGACACTTCTCAGAGGAGGACATACAATCAATCAACAAGTACATGAAAAAATGCTCACCATCTCTAGCAGTCAGAGAAATGCAAATCAAAACCACCCTATGATACCATCTCACTCCAGTAAGATTGGCAGCCATTATGAAGTCAAACAACAACAAGTGCTGGCAAGGATGTGGGGAAAAGGGTACTCTTGTACATTGCTGGTGGGACTGCAAATTGGTGAGGCCAATTTGGAAAGCAGTATGGAGATTCCTGGGAAAGCTGGGAATGGAACCACCATTTGACCCAGCTATTGCCCTTCTCGGACTATTCCCTGAAGACCTTAAAAGAGCGTACTACAGGGATACTGCCACATCGATGTTCATAGCAGCACAATTCACAATAGCTAGACTGTGGAACCAACCCAGATGCCCTTCAATAGATGAATGGATAAAAAAAAAATGTGGCATTTATACACAATGGAGTATTACGCAGCACTAAAAACTGACAAAATCATGGAATTTGCAGGGAAATGGATGGCATTAGAGCAGATTATGCTAAGTGAAGCTAGCCAATCCCTAAAAAACAAATGCCAAATGTCTTCTTTGATATAATGAGAGCAACTAAGAACAGAGCAGGGAGGAAGAGCAGGAGGAAAAGATTAACATTAAATAGAGACATGAGGTGGGAGGGAAAGGGAGAGAAAAGGGAAATTGCATGGAAATGGAAGGAGACCCTCATTGTTATACAAAATTACATATAAGAGGTTGTGAGGGGAATGGAAAAATAAAACAAGGAGAGAAATGAATTACAGTAGATGGGGTAGAGAGAGAAGAGGGGAGGGGAAGGGGGGATAGTAGAGGATAGGAAAGGTAGCAGAATACAACAGTTACTAATATGGCATTATGTAAAAATGTGGATGTGTAACCGATGTGATTCTGCAATCTGTATTTGGGGTAAAAATGGGAGTTCATAACCCACTTGAATCTAACGTATGAAATATGATATGTCAAGAGCTTTGTAAAGTTTTGAACAACCAATTAAAAAAATAAAAAAGACCTCAGACTGGAAAATGGCAAATGGGGGTGTAAAGCAAATTAACATGACCTAAAATGATGTAAGGAAAGACTTTTCATAACAAGTTCAGTTGAGATGTGAAAGTTGAGCTAGAGTTTAGTATGAGGGAATTGTATGCTTGATGGATAATTTGTGCAAAAGTAAAGAGGGATCAAATGTGATGTGTTTGGAGCACTGAAAGAAGGCCAGTATGGCTGTAGTGTGGAGACATAAAGCTTGAGATGTATTCGTATGGAAATCAATCTATGGGTTAGGATGAGAGTCTCTGGAGATCAAGTATAGAGTTTGAAACTCTGTTTAATCTAGTGTAAGCCTATTTTGGAAAGGAAAAATAGAAGGGGCAGCCAAAGAAGTAGGAGGAAGAGCAGGAAAGGGGAGTTTACAGGACAAAGTCAACAACAAAAAAAATATTTTGGAATGAGAATGATAAACAGTGTCAACTATTGCAAGGTAAGTAAGATAAGATGAAATGTCAAAAATATCCACTAGATTTTAGGATAAGAAATTGATTTTAGTTGTTATTTATGTTTTGCTTTTTTAATATTTATTTTTTTTAGTTTTCGGTGGACACATCTTTGTTTGTTTGTGATGCTGAGGATCTAACCTGGGCTGCACGCATACCAGGCGATCACGCTAATGTTTGAGCCACATCCCTAGCTCTCGCTTGTTTGTTTTTAAAATGATGGCTATGGGGGCCAAAAGATGTTAAGGTTATAGAGACAGAATATAGGCAAGGTGTTTTATTTTGGGGGGATTTTTTCCCCTCATTTTTTTTATTGGTGCATTATAGTTGTAATATAGATGGGATTTGTTGTTGCATATTTGTACTTGCACACAATATAACAATACAAATTGGCCAATATTACTCTTTAGCATTTTACCCACCCTTTTCCCTCCCCTTGGTCTCTTTTTTTTTACTGATTTCCCCTTGATTTGTTTTCCATTTTCTTTCTAGCTTTTGCTTGTGAGAGAAAACATATGACCCTTACCTTCTGAGTTTGACTTATTTTGCTTAACATGGTGGTATTTAATTTCATCCATTTTCCTGCAAATGCCATTTTTCTTTATGATTGAATAAAACTCCATTGTGTATATATGCCACATTTTCTTTATCCATTCTCCTGTTGGTGGACACCTAGGCTTGTTCCATAGTTGGCTATTGAGAATTGTTCTGCTATAAACATGGGCATATTGTCACTGTAGTAAGATGCCTTTAATTCTTTTTTTAAAAAGTTTTTTAATTGAAGATAGACACAATACTTTTACTTAATTTATTTATTTTTATGTGGTGCAGAGGATTGAACCCACCGCCTCACACGTGCTAAGCAGGCACTCTTCCACTGAGCTACAGCCTCAGCCCCAGCTACCCTAAAGAATTAATTACCCTTAATTCTTTTTTTAATATCTATTTTTATGTTTATTTTATTTTTATGTGGTGCTGAGGATCAAACCCAGGGCCTTGCACTTGCTAGGCGAGCGCTCACCGCTGAGCTACAACCACAGCCCTACCCTTAATTCTTTAGGGTAAATATGGAGAAGTAGTATAGCTGGGTCATATGGTGGTTCCATGGCAGTTGTACTAATTTACAGTTCCACCAATGGTGTAAAACTGTTTCTTTTTCTCCACTTTCTCTTCAGCATTTTTGATGACTGCCATTCTGATTGGTGTGAGACGAAATCTCAGTGTAGTTTTGATTTGCATTTCCCTGATTGCTAATAATGTTGAACACTTTTTTATGTATTTGTTGACCATTGTATTTCTTATTTTAAGAAATATCTTTAGTTGATTTGCCTCTTTATTTATTTATTTATTTTTTGGTGTAAAGTTTTTGAGCTCTTTACATATTTTAGCTAATAATCTTCTAGGATATTAATCCTATCCTAGAAGAGATGGTAGCAAAGATTTTCTCCCATTCTGTGTGTTCTTTCTTCACATTACTAATTGTTTCCTTTTCTGTGTGGAAGCTTTTTAATCTGATGCAGTCCCACTTATTAATTCTTGGCATTATTTCCTGAGCTTTAGGGGTCCTATTAAGAAAGTCATTGCTGTGCCTAAAAGCTGGAGTGTTGATCCTTCTAGGAGTTGCATAGTTTCTGATCTAATTCCTAGTTCTTTGATCCATTTTGAGTTTATTGTGTGTGTGTGTGTGTGTGCACCAGATGAGAGAAACTAAGGGTCTAGTCTCATTCTTCTACATATAGATAACCAGTTGTCCCAGCACATTTGTTCAAAAGACTGTCTTTCCTCCAATGTATGTTTTTGGCACCTTTGTCAAGGATCAGATTACTGTATTTGTTTGGGTTTGTCTCTGCATCTTATTTTCTGTACCATTGGTCTGTAGGTCTGTTTTTATGCCAGTACCATGCAGTTTTTGTTACTATAGCTCTGTAGTATAATATGAAGTCAGATATTGTGATGCCTCCAGAATTGCTTTTTTGGCTTAAAATTGCTTTGGCTATTCTGGGTCTCTTATTCTTTCAAATGAATTTTAGGACTATATTTTCTCATTCTGTGAAGAATGTCATTGGTATTTTGATGGGGATTGCATTGAATTTGTATATTGCTTTTTGTAGTATAGCCATTTTAACAATATTAATTCTGCCTATCCATGAACATGGGAAGTGTTTACATCATCTGAGGTATTCTTCAGTTTATTTCTTTAATGTTCTATAGTTTTTATTGTAGAGGTCTTTCACTTCCTAGGTTAGATTTGTTCTTAGGTATGTATGTATGTATGTATGTATGTATTTATTGAGGCTGTTGTGAATGGGATTATTTTCCTGATTTCTATTTCAGCAGATTCATTGTTGATATATAGGAAAGTTATTGTTTGATTTTTGTATGTTGATTTTGTAACTTGCTACTTTGCCAAATTTGTTTATTGGCTTTAGCAGTCTTTTGATGGAGTTTTTTTTTTAATCTTTTAGATATAGGATTATATTACCTGAAAACAGTGATAATTTGACTTCTTCCTTTCCTATTTGTATCCCTTTTATTTCCTGTGTTTGAGAAGGTTTTTAAGGGTAGTAGAGAGAGAGGGTAATAGTTTGCAAGTCAGGTAGGGTAAAGAGAGACCAGCCTTAATCATGTTTGTGTCTCCCATCTGAAATGTGTGCCATTATGAGGAGTGGACAATATTTATAGTTTAAAGTACCCAAAAAGATGGATGAGAAAAGGCTCAAAGTACAATTAGTGGGTTTGCCCTTAGATAGGACTGAAGACACATCCTCCATTGTAACTAGAGGCAAGACAAGGAAAAACATTTCCTTCTATTTTTAATTTTGACAATTGAAGCAAGACAATTTTCATCAGAGTGTTTCAGTTTTCCATTCAACTAGTGAGAATATAATTTGCTGCATAATCTTCATCTGCATAAGTCCTGAATATCACCTACCTTTTACCATTTTTCCAAGTTTTACTTGGGAATTCCCTAGAATATCTAGTTTCAAGGATGCCCCTAACATTCTTCTTTCCAATCTCATCAGGATCCTTCTTTTGGCCTTTCTGGCCAATCATAGTGGCCTCAGTATGAACACTGCTTTACTGGGTACACCCAGTCCTTCTAGTGTCTACGTTCCTTCCTAGCCTACATTTTCTGTTCACCAAAGCTGTACTGTAATCTTAGAAGTTAATGACCTATCCCCAGCTCTGTGAATCTTTGTTTCTTGTTTCTGGGATCCAATTGATAGCATCTGTTCAGAATCTGTCTTTTCAACACAACTCTATTTTCTGCCTAAACTTCTGAAGCTCATGGGTAGACAAACATCTTGCTGTCGCTTCCATAATTTTCCTTTTCTGCTCTATTCCATTCTCTTTTCTACTATCTTATTTAGGAAAAACATTTCTCATGAATACTAATTTATGCAAATAATTATTCAGAGGAGTGGCAAAGGAGCATGAAGAGATCAGAATGTAAAGTGTTTTAAAAAACAGAAGAAACTAGATTAGGAGTCTGGAAAGAAGGTTCAGAGCATGGCTAAATGTTTGAACTTTATCTTGAAGTATTGGGAAATCATTGAAAGGTTAGAAGGAGAAAGGGAATGGAATGGCAGAAGGATAGGAATAAGAGTGAGGAAGTATGGACTGATTATATTTTCAGGTTTTAACAATCATTGTGATGATAAAGAGTATGAATTGGTACAGGGAGGACATTGGGTATTTTAAAAGTGCTAGGTCTTTGTGATGAACAATCAAGTTGATGGACATGTAATAGATATCCTGAAATCAGGGTTAGGAAAGGATTTGTAGAATAAGAGGATGAGTTGAATTTATTTCTGAAATGTTGATCTTCATGGCCTTTTGGGATATCAAAGTGAAAATATCCTTCAGGTAGATGTGTGCTTTCTGAAGCCCGGGGAGATGTCTAGGCTGCAGATATAGATCTGGGAACTATATGTATAGATGAGATTCCACACTAAGCACATGTAGCTTGCAAAGAGCAAAAGCCAAGGATGGAATCCAGATGAATTCTCATATTTACAAGGGCTGGAGGAGGATGTGGTTAAGAATTGCAAATAATCATCCAAACGTTGTGCCAGACCAACTGCAATCTACAGATCCCTCAACTCACCTCTATTCTTTGGCTGTATATCCTTGAACAAAGGCAGTTAAGTAGAGTAGCCCACAATTAAAAAATAAATGGGTCAATGGTCTTGACTTACTTAGTGAGTGCCAACAAAGGTGTAAACAGTTCAAGGAAAGAGAGAAACAGAGGGGAACATATTGCTCTTCTTATTTGAAAATCTTTTTTAAAAATTTTTTTTTAGTTGTAGATGGACTCAATACCTTTATTTAATTTATTTATTTATTTTATGTGATGCTGGGAATCAAACCCAGTGCCTCACACATGCTAGGCAAGCACTCTACAATTGAGCCACAGCTCCAGCCCCTTGAAAATCTTTATTATGAGTTTGTTTGAAAAAGGAAAAGATTCATCAGGTCTGTCTGGAAATGCATTTATTGAAAGAAATGAATTATGATTCAAAAGGAAATTTTGAACCCCCAAATAGTTGAGTCAATAGAAGTAAATATGGGCAGTCCTTGCATTACACTGTTGTGATTTTGTGAATTTTAGTTACCATAGTTTCCTTACTTAACACCAGCACTCCAATACCATGGTTCAAAAATTAGTTGCCACATAAATCAATTGTAATTAATTGTGTAAAGAACACTCTTCTCTGTAGCTCTTTAGTCCAAAAACCACTGTGTAAATAAGAGATGTGCATCAGCATCTGTGAACAATTTCATTTCTTCTTTCAGTCTGTCAGTGATTGGTTGTTGTGCATGTTTTATTCAGTTTATGCACATACAACAAAGCATGTATATGTGTTACTTTCTTGTCTCCCAGTGATAAATTCATGTAACATTTTACCTAAATGGATAATAAGTGTTACTTACAACAGCTTAGAAGTAATTGAGGGAGGTTGCTGCTTTCTCAAAATCTAAGAATAGAAGACAGCTGTCATAGAAAAGGGACCTATTCACAACTGGTACCTGGACTTCTAAGGGGACAAAACGTGGTTGTTCTGAAAGTGATAAAAGATGCTGGAAGGATACACACAAGAGCTGGAAGTAGGAGCATCTTTCCTCCCTTTCTTCCCTGTCCCACCTTAAGATCTCCCAATAGTGCTTTCCATTGGCAGAAGTTAATTGGAAGCTAGCTGTCAAGTTAGTCTGGGAAATATAGTTTGCAGACACCTACTGGGTGTGAGAGATACTAGATAAATAACTGCTTTGGCTGCCATCATCATTTCTCTCAGTGATTGTTGCCAAAAGAGGATTGTTAATGCCTTGCTCTGGTACCCCTGTCTCCAAAGAGGGACATCTACAGTGCCGCTGTTGTGAGTCTACTACCCTTGTAAACCATGCAGTGATACAAATGAACACAACTAGCCCAAATATAAACCAGAGGTCAGTGGCAACTATTTTTTCTTGGTCCACAGAAATCAGACATCTTTTCTCAAAGTCTGTTATTGTTATTTGCTAATAGTTCATTTTATTTTTTATCCTCAAATGGCTAAACTTTGTGTGATTCCATGTCCAAGGCCTTTGCTTGTCTTCTTTTATCTATTTTCAGACTGTGGGGTTGCTTTCTCTTTACTCTTTTTCTCATTTGCCTGTCTATTTCTGGTAATGAGGTATCCTGGGTGTTGATTCTTTGAGAATATCTTTCAGTTTCTCTTCTCAAAGAAAAGGAGGCTAAGGAATCTGAGACTTTAATTTATTTCAGCTTTCTCTGTTTCTTTCTCATACCCAGCTGGAAGAAACAAGTCCATCTCTTTGGAGAATTTTAAGCTCATGGTCTGAAAAGGAAAACAGAAGCTTACACTTACTTCTTAATATAACTCTTGTTTTCTTTTACAGATATTCTTTTATACATCAACATTGTGAATGATAGAGATAACTATCTATAGCATTTGAGCAGTCTAAAAAATTCCACCATTATATTCTGAAATCCTCCCTGTTTCTTTTGTACTGGTGTGGTGGCAGTGCTGCTTCAGTGGAGGAATATCATTTTAATCTATACAGTGAAAATTTATAAAAATTAGTCAATAGCCAAGTTACAAACATAATATAGAAAATGAGTTTTGCTTATATTATAATTACCATGACTTATTTTTTTAGACATGACTTGGTTATGCTAAGAAGCTAAATGAAAGATATAAGTTACAAGAGCCAGTGCTTAGTTTTCATATTTTTGTAAACCATGTAAACCCTTGTAAACCATGCAGTGATATAAATGAACACAACTAGCCCAAATAGAAACCAGAAGTCAGTGGCAACTCTTTTTATTTGGTCCACAGAAATCAGACATCTTTTCTCAAGGTCTGTCATTGTTATTTGCTAATAGTTCATTTTATTTCTTATCCTCACTCAAATGGCTAAACTTTGTGTGATTCCATGTCCAAGGTCTTTGCTTGTCTTCTTTTGTCTATTTTCAGGCTGTTTTTTTTTTTTTTCTGCAATTTACTATTTTTTATGACACACTTTCAGAAGTATGTGACTTTGACTTAAAAATACATATGTATGTATTACATAACACAAAAAATATATTACACAGGGATATATCTATAATAACCTATAGCTGGTTAAAAGGAACGAATACTTCATATAAAGTATGATTTTTATTATATGTATGTATATATAAATATATTTATGATATAAATATAGTAAAGTATATGTTTACATATAATAACAACGTATTCATTTATGTATAAATTCATATAATGAACAAAAAGCATAAATACATATAATGAACAAAACTAGTGTTTTCCCTAAAGTATTCATTCCTATTAGCCAGCTGTAAAATTAAAGTGTTTTCTGGTGGAAGGAATCTTAGGTGATCTTGTAATGCCAGATTTGTGAGACCCCAATAGACCTCCAGGAGCCGAATCCGAGGCAATCACACAAGAGTCTTTATTGCAAGCTCGAGCCTGGACTCACAACTGTTCCTGTCGTCGTAGCGGTCCCAGGGAGTGAGCCTTTGTTCAGTGAGATTTTATAGGTTTTGGGGGGATACTCTATGCATCACAACGTCACACAGCAAATCATTCCATAATGGGGAAAATCAAACAACAACTCTTAACATTGATTAGCACATTCACTGGTGAGAACAAGTTGGGTAGGGGTGATTGGTTAGTGCACGAGGGGGATGTCTTTGAACTGATTGGTTTAAGCCACGAGGAGTTTATGTGCTGAACCCACCGTAAACTACTGGGGGGTCATCTGGTATCCCAGGTATTTTTCTTGTCTTATGCTGATTGGTGGTTGCTAGGGGGTTGCTATGGGTCCTCACCTAGCCTAACAGAGTTGGGACACCTGGCACTATAGATCTCTCCTGTTATTTGCAGACAACAACTCAGCAGGGTGGGTATGTGCCTAGGTGTGATCTGTGGGTTTTTACAAGGACAAGGATCATGCCCCCTTCCTTAGGACAGGCCTTGAGGTAGAAGCTGCTGTTATTTATTTATTTTCAAAAATGGAGTTATATCAGTTTCTCAATCTGGTACTAATTAGCTCTGTCACCTAAGCAAGGTCATTAAAACACTCAGAATCTTACCTTGCTTATCTGCAATAAAAAGAAGAAACCAGATCAAGGTTGGCAAGCAGAATTCATCTTTATCAGAAACTCCTGAAAGCAGCCTGTTGAGTGCTGAGGATTCTAAATCTGAGGTGGGGCTAAATGAGAAAGAACACCATGATCGGCTAGTGCTGTCTGGTATGGGGGCAGGAGGTAGAGAGGAGGTTACATGTGCCATATATTGTCTGTCTCCCTAGACTAGATTACCTCTAAGGTCACTTGTGCTGTGTTATCTAATTCAAATTATTTATCCTTTAAATTTACAAACAAAATTAACTGGAAAAAAATCTTGGAAGTTTTCTGATCTAAGTATGGATTTTGGAAGTAGGAATGAAAAGGGGAGTTTTTTTCCAAAACTTTTTTGGAAGTATTGACTTTTTTTTTTTTTTTTGAAAGTGTAGAAAGCAAATGTTATTTTAAAGATAGAATAGAGATAGACTTCTCTGAAGAGAATGGGCCCCAGAACTGGGTGTCCAAAGAAGTGGAGGTGTCCTGCCCCTTTTATACATTTTAGATTCCCTTTGTTCTCATGCTCTCTCCTCCCCCATTCTGCCTATGTGACTAGTGACCAAAAGGTGGGCCAAAAATGGAGTGATCTAAGGGCAGGAATAAAGTCACCCAGGGGTACAGGTAGGAAGGGAGCAGCCTAGGAGGTGTTCATTTATTAACAACCACTTGCAAGGGGGAAGATTCCCTGGAGGCAGGTAATCTTGACAAAAGGGTGGAAGAAGAGAGGGAAGGGCTCTGGAGGTATTAGCATTTTATTTCCTCTTGAATCAGCTCTATCTTCCTGAACCAAACATTCATTACCTACCTGACTGCTCTTTTGTCCCTTCCCACCATGCTTTAGCCCCTCTCCTCCCACCTCACCCCCCCACCACCCCCACCCCGCCCCAAAGGAAATCCTTACTGCTGTAGGAGCAAATGGATGATTAGGATTACTGTTCTTGCTGTTTTGAGCTGAGAGGGGGCCATGTGGGGCAAGCAGTTTGGGTTTCTTTCTTAGAAATATTTTGGATCAGACAAGGGGTCATGGCAAAAGTCTGGTTTGAAAAGAACAGATTGTAAAGTCATTTGAGATGTGAGTGCTTCTATGAGAGAAACAAAAAGACACAAATACCGGAATAAGATTAATTTAAAATAAATGTTACAGCATCTGAAACATATAAATGAATATCAGTTATCTCTCACCAGGAAGTGCAAGAGCGAAGAAATTGTATCCATAATAAGGTCAGGAGGATGTGGCCTGGATTTGGGACTGTAAACCTTTAAGGCTATTAGTTACATTGCCAGAGTTATCAGAAATGTAAACCTATCATTTAGTTTTTATAATGTCACAGATGTCCCCATAATATGTAGTTAAGATAGCTAATGTCATCTGATTTTTGTAAAATATTTTTTATTGGCATAACCTCTATGTTTAGTAAAGATCTCTTTATTTTTGTCACATAGGACTAGATCATACTAGCAAGCAAAGATCAAGTCTATGTGTGTAGGAGGTTAGGAAGATTTGTAGGCCTTAAATTGACTAAAATAAAAAACAAAAACAAAACCCTTCTGACTCTGATAGTCTCTTTTGATAGTTATCTGGCACTCTCATCTAGAAATCTCTCTTTTGTAGCCTCCAATCTTACTTATCTTGGTGGGCCTAACACAAGTGTGTATCTTAAGTTACATTAAAAGAATTATTGTCTTTTTCTCTTTTTCTTTTAAAAGTCCAGATATGGCTGTACTTTGATTTTATATATATATATATATATATATATATATATTTTGCTTTTATAACAATTGACCTTGTACCTATCTATTGTTAAGAGTCGCTGAGTTCCTTCAGGGCGGTCACTTTTGGGAACTTGAGAGCAGCCTTTTAGCTCCTTTAGTGTCATCTGCCAGGGTGAGCCAGCATCTCCTTGACCATGTGGCTTCCCTTGGAAGCATCAGAGATATCTCCCTTCTCCAATATCCAATATCTCCTCTTTTTTTGCAACATATTCATTGGTTGCCTTTCTGTGTTCAGGGTCTCAGTGACCCCTCTGATTGGAAGGTCATGTGCCCCAGAGTCACAGAACCCTTAGAAAAGTCCCCTTGTTCCCTGGGTTCAAGCTGACTCAGAGAGAAAGAGCCAAATATTGGCTATTTTCTTCTTGGCCCTTTACTTCCTTAACTTTAGTCTCTAAGCTTTCGTCTTAAACATCCAACAAGCCAGTCTTAAAGTATGAGTACTGGGTTTTAACTTCAATGTCTACAACATTACATTTACTTAACCCCTCTATTTAATTGGGGTCTGTATTAGTACTGGCATTTAGCCTTACATATTCTCTGTCCTACAGATGATGGCCTATTATCTTAAATTAACTCAGCTGTTATATTAGAAGTTGTACTTCTGTAATACAGCAGTTAAAGTTTACAAGGAAAATACAAAATTAAATTAACAAGAATAAAAACATATTGAGTTTTTATAATAGCTATGAACCAAGAAATATAATCCCAAACCTTTACTTTAAACCTTAGTTTATAGAACACTAGCTTGGTAAAATGTTCTTCTAAATCTTATACTTTAAAGACTTGTATACTTGGAAGATATGAATATATTTATTATACCAAGAAGCCAGTAGTAGCACTATAATTACACTGATGTTTTTATATTTACCAAGTTTAGCTTTTAAAGAAAAATTCAGACTCAGAAATGTAGTGTAACACTCTAAAATAAAAGTTGTTGTTTAACCAGAGTTGTACAAACTCTAATTCCTTTAAGACTAGTTTCTCTAAAGAATAAAACTTAACAGACACAAGAGATTATCTTGATAGATAAGAGCAGGTTAATATTTTAAGAAATCTTTGTTACTTTAACCATAGAGAATTAAGATTTTTTTTATCAGTACATTAATATTAATCTTGAATAACTTTAACCAATTATGCTAATTATAAATAACCAATTTAGTCACACACACTTATTGAAATTTTCCCTCCACAAACCTTCTGTAACTTGCTTAGATTTTCTACAACTTTTTACTTTATCACATAAAAGACTTTCTCATCCAGAAACATTTCTTTTTTCTTCTACTTTTCATATTAAAATATATTTCCTTACTTAGAACCTTCTTGTGCTCTTTCCTAGCTGTTGACCCTTTTTAAAATCACATTCTGAAACAACCCTTATGAAATGTCTAAATTTAGACAAATTACTCCACTTTAATAATATAGAATACTTTGTTTTTGCAGTACTTTAATTGAATCCCAACTGAAACCTCTTATACTCTTTGTATATAAATTATACCTGATAGAATCTTAACTCTCAGTAACCTTGTTTTAGTGAAGACATAGACACAAAACAATCTCAAATCTTTTTCCATTTACCAATTTATGAAAACACATTTAATGTTTAAATATATTGTGGAATTTAAGAAGTTAAGATACTTGATTTTATACTTAGCAGTTGATGTTTTAGCACTTTAACTTTGTAAATTAATCAGATGTCTCTAACACATACATAATCCCGTTGATGTTAAATCTAATTTACTCATTTTTAACTATAAAAAACAAGATATCAGACAAGTGTAGTTAACAGTACTAGCCATCTTTTCCTTGTTGAATAAAAATCCTGGAAACAATGGATATTATATTCAAGACAGTTTATAGAAACCAACACTCTATTAAATTATCTGACCACAGAGAAAAACTTGTGAGTTAGTAATTTTAAAGGCATCTTTATTTTCATCTGTTATCTAATTGAACCCCTTTTTAAAAGTCACATTAACTAAAAGGTATTTGTATCCATGTCTCATTTAAATTTTAATTTATGGTTGCTCATTGATCTATAAGTCTCCATGAATCCAAAGGCAGACCTGGTTTAGAGACACTATGTTCTCACACCAAATGTGCTCAGAGCTTGGATAGGACAGTGAGAAACAGCGTTGGTGGAACTCAACATGTCTGACCCACCAGGACAGGTGATTTGGAACTGCCTAGGCTGCGAATCCTTTTACCTGTGTCTTGTAAATGGTGACTTGCACTAATTGCATTTAATTAGCTGACAGGTACCCATTATTGTCCTTCAGAAAGAAAAAGATGCACCTCAGAAAGATGTGGGGTGTGTTTTGTGAAGGAGCTTACCTCAGCAACGATCTTGGTGGGACATCTAAATATGGTATCTGGGATAAGAATCAGAGCCAAGTCCCATATCCCTATGTGAAAATTGAACATCTGAGAAATGCTGAAGCAAGCATAGAAAGCAAGTTTTTTTTTTTTTTTTTTTTTTTAAAATGAGTAGAACAGAGACAGACTTCACTGAATAGAAGGGGCCCCAGAGCTGGGTGTCCTTGGAAGTATCTTCAGATAATGTAAATTTATCTTCCTTGGTACTTTCATTCTATCATGAAATATTTACTAAGTGGTAACTTTAAAATTAACACAGTGCTGAGTGTTGAATATTTGCTGAATTGAATTGAAATAGGGAATTGAAAGGTGAGTAAGTTATAGTCCTTGCTCTTGTGGAGTTCATGGCCAGTGGGGAAGGAAGACGTGTGGGCAGGTAATTATAATACAACCTGTTAAATGTTACCATGCTTTGTGAAACCCAGAAAATGAAATGACTAACTTGTCTCAAGGAGTTTGCTGCAGATTCCTCAGAGGAGGTGACAGCTGAGCTGAGGGTTCAATAATGAATAAAAATGTGTTCTTGAGAGATAATTTAAACATTTTGACACTATTGAAAACAGAATGTCTACCTACAGTTTATTTATATTTTGGATGGTTATTTTGGTTAAGTTGGAACCTAGAAAATGAAAGTATCAGTGTTAATGATTATTCTAATATTTGTTTGAGAAACTGTGGTCAGATGATGTGAGTCTGGAAATGTGAGTTGACTGCCTGGGACAGGAGATGAGACATTTCAAATGGAAACTTATATGTCCCCGGATGTTGACCTCAGGGGAGAGTTTTGAAGGAAAGTGACTGTACTATGCTGACCAAAAGTGGAATCTCAGAGGGAGAGAAGGAGGGTGTACTGGCTGAGACAGGGGTGCTAGAGGGCCCATTTTGGAATTCATGTGAGGCTTTGGAAAGGGGTCCAGAAGTCAGGAGTCTTTCAGGAGAGGACCTAGCTTCTCCAGGGATATAGAGATTGAAACAAAAATCTCATGCTGGATGTACCCAAAGGACTTAAGACCAGCATACTATAGTGACTTGGCCACATCAATGTTTATAGCAGCTCAATTCACAATAGCTGAACTATGGAACCAGCTAGGTACCCTTCAACAGATAAATGGATAAAGAAAATGTAGTATATATACACAAAGGAATATTACTCAGACATAAAGAAGAATGAAATTATGGCATTTGCTGTAGATGGATGGAACTGGAGATTATCATGCTAAGTGAAATAAGCCAATCCCAAAAAACTAAAGACCGAATATTCTCTCTGATATGTGGATGCTAACCCACAACAAGTGGTTGGGGAGGGAAGAATAGAAGCTCAGTGGATTAGACAAAGGGGAATGAAGGGAAGGGAGAGGGGATGGGAATAGGAAAGAAGAATGAATCAGACATAACTTTCCTAAGTTCATACATGAATACATGACCATCGTAACTCCACATCATGTACAACCACAAGAATGAGAAGTTATACTCCATGTATGTATATCAAAGTACAAATAAAAAATTAAAAAAAATAAATTTTATGCTGGAGAATGACAGGAAGTTGCCATGAGAGGGGCCTGCCAGAGTAAAAGTAGCATGAGGAGCCTGTCACCAGAAGAAAGGTCATATGGAAGCCACTGAGTGACAAGGCGACTGTGTGCTAGTCATTTGAAACACTGCTATTAATGTGTGTGATGAAATAATGAAAGGGAAAAAAAAAGGAGAAAACAAAAAACCCTCCTTGTGTATAACATGTGGATTTCTGGGGAGAAGTAGGAAAAATCTCAGAACTGGGACCTTTTTGGAGGGAAGAGATCCACAATCAACTCCTTTTCCCCGGGGAGCTCTTACAAGATATTGGGGACCAGGAGCAGTCACTGCTCTGATTTTGTCTCCATGTATTAGTTTCATCTATTCTAGCATTTCATAAAAATGGACTTATACAGCTTTTATTTGTACTGACTAATATTAAGTGGTTAATTATATTAAATGAAACTACCAATATGAATATGGACACATGATGATGGATATAATCCTAATTTGCTTATTAAAAAGTTATCATAGCCTATTAAGAAAGTAATACTATAATAATACATAAATTGTTTTGTTTGACATATTAATTGTGCTTTGAAACAATATCCCCAAACTTTATAGTTATTGTGTACTGTACCTTTATATTTCCACATATAACTAAATATATACATATAAAAATATTAATAAATTCTCTAACTCCAAATTATTATATGATTAATGTAAAAAAGGAATATAATTAGAATTTAGGTCCTTTTTTGTAAAATAACTAGATTATTCTCTTCCCAGATTAGTATATGTTTCCTTTTGTCGCTCTAATAATCTGTTAGCTTCAGTGCTTTTGGATATATTCTTAGATAATTTTTGAAAGGAGTCCTTACTTTTTAAAAAATGTTGCTTCAATGCTGTGCTATTTGACAATGCTGTGTATTTGTGTGTGTGTGTGTGTGTGTGTGTGTTTAGATAGGTATGGCAGATATTGTTTGCTCTAACAACTGTTTTTATCTTTGCTTTTCTCAAATTCCAGGATAATAAAACCGGTAAATTTTCAAAAAAGAAAGAAAGAGAGGGAAGGAAGGAAGGAAGGAAGGAAGGGAGGGAGGGAAGGAAAAGAATGGAAGGAGGGAGGAAGGAAAGGGAAGGGAAGGAAGGAGAGGGTTGGATGTAATTGCAAATCTCTTTGGCATAGACCTGGACATCGCTCAGAGGGTTTCGTTGCTCATGCTTTGAGTTCTATGTGTTGGCATGTCCAGTAGATAAGAGTTGCAGCTGAATTTTCTTCTAAAACTATGTATATTTATTTTGGCAGCAGATGAGTCAGAGGGCAATGATTAGCTTATAGATCAGCCTGGATCATCTTTTGGCTAAGCAGTGAAGTATCTGTCCATATATTTCTCGGGAAAATCACAGTTACAAACTAGAAGCTCAATCAGTCTTCTGTCCTAAACACACACACACACACACACACACACAAACAAACAAACAAACAAAAACCCCAGATGTGTTAGAGGAATAAAAACATGGCTCATATCCTGAATAAAAATGTAACTCATATTCTGAGTGATATAGCATGAGTGCTGTGTCTGCCAAATAAGGTTAAGATTTGTGGGTGGATGTATCTAGTTTTAGTCTGACACATTTTTTAGGAAGTCATTAAATAAATGATAATTTTCCAGTACAATTAATGAACTCCTTCAGCGGGTTGCATCAGAGTCCACAGTTAAAACCTCCACTTCTTTCTTTTCATATACAAAGGGGCAGGGCTAGGATACATAAAATTTCAATTTAACTACAGTTTTTTTTTTTTTTTGCTTACAGTTATGTGTGTAGTATATATATTTAATTTTGGCCATTTTTTTCCTTGCTGGTTTCTTTTCTTTTCTTTCTTTTTTTGTATCCTAAAGGGAAAATTTATAGGGAATAGTGAGACTCCTTTACTATATAAAAAGCACTTTAGAAGACTGTTAAGGAGGATCTACTGATCATGTTCATTAAAATTTGCATTATATATATATATAATGCATTATATATATATAATATATGCATTATATATATATTGCATTATATATATATATATATAATATATGCATTATATATATATATATATATATATATATATATCCAAAGACTCAGAAATGGCACTCATAGGTATATAAATATTCCATAGATATGAAAATATATTTGCAAAAACAAAGGAAATATACAAGAATATTTGTAATAGTCCCAAACTGAAAGAAACCCAAATGTTCATCAATGGTAGAACATTCTGTACACACTATGAACTATCATACAATGAAAAAGAAGAAACTATTGCTTACACAACAATATAGATAAAGGCTTAGTAATATTGAGTAAAGAAATTAAACACGCCTCTCCAAAACAATTCAGACAATAGAATATAGATTTTGTGAGTCAATTGGTATGAATCTTAAAAAACCAGGCAGAGCCACACTGCTGTGATGAAACTTGGAACGATGCTTACAATTGGAGGGCTCAGTGCCTGGAAAGGGGCCTGTCACACTCTTGTGTGGTGTTGGTCACACTCCATTTCTTCATAGGGATAATGGTTACACAGGTTTGTTTACATTATAAACTTTCACCAGTGTTCACACTTATGGTTTGTGCACTATTTTTGTATAAAATGGGTGTATATAACAAACACACACACAGACATGTATATTTCTATAAAATAAGAATGGTTTAGTAGCAGACATTTTATTTATAATATTCTAGTCTTGTAAGGATAAGTTTGATTATTTCTTACATATCAGCACATTAAGGTCAAATATCTTTCATTAGGAATTAATATTTTTCTTTTTCTTTATATACATATTTACACTAATAAGTATTTTGTGAATTTTATGACAGTCTCGCGATAGTGGTTAATATTGTGGTAAACAATTATGAATTTTAAGAGATAGTCTACAGTAGAAAATCTTGTCAAAGATCTTATAGAATGAAAAAAATTCTATTAACTATTAACATTAACATCTATTAACATCAACTACTGGGAAAATTATCTTAACATTAATGTCTTTATTTTATTTTATTGAATGTGGGTACAACACAATAATTCAAAATGCATGGTTTGCCTTTGCTGCCACCTTTGCTTTCTGCCTCTCCTCCTATTGTATTGTACTGTTTGGTATCCTGCCTTTACTAAAACGGATTTAAGATTATATTCTCTCTTTTATGTATATGATTTTATATGTGTGTGTGTGTTGTGTATATATATGTGTGTATATATATTTATATTTATATATGGGCCTTTTCTTTTTGTCTAATATCACTGATGTTTTCTCAGAAAGCCACATGCATATGTGCATACATAGTGATAACAAAGAAATTGTAAAGTCATATTGAAAAGAACTGAGAATAGTTTAGATATCTGTTTTCAGAAGGAGACTCCAGTAAGAAATCTAGCACTGTAAAGCATTCTATTAAGAAATTGTTGCAATAATAGAATCATAAGACCTAGGTGAAGCAAACAAGATAATAGGGTCCAGCATGTTTTGACCCTTTGCATTTGATTCAATTACAGAATGTTAGAGGTGGGTGGAACAGGAGGCAAATTCATAGAAATGGTCCCTCTGGTCTCTTAGGTACTGGTGATTGTGTTTCAAGACTCTGTGATCAAAGGAGCCACTCCTTTGTACCTGTTTCTTGTTATAGAGGCTTCTTAATACAGTGGAGTAAAGATACTTTTGACAATGAACTGGCTGTGCCAACTTTGCAGAGGGGATGTCTGTCTTATTGGAGATGGCACCCTTTAAAAAGAGGCCTGTGGTGACTTGAATTCCTTTCTGTTGTGCTTGCTTGTAAATGTTTAAACTTTCCTTCGGTTCTAAGGCCTGTGGTGTAAGGACACGGCTTTGCAATCTTATCTATTTTCCAATGTAGGATAAACATATTGGGTTTGGCTAAATTATGAATGCTGATAATATTCATTTGGTACAATTTATATTCTTCTTTTATCTTTTTATTTTTGACAGTTTAGGCTGGAGCATAAAGCATAATTATATTCTTAGCATCCTCCCTTAGAAGTTTTAAATCAGTTCATGAGGCTTTCAGCGCGGCTCATGTCATTTATCCATCAGCATTCAGTCCATTTAATCCCAGCCTCTCAGCCGAGCAGCCCTAGCCCCTGTTGTGAGTGATTGGCCTGCTCCAGTGCTCCCAGCTTCTCCTGTCACATCGCATTTGCATAAAAGAGGACAGATAACCAAATTTGAGCACACAAATGAAAATGCTAAGCGCTAAACCTGTCACAGTTGTTGTTCAACTAATTGTGAAAAATTTGATTTGCTCGCCCTTCACTGTTTGTCATGTGGACCCCCTTCTCAAATGTGCCTTGGCTCCTGCCTCTGTCTATGTAGCTTTTAAACTCTTGAGCACAAGCAGCCCACCCTGGGGATTACTTACCTCTCCTACCAGCTTTTAATGTTGGCTCATCTTCTGGACTAAATTAGGCCACCATGGCAAACAAACACATAATTAAAAACCCAGGAAAGACAACTGTAGTTGCACTTCTTAAATTGATTTTCATAATGCTGGTGTATGCCTCCATGTGCTCTTGCATTTTTTTTCATAATTTTATTTCTTTATATAACCTTTTGGTAGAAGAAATTTAAGGATGGGTGTTGTGGCAAGCTTTATGTCATATTAAAACCTATGAGCTATTTTTTTTCTTACCTTCTCTTTCTTAAATAACAAAAATTGCATAATGGGTCATAAAACGCATATTCCTATTCCTTAATACCTGACCTGACATACTGGTATACATTTTTAATCAAGGTTTCAAATGATTCCATTTGAAATAGTATTAGAAACAATGGATAAAATTTTGTTGCTTACAATACTCCATCACAGAAGCTCTGTTTAAATAGTATGTAATATGAATGTTTTGAAAATTTGTATGTGTAATATGCACAACCCAGGCCAGTGTTTGTTATAAAGACACCTAAACTATTTTATTTTTAAAGGCATTAGCTTGGTACTTTCTTGATGCCCATTACCACAATAATGTAGCATGTCTATAGACAAAAGTCAGTTTTTAGAAGTCACACAAGAAAATGTCTTTTGTTTAAAACAATACCTTTGGCTGCTCTGCTGCATTAATTCATTTCTAATATTTTAGGTATGTGATGTTCAAGCATCAACCAAGTTGGCATTAACTAAAGTTGAAACCTTTTAAGGATGAATATGGCTTAAATCACCTTTGAGAATTGAGGGTGATAATCTTGAAATTGGGTTAAAATGAAATGTGACATTACAGTGACAGTCTGTGGTTTGCAAAAGTTGGAAGTGGCATCATTTATTGCCTTATTCCTTTGGGATTTGTTTTTAGTAGGTCATATGAAGTGGATTAATTGGAAAATATGCGAATGTGTATACACGCAAATATGTAGCATGTATATATTTAAGTTTCATTTTCTACGTTCATATCCTAAAGAAAACAATGTGTCTTTTTGTCACAACCCACTAAGATGCTGAGGAACTAAATCTAACTTGAAAATTTGAGTGTCCACAAGTCTCTTAAAATGCTTCATCCCATTTTAGTCCACAGAGGTTAGATTATGGAATGAATTGCTTACTACTTTAAAACATATGTGATGAATTTAAGAGTTGAATTTTTTTGTTTTTCAACGTCCAGGGGAATAATTTTACTACCACTACATGGTGTTTATGCTTCACTACTTTTATGTCATTTAAATTTCTTAGTTTGTGAATGATGGTCTCTATGAGCCTATAGTACAAATTTTACTTTTTACATATGAATAATAGTGGTTGGGTAAATATTAATTATCTTTGTGTCTCTAACCAAAAATCTAGAAAAAAAACCCTCACAACCCACTCCAAGGATAACCATTATCAGAGAATTACTTAATAAAACTCTTAGTACAGAGCCTTATATAGAGTAAGAACAAAATTAATTAATATTCTAGTCTACTTTCATTACACTTACAAATTGTGGTAATTCCTCTTCAGGAAGATTTCTTATTTTTATTTACATACATTTCATTGTTGTATTGGTTATGTATGGATTTTATAATCATGGCTGTAGCATCACCACTGAAGCTAATAATTTGGGTTTTTGAGCAGGAATCTATGGGTTCAAGTCCTGCCTAATGTCTGTAGTAGTAGCTGGGCATCTGTGCTGTGAGCTCCATCAAATTTCTCTTCTACATAAAAACGATGATAAGGATACCTCACAGAGTAGCTCTAAATTAGTTAGCACATGTTTTTTAGAACAGAATTTGCTCAAAACTAGTAGTATTACTATTGTGTTTTCAGGATTAATGTATTACTCTGAAAATTTTAAAGATTTTCTTAATTTTTAATTAATACATAAAATTGTGCTTATTTATAGTGTACTATGTGATGTTTTGATCCATGTGTGCATAGTGTAATGTTCAAATCAGGTTAAGCATAGCTATCCCTTCAAACAATTATCATATAATGTATTACTTTTGCATTTGACCAATTTTTAAATCCTTTTCTAAGCAATTATATTTACATTTTAATGGTATTGTATACTGTTCCATAGTTTACCTAGTATTTCCCCAACCATTTATATTATTACTAGTTTTTGATTCTTTTCCAAAGTTTTCCTCCCCTTAGGCAGTGCTTATGCATGCTAGGCAAAAGCTCTACCACTGAGCAACATTTCCCAGTCCTTCCTTTTATTCTTTTATAAGTAAATGCACTTATCTTTATTTTGTTCATTCAAGCTTCCTTCCTAGCTACCCCTACCCTTTGTAGTCCTCTGAGTTAGGTTTTGGAGGCGAGGTTCCTGTGTTGCATGGCCTAGACACTGTATGGATTTTAAATTATATTGTAGAATCATCATCCCAAAAGACTGAGCTGCCCTACAACGTCAACTGTGGCCACAGCCCTCTCCAGTGTTGCTCATGCTAGCTAGCATTTCCTGCCTTTGTGGTATCATCTCAAGTCAGGACTCAGGTTGAAAATTCTACCAGGGTCTTGCAGTTCTCAGCCTGACACTCATCCCTCTTCTTGTTCATTTCACATTAGAATAATTCCACTCTGTTTGTCTCGTGACATTGTTAGAATTGTTCTATTTCTCATTGAATAAAGTTACAAGTCTTTATTAATTAAAGCATGATACCAATTGTCATCTACCAAGAATACTATTTTTATTGTATTCTGTTAAGCTTAGTTAGGCTAGTTCCAAGGATATAGATTTTACACTCAGATCGGAGTTTGAATCCTGATGCTATTGTTTACAAGCTGTGTAACCTCAGGTACATTCCATGAACTTTGATTCCTATCTTTCAGATAAGAACAACTGTACCAGCCTCGAATAGTTCCTGTGATGTAAGGTGCATAAAATTTTGGCTGGCAGTCAGCACCCAATAATAGTATTTAATTTATTCATTCAATCAATCACTTCTATGTTCCTATTCCTTCTCTTTTCTCAAAATATACTGGCATTTTTCCTCTCCCATCTCCAAACCATTATAAACAACTGAAATTCTTTTTTGTGTCCTCTACTGAGTTTGGTATTTTTTTCTTTGAAACCATCATTCCTCATTTTTCTCTATTGACCTACCTATTTCAACTACTTCTTTTATTTAGGATTTGAAGATCTTTCAAATGCATGCTTTTGCATATAGATTTTTTTTGTTTGACTATTCAGATTAAGTTGAGGTAAAAAAACCGAAGGAATCCATCAATTAATATGAAAATAAAAGCTGTCCATTTGGTGGAAGTGGGGGAAAAAGAGGACAGAAAATGTTTATAAATTTTCTCCAGTGAATAAAACCATTTCTGTACCCGAGTTGCTTTAAGATATCTTCCTGCTCTTGGTGCTGGCAGGACTTGGGGGAAAAGACCCATGACTTTCAAAATTCTGTGGCTAATTATACTTACAAAGTGTTTTCCACTCTTCCTTCCCTATTTAAATTTTTAATTGTATCTAACATTTTGCTGACCTTAGGAAATTCACAAGTTAGTTGAAAAAATAAACAAAACATATTTGTTAAAAAAATATAGGTTGGGCTGGGGATGTGGCTCAAGCGGTAACGCGCTTGCCTGGCATGCGTGCGTCCCGGGTTTGATCCTCAGCACCACATACAAACAAAGATGTTGTGTCCGCCAAGAACTAAAAAATAAATATTAAAAAATTCTCTCTCTCTCCTCTCTAAAAATAAAATAAAGATATTTAAAAAAATATATATAGGTAACGATTATGAGACAAACTATGTTATCAGCAAGCTATGTCACAGAGTGGGGTTTTCAAGCTCAAGTGCTAAAGGAAGTAAAGAGTATATGTGGCCCCTCAAAGCTCTGAAATTTAGTTTCAACAGTTCAAAAGTACCATGATATTGACTGTCAAAATACATCTGGGCCAGGTTCAGTGGCACATTCCTGTACTCCCAATGACTTGGGAGGCTGAGACAGGAGGATTACAAGACCAAGGCCAGCATCAGTAACTTAGCAAGACCCAATTTCAAAATAATAAAAGATCTGGGAATGTAGTTCAGTAGTAGGGTACCCCAGGGTTCAATCCCTAGTACCACAAAAACAACAACAAGCATCCAAACAAAACAACAATAAAAAATCACCCAAACATGAATGTGATTTTTGTGGAACCCTGTTTTGTGAGTTCTTACACACAAATATTATTGTATTTACAGAGCCAGGCATGGTTCTGAGGATTTTGGAGGTACTGATAAGAGGCTGCAAATGGCAGATGGGATTTATCTAAAATAAGACCAGAGATCATGTACCAGGTAGAGGCAATGGATGGGGAAAGAGAGAAAGAGAAAGCAGATGATCTTTCTTAAAATCAATGACTAAAACCTGATTTTATTTAGGAGGAAGTTCATGCAAAAGATAAAAGTTCTAATGAATAAAAGGAATTTGTGTTGATGCTCTATGGTCCTAGTGGCAAGCTGTAACAGACTAACACAATAAAAGTTGTATTTTAGGATGATTATACAGGTGGCATGCCGAAACTGTAAGATGCAGAAAAACCTAGAGAAAGGGAGTCCAGTTAGAAGACAGTGTCAATGGTCCAGGTGTGAGGTCCTAAACATAACACCAAACATGATGGTGATGAAAATTTGAAAAAAAGAATACACAAAAGGAACATTTCATAAAAATAATTAAAAGAACTTGAAGTCAGATAAAATTTGGGCCTAGGAGAAGAGAAGATTTCAAAGTTCATTGGTGTTTTAAATGCGGGCAAAATATTAACTAAGCTATGGAACATAATTGGCTTGGGGGGATTATAATATGTGAATAATAATATGCAGTTTTGATATGTGAAGTAAGAAATTCAAATAATTCAGTGTGTCTATAGCGGGGGTCAGTGAGATGGGAGGTACAGATTTAGAGATGAGATATGAAAGTCACATGGAAGGACAAATTAGAAAATGATCAAAAAGACTCAGGGGTTGGAATTCACTCCAATAGTTTGACGGCGAAAGAAGAAACAAGCTACAAAGTAGCTTAAGCAGTAGGAAAATTAAGGAGAGTTTTTATTTTTCAAGAAAAGGGAGGAAAGTTGGAAGGAATCAGTAAAATAGAGACACCTATTTCCTGTGGGAAGGCGATTTCCTATTGGGTTGTTCCACTGCCTAAAACAAGCCATATGATCATATCAATTAGAGTTTAAATCCCACATTGATTAGTTTCTTTTTAAAAAAATTTTCTGGGAACAGAGATGTAGGATGGAAGGAACAGAGCTGTGGAGATGAGGGGAAGAAGCCACCATAAATCCCTGAAATTGTGGGTAAATTAAAAATGTTTTTGAGTCTGGGGCTTTAGACAAGTGACAGAGCACTTGCCTAGCATGTGTGAAGCACTGGGTTTGATCCTTAGCACCACATATAAATAAGCAAATAAAATAAAGGTATTCTGTCCATCTACAACTAATTTTTTTTTTGTTTCTACATTCATCTTTTTAAAATTATTATTTGCTCATGACAATACAATGATCTTGACATATCATACATTTGAATCAAATGGGGTATAATTTCTAATTTTTCCAAGTGTACAGGTTGCAAAATCACATTGGTTATACAGCCACGTATATACATACAGCAATACTAGTGTCTATTTTATTCTATTGCCCTTCCTATCCCCCCTTCTCCTCCCCTCCCCTCCCATCACCTCTGTCTACCCAATCTAATGTGACACATTTCTCTTTTTTTTTCTCCACCTCACATCATCATACATGTATTTTGTATAACGATGAGGGTCTCCTTCTATCTTCCGTGCAATTTCCCTTCTCTCTCCCATTCCCTCCCACCTCTCTTCCCTATTTAGTGGTAATCTTCCTCTCATACTCTTCCTCCCTACTCTATTTTGAGTCACCCCCCTTATATCAGAGAAGACATTCGGCATTTGTTTTTTAGGGATTGGCTAACTTCACTTAGCATAATCTGCTCTAATGCCATCCATTTCCCTGCAAATGCCATGATCTTGTACAACTAAATTAAAAAAATATATTTTTGTAGGATTCTTCTCTTAAGACATTTAGCACCTACTAAGGGTTTTTGTATGTGTGCTCTATTGATTTGTAATGCAATGACAGCTTTTTTGCATTTTTTTTTTTTTTTTTTTGCGGTTCTGAGGATCAAATTCAAGGCCTCTTGCATGCTAAGGCAAGTGCTTCACCATTGAGCTACATTTCTATTTCCCTGATGAAAGCTTCTTATTAAGAGTTTTGAAAAATTATAACTTGAAAGACTGCATGAGTGATTATTACAATAATTTAGTATTGGGTCAGACATTGCTTTTTCTCCTCAGTGTCTACTTCCCTCCTCTTCTAGCAGATGAGTGGGCTGCTTTCCCCACTTGTGGGCCCTAAGGGGGGCATGCTTTGCAATATGCTTTGGCCATGGTGACTGAGTGAAATACTACATAGTAGTGATGATTCAATACTCTATCTTCTTCTTCCCATGGTGATTGACTGTGGACATGTCACCTGGAGGTTCCCTGAAACTGAAGCAGGTGAGGGAGAAGCCAGCCTGTGGAGATCAGCTGCCCTGCTGTCTGTTATCTGGACCCACAACAGACCTGGGAGAGTGAAAAATTGTTACTAAAGTTAGGGCAAAAGCCCTGGGTCTGGGGGTCCCAATGGACCAACTATGACTACTTGCCCCAACAGCCAATGGAAGGTATGAAGAGTGGCCAAAGTAGGAAAAGATCTACCAGAAAAATTAGAGAGGTATAGTGACCTAAGATCTCTCTTCTAGGGTTTGACAAGAACTTTGGTGTTTTATAGAAAGGGGAACAAAGGCCAGGATGCCTGGGGCTCTGAATAGCTGGCAAGGTGGGCATCTTGGTCAGGCCCTGGTCTGGTTGATCATTATCTCAGATCTGGTTCTTGTCACTTCTGCTGGCTCTGGGAAAGTTGCTATTGCTTGAGGGACAATTTGATTCCCCATCATGAGATGATTGTTCTTCATCTGCAGAGCAACCTCATTTACTGTTGTAGTGCAAACTGGTCCTATTTTGGGTTGGGTGGCAGTTTCATCATGGAACAATCTGCCAGCAAGGCTTACTGTCCCTAGAACCTCAGTTAACTGCAGGGGAGAAAGACTCAGAAGAAGAGGAAAAATGGAAATCTAAGTTCAAGTTCCTTTAGGTTTAGGGAAATGACGGGAGACTTCTAGGTTCCAATGGTCTGTGACAGGACATGTAAGTGCTGGTAGTTGACAATCTGTTGATTAAAATGTCCCTGTCAATCATGAAAACATCTTAATTACTCTTGTGTTCATGCCTTTAGCTCGAAGGGAAAAATTATCAGCTTTAGATGTCTATGTACAGAGTTGAGCAGGAATCTGCCCCAAAGTTTAAAGTAAAAAGGTGATAGATATAAAATAAAGGCAGAGGTAGACAGTTTTGCCACCTGCTTTTAGTTACCCATTGGATGTCTGCAGGATCAAGTGAAGGGTCAGTGTTTTTAATAAAAGCAGCATGTAAGTCCTATTACAAAACTTTTGTTGGACTTTCTTTTTTTTTAACCACAGCAAAATTTTGCTTATCCTGGGTAGTCAAAAAATTGAATTGAAATATTAAAATGTAAACAGAGGTACTTATAGAATGCCTAAAGATTTCTCTTTAGTTTTTTGAATGTTTATAGTAATTCAAAGTATGAATCTTTATACTTAGAATGTACATGTTTATAATCACAATTATTAGATGTACAAAATAGAAATAATAGCTAACATTTCTACTTATTATATTAAGTTCTTCTTGTATGCCAGGGCCTCTTCTAAACCCACCTAATCTCTGTTCATTCTCTAATTTGCCTTGTGACAACCCTAAGTAGAGACTGCCATTAACAAGGTCATGTTACAGATGAGCAAACAAAGGACTAAAGAGGTTTAGTAACTTGTTCATTGTGGATTCAAGGTTGAAACCATGTTGGCTTGATTTTAGATTTTTCAGTGCTTAAACACCTCAAAATAGTTTCCTAATGTATTCACAAAAAGTGAGCTATAATTCACACTGTATGATCTTGTGGTTTCTGAAAACAAAACCTGGAGTTTTCTTCTAATTACATTCATGAAACCTTCAAATTTGAGATTCAGCTAATCATTAGTAAATTTTCAAGCTAAAAGAAAAGATATGTATTCCTTTTGTTTTGAAGAAAGACAGCAGTTTGTAAAGATTAGCCTATGAGTTGGAAGCAGACCAAAGTCTAGTCACAGTGGATTTATAGCAGAACCACGACAACCAACAAACTGGTTGATTATATGCAATTAGGGATGGAAATAAACTCTACAGATAAGGTGAGAAACTTTTGATAATGCAGAACATTTAAATGAGCATTTACTTCACTTCTGTTGTACAAAGGACCACACTGGAAGATACAGGTATTCACAGATGAATACACACAATACCTTAGGGAGCTCACAATCTAGTGATACTTTGGCATCAATAATAACAACATCTAGTATCTCTGAACATTAAAAGTGTGTCAGGATACTAAAATCCACAGAATTATGCACTTAAAAATATGGGCCAGGCATTTCATATCCATTTATCATTTAATAATTAAATTCTTTTTATGTAATAGTTTTCCATTATATAAAACAGATATTTGAGGCTCAAAGAGTTTAGGTACTTACATGAGGACATAAATTAGGTGATAGAGCTGAAACTCAAACTGAATTTTATTGGACTTCAAAGCCCAGGCCTTTCTTTTTTGTACTTGTATTTCTAAAATTGCATTAGATCAATACTGGTGGTATAGTAAAGAATGTGTATATAAAGAAACACCTTGTGCTGAGAGTTATAGCTTTGCAGTTATTTTCTACTTATTGGAAATGTGTTGTGTAGTTTCATTCAAAAATCAATACACTTATTTTAAATAAATTAAATTAATTAAAATTAGATTGTGAAGATGATATTTGAATGCTCAAGTGTGTCTGGAGCAAGGAAATATTGCTCTAGACAACATTGTACTGTGGCTGATGGAAGTTTAAGCTATGCTGCTGTAACAAGAAGCCCAAATCTAGGGACTTAAGAAAATTATTGACTTATAGGCTCACATTATATGTTCCACACAACTAGAGGGGGCTATGTGTGCTCAGTGTTTCTGTTCCATGTAGTTACTCAGGAGCCAGGATGACAGATTAAGCAGGGATCAGATCCATGAAAGGTTGCACCAGATCCCAAGGGCAAGAGGGATTAGTGCTTTTAATGGCTTTTGTTCTAATCATGCTAGCACATGCAATCAGGGCCTACAAAGACAATTCATGTTGCTTAGGGACCTATCACTAAGGTTTTGCTATTCAAATCTAATATATGAAAATCCAGGAATATGCTATAAGTAAATATGGATATTGTATTGACTACAAGTTTCTTTATTTAAATAAAGGATTAAATGTAGTATTCTCCTTAAGAGTAAATATCTCCTAGGATGGGCTATTTGAAATTAATATTTATTTAATTCTGTTTATACTGAACTTTTTAGAAAGTGCTCTATGATTTTGAATTTTGCTTGTTTTAAATTGAATGTAAGTCTATTTAAAATGTGAATATTGATCTCATTAACATTAACAGCAGATGGATTTTCTTTTTTCCCAAAGAATGCAATGAAAGCAAATATAATTATATTTTAAGCATTGTTAATAGGTAAAATTTTGAGAGAGAAGAACACTTCTTACAGTGATTATTTAAGCTCCCAAATTCTTGGTTTGTTTCCATATCAGTGCCTACCATGTTTTATTACCTGCTTGTCAAAATGTTTTCTCCTGTAACTCCTAAAGGGCGAGGCTTGTTATCTTTGTGTTTGTAGAATTTGACACGGGGCCTGGCTCTTAGTAGATGCTCAATCAATGTTTGCCGAGTGACTAAATAAACACATTCTTACAGTTTTCATACCAAATTCTGATGTAAAAGGTGAATTCTGCCTCTATCACCCAGGAATTTCTTAATTCATCGCTCTTGTTTTGTTGAATCTTTGCTAGATCTAACAGTTAATCCTAGATAAATAAGAAATACACTTAAAGAGAGCCAATACATTCTTAAATTGTTGATTCCTGTGACTCAGTGAGAAAAATGAGTATATTTGTGCAGTCAAGAAATAAATTCTAGGCAGCCTTACCATAGTTATCTAGTTTTGAAACATTAAGAACAATTTATCAGCCATTACACTTTAGTTAGGTACTAATCAAGTTTTGCTTCTCTTCCATGGTAAGTAGAAGAGAAGAACTCTGGTGGCAAAAATCATCTATTAAATGATCTTGAAATGCTTCAGACTTTAATTTCTATAAAAAGCATGTGCTTATTGTATTTAAATGCCCATTTTTATAAAAGCCAGACATCCCAACCAGGACAATTGAGTAAGAAAATAATTTGCAAAAAATTAGATTCTTCCTGTATCTTCCCACTTTCTATGCATTTTTTTAAAGATAAATTTCTATTCTATCCACTTGTGTCCTTAAGGGTACAGATTGATGCAGATTCCAAATTCTGCATTACTTGTGCCATTGGGAGTACTGGCTCCCAAATGATCCACATTCCTTCTATTCAAGCTTAGGCATCATTCCTCATCCTTGAAATTTATGTGACAAGCCAGAATTGTGGCCATGTTTGCATTTGCTTCTGAGAGTGCAAAACTTACAAAGAAGTAGAAAGCAGATGCACTCAGGGCTCAGATTAGCACTTGAGCTCAGTAATAAAGGACCTGCCAGTAATTAAACCACATCAGAATAATGAAATGATTGCACACAGTATTGAGGGAGGCCCACTCCAGCTAAAGGAAAGGAGGACCTGGGCTCGGAGGGAAGCATTTACCTGCCAGATGTTTTCTTTTGATACTTGTGAAAAATGACATTTTTTCAGAGGCATCTGAATCATACATCTTTGTTTAGATGAAAAATAAAGCTGGGCTCACAATATACTTTATATGTTTATACTTTCCGTGTTTTAGAGATTTACATCTAAGAGCCAATTTTTTTTTTGAGTTCTTTATTAATCAGAGAGGTTCTTTGTAAACCAGAAGGAATATCCTGGGGGTGGGGTAGAGGTGAGGGGGAGCCATTGTCTAGCAAACAGTCCTCTGAATCTTCCTCCCCAGCCCATGTTATTATTGTAGTTTTGTTTCCGAAAACAACACTTAAAGCTATTTAGATGGAGGGGAGTGAATAGGGATGAAGAGACCAATTAACCAATTTTTCTTGGCCTTTCCTCACACATAGACACATTCTGTACAACACCCCAGTTTTGATGTATTATTTTAATTAATCCCAGTCTTTTGATTCCTGCGAAAAGAAGGTTAGCAAATGTAACAATGCTCGGGAGTTTCTTTATCGTAAAAGACACATAATTTCAAGCATTTAATAAGGTAGATTTATTCTGGGTAGTTTAGCTTGCACATTCACTCAAACAGCCCTCCCCAAAGACAACATTAAAAATGTGATTAGTTAGCTGCCATCAATAACACAAAATAGGAAAATGCTCTCTGAAGGGACAGCTTTGTGGAGGGCACTGCACAGTGTGTAGTAAAAATATATGGCCTAATAAGTTTACATTTGCAGGCTCATTTGTTAAAACTCTTGAATTTCTAATTTGTGTCGGAAAGATAAATGGATGGAGCCAAGGTAAAGTGTGAGATTAATACTGATGGATGGGGATTCAGTTTTTTGCTAGCCTCTGAGTTCCACACAACCCAGTAGGCAGTTTATAGGAAAACCAAATGTAAATAAAAAGAAGGACATTATTTACTCTGGCTGAAACCAATTACCAGCTATTTTGCTCTGTTCATCCCCACAGTTAAGAAAATTTCTATATAATCTAATTATTATACTTCAGTAATCAAAAGGTTGACAATTTATCTTTTGATGTTTCTAAGAGGGGACCTCCGAAGCTCCCTATGGAAGGAGCAGTTAGGCTCGTCTGAGTCTCTGTATTTCACAAAGTATGTCCTCAGTCAAATGGTCCCTAAAACAATATTTCTGGACACAGTGTGGGTTCTGAGAAAATAACAAAAGAATAGTGGATTTTTTTCTATACCCAAGGATTTAGGAAAACAAACTGAGAGTTATGTAGGAAATAGATAGCAAAAGGTGGATTGAATGCTTCTTTTCTTTGCCATCCTACCCCACCTCTTGCCCCTTATCACTTCTACAAGGGAACCGGGGCACAACACACTAGGCCTTAATAACTCGGCTGGCATGTAGTTTCCTGAGTGCCTCTGCTACTGATGGACGCCAGATCAGAATGGGCAATGTTCAAGGCAGAGGAGGAGGGAAATCAATACATGAAACACTGAGTCTGACCAAAGTCACTCTAAAATCACAAGATGAATCTCCAACACATTTGTAAACTATAGCTCCTTTGAATGAATCCAGACATTCTACTTATAAAATAAACTCAGAATTTGGTGCAAATAAATCATAAGATTTGCTTGGAGAGGTGGAAACTAGGAAGCTAAATTCTCCTTCTTTCCTCTTCCCTTTGCTCCTCTCCCATTCTCTCTCCCTCTCATTCCCTTGCTCTCTTTCTCTTTGTCTGTCTTCCCCGATCCTCATATACCTGGAGCAGTCTCCAGAAGGAAATCTCCAATCATCCCTGAGTTCTCACCAGCTCCACTGTCTTGTCTCAGCACAGAGGAAAGAGCTTCGGCCAAGGGAACAGGAGACATCTAGGATTGGCTCTGGTTTTGTGGCTTAAAAGCTATGAGATGAGCAAGTTCCATACAGTCTCAGAATCTCTTATCCTCATCTCCAGAGTGGTGAAAATACGATTCATTGTAAAGACTAGGTGAAGATAGGATGGGATAAGACAAACATTATAATAATTTAGAAAGTTGTTCCATTCCTTATCTAGCCTTCATTAAAATAGAAACTAACTGAAAAATGTTAAAAATTGCAAAGGGAAATTTAAGAAACAATCCCTGCTGAGTAACTGTGTGGCTTTGCCGTAGGTGTTGATGTTAACCATGGCACCTCCATCAACATGATACCTTCCCTGGGTTGTTGTTAACATGAGTTGGCTGACGGAGGGGTTGCAAGGGTAGGTGTGGGCTTCTCATCCTACTGCTTCTCTACAATATGAGAAACCCAAGCTGTCACTGTGGTGTGCCCTGGCCTCAGGCCAGTGGCTTTTTGGCCTCTCCTGAGACTCAGTAGCAACATTTAACCTGGGGCTCTCTACAGAGATTTCTGAATAAAGTACATCTGTTGGCTTGGCACTGTAGGGCTAGGCTCTTCAAAGAACCATCTCCAACCATAGTGTAGCTGATTTTAATGCTGATTGATTTCTTGTGCTGTGGCTCAGGTGGGTCCTGGAAGGTGGCCCTCTTGGAGTTGTTGCTCCCCTGGTCTGTTAAGGAATATCAGGAGGTGTTCACAGGCAGTCAGGAAATATTTATTGAGCTCTTACTATGTTTCTTAAAAAGATCTCTTTTCATAGAGATGCAAGAAAATTATCTTTACAAGCTGATGATGTGCCCAAGGTCAAGTGTCTGCAACATGAATGCAGAGGAGAGGAGGCATTGCCTCACTCTGTGTAACTGCTGATCAGATAGTGAAAGGACTAAAGATCCAAACATATTGAAAATTTTCATTAGGAGACATCTGCCCTAAAAAAGGGAAGCAATATGTAGAATAAAGCAGAGAGGCTTCTGAACATTTTCTTTGGTTAATATTATTTGTCAAGAACTGAAAGCTACAGATTACTTTAGGAAATTCTAGAAATAGATTTAGTATGCACTTAAGGCCCCTTGCTTAGGGCTAGGAGGAATTAGAAGGGGTATAAAACACATAGAATAAAGGTATTCTCTCCTTTTATGGGCCTTTGATCTAAGGCCAAGAGAGGAATCTGTGTTGGTTGGTGAATACCCCCATAAACTCTAAAATAGAGAAAAGAGCTTTTCCAGAGTTTGAGGTGAGTATGTGGTAAAACATCAAGAAACAGATTAAGTTCAAAACTTCTAATACTATATTCTTTTACTTAAAAATTCTGAGGAGCTAGGGGTGTCCCTTAGTGGCAGAGCACGTGCGTAGTGTACACAAGACCCCGGGTTCAATTCCAAGCTTCCCCAACCCCCAAAACACTCTTCATGGTTTTCTGTTACACACAGATAAAACCCCAAGTTCCTCAGTGTGGCATATGAGACCCTTAATAATATAGCCCCCAGATTTGTCTTTGTATCCTTACATTCCCTGCTAATGCAATCCTGCTTCAGTGACATAAAACATATTTATAGGTTCTCAAAAGCACTGCCCTTCTAGACATTGGACTGGAAAGTTGCCCTTGGCCTCTGCTGACTCTTGCTCCCCAGTCTTCAAGGCTTTGCTCAAAGGCTGCCTCAGGTGGAACAGCCTGAGCACCTTCCTTCTTTCTACAGCTCTCTTGGGTGTATTTCTCTTGCTGTCCTCATGTGTTACCTGTTTGGCTGCTGTTTCCATATGTGAACTAAGAGCCCCTCTAAGAGAGAAATCTGTGCTGTTGTCCCCACACATAGTGTAAGGACTGTGAAGGAATGAGAGCCACTGATCACAATAATTTCTCAATGTTTTGTGATGGGGAGCAGGATAAGGGGGATTGAGGGGTATTTGCCACAGTTGTTTGTTGTGTGTCATGGCTGAACATACACTCTGGGCATGGCTGAGGCAGTCTGGGAAGAGCTTGGGGGTGGCTACACAAGAAAGCAAAGGCAAATTTAAGTGTTTTGGATAAGTAACTGGCATCACATCTGTGATAACATTTTTCCATCGTTATTGCAAAACATCTATATTTTCAAGGGGCAGTTAGACTTATTAATAAGCATGCTTGTGGCTTTTTGCTCTTTAATAAAAAGGAATACAGTGTTTTAGGTGACAGTTCCCAGCCTGTATTGGGTCCGAAGTAAGTAAACAACACTGATTTGAATAAAGCACATGAGAAATGAATTCCTGTATTTGGAAGCCACAAACTTTGAAACCCCAAATTTCATTTGCTCAAACATTCAGAAGCTGCAGTTCTTATGTCAATAATCAATAACCCGAATCCCCCAGAATCAAGCAACCTGTCAGTCCCCTGTTTAATCAGAATTTTAGGAAGGATTAAATTTGTAATGAATCCTTGTAAAATTTGCTTTCAGTCTTCTCCATGTTAATGACAACCTTGCATCTGTAGATCCACATTTGCCTCTCAGTGGGAGTGCGTATTTGACATTTCAAAGACTACAAAATATGATCTGGAAAATAAACACTGCTGTAGTAATTTTGATGGTTGATCATCTGTTTAATGTAATGTCAGTTAACTTTGAGACTGTAAATTAAGCTGACTTGATTTGTTATCAATTTTCAGTGCTGTTTAGCATCCTGAACAAAAAAGCAAAACAACGCCCCCATAAGTTTCAAGTATAAGGGTGTATCTTTATCTTTATGAGAAGAACTGTCAAGTGTTTTCCAGCATCTAAATGTAGGTTGCTTTGATTAATTCTAAGACACAAAAGGCATTTTATGTTTTTAGATTTAAGAAAAGGATATTCTGGATGAAGGACCTATTGCTTTATTCTTTACCTTATTTCATAATATTGTCGAACCCCCACCCATAGAGAAAAGGCTTCTCTTTCAGGTGATACTGATTCATAAAAGGAAATTCCTTTGGAATTCTGTAAGTTGGTGTTTAATGAATTTTTTGGTTATATTACAATATTGCTTTTGTTAAAATTTCAGATTTTTCTTTAACAGATTGATTTAATGTCATAGAGGCCTGATTTGGGGATTGAAGTTGTTATTATATTTTAGAGCCTGGTGATGTAGGCAACTTACTGGGAATACAGATATTTTATGTCCCAAATTCCATCTTATGAAAGAAAAGAGATAAATTTCAGAATCTCATAAGTGACACAAATCTAAAAAGTGCTGGTAATTTCCTTCTAACTCAACAAATAGTGGGAGATTGCTATAGAAATAACAACTTTGATAATTGCCTTCCTGTATGATGTTTGTGGGTATTTAGCATTTAAGGAAAGGAGGAAGGAGTGGGATGGTTGGAAAAGAAAATTAATTTCTAAAAGTGATTTTCTACTTATATCAAAATAACACACATAATTTAAAACATCAAGCATTTTGTAAAGCTATACAGTGATTGACTACGTTCTCTTCCCTGTTCTTCCCTACACTTCTGTCCTGGTCCCCAGAGACATTTATCTTCTAGTTTTTCAGTTGGTTCTTGTGGTATTCACCTCTGTATTTATGGATAAGATGCTTCTATGGCTATTTGTTTAACTTTATTTAATCAACTTGCAATTTATTTGTTAATATGGGAAATACCTACTGAATTGCCATCATGGTAGATAAGGATATAGTTCTCTTAAATCCTCTCTTTTCCCAGATCAATAGTTTTATCATTATGCTTCAATATAGTTATGCCCTAATTTTTTTCCAGTCATGCTATGACTTGCACATCTGATATTTAGATACCAGTTGAGGGGAGATGGGGAATGAAGACAAATAGACACACATGGAGAAAAAAGTGGGGCCAGGTGGTTCATCATCCCCTGATGAGGGGTGAATGACACAGAGTTAGCTCAGCATATTTCTTATATAGGTTTTATCAAAAGGTTATTTGTGGGAAAGTTTCAGCAAAGAAGCAAACTGAAGGATGCAGAACTGGTGAAACAGTGTCATCTTGTTTTGCTCAGAATTCTCTATTTCTGAGAGCTGGTGTCTGAACTCAAGGTCTCTGAGCTTTTGCACAGTTTCCTCCACCAGTGTCACCATAGTAACTGGGCTATCTTGACCTGCACTTTTGGACAGGCAGTTCCCAGTGGAATGTAGCCATGAGAGAGTCAGACCATGATTCAAATCACCAGTCTCCACAAGTCACATAAGGCTTTTATTTAAAGGCAAAGGATACAGTATTTTGAGAGTAAAGGCTGGTGTGGAAGGTTCGAGAGACATCCAGACTCAAGATCTCTAGGAGCCTTATTTACAAAAGCTCATGCTTTATAGGAACCACCAAGATCTATGCTATAGGAGTTTCCAGAAGGGTCTTTTGATGTCATAACTTTTATTGAAACTCTTTTTGTGTTTCCATTATTAGGACAATGTAAAAAAAATTTAACTGATAAGCAAAACAGGATACTACAATTAAATGTCCTTTCCAATAGAAGTTATTTTCTTGGTATTAATAAATGTCAATGTTTTGTTTTTCTTTTGGTTAAGTTTTCTGTTGTTTTCATAAATCTTTTTTAAATCCCATGAACAATACCTCAACGCAATTTTTAAAGTGATCAAATGTATCTGATCATCTGGTGGGTCTTCTTCTTGCTTCACCCTTGACATTCTTCTTGGTGTCCTTCATCTACCTGCTCTACTCTGCGGATCACTCTACACTGGTTAATGCTATTATCTGGCATCCTCCCTTAATTATCACCCTGTAATTCTTTTTTGTTCTTCTGTGTTTGATTTCCTGAGTCCTGGATCACATGACTTCCTCTTTCTTGATTTGCTTTTTCTCAGTTAAAAAAAATTGTAATGCAAAAAAAAAGTACATGTACAATGGCATAAATTGGTGTGAACATACTTTATTTACAGAGATATGAAAAATTGTGCTCTATGTATGTAATAAGAATTGTAATGCTTTCCACTGCTGTCGTGTAGTTAAAAAATTTATAAAAATAAAATTATATACACACACAAAGAAAAAAATAAAATGGTACAGCTTACTAATTTTAAACTTTATGATGGTGTAAAAGTGATATACATTCAAGAAAAACTATTTTGAATTTTGATTTTTTTTTCCTGAACTAGCAATGTGTTATGATACTACAGTTCCCAGTTGGCCACAGGATCACAGGAGTAAACAACCAATTCACTACAGTTTACTACATTGCTAATGCTAGGATAGTCCATTAGTACATCAGTAAAATGCTCAGTTAAATGCATTTTTGGCATAATACTTTCAACTTATTATGGGTTTATTGGGCTGTGACTCTACCATAAGTTGAGAAGTATCTATATATATATCAATAATTTATAAGAAAGAGTGCATGGGAAATAAATGATTTAGGAAGTTGTATGGCTTAAAGTATTTTTTTTTCAACCTCAAAGTCAATTGAAAATTTGGCTGGGCATAAAATTTGAATTTGAAATTATTTGTTCCTTAGAACATGGGTCCTTTTCATTTACTGTGCTGGATTCTTGTTGGCCCTTTCCATCTGAAGACTTGTTTTTCATTCTGAGAAGTATCCTTTCATTATTTCTTTGCTAATGTTTCTTTGTTATCTCCACAATTTCGTTGTTCATTTGTGGGGCCTCCTAGATGGATACCTCTTCTGTTGAAAGACATTCTGTTGAGTCTTCATCTTAGCACATCTGCAGGATTCAACAGTGATATTTTAACTACTTTTCAGGAAGCAGAGTTAAAGCTCTCTCCTTAGGCAGCTGCTTCATGGGTTTGAGCATTGAGGCCATCCCTGCTTCTTGATCTGGTTTTCAGGTAGCTTCCCTGTGCCTCACTCATCTTCCCTATGGGGCTGTCTTTTTGGTGTCACAGTCTGTTTCATTCCCAGTCTCTATCACTTCTCTTCCTGGATACCATTCTTAGTCACAGATTTCATTTTTCTAGATGATTATTTTGCACTCATTCTATTCTCCTCTAACACTAACACTCTTTTTCCTACTCATGCTCAACTAACGACCTCATTTCTTTTATCTCAGGACAAGTCAAAACTATAAGAAAGGAATTTCTGTTTTCTTCTTTGACCAAATCCATACCAAGCACCCTGTATTCTCTCTTGTTGCACTGGGTGAATTATCCCTTCTTTTAACTTAAGCCAACTCCACCTAGGGCCCTAAATCAAAGAAATTTTTGCCTACCTGAGGATTACAGTATCATCATTTCCGTCCCCCATCTGTTGAAGTATTTCTATAAATATATATCGTAGTATAATATCTTCCATTTAAAAATGGCTGCCCTGAATCTTATTTATTTATTTATTTATTTTGGTGGTTCTAGGGATTGAACCCAGGGCCTTATGCATGCTAGACAGGCACTCTACCAACTGAGCTATAACCATAGCCCCTGCCTTGAATCTTGATACCCCTTATAACCATCTTTCCATCTCTTACCTTTCTTTTAAAGAAAAGTCCTGGGGTTGTCTATATTTGCTTTTTTCACTTTTCTTCTCTCATTAGTTCTCAAATCTTCTCACATTGGGGTTTTACACTTAGCCTGCACTGAAACTATTTTCATCAAGAACAGCAAGGATTTTCCCACTGCCAAGTCTACCACGTGAGTCTGAGTGCTCACTTTACTAATTTACTAGTGGAGTTTGGCCCTGTTGTGTCCCCCACCCCCTTCTTCTGGAAACCCCAACTGCATTCAGCTGTGCCTTGCTAGAGATTTGCCTTTCAAGGTCATCCATTCCAGACTCCTTTCCCAGATCTTCCTCTTCTTCCTGAATGCTACATAATAAAATGTTTAAGTGTTCTATTTCTAGATTTTTCCTTATTTTGGACACTGATTTCTTAGTTGATACATCCATTCCTGATGCTTTAATACAACTGATGTGCTCATGACACCAGCATTTGTTTCTTCAGCTTGCAATTTCCTCTTAATTTCTACTTTGCATATTCAACTACCTCCTTCATATCTTCACTCAGTTGTTTAACAGACTTCTGAAATTCCACATGCTCAGTGAAACTATGGAGTCCATCCCCCATACCTGTTTCACCCTCAGTGTTCCTCAGTTCTGTAAATGTTTCCAATTTCATCCAAAATTTTTTAGTCTCCAAACCTCAAGATCATCCTTGACATCTTTCTTTCTCTCACACTCCACATCCAATTCATTAGCAAATGTTGATGCCTTTACCTTCAAAACAGATTCCACACATAAACCCTTCTTATCACTTTGATGAGTAACACTCTAACTCAAGCTGTCTTTATTTCTCCTCTTGTGTGAGACAATTGCATCCTAACTAATCCTGCTTCCATAGGTCTTTCCCGTCGTTTATTTTCCACACAGCAGCTTGATATTGTAAGAGTGTCAACCAGATTATTCCATACCCTGCCTCACATTGCTTTGCTCTTTTCTTCCTAGCCTTTCATGGACATTATACCACTATTTGATAAATTCACTTTCTTCACTGCAAACATAGACTGTAAGTTCTATGATAGCAGGGACATTGTTGGTCTTATTCACCTTCATATCACCAGTGTCAAGGAGAGGGGTCTGATATAGGGGATGAAAGTATCGAATGAATGATCTCAGAAGTGGCCTCCTCCTGGGATCATACAATTGTTTCTTTATTTCCACTGCTTTCTCTGTCTTCTTGCTTATAGGAACTTTCCCACAGATCTCTTAAATACATAAAAATTTAATGTTAGCAATTTATTCTATTGCTCTATTCAATTTATTTAAATATAGTTTAGAATGCTGAGTAATGGAATAAAGTATATAATAAGTAGACAATTAAATGACTTAAATTGTTTAGGAACAAAACTATCATCACAGCTTTGCTGAGGAAAATAAATTTGAGTTAATTTCATCTTTCAGAAAATTTCTTTGAACATGAACTATGGGAAATACATAGGTACTTGCTTGTACTGTACTTGTGTGTGCGTGTGTGTGTGTTCATGTGTGTGTGTGTGTGTAGGCATAAGTGTATTTTGGAGCTGAGTTACACAATGAAAGACATATTCTCTGCCACCAGGACCCGTGTGACCTGGTATGGTTTGCGTAAGGGCCTCTGAAGAGCTCACATGTTAAAAGACTTGGTTCCCAGTCTATGGCCCATTGGGAGGTGGTGGATCCTTTAAGAGTGGAACCTAGTGGGAGGTCTTCTCATCATAGGATGGGGTATGCCATTGAAGGAGATATTGGAACTCCATTCCTCTTTTAGTCAGCTTTTCATCACTGTGACCGAAAGACCCAACAAGAACATCTTAAAGGAGGAACAGTTTATTTTGGTTCATGGATTCAGAAGTCTCAGTCCATAGATGGCTGACTCCATAGCTCTGGGCCCAAGGTGAGAAAGAACATCATGGTGGCATGATGTGGCAGAGGAAACCAGCTCAGGACATGGCACATGGAAGCAGAGGGAGACAGTGGGGATGGGAGGAGAGAGAGAGAGAGAGAGAGAGAGAGAGAGAGAGAGAGAGAGAGAGAGAGAATTTTGCTTGTTAGAGACAATATAAACCCCAAATGCCCCCAGTGACCTACTTCTTCTATCCACACCCTCCCTAACTACAGTTATCACCCAGTTAATCCGTATCAGTGGATTGGGGAGACACCTCATATTTAAATCATAACAAGCCCCTTCCTTTTCTCTGTCACATTCCAGCTGTGAGGTGAATGGGTTTGTCAGGTGCTGCCACCACCAAGTGCTGCCTTATCATGGATCTAAAAGAAATGGGACCAACCAATCAAGGATTGAAACCCCCAAAACTATGAACCAAATATAAAACTTTTTCTCCTTCTAAGCTGCTTATTTCTGATACTTTTACAGCAATGGAAAGCTGACTAGCACATGGCCTGTGTTTAATCTCTAAATTTTCTAATAAAGAATAATGTTTCACTACCTAATGTCCTTCATTTAAAACGGAGAACATGTTCATTATGAGAACATAATCAAAGACAATCACAAAATATAATTCATGACCCAATTGCATTGGGCACAATGTTTGCTTGTTACTTTCATGTGTCACTTTCCCCTCTTTTTCTTGGAACTGTTTGTGCAATGGGTTGTTATACACATTTACAACAAAAGGATGACTTTTTCACAGACCGAATTCTATTGGTTTAATTTAAGAACATACGGCAATTTACATATAAACTGCTTTATGTTTGGAATAATAAAAATGTCAGAACAAATAGAAAATGTTAAACATGGTGATATTTTTATACCATGTTAATTTATTGCCCCATTTAAAAATTAAAATTATAAAGGAATGTGATTGATATTGCACAATGCAGCTGCCAGAGAGACTATGCAACACCACTGGAACCGTACGTTCACTTTCTGGCTGACTGCTGTTTTATTTGGTAAATAATTAGACTGCTGCAATGCATTCTTTCGTCTTGTAACCCCACATGAAGCCTACCTAGAAGGCTGAAGAATGTTCTGGATGTATTGACTTATGTGTAAACATGTTTCCTTTGCAGCCTTCCTCATAGGAATGGAGTGAAATATTGGCTAGCTTCTTCAGTCTGTCTTGCTTCTCTCTGCAGAGTTTCCTAAGGTTTGGTGCTTCTGAGGTTCCCAAAGAGGGCTCATTTTCAGATCACTTTCCCAGGTTATACAACAAGAGTACAAGGTCCTTTGAGTGCAGACTGGGGAGACTTACACCGGCTTCTTCAAATGGAATAAAATAGACTATGCCAAGAAAGAGATGCGGCAAGCAGATGTGTCTCAACAAAGAATGCGTCAGACAGGCAGTAGATCTTGTATGATTTACTCAAGGCTCCTGTTTTTATTCCTTCTAAATTTTGAAAGAGGTGAAAGATATGTGTGAACACCTAGGAGTATATATAAAAACAAATGTGTGCATAAAATTTTGTATCTGAACCACCTGAAATAACTCAGGCCTGTCAGCCGGATTCCCTTGAAAAAAGAATTGGGGAAGAGAATTTCTTTAAAGTAGTTATAGTCTCTTTTGGGATAAGAGAATGAATTTTGACTTGTGTTTAGAGACTACATTAATATGAGCAGTACAAAGATCTAGATAACATATCCCAGCCATAAAAAAAAGAGATAAAACCAGAAAAATGGAAATTTTTGCATCAACTCAAAACTTGGACAGAGGTCAACAGGGAGTCGTTGAGCTGTGCTTTCCAGGCACAGGGGTGCCTGCTGCTCTTCTTGATGAAATTCTGGTGTGGAAGTAAATCATTTGCATTTCATACCTTTGGAGCAGACAGATAGGTGTCTAGTTCTGGTGCTAATTATAAGTAGTACCCTCCTGGAGTGGCTCAGCACTTAAGTCTGGGCAATTACTCACAAGTGTGCTGTCCCTCGCAGTCCAGCTAGGCAGGGTTCAGATTCTGCACCCCATTGCTGGGAGATTGCTCAGGACGTCAAATAGGAAATTCCTTCCTGCAGTTTTTAGTCTTCTTTAAAACCTTTTTAACAAAAGATGGGGGCTAAGCCAGCTGTTGTGGTTTAGATGAGGTGCCCTCAAACACTCATGTATGAGACAATGCAAGCATTATCAGAGGTGAAATGATTATATTATGAGAGGCGTAACCTAATCAGGGGTTAGGGATTAATCCACTGATATGCATTGACTGGGTGGTAACTGCAGGCAGGTAAATTGTGGCTGGAGGAGGTAGATCACTGGGGACGTGGCTTTGGGGTTTATATTTTGTCAGGATCTATTAATTTAAACTTCTCCTCTCTTCTTCCTCCTCTTCTCCACTGCTACGGGCAACTGGCTGCTTAATTCCATATTAGGGATTTAACCGAAAGCCAGTATAAAATCAATTTCATGGCTGTCTTTCAAGAGAGAAAGAAAGGCAGATGGACCGAAAGCATACAAGCAAGCATTGATCCTTTGGTGCTTTCCCCCTTTCCTATCAGGCCTGCATGGGTGACATCCTCAGCTATGGCTTAATAGGGTAACTGTATGGCAGGAAGTGAGAAGCACATGTCTTGGGACTGGAACAAGATACTGTCAGGTTGTACCTGTGTGAACTGGTTGGAGCTCATGTAGAAACTGTCACTGCCACAGAAGCAGAAGTATGGGACAAGTAGGGCAAGAGACTCAGAGCTGATATATAAGTTCAATACCATGAAATAACAAATAAGTAAGCAAAAACAAAATAAAATAAATCCCCCAAAGTCTAGAAGCATTAAAAATGGGAGGATTAAAAATAAAGAAGATATACAAACGGTCCAAGTATCAAATATCACATGTTCTCACTCTTTAATGAAAGCTAAAAATGTTGATCACATAGAAGCAGGAAGTAGAACAGAGGTCACCAGAAGCTGGAAAGGCTAGGGGGAAGGTGGGAAGGAAGATGGATAGTGAGTACAAGAGTATGGTCAGAGGAGAGAGTAGTTCTCATGTTCTGTAGCACAGTAGGTTACCTATAGTCTACGACAATTAACTATACATTCCAAAGTGACTAGAGAAGAGTTTGAAGGCTTCCAACACAGAACTAATAATAATTGAGCACATAGAAATGCTAATTAGCTTGATTTGACCAGTACACATTATATACACGTTTCAAATTATAATATTGTAACCCACAGAGAAGTTTAATATTAACCAGGTTTGGTGGCGCATGCCTGTAATACCACCGACTCAGGAGTCTGAGGCAGGATGATCACGAGTTCAAAGCCAGCTTCAGCAATAGCAAGGTGCTGAGCAGCTGAGTGAGACCATGTAGCTAAATGAAATATGAAATAGGGCTGGGGATGTGGCTCAGTGGTTGAGTGCCCCTGAGTTCAATCCCCAGTACCAATAATAAGTACAATATTATGTCAAATTAAAATTCCAACTATATCAAGTTGGGTGCAATGGCACATCCCTGTAATCCCAGGGACTCGGGAGGCTGAGGCAGAAGGATCACAGATTTGAGGTCAGCCTCAGCAACTTATCCATATCTGTCTCAAAATAAAATAACAATAATAATAAAAGGGGCTAGGGATGTGGCTTAGTGGTTAAGCACCTCTGCATTCAATCCCTAGTACTCCTTTTTTATCTATCTATGTATCTAAAGTATATGTATTAAACCTTCTAACTAAAGATGTGGATGATCAGATTACATTTAAAATATTTCAGTTCACATTTAAAATATAAAGGCACGGTCTAGTTTTAAAAATGGGAAAATATATATCAAACAAACATTAAGCAAAACAAAAGAGATAAATGTATTATTATCATACAAAATACTTGAATAAAAAATTAGTAGAAATACAGAAGAACTATAAACGATAAGATACTGAAATCATCTGGAAGATAATATCAACTTTAAGCTCATGTGTTTCTAACAAAATATCTTAAATATATAAAGCAAAAATCGATAGAATCACAGGAAGCTAAAGACCATCATAAGTAATGAAAAATTCATCACATCTATCTCAATTATTATTATGTCTAAGACAAAAAAATTACTAAAGGTATACAAATTTTAGCAACACAGCAAACAACTTTGAACTAATAGAAACCACCACCAGACTCTGAAAGAAGACACATTTTTCTTAAGCTGCAAGGGACATTTACAAAGAAAGATTATGAACTAAATTAAAAAGCAAATTTCAACAAATCTCAAATAATTGTGGTTGAAAATAAATACACTGACTTATTTTTATTTCCTCTCTCTTTCTCTCTTTCTCTCTTTCTTTCTTTTTTGTAGTTCTAGGGATTGAACCCAGAGTTTTGTGCATGCTAGGAAAACATCACTGAGCCACGTCCATAACCCTATATACACTGATTTGTAATACGTCTTCACAAGTTCTGGAGCCTTGTGGCAAACCCCTGAGCAAAAACAACTTCTGGTTACTTCACATGGAGCAGCTGTGGTAGTGCCTGAATGAATGAATCTACAGTCTTGGGTTGATGGAATAGGCGAAAGGGATAGATAGTGTTTGCCACAAGCTCTCTTATGACAATCTACTTCCACAATGTCTAGGTATAAACACGTTAACTTCTTTTGCAGAAAATGCGAAGGAATTAAAATTGGAACATGTAGGCAAGGGCTGGAAAGCATTCAGTTAATCACCAGCTTTGGGTGCCCAGCTTCTAACAAGAAGAATTATTGGAAATCTAACTGAGCCAATATGAAGAGATATTTAGTTTATTAGAGAGGAATGAAAAATTTTTAGGTGTTGAACTGTGTCAGAGAAGGTCAGATTGTATGAGTTAATGTGAAACTAACCAACTCTGCAATGACTGTTTCATGCTGTGTCTACAATTTAGGGCCATTTCTTCCAGGTGGTATATGCTGTATGTACAGCCACATACAATTTTAATTTTCTGGATAATATTCTCATTTTGGTTATTTTCACTGCTTTTTTCTTGCTATCCAATCTGTATTGTAGATGCAACACTTTAATTCTTATTCCTTTATGTTTCAGTTTTTACCTAGACAATATAAGTAGATTGACAGACATATACATCATGAACCTTCCTTGATTATTCTTCCTTTAGGAGGGTTGATAGTTCTGAAGGCAGGGAATATTAAGTGCTGGCTGGGCACTAAACTTTACTACTGACATTACCTGTTAAGTATCTGTAAAGGAAATAATAAAATGGCAGCTTTTTAGAGCCCATTTGTGACTCATAAAATATGGGTTAAAACCTCCCATTTTATTACACTTTTACTTCTGTAATTATTACTGTAAGTGATAGAACAGAGCAGGGCAATCAAGAAATCAACTCTCTCAACTCCTACAAAGAGCTGTGGATTCTCTGAGAAGGATATAGGTCTTACATTTGAAGACTATCTATGAATGTCTAAAGAATAGGTTGTGGAAATAAAAAGTAAACAGAGCTAACAAGAAACTGTGAACTAAAGATAAACTCTGAATAAAGTGAAGTCATAAAAATAACGCTAAAATCAAAGATCTGCGAAAGTCCTCAGCCCATGCAACCTGCTCAAGCCCTGTTTCACACTTAGGGTGACCCCAGGAGATTTGCTCAAGTGTCTCCACACCTTAATTTGCTTATTCAGAAAACAGGGATAATCATTGTACATCACAAAGTTTGTGCTGTGAGGATTAAGTGATCTGATGTATGTAAATAGATAACCACCAGTTACTGACAGATATAGTGAGTGGTCAATAAATGCTAGTTAACATCAATTATTATTATGGTTTTACTATAGTTAATACTGATAATTGTTTTCTTATACATGATCCATTAGATTGTCTTGTGGGGATGTCTAATGTGATATTTATAGAACTATTTTGGTAGTCTTTCTGTTTTCCCCTCAAGTATCTATATATACTTGAACGAGTAATCACAACTGTCTCTTCATAGTAAAAGCCTGTTTTCTCTCACTTTATCTGGGAGTAGATGGGAAGACAGTAAATCTAACTATTAGTTCTTATAAGTATTGTGTGAATGCCTGCTAACTTCTAAGCTTTGTCTTTTCGTTGTGAGAATAAGCCATGGGCTCTGATTTCAAGAATTTATGGTGTAATATGGTACACACATATAGATACATATATTGTCAAACAATAGAGAGAGCTACAAAGAGGTTGCATGGGGAGGGGAAGTGCCTGGATTAAGATTCAGATTTAAATTAAACCAATATTTAACCAATAAGCTACTGGATTTCAGGCACTTTTCTCAGCATTCACTGCTGTTTTGTATTGAACCAATCACCCACAGCTTTAAATTGGAACATTAGTTATTGTGATATGCAGTAATCACTTTAAAATCCCATTGCAGCAGTGTTATTTAAAATAGTCTGTGTTTCAAGTCAAGAGAAGAGATAAAAGAGATTTTAAAAAAAAGTTTGCATTGCTGCTTAATAGAAGTTACTTTTCTTGGCTCCTCCCAGGTCTTGCATTATAATTCATTTATTCATCCACTTTGTTAACTCATTCAACAAATGTTTATGAAGCTCCTTTTATGTGCCAAAATCTTCTAGACTTTGAGGAGTTAAAGGGGAAAGAATTACATTCCCTAGACTCAGGAGGCTCACAATTTAGTGAAAACAACAGTATATCAACAGATACGTTACTATGGCATGTGATTAATTCTGCAACTGACAAAGGAAGCAGTGATGTACACATATATGGTTTTCTTTAAATGGGTTCTAATTTTCCCTTGGGGAAAATGGAGAGTTGGGGAAACACGTTTGGGTCCAGGATGCCTGGGTATCTTTGTAATTCTTAATTTTCTATTGTACACACGCCAGGCTCCTACACTAAATATCCCCACCCAGGATGTGGGTTCTCTTTTAGTTTGTCATCTCATCCATTTCCTCCAAATTAATTACTGCTAGTTTGAGATCGCTCTTCTTTCAGGGTCAGAATTTCACTTGAAGAAGTGACCACTTAAGTATGAAATGAGGAATGAATGTGCCATCAGCTTTAGTTAGGGTACCTGCCTGGGCTCGACCTGTTGCACCTCAGAAGATCTGGGCCATATGGTGAAAACAAATGGATCTTGGAAATGGACAGAACTATTTTATCTCTTGCTTCTGCATACCCTGGTAGCCTTGGGCAAGTTGCTTAGCCTACTTTTGTCTGTTTTCTTATTATTACAAAGGAATAAGAATGGCCATTTTAGATAGTCATTGTGTAAGTCAAATGAAGTCAACATATACCTGTGGTATCATGTTGACACTCAAAAAGTTTTAGATTTTGGGACATTTTGGATTTTCAGCTTGGGGATGCTCAAGCTGTATAATCAAATGTAATGGCAGAATCTAGATTGTAGATACAAAAATTCAATTCTGGTTCTTTTCAAACTTACATTTGAAAATTTTGTAATAAAAGTTGGGGGAAATTCATTCTGGTTGATGATCTTCAGAAGGGGTCAAAGGCAGAGCAGGGAGAGCAGTTAGAGGCTACTATTGTAATGTGGGGAAAAGGTGGTTTCTTGAAGAGAGAGGGGATTCTAAGGTGGGAACAGAGTCTTGAATCTGTCTGTTGCTTGGAGGGAGAGCCACAGGAATTTAGTAGCAGATTGGTTGCAGGGGATGAGAAAGAGGAGTCAAGTTTGACATCATATTCTTCAACCTGAGCAACTGGACAGAGGCAGTTACAAACAGCAGACAATAGCCAGGCTGCTGTATTACAAGCTTTAATTTCAGAAGAGCCCTTTCCCCCACTGTAAAGCAGGTGAATTTATTTGTCTTTGTTTTCTCCTTTCCCAAGGATCTTCCTTGTCTTCCTCAGCCCCAGGAATCTGGACACCCTGTCTGGCCTTTCCCAAGACTTGATATTGTTAGAAATAGCACTGAACTTGGAGTCCGAAAACCACAGTCCTCTGCCTTAAATACAAGCTGAACTTTTCTGAACCTCAGTTTCCTTATTCATAAAATGAGGCTAGAGATGCACACATCAGTAGGTGTGGGAATTGAGAAAACAAGCGAGAGAACATTTAATTTAACAGTCTTACGTGTAATAGGGTTATTCTTTGCTTCTCTGTGTTCCTCATATTTCACTCCCCATTGGAACTTGCCCATTCTCTATCTCATTACCCTCAAGTCCTTGATTTGTTGGAAAGTTGCATGGAATTCCCAAAGTGTGCAGCACTGGTCTAGGAGATACGATGTGTGTTCAAACCTTTCTTCTTCCCTTCCTGGGCTGAATGATTTTCACAAGTTCCTCACACCTTCTGCAAGTGAATTATTGTCCTGAGAGTCTCCAAGGTGCCTCACTTGCAGATATTGCCTATTAGGTGCTTACCTGCAGAAATCACATTTAATTCTCACAATGACACTATGGCTTTCCAATTGTGAAGGCACTATTCATTTTATTTATTTATTTTTATTAATATATGACAGTGGGATGCATTACAATTCTTATTACACATAGAGAGCACAATTTTTCATATCTCTGGTTGCCACAAAGTATATTCTCACCAATTTGTGTCTTCATACCTGTACTTTGGATAATAATGATCATCACATTCCATCATCATTCCTAACCCCATGCCCACTCCCTTCTCCTCCAACCCCTTCACCCTATCTAAGAGTTCGTCTATGCCTCCCATGCTCCCTATCCCTATCCCACTGTGAATCAACCTCCTTATATCAAAACAACAACAACAACAACAAAAACATTCAGCACTTGGTTTTTTGGGATTGGCTAACTTCACTTAGCATTATATTCTCTAACTCCATTCATTTACCTGCAAATACCATGATTTTATTGTCTTTTACTGCTGAGTAATATTCCATTGTGTATATATGCCACATCTTGGGAGCAAATCTTTATCCCTCACACATCAGATAGAGCACTAATCTTTAGAGTATATAAAGAACTCAAGAAGCAAAGCACCAAGAAAACAAATAACCCAATCAATAAATGGGCCAAGGACCTGAACAGACACTTCTCAGAAGATGATATACAATCAATCAACAAATATATGAAAAAATGTTCATCATCATTAGCAATTAGAGAAATGTAAATCAAAACCACTCTTAAGATTTCATGTCACTCCAGTCAGAATGGCAGCTATTATGAAGACAAACAACAATAAGTATTGGTGAGATACACTCATACACTGCTGGTGGGACTGCAAATTGGTGCAGCCAATATGGAAAGCAGTATGGAGATTTTCTTGGAAAACTGGGAATGGAACCACCATTTGACCCAGCTATCCCTCTCCTCAGACTATACCCAAAGGACTTAAAAACAGCATACTACAGGGACACAGCCACATCAATGTTTATAGCAGCATGATTCACAATAGCTAAACTGTGGAACCAACCTAGATGCCCTTCAATAGATGAATGTTGAAGGCTCTACTCTTACCTGTTTGGTCAAAATAATTTTGGTTTTAAAGGTATGATTTTCAGATCAGTATATTTATGTTTGAGATGTATTTAGGAATATATTCTGTTAACAGATATTGATCAAATGCTTAGCCCTGGCATGGAGGTGGACCTTTTAGAGAGCCTCAAGTCATGCTTTTCCAGTTTTTCTCTAAGACTTACCATGAACACTCGCCTATGACAGCCAATGTGTAGAGCTGGAAAGTGTTTGTAGACATGCCTGTGAGCTGGCAGTGGGCTCAGAAACAAGAGAGAACAGCAAGAGAAAACTAAAAGTAGAGTTCTTTCATTCTTCAAATGTTGGGGGCTGAGACCTGGCTGAAAAGGGTGTTTCTAAGAGAGATTAAGGACATCTTTTATGAAGACTTGAAGACTTTTGTAAATTATTACCATCTTTTGGGATTGTTTAAAATTTTCCTGTTGAGATTGAGGGAAATGGATTGAAAAGCTTTCATGCCTCATAAGGAATTTTTAAAAAGTGCAGTATTACTGAAATGCTGTTCCAATCAGTTCTTTTCCCTTTCCTTCTCCTCCTTCTCCTTCTTTATACTGGGGATTGAAGCCAGGGATGTTTAACCACTGAGCTACATCCCCAGCCATGTTTTATATTTAATTTTGAGGTAGGGTCTCTTCAAGTTGTTAAGTGCCAAGCTAAGTTGCTGAGGTTGGCTTTGAACTTGTGATCTTCCTGCCTCAGTCTCCAGAGCCTCTGGGATTATCAGCATGCACCACTGAGCCTGAGCTGTTCCAATTTATTTCTAAACTCCTTTTAGATTTTTTTAAAATTTGTCTTCTTCATTATGTCATTTTTAATGGGACATTATAGTTATATGTAATAGTGTTGTTCATTGTGACGTATTCATAAATGTATATAACATGACTTGCTCCATTTCATTCCCCAGTGCTTCCCCTTTCTCTCCCATTCTACTTCCCAACCCTTTTCTTCTACCCTACTAATCTTTCTATTTACTTACTTTTTAGTTGATATGTTATAATCATATAATTATAAAGTGGGATTCATTCAAAAGAGCTGAAATTAGCATACCATAATTGATACCTGCCTTTAATGTTTATAGCAGTACAGTTCACAATAGCCAAGTTATGGAAACAGTGCAAGTGTCTGTCAGCAGGCAAATGGATAAAGAAAACGTGATACACACTCTCTCTCACACACACACACAATGGAATTTTACTCAACCATAAAGAAGAATAAAAATTGTGTCACTGATGGTAAATGCGTGGAACTGGAGAACATCATGCTAGGTGAAATAAACTAGAAGCAGAAAGTCAAGGGTTGAATGTTTTCTCTCCTATGAGGAAGATATAAGGGAGACAGGAGAATGCAGAACTAGTATATATATAAACAGATTAATGAAGCAGAACATAAAATTCAGAAATAAACCCACACGTTTGGTCAATTAGTTTTTGACTAATGTGCCAAGGCCATTTAATAGGAAAAAGGATAATCTTTTAAACAAATGTTGCTGTAATAATTAGGTATTTATATGCAATTAAATAAACATTGATACTGTCAACATTTTAATGAATTGTTATCAAGAAACTGATAAATTATCCTGATTTGAATAGAATTTTGAAATAAAAAGTGATTAGAAATAATACTGAATTGAATTATCAGCCAACTGAGGACAATTCATACAAATAATCATATAAATGGTAATCAATATTGACAAATATAATTTATTAGTTCTTGGTTTGCTTTCTGTAAAAGTATGCAAAAAAAAAAATCCAGTACAACTCCAACATATAGAAAATATAAATGGCTGGCTAATAGTCACATGTGCTCTCATTTTGTCTACATAGGCAAACCAATTTGCAAATTCATTTTTTTTGTTTGTTAAATTTTTTTTGCTTTTTATTTGTTCTAATTAGTTATACATGATAGAAGGATGGCAAATTCATTTTTAAAAACTTAAAAAAGAGAAAGATTAGGTTGCTGAACAAATCAGCTTAAAAAATTCTTTTGTGTCATTATTGTTTATCTCTATTGTGTCTAAAGGGAGCCTATAGCAGCAAATACTACAAAATTGAGATATGAAGAAGAAAGATTTACTTTTAAGAAGGAATTAATTTGTTTGTAATTAATTCACTTAATCCTGCTTATATTTAACTTTCCATTCTCCTGTTACCTCTGTATCACAGCAAAATAATAACCTGTTTTCACTCAACATCTTTTCCCCATTTAAACGGGATTTATTAGATCCTTGATGCTTTCCACACCAGTAGATGGCATTCTTATTCTTGTTTTTATTTTAATCGTCTTAGGTTCATGATAAATGTAATGCTGGGCTAATTCTTTTAGTCCAAGCTCAGGATGACCAAATTTTGATGTTTGTGGAAAGGAAGGAACATTCTGAAGGGAAAGATAAAAATACAAAACTTGGCAAACTGAGATCTCTCCACAAAGTTGATTCTTCTTTCTTTTTTTACTTTGCTTGTTAGTATCAAGTGGAGTAGGGAGGAGTTTTTAGCCAGAGAGGAAGATGCAACTTGGTCATTCAAGGTATCCCTGTCTCTCCAGGGCAGCACATCTTCTAATAGGTTAACTCTGTCCCTTCTGGGAGCTGACCCGGTTTTTTGGGCTGACTCTTGCTCCATGCAAGTGGCTTCTGGGTGTAAGGGACAGTGACTTGTATGACAGGTGGGGGAGGGTCTGTGTTCTGACTACTTGGAAGCTGTTCCCTGTTCACCTGGCTGCTGTGGTCCCAATGACTCTGCTGCTGTGACCTCTTCCCTTAGCACTGTCAGGGCTTTCTGCCTGGCTATGCAGATGCTGAGTTTGCCAATTTCAGCTACAGTCTTCATCCTGCCCTGGGTTTGACCTTTCCCCGCCCCAGACTCTTCTTCAAGGTCAGTTTACTGTCAACAGGCCAAGTTGGGGCTAACCTGGTTTGTTATTTTGGGTTGTCAGGATTGCCATTCAGCTTTTTCACTGAGAATATCTGGGAATTTCTGCATTCCTTCCATATCCTTCCATATCCTCTATTTGGAGCAGAAGGAATCTCAAGGCCAGCTTTTTGTCTGCTACCTACAAGTACCAAGTACTGGTTGCTCCCTTTGTTCTCCTGTGATTACTGTGTTCTGGGGGCACATGGCAAAGTAGCATCTTCCTAGTTCAAATGGGAAATTTGCCCTAGGGCCTCTACCTTCAGCTTAACCTTTCATCTCCCTGGAAATGGCTACATATTCACTAAGTCTCAGAGTAAGGCATATCTCTGCTTCTACTCTCAAGAAATTTTGTTCCCCATTTCCTGGTCACACAAAGGGCACTTCTTCATAACATGTCTTTTATTATTATTTTTTTTAGTTGTAGATGGACACAACACCTTTATTTTACTTGTTTTAAAGTGGTGCTGGGGACCGAACCCAGTGCCTCATGCATGCTAGGCAAGCGCTCTACCACTGAGCCACAACCCTAGCCCTAATATGTCTGTTGAAAACTTCCATTAATATTTTTTCCATATAGATTATCTTTTCCCTAGATCAGTTAACATTGTCATGCCCATGTCTCCCTTTTATATAACAAATATTTTGTAATACCTTCTTTACCAAAATCATTGAAACAATGCCCTAAAAGGGTGTTGGAGGCATAAGAAAGAACTAAAAGGAAAGAAATTTGTTCTAAAAAGGTGTTTGACCTTTATATAGAATCACTATGAATCCCTCAGCCATGGATTCAGACTGATGTAAATGTCTAATTGTTGAGTTGAACATCACAAGAGATATGATTTCTAAAACTGTAAGAACTCTTGATCAAAAGTAAGATATTCCCATAAAGTAAGATAGTCCCTTGATTGACTTTGCAATCATCACCCTAGGAAATCAGTGTATATTAAAACTGGGCAAATAATTTTGTGTGTGCATTTGTAAAACAATGCTAGATAATTATGAACATACTTTCATTAATGTGATGAGGTACAAAAGTTTTGTGGGAAGTAGATAATTTTTCCTTTTTCAAAACTATCTTGTAGGTATTGCAAGATACGAAGGACCCCTACATGGCAGTAGTATACCCAAAAATTGTAGCAACAAACCTCCAACTCAATTCCCAAAACCTTCACCAAGAGGCAACAGCATTTTCATTGAGAACCATAGTTCTAGGGAGTCTCTTCTCATAAGTTTATGATCTTACTCAAGCTGCAGGTTACAGATTTGGTAACACTCTGTAAAATTAGCCCTTTATTCATATACTTTTAAGCATCCTAACATCAACGCTGTAAGAATTCTTGGTCCAAGTCATCCCATTATTGATACAACTGGGGCTCCTGCATTGTCTAGATTAATTTGAAAGCCACAGTACTATACTGTACTATATTTTATTCCTGTCTTTGCCCATTTTTTCTATTGAAGTATTTACTTGTGGATTTGAATTAACTCTTAATAACTCTCAATTAGGAATCCATAAGGAAAATCTAGAAGCAGACAGAGTGATTCACTTAGAGTCACAGGGCTGGAAACTGGGTAGACTAGAACCAGAACTTCAATCTTCTATCCAGAACTTTCTTAATATGTCATATCACTATCATATAAATTATACTTATAAATTAATACTTTTCCTTTTTATTATGAAATCATTGTTTGAATATTATTTTTCTGATATTGTTGATGCAAATGAATTGAGCAGGCCTTAATGAATGTGTGGATCAAGCGACTCACTGAGTTTCTCAACCTGCAGACCTATAAGGTGGGGATCATCCCTACTAAAGCTACAGCCACTCCATAAGGTCAAGACAAGGAAGCCTTTCAACTATACCCATAACTCCCCTTCAGACTTAAGGCATCATTATTTTCCTTGGTTTTCTATTCCATATTTTACTATGTATATAGTCAGTCTCTGTTTACGGCATTGTCTGAATATAAATAAAAACATCAGCCAAGTGTGGTGGAGCACGCCTGTAATCCCAACAGCTTGAGAGGCCGACATAGGAGGATGCCAAGTTCAAAGCCCGCCTCAACAAAAAGCAAGGTGCTAAGCAACTCTGTGAGATTCTGTCTCTAAATAAAATACAAAATAGGACTGGGGTTGTGACTCAGTGGTCAAGTGCCCCTGAGTTTAATCCCTGAATCCCTGGCACTCAAAACAAACAAACAAAAAACTTTGTAAGTTGAATATATATATATATATATATATATATATATATATATATACACACACACACACACACACATATATATATACATGTATATATGTCATATATATGTCAATGTGAACATTTTTATTGTCTAGTTCTACAAATGCTGACTTGGAACAATCCATTTTGCCTGGAACCAGATTTTAAAACATGAATCAAACATATAAAACAGAACCGGAATCAGTTTTACCTGTTTCTCTTGATGTACCAAGTTCTGTTTAAGGGGAGAGAAATTAGTGTCTGTTGTGCAACATTAGAAAAAAAAAATTCTGTGTCAAGAGCAGATTTTATAATCCAATCCAATCCTCTCAATTTGAGTACTTTGGACTTACCTAAATGTTATCCTTTCTAAATCAAGAAAAGGACATTAGGGGTAATGGTTGAATTGTGAACAGTAAAATCTGTATGTGTATTAGGGAAAGCATGCATATGTAGCAATTGACTTAACAAGGTGTGCAGCCCTGTGTGTGTTTATGTCTAGGATCCAAATCAAGCCCTTAACAGGCAAGATTCTTTAATATAAATGAGAAATGGGCTTTATTCTGCCATAATGACCTGCAGCCTCTCAGACATGACTCTCCACAGACCGATCACTCCACAGAAAGGTTGGCCAGCTCACTGAAGCCATTATCTTTTATTTATGCAGATCAGATTGTGACAATCCTTGGAATTCTTTGTTTTATCTCTCTCTCTCTTTTAATCCTCTTGGTATGCTCCTTTCTTTCTGTTTCTGCATAGGGAACTCCCCAGACAAGCATTTTCATGACTTTCCAAGTCATTGAGTGAAAATATTAGAGTATAATTTGGTTAGCTTATATTACTCCACAAAGAAAACTGTTTTAATTTTGGAGGCTTCTAGATAAAGGAAGAAAAGAAAATTCCTTTTTTTTTTAAACCACACAGGGAGCTATGTACTGTGCCAACATACTAACCAGCACCAATTCCCAATAGTTTTACACTTTCATTATTTAATATGCCCTCTGGTGTTTTGGATGTGGCTCAGAAAGAAAAGTTTTAAACAAATTTCTTACATACGACCTTAATTTCAATAGATTTGCCTTAAAAAGCCTTCATTTTACGTTTCCCATTAGTCAATATTAGCTACATATTCATGAATGAGAATTTAAATATCATACTTCTTTAAAAAAAAAACCCACAGTGGTGACTTTTTCTTATGACTGTGCTTCCAGTTATCTCCTCTGGGGAGGGGTGGTTGGTGTTCAATAGTAGGAGTTGAAAGAAAAGAAGAATATTACTTTTGAGTGTGGCAGTTTAGTCTCCACTGCGTATTACTTTTGTTTCTTCTCATGTATGCTGTTCTCTCTAGCTTTTATCTGAGCCAAGCAGCAAGCGAGAAGCCCACTGAGAGATGAGGCAAGAACCAGGGTAGGAAGAATTTTCCCAGCTGATTTGGGGTAGTGCTGAATTCAGCTGACATCCTTAGGGTTCTTATTCCTGTGTTTAATCCATAAGCATTTTATCGAATGCTAATTATGTTTCAGTTACTGTGCTGGATATTGCAGCAGATATAAGAGAGAATCAAATACTATTCCTGCTTTTATTCCATGCAATATATGTTTGCTATCTGCTGGCAAAATAAGAGTGAACCAGCAGCCCCAGTGGTCTTCCCAGTCTGGTGTGGAAGTCAACTTGAATAAGTGGTGGTGGATGTTACAGAGAAGGGTAAGTGTGCTGACTATCATAAAAGTAGAAATATGGGGTGCTGTGGGAGCACTAACTGTAGGGCACAAGCTTAGTGTATATGTGCAGGGATTAGCAAAGTTCTCCCAGAAGCAATAATGTTTATGATGAGACTGAAAGCATGAGACCAAGTTAGACCTTGGGGTGGTCAGGAATAGAGAGCCCCAGGAAGATGGGACAACAGCTTTTATAAAGGTCAAGTTGACTGAGGAGCTTGGTGCAATGAAAGAACTAAAAGAAAGCTGAAAGGCAGGGTAAGACCTAACTCCCTTTTCTTGTTCAGATGGTGAGTGTGGAGGGTTGTTCCTGAGTGACTGCTTAGGACTGTCTTCATTGACAAGAGAAGAGTGGCTGTGCTAGGAGTGGCTCACCACCAGCAATAGGCATCTCCCTAGGAGTAGGGAAGCCCCTCCCTCCAAGCAGAGCATGGTGGGAGGGAAAGAGTTTATAAAGCAAATCATTTGGGATGGAAGTAATATAAAGAATCAGCAACCCATCAAATATTAATTGATGATAAGAGGAAAATGGCTCTCTACAAGCAAGGAATCATTGAGATTCTCAAAGTGGACATGAAGTATATCACAGGCTCCTTACTAGTCATCATTACTAGAAATGAGTTTTTAGTTGCTGATTTAAGGCATGGGATTAAGAGCACGGGATTTGGAACTGGAAAGTTTCTTTGGACGACAGAAAAAAGGTGAAACTAAACTGTTCAGTAAGAGAAGGGTAAAGTGTTGAAAGATCCAGGTAACCAGAGACTCCAGGGAGATGAGGCATTGTGGTGAGGACTTTACCTATAGCACTCATTCATCTTGTATCCAAAACCAATCAGGGCAACAACTGATATCCTCATTTGCAACTAAAGGTGGAGGCCACACAATTTACTACATGTGAAATTTCCTGTCATTTCCTCTTCTATGGTCATCAAAAGCCATTTCTTACCACAAGACAGGAAATTGCAGTGAGATGTGGTTGGGATTGAGAATGAGGTGTGACTGAATGGCTGTGGAAGAATATCACCTGAGTGTCAAGTAAAGATTTTCCCAGTTACTCTGGAGGCTGAGGCAGAAGATTGCAAGTTCAAGGTGAGCTTGGGCAACTTCACAATACCATCTCAAAATAAAATAAAAAGGTCTGGAGATGTAGTTCAGGGGCGGAGGAGCATCCTGGGTTCAATCCCTAGCTGCAAAACATTTACAACTGTCATGGAAAGTTGTGCTAAATTACATTGCATTCGAGAGGAGATTATTATTATTCGAGTTAGGGTGTTTACTTTTCTACTCCTTTTGTTTAAATTTTAAAATCCAGGAGTAACTCTAGAGAAACTATTGTCTCTAAAAATATCCTCTGTGGCTTTAATTTGTGATGGACTCAGTTTATCATCTCATTTCTGACATGAAGAAATTATCAAATAGAGCACATTTGGCTACATTTATGCAGAAGACCAATGTGAAGTCCACAAAGTGAAGATGCTAGCAACTCAAAAAACTAGATTGACAGCAGAAATAGGGCAAGCTATAAATTAAAATAATAACAATACTGAAAATACTCCCCCAATTCATCTCTGCAGTAGGATTCAGAAGCCCTGAAGCGGAGCTGGCCATCCTGTCCTGACACTACCCTTTCATGCAGCTTTGACAAATCAAAGCTAATTTAAGATGGATGAATCTCATATTTATACAAATTATTAAAAATGGCTGTGGAATCTAAAAGTTCTATGTTCCATGACGGGCACTCCCACCATAGGGCTCATCTATGAGAAAACAGTCCTTATTTATTACAGTCTGGGTAAGGCGAGCTATCTTGTTCACATGCAAGAAACTATAATGCATCTTTCACATTTAAAGTGCCCTCTGAAGCTTTCTGCTTCACAACCTCTCTCCTTCTTTCCCTGTTACCTCTAAATTTTTCATACCATCTTGAACATCTCTCAAAGAATTGCAAATTCTAGCTGGAACATGATTAATTTAGCATGTGGCCTCCTCCGATGCAGTGCTGTGCCGTCCATCCTCCTTAGACAAGTCTACCTCTCCTTTTGGCTCTTAGCAGGAAAAGTGAATTAAGGCGAAGGCACAGGTTGTTCGGGCGTGAGGCTTGAAAATGAATTTTTACTGGTGGTGCCACAATGTCAAAAGCATGGTGTTGCAAAAGTGAAATTACAATATACAGTTAATGTTACTTTAGTTGGGAGGCTCAGTCACCCCATTTCCCTCTCTCTCGGTTCACCAAGAGAGTATCTATTACTCTTTATTTCCAGGTGAAAGGTAAACTGCAGGTATTTCTTTGCCTTAAAGACTCTCTACCTTTATTTTGTTCGTGTGTATGTATCTAACAGTTTCTTATTTATTTCATCAGCCAATATTTTGTGTAAGAAATATTGAAAGAAGAGGCATATTTGCTTCCATTGTTGTAATTATTTTAAAAAGAGTTCAGTAAACTAATCAAGGATGCCAATGTCACAGCAATGACAGATGGCTTTCAGTGGTACTCACCAAGGATATATGCTACAGAATAACTTTCAGATATAGGCCTGTGAGGCTCCCATTATCTTTATGAAAAAGGAAAATATAAAACTCCTCTTTGGAAGGCATTTTGGCTATACCTCATATGATTTAAGTACTTGTTTAAAAACACTGTTTGTATAAGGGATAAGTTCGTCAGGTATCTAAAGCATTTAGCAACAGCCTGGTATAGAATTAAGGTGTACTACTACATATTAACAACAATGACGATGATGGTGGCGATGGGATGTAATGCTCCAAAAAATATCACTGAAACAACCTGCTGAGATGACAAAGCTAAATTTATGTTTATTAAATAAGAGAGAGAAATACCTGTAAGGAGGCCTAGTATTGAGTGAAAAATCCGTTCCTTAGCACAGCTTCTATCTTTTCAAATTAACCCAGAATATTTACCATATTATAAAACAGACACACACATAACTACTCTCAAATAACTCATTCCTTACCACTAAATGGCTTTAGCTACAAATTGACAGAAAAAGGAGATGAAAAAGGAGAATGAGGAGAGGGGAGGAGACGGAGGAGGAAGAACCAGAGCCATCTACATCCACACCATTTACCATGTTAACACAGGCACTTCACCATTAGCTGTTTCCACTCTGCACCAACATCAGATATACGCCTGTCTATGGATCGTAAACATCTTCTCTTTGTGGATATGGTCAAGTCAGGAAGTCTAGCTTACAGCCTGTCCTTCAAAGCAGAGGGTTAGTAGAGGTAGGAGGAGCTAGAGGATGGGAGTGTTGGGAACGTGGGAAGGGGATGTTAATGAGGATCAGGTAAAGCTGGCAAGATAGTAGGTTATGATTGCTGAAGTCAAGAGTTTTGGGGAATAGACAGTTGACTATGGAGGTGAACAGTGTGATGTTTGCTTAAGTGAGATTTTTTTTGGAAGTTGCTGAAACTATCAATGAAGTTATTTGCAAGTTTTATCAAGCAAGAGTTTTCTGAAGTGGTAAAGTCAATGAAGTCAATGGAATAGTAAAATGATGTTGGTGCAGAATAGAAATGCTAATGGTGAAGTGTCTGTGTTAACATGGTAAGTGATGTGGATGTAGATGGCTCTGGTTCTTCCTTCTCTCTCTCTTCCCCTCGCCTTATCTTCCCTTTTCTGGAACTTTGAAGCTAAAGCCATTTAGTATTAAGGAAAAAGTTATTTGAGACTAGTTGTGCGTGGGTCTGTTTTATAATATGGTAAATATTTTGGATTAATTTGAAAAGATAGAAGCTGTGCTAAGGTAAACATTTTTCTGTTGAGAGCCACAGCCAAGGGGCCCCAGCAAACTTTCAGACTGCCAGCTGATGATTGGCTCACAGCGGCCCCAGCAACATCTAGCTGATTGGCTCCTCTGAGGTGATGCTCATTGGGCTGTTTCCCCGCCCTTTCAGACTATGGAGCTGCTCATTGGGGGACTTTTTTGGCTCCGCCCATGCGACCCAGCCAATCGGCCTCAAGAGCAGGAGGAGTGGGGGAGGTGGAGAGGCTTGTGGGAAGCCAGTGGTGGCAGTTGGGCTCTGAGGGTTTTTCCTGAGGAGCTGTTTTGTTTGGCATGTGTGGTTCTAAAAATAAAGTTAGTTTCTTTTGACAAGTGGCTCCTGAATTGTGCCCAGCCAGACTGCGGCATTTTTCAAAGGCTTTTGAAAACTATACCAGTTGCTTGTGAAGTTCTATACGTCCTTCCAAATCTAGCTCCTCTGTGGCCCCTTGCAGATATCCTTGGGAGGTGTTAGATTTGCCACTTTCTTGTCTCCTTCTCTCCATTCTAGGAGATCCTCCAAGCAAGAGTTACATCTTTTCCTTGATGCTAGGGACACTATGAGAGGTGCTTGACCTTTTATAGTTCTCATTCCAGTAGAGAATGTAAATGAAATCATTGTCACTCATCTACTTTTTAATGTTTCTATGTGCTTAACAGCATGATAATGTGACCCTACGCATCTGTGATGGATGAATGAATGACTGCACATTCATAGGCAGGTGTGAAATTGAATTTTATTATGGTTTTATTTTCCTGAGAAATCAGAGCACACATGCACATATGCATACACACACACACTCATCGCCGATATGTTGTTCCTCTTTAGAAATTAGTTATTTATATGTTTTACTCATTTCTTTTGTAATTAGGTTGCTATACTTTTAAAAATAGATTTTATTTTATTTTCTGAGTAAAAATTTCCTGTTGGTCTTATGGATCGTAAACATCTTCTCTTTGTATCTGGCTTGGGACAGTGTCACTTTTTATATTGTCTTTTAGGGTCCAGAAGATTTAATTTTAGTGAACACAAATTTATTAATCCTTTCCTTTAAGGCCAATGTTTTCTTGTATCTTGTTTAAGAAAGATGTGATAGAGGTGTTCTTCTCTATTTTCTTCTAAAAATCTTGAAGTTTTGCTTCTGGAGTTCATTTTGTTTACGTGGAATTGGTTTTTTGGGGGTTTGGTGTAGAATAGACATCTGATTTCATTTTAGTTTCCTCACATGTATGTGCTGATCAGACTCAGCTGAATCTCAAGAGGGATCCTCTCCAAATCACAGGGGTTTCTTTCTTTGTGCTGCTCTTTCTCTTTTATTTTGTTCTTCTAACTTTAGCCTCCTTGGTCTCCTGAATTTTCAGCTTCATTTCTTTAACTTCGAGAATTCACTGGGCTAGTCTGGGTTCCTCCTCCCTGCTCAGTGTCTTGGAAACACTCTATAAAGGCAGTAGTCTGTGATGATCATAGGGCTCAATTCATTCATTTTCTCTCTCAGGATTGCCTGATCTTGGGTGTTTTGAAAAAATTTGTTGCATATTTTGTCCATTCTTGGTTGTTAAGGATGGTAGGTAAATCTAGTCTCTGTTACTTCACATGGACTGGAAATAAAAGTCTGAAGAGTGGAATGAGAATTGAACTAGTTAAGATCTCAAAGGAAAAATTTGGAAAAGTCAGTTTTATGGGTAAATAACCCAAGAGTCCACAATGATTCCATTTGACTAGATGAGGAAACTGAGGTCTACAGAAATGAAGTGATTTTCTGGGTGTGATCTGTGTTCCACACAATTACTATTATCCAGGAAATCAGATGGTGGCTTGAGCTGCATTGTCCTGAGCCTTGGTATTATATTTGGAAAGACAAGATAACAAAGCTCTTTTTTTCTTGTGTTCATGGGTTCTAGGAGAAAAGGCTATGGTTTGGGCAAGGAAGGAATCAGAGTGGTCTTAGAAGAGAAGCAGACTTCCTGAAGGTGGAGACCCGAGTTCCAGGCTTCGTGTGATGTCCCCTCCAAGGTCCTACAGCCTCAGGTCTACCAGTCCATGGTTAAAAAAAAAAAAAAAAAACAGGGCCACCTCACAGGTACATGAGGGAACACAGGGTATGAATACCAGTGTGGTTACTGAGAAATACATTTTCGCAACCAGTTACTACAGTAACACAATAAATATTCTGAACAGAGAACAGAGAAATAATGTAAGAAAGACAGGGTATGGGCAAAGTGAGAAACTTGAATGCCAGCAGGGAAGCAAAGAGAAACTAAAGGCTCTCATGCCTAGTATTAAGGAAGAGAGACCAATGTTTTAGGAAGAATGTCCCAGTTGGGACAATGTAGTTCTGATTAGACCTACAGTGAACTGGCTACATATTGAGAAGTTAGGAGGTCATTACAATAACTCAGGTATGAGTGGAACCAGAATAAAAGGGAATGCAGTGGGAAGAGAGAAGAAAGGGGAATTTCTAGGATATTTTGATTATGATTTGATCTGTTAGAGCTCTACCTACAGAAGGAGGGCACATGATAGATATAAAAATCAAATCAAAAATAAAGAAACATGCAAAGTCAAGAAATATGAAAGACGAGAAACCTTTGAGAATAAGAACAACAAAGTGAGAGAGAGAGAGAGAGAGAGAGAGAGAGGAGAGAAAGAAGAGGATAAGAGACATTTTAAACAAAATGAGATGCAGGAAGGAGCAGAGAATAGAAATGGGGTGTTTAAAGTAGAAAGACAATGATTATATAAAGATATGGAGAATCTAAAATACATGATGAAAAAGGATATTCACAGGGGAGAAGGAAAATAAATGCTGAATAAAAGTGTGTAATGTTTATTTCTCAATGATGTCATTAATCACACAATAGTTGGTTTTTATCAGTAATAACACATTGTATATTCATGTATTAAACATTTCTCAATATTTTTATATCTACACAGAACACTCACTTATGACATTATTATGTACAGAGAGATGACCCTCAGCTTCCACAAGAAAGAGGCTTTAGAAAGCGTGGCTGATTGAAGACCCAATCTATTCTTTTCACCAAGAAGGGGAGGTTGGTAAACCATTTAAACCACTGAAAAATACTTGAGATCTTTGGCATCCAAAAGGTTAAACTATCAATTATCTAAAAGCCTGGTAATCCACAATAGCTCTCCACCATTGCTCAAAGCCAGTGTTTCTTGATGGTATTTGTTACTATTGCCTACTCATTATCTCTTTCCTTCAATATGGTGGTGTGAGAACTGTAAGGTTTGTGGAATTCCTAAGTGAGTTAAGAGGCTGCAGAACTCAAGTTATTTGTAGCAGTGGGCAAGAAGTGATGTTGCCTGGGAAGTAGAGAAAGTATGAAGATATAGGGAAGGGAGACATCAATTTCAATTAGAGAAATCAGAAAAGGATCATGGAGGAGATTTCTTGGAGCTAAGATTGCCATATGGGTGAAATTTGAAGAAGTCTCCATCTGTTTGGAGCTGGAGAGGTGGAGCAAAGAATATTCTCAAAAGAAAAATGAAGTACAAAGACTAGGAAGTGAGAAGGTGATTGAATAACAGAAGATGTTCTCAAAGTCAAAGAGCAGGAAACAAGTAGGATAGAGAATTAGTGTCAGGTCATGGGGGTCATTTTTTGTCTGAATGGAGTGTGTTGTGCAGTTAAGGAAGGTGCACAAGGAAGAGGAAGGTAACTAAAATAAGGAGACAGCTGGGTGAGATCCAAATGAGATTTATGCTGAGGGAGTGGCAACAGGAACAGAAGAAAAGCCTGCTCAGGAAGAAGAGTCAGGTAATGGTGTCTGGGCCCATAGTGTTGAGGTTTTCCAGTTGAGATGATGATGTTGAGGAGGGTGAGGATGGTGAAGAATTAAGTGAAATATGAAATAAAAGGGATAGTTGCAGAAAACACATTTGTTTCTGTTTTTCTTTTTTTTAAATTCTCACAACATATTTTCATAGTGTGAGGAAAGCACAATAATATTTTTTCTTTTGAAAAGAAACATCAGCAGGCAAGAACGGTGTATTTGTATAAACAATATGATTTATAGCATATTGTTATTGAGTAAGTTTTACTCTCTCTGGCCTAAGCACTGAAAAGAGATCTCTTGCTGGGATGCACATTCCAAATTTCTGTTGCTGTATTTTACAAGGGAATTGAAACGCACAACTTCAGAGTGAATTAGGAGTGAGTTTGTACATTTTCTGTTTAGTGGAACTCAAATAGTTTCCCAGGGAATACATCTTCCATTTTTTCCCCAACACCTTTCCCTTATTCCCCAAACAGATTAGCACATGTCTCTCATATTTCCAACATTGTCATCAGAGCAAGAGAGCGCAAGGGAGAGATTGGGCGTAGGGCATGATAATTTTACACTTGAGACAGATGTATAGGATCTGAAGTTTCTAAATCCTGGAAGACCCTTGGGTGCAAGGTATCTTTTTGTGTTCCAACAAAAACCAACACAATACAGAGAGTAATCCCTGTAGGTGTCTGGGCCCATAGACTCTGCCCCTGAAAGCTCTTATTGTTCAACGTTTGAAAACATTTTCATATCATTTCCTCGATGCCCAGTTTTGCTCATAACGTATGATAATTAAAAAGAAAGCCTCTGTTAATATTCAATAGGACTGACACTAGGAAATGTAGATGCAGTTTCTCTCACCTCTTAACACTGTTTTCCCATATTTAATCTCATGGGGACCCCTTTCTCTTCTCCTCCATCTTCTATTCTACTGCCCACAGGCCTCCAGAATTCTTACACTCTCACTTCCCTAAGTGACAATGAGGAGAGGGATTCTCTGATCTAAACCTGGTAGGATCCGGAAGAGCTAACTGATTGATCTCATTCAGAAGACAAGCTTCAGAAGTGATAAATATATTTATAGTTCAAGTGTATAGGAGGATTCCATATTTACATACCTTACACTCCGACAGGCCCAGGAAATATGTATTCAAATCTAGAAGTAGAGGAGAAAAAAAATAACTTGAGGTTTAATTCAGTTTAAACCTGAGTTTGATCCAATTTAAATAGCCCTTTTGGGTGTGCTTGCTGTCCTCCATCTTTACCCCAAGACGGGTCTGTCTGTCCTGGGATGTTTTCTGACATAGAGAGGAGCCCTGGAATTTCCTGCAGGGTTCTCAGCCTATCCTTGCCTGCTCTGTCTGGGTAGTGTCCCAGTCCTGTGAGAGACTGCCACCATAAGGGTGAACTGGTCACCACCTGGAAATTTTCCACATCTGAGGCAACTGCTGGTCAGACTCACTCCTCTTTTGTGCCTTGGAACCTCCTCAGGGAGGAAGGGAAGTTCACCAGGGTAACAAAGAAAGCACTATTTCACTACTTTCTGCTCGTGTATCTGTTTAGTCAGCTTTTTCACTGCTGTGACTAAAGATCTGACCAGAACAATTTTAGGGAAGAAAAGTTTATTTGAGGCTCACAGTGTCAGAGGTCTTAGTCCCTATGGACAGCCAGCTCCATTCCTCAGGGCTCAAGGTGAGGCAGAACAACATGGCGGAAGAGTATGGCAGAGGGAACCAATTCAAATGATGATCTGAAAGCAAAGAGAGGGACTCCACTTGCCATACACGTATATATACCCAAAGCCATGCCCCAATTTCCACCTCCTCCAGCCACACCCTACCACTTCAGTTACCACTCAGTTAATTCCCATCAGGGGATTAATTCACTAATTGGGTTAAGACTCTCACAACCCAATCATTTCTCCTCTGAACCTTCTTGCATTGTCTCACATGTGAGCTTTTGGGGATACCTCACATCCAAACCATAACAGTATTATAGTTTAGTTGCTGTGGTTAGGTATTGAGTAGATGTGAGTTGACTGTAGGAGTGGCCTTGTGACATGAGGGAATGATGGACATTTTTCTCAGTATGGATGGGGTCCTAGTTCTTCTTATCACATGTCATCAAGTCAGATGACATTGTGATTTAGTGTCCCATCATGGGATGTTTTGAGGCCGAAAAGAGAAGCTAAAATAATTTCAATTACACACTATTCTGAAATATATTTTGGTTGACAGATACATTGATATTATAATTTTGATGGAGTTGTCAAAAGTTCCATTTCAAAATTATTTCAAAGTAAAATGCTTTTGACCAAAAGTAAAAATTATATATATATATATATATATATATATATATATATATATATATATATATACACACACACACACACACACACACACACACACATACATCTGTGTACAGGTGAAAATAGGAACAAATGGATACCCTATTCATGAGCTGAGCTTGGAAGAGTATGAGGTTCAGTTCTCAACAGGAGCTGAAAGTCACCAAGGGCAGTCCTCTGAGGAGTCTTCAGGCCAGAGCTGAGTCATCCACAGAGGGCTGCTAGACTTTGGTCACATCAAGAGATACCAGGTCACACAATTTGATTGCCTGCAGACCACAGGCCACCCACTGGACAAGAGATGCCACTATAGAGAACAAAGGGGTGGTGACCCCAATACTATACCATGTCTGGCTATTGACCCCCTGTGTCATTTAATAAAGAAAGTCTAGAGATGTTTGGATTTGGGGTGTTTTGTTATCCATGGAGGAATTATTAGAGACAGAAACCATGGATTGCAAGGAAAACACCTAGAACAATCGGAGAAAGGGGCCCAAAGAGGAACCCTCCTCAGAGAGACTTGATCTTTTAAAGGCAGTGACACACCAGAGTTGGTGATAGCCCCTATCCAGGAAATATTGACTCAAATAAAATAAAATAAAATAACAACAACAAAACAACAACACAGAAAAGAGATGACACAGGTTGACATTAAGCAAATCAAATCTAATATTAAAATTTATTAGATGAAGGAAGTAAATCAAAGAAAGCTGTTTTAACTATTTTCAACTGGGTTGGAAAGACTTTCTGAGCATTAGCATTAACTGCCTGTCTCCAACTCTGAATAAAATTTTCAAAGAATTAGTATGCTCTTCTATCTGAAATTTTTCCCTAGATGAACCTGAAATTCACTACTTTCAGCTATCATTGAGGGGCATGCAGAAGCTCTGGAAGGGGAAATTTATTTATTTATTTATTTTTTAAAATTTTTTATTGTTGGCTGTTCAAAACATTACATAGTTCTTGATATATCATATTTCACAATTTGATTCAAGTGGGTTATGAGCTCCCATTTTTACCCCATATACAGATTGCAGAATCACATCAGTTACACATCCATTGATTTACATATTGCCATACTAGTGTCTGTTGTATTCTGCTGCCTTTCCTATCCTCTACTATCCCCCCTCCCCTCCCCTCCCCTCCCCTCCCCTCCCCTCTTCTCTCTCTGCTCCCTCTACTGACATTCGTTTGTCCCCCTTATATTATTTTTCCCCTTCCCCTCACTTCCTCTTCTATGTACTTTTGTATAACTCTGAGGGTCTCCTTCCATTTCCATGCATTTTCCCTTCTCTCTCCCTTTCCCTCCCACCTCTCATCCCTGTTTAATGTTAATCTTCTTCTCATGCTCTTCGACCCTACTCTGTTCTTAGTTACTCTCCTTATATCAAAGAAGACATTTGGCATTTGTTTTTTAGGGATTGGCTAGCTTCACTTAGCATAATCTGCTCTAATGCCATCCATTTCCCTGTAAATTCTATGATTTTGTCATTTTTTAATGCAGAGTAATACTCCATTGTGTATAAATGCCACATTTTTTTTAATCCATTCATCCATTGAAGGGCATCTAGGTTGGTTCCACAGTCTAGCTATTGTGAATTGTGCTGCTATGAACATCGATGTAGCAGTGTCCCTGTAGCATGCTCTTTTTAGGTCTTTAGGGAATAGACCAAGAAGGGGAATAGCTGGGTCAAATGGTGGCTCCATTCCCAGCTTTCCAAGAAATCTCCATACTGCTTTCCAAATTGGCTGCACCAATTTGCAGTCCCACCAGCAATGTACAAGTGTACCCTTTTCCCCACATCCTCGCCAGCACTTGTTGTTGTTTGACTTCATAATGGGTGCCAATCTAACTGGAGTGAGATGGTATCTTAGGGTGGTTTTGATTTGCATTTCTCTGACAGCTAGAGATGGTGAGCATTTTTTCATGTACTTGTTGATTGATTGTATGTCCTCCTCTGAGAAGTGTCTGTTCAGGTCCTTGGCCCATTTGTTGATTGGGTTGTTTGTTCTCTTATTGTCTAATTTTTGGAGTTCTTTGTATACTCTGGATATTAGGGCTCTATCTGAAGTGTGAGGAGTAAAGATTTGTTCCCAGGATGTAGGCTCTCTATTTACCTCTCTTATTGTATCTTTTGCTGAGAAAAAACTTTTTAGTTTGAGTAAGTCCCATTTGTTGATTCTAGTTATTAACTTTTGTGCTATGGGTGTCCTATTGAGGAATTTGGAGCCCGACCCCACAGTATGTAGATCGTAGCCAACTTTTTCTTCTATCAGACGGCGTGTCTCTGATTTAATATCAAGCTCCTTGATCCATTTTGAATTAACTTTTGTGCATGGCGAGAGAAAGGGATTCAGTTTCATTTTGTTGCATATGGATTTCCAGTTTTCCCAGCACCATTTGTTGAAGATGCTATTGGAAGGGGAAATTTAAAGCACCAAACCCAGCCCCACGTGAGGAACTGGATCTGCCATCAGTCAATCGTGACCTTGCACAACTCTTTATCAGGAGCTCCCAGTTTCCTCAGGGAAGTGGAAGCTGGGAAGCATCCAAATTAGGTCCTTTCTAAGGACACTGAGTTTTTTCATCTCAGGATGATAGGGAAGGACCATAGGCACTCAAGAAGTAGTTTGGCAGAATTTGGGTTTCAGGAGATCACCCTGGCGCCTTTCTGATGCAGAATAGGGCAGTGACACAAAGCTGATCAATACTTCTGGGCTTATGGCCAGAAGAGTCAAAAGCTCCAGAAAACAGCATTTATCTGCCAACAAAGGGCAGGAGAGGCTCTGTGAGGTCAAGTCATACCAAGAGGAGTCTGATGCTTTTGAAGATATCAAAGAACAGAATAAATCTTTGCTCATACAAATTTTCTCTAGCTAAAGGGATTTTTTTCTCTCTAGATATGACTCATTTCATAAATTTCTGGTTTATTCTATTACTGTTTCAAATTGAGAGTTTTTTTAATTTAGATGTAATATTGTTACATTGAACCATTTGAGCAATCATTAAGACAGATACCTTAAAGAGAGTCATTTTTTTTTTAAGAAGCAAGCCTTTGTTTTCTAGGACTAAAAGTAAAAGTTCACCAAAAGCAATAATATGTAATGTATATAATTTTGCAACCAATTGGGTTACAAAAATGTAAACATTTACAAATATGGTTCAGCAAATTATGTTTTTCTGCTGGCAAAGTCATTTAAGGTCAAGTAAGGGCACTGCTTTGTTTTATGATTCCATATCCGGAGGAGTGTTGCTTTCCCACAATCTCCTAATTGCATGCATTTCCCCCAGTAAACCAAAATCTCATATAAGTGGACATACTCATGGTAATCAGCTAGCATTAAGCAAAATTTACTGTCCTATTCTTTTGTTTTGTTGTTTTAAAAAACTAGACACAAAAAAAATCTTTTTTTTTTCTAGTTCTTTTTTTTTTTTTTTTTACTTGATTAGTCCACATGGTAGAACTCTGCCAGCAGAGATTCTGCAAGGAGGATGGGTATACTTAAGCAGCTGTATTCTGTTCTGGAGCATCTTGTGACTTGCCTCGAGGAAAATATCTGTATTCCCTGGACTATGTGATTGCAGCTCTTGTTTTCTGACTCGCTGGGGCTGGCTGTCTCTTTATGCTATTTGATGCCAGCTGCAGCAAGCCGTGGGGGCATCTCTTTTCTGTGGCTCGATGATGTCAGGGTCACGGAGAGCTCAGATGCAAGGTCATGGGCCTTGTCAGGAGGACATTATTTGTATTGCTCTGTATCCCACATTTCCTAGATTAAAATTTGGGGAGTCAAAGTAAAAGCTACAAAGGGGTACTTACTTCTCTTCGTAGTGTCCCAATACATTTGAAAGGACCTGCAGCCCTTGGCCCATTTCTTTCTAGCAATCCTGGGCATCCTCAGGGAGTGTCTCCTGTTCTCTAGTCTTACCCATCATCAGATATGTCCAGTGTTTTCCTCTCCTCCTCTTCTGACTTGCTGTGATAGTGTTCCTGTTTCCTGGGAAACTATACATGGCTACCCTATCCCTATCACTCACCAGCAACCCCATTTTTGAGTCTGATGTCTCCTGGGGGAGGCTGGGTAGAAAATACATCCTGCTTCCCCGTCAATGCTGGTGCCCCTGAGGGAGCTATTTCAGCAGAGGGCATCTCTCTATCTTATAAATGGTGGTGCCCACACTGTGAGTGCTTTTCTCCCAGAGAGACATCACCTTAGACTGGATTAACATTTTTGTATAGTCCCCTTGCCCCCAATTTAGCGTCAGCCCCTCTGGCCCCGCTGGTAATCCCAGTGTCCTGCAGTTGCCAGGTTCTGGGTCTCCAGCCTGTGGTCTAAGGTGAGTGTGTACAGCTCCCTACGCTGTCCTCCCTTCTACCTTTCCTGCCCTTCCTCCCTTAGGAATGTGCCTGGAGTAGTCTTCCTAAAGAGCTTCCTGGGATCCTTCCAGGCCCTGATCTCTCCAGACATAATGAGGCAGCCTAGAGATATGGAATTCAGGAGCTGGAGCTCAAACTGGGATCCTGCTACAGCCATGAAGAGAAACAGCAGGGAAACTGTACAGGTTATAAACTTCCTTTTCTCTCCAAGCATCTGGCTTTATCTTGCATCTAACATTTATCTCCTCCTAGTGCTCAATCAAACTGAAACAAGGACAAAACCATCTTTTTTACTGCCCCTACTTTTTATTGCCTCATCCCATTTCCCACTCCATCCTCTCTTCTTATATGAACACTGTCTCCCCTTTTCTACCAGTCCAACTTTCTCTCTCTCTCCTTATTTCTCTTTCTCTCTCTCTTCTTTTCTTCTTCCTTCCAGAAATATCAGTTGTGTGGATACTGTTTAAGGTGTAACTTTATGTGCTAGGAACTTGCACATAATGTTTTCATACTTTTTTCTTTAAAAAAACCTTCAAGTTCAACCTTTTCTGATTTCTTTAATTTATAAAGTGTCTCTCCTTCTCTGAATTCCTATGGTATACATGATATGTACTGAAAGCCTTTTTGTATTTTATTATTTTTAAATCTCTAGCTATTGGGCCTCCTGCATGGACTACATATATCTGCAAGGTCTTGAGGCAATGCCCCAACCTTCTTTTGTCTCTGTTAGTACTATTACAACTGTTTAGCACACACTTGCTAATTGGACTGTCCCCATTTGTAAGTGTGTTGGATTTGGTTGATTTAGGAAGTAAATTTGCCTTTTTTTTTTTGGCAGTGCTGGAAATGGAACCCAGGTGCTCCTGCAAATGTTCTACCAGTGAATCAAATTCCCATCCCTAAATTTGACAACTTAGTGTGAGAACAGAGCTTAAAGGGGCCAGTGTGGAAACCAGAGTGGAGACTTGGGATGCCTGGAGGTTGCTGGTTATAGCAGGGCTCTGTGCAGAGCCAAAGGCAGAAACTCTCTCTCCCCTGCAGCAGGAGAGTGCCGGCCTGGGGTGGGCTGAGTTGAGAGAGGTGACTCAGTAGACAAGGTAACAAACATCTTAGGAGATGGTAAGTAACCTCGATGTGTAAAATGTTGCTTCTCTGTTCCTGAAATTTCACGACTGAGATCTTTCTCATTGGATTTGGGAGTATTCCTCAACAAACCTGCAATTTAGAGACTACCAGAAAAATGATAAAATTTTTAATATTTAATCTTTAATATTTAAGGCAGTGCAATATCTACCTCCATTTTTCCATTTCATTGTACTACTTTCTTGTTTAATCTTTTGTAACTTTTTTGCCCTTGTGTCCCTTAGTTATGGCTGCTGTAACAAAATACTACAGACTTAGTGGCTTAGAAAAAGAAATGAACGTTGATTTTTACAGTTCTGGAGGCCAGAAGTCTAAAACCAAGTGTCAGCAGGACCATGGTCTTGCTGCAGGCTCTAGGGGAGGGTCCTTCCTGGCCTCTCCCGGGTTCTGGTGGTCTTGGGCCTTCCTTGGCTTATGGCAACATGGCTCCCATTTATACCTTTGCTTTCACTCATAGCTATCTTCTCCATCTGTACCTGTGTCCACACTGCGTCGCTTCTTCTCTTAGAATAATACCAGTCATGTTGGATCAATTAATCTAACAACATGTGCTCTCATCTCAATGTAACCTATTTCATCTGTATCAACCTTATTTCCAAAAAAGCTCCCATTCTGAGGCTCTAGGATTAAGACTTCAACATATCCTTTCTGGGGAACCATTCAGCCACAACTCTAAAGGGGAAGGGGCACACATGGGTGGTCTCTGGAAGGCAGTCAAAATTTGTCAAACCAAAGCTCAGCCAGGATGTCAGCCAAGTTGCTCTTCAGCAGCCAGAAGGGGGTAGTGGGGAGAGGGTGTTCCTATATCCACTGCCTTAACATGGCCAGGTAGAAGGCTTCCTGAGGTTCCACAGGGGAGACCTTGATCCTATGGGCAGTAGAGAAGAAGGGGAGAATTAAAGGGGAAGCTCAGTGTAGCTGGCCTGAGTAGGTGGGGACACAGTAGGAGAGCTGAAGGCAATGGGGTCTGGCAGGAGGGACTGAAGGGAGACCTAGGAGACCTGTGGAGAAGAAATGCTCTTCAGTTAGTCATCCTGTCTGGAGAGATTCAGGATGGCTCTCCCCGCCCTATCTGTTGTCCTGTCTGAAAGACTCAGAGGGCTGTTTCTTTATACCATTAACTGTGCTGTGAAGAAAATAATTCAGAGTATGCGAGTACCCATTCCACCATAATTATGGTTCCCGTGTGAACCTTGAAACTGCTTGTTCCATGCCCGGACTCTCCCAACCACTGCTTCTCCCATTTGATTTAATGCTTTATATTACTCCTGTATGTATCTGTGTGTTCTCTTAGATTTTAACTTTTTTAAAGGTAGAAATAATATCTTCTTCATTTTTACTCCCGTCTCCAGAATTTAGCATCCTGATTAACCTGTAGTAGGTGCTCAATTAAAATGTTAAATTAAAAGAAGTGTGATAAGTGTGGAAATATTTCACTTATTCCATTAATGGTGAGAAATTCTTGGTTTAACTCCCACTATATTAGCCATTTGTAAAATGGAGATAACCTTAATCCTTTATCATATTAGTAATGTTATCAACTTTAGGAAAAAACATCTATGTTAAGAACATGCACATTGCTAATGTTTACTAAATGATTTAGGTAATGGCAAGCAATTGTTTTTTTTTTCTATCTGGCAGACTAACCGGTCTGAGAATGACTGAGGTCAAAGTGCCTGTGAAAGTTGTGAACTTTGCTGATTTCATCAATTTAAATGGTATCAACCAGCCACAGGGAACTTATGTGAACAAATGGGGTTTTCAGTCTGCTTCATATGCAATAAAGTATTCCATAATAATGAGGTCATAGCTAGTTGAACTTGACTAAATTTAGTAGTCTGTGGTGTAACCTGAAGATCAAGCCAGTCAGATGAAAGGAGAAAAATGTCTCTTGACTGCTGAGATTGGTATTCCTACTAGACTGCAAGTCCCTTGAGAGCTGGAAAGGACAGTTTTAATCATCTTTGAATCCTAAGCCCATATGAAAATATCTGCCCTGAAAAGAGTTGAAAATATTTGATAAAAGAATTAATAAATTTTGCAAGGTCAAAAATCCTTGATAGATGTGAATTATATAAAATATATCAAATATATCACAAGAGAAAGCAAAAGTTATGTGTATATGACTCTGAGATTTGGATATCCATATTGAGGTGCTTATTTCTGATTGTAAACTTGCAATCAAAGCAGTTCAGCTACCTGTGACTGAACATATAACTAGAGTGAGCTCAGCAGAACCAATCTAAGAAAATTCTATAAATAGCAGTGATTTGGATGTTTGGCTCAAAATGTTTTTTGTGACTTCAGAAGGTAGGAAAACGAAGCAGTGTAATACATAATCTTAATAGTTTGTGAAAGAATACTTACATAGACCTGTTTTCAATACATGTGTGTAGAAAGAGTTTCTGTCTGGGGCTCTTAAAATAATCTGCTGCTCCTGCTGCCTTTGCCTAGGGAAGTTGCTCCACCATATCCTATTTGCTTTGCTACACTGCACTGCCATGTCAGATACCAGCCCAATAGTCTAAAAGAAGTTTTGATTTAAAATGTAAACTAGCAAGGAACTTTGTCCTTCAGCACAGAGCACTAGGCTTCCCCAGCTCATGAAGAATATTAAATAAGGCTGCAATAAAATGTTCTTTGCTAATTCTAAATTATTACTTCTTTGTAAGTTACAAAATAATTTTATATACTTGATATCATTTGATTTTCACATCAATAATGGTGGGCACTATTATCAACAATCAAAAGATAAAATGAATATATTAGTAAGCTTTCCATTACTATAATGAAATACCTGAGACAATAAACTTATAAGGAGAAAGGGTTTATTTTGGCTTGTTTCTGGAGGAAACAGTCTGAGTCAAGTGATTTCTTATTTTGGGCCTCTGGCAAGAGTAGCCTCGAATGGCAGGAGTTAGTGGCAGGCCAAACCTCTCACCTATGGAGCTGGGAAGCAGAGAAGAGGAAGGGACCAAGGTTTCACACTCCTCCTCAAGAGTATATACCTGGTGACCTAAGGACCTCCCATAAGGTCCCACCTCCCAATAGCACCACTCTGAGAACCAAGCTTTTAACACATGGGGACCTTCAACATCTCAACTGAAACACTGATACTAAGAGGTCATGTACTTGTCTAATCCAGGGGCTCTGTCTTTTTCCCTGAGAATGAAATTTAATGCTCTAGGTGTCTTAATAACTGTTGAGTAACAACTGCTATTGAGATAAAGGCAGAGTGGGAAGGGGGCTGCACTGCTGACACCAGAAGACCCCTCAGAGAGTGAGTGACATGGGGGCTGGGAGCTGAGTTTCTATTTTGATGAACCCTCTGTATGCAATCACACTTGCACGGCTGGTTGGGGACTCCATAAATACCATCTTGAAAGTGGAAGTAGTTTAAGCTCCAGGATACTACTTCAAAAAAAAAAATCTAGAGACAGAGGATTAAACTGCTATTTAATTGTTGGGGACACGTCCACAATGTAACAAATGCCCTGAGAGAAGCAATTTTGAAAAGAGTGAGTTGGAAACCTTGGGGGAAAGTCAGAATCTTAGTCATAAAATACCTGAACAAGACATAATTATTAGCCCTGAGCTTTATTTTAATGATGTACTATGTCTTAAATATAATACTGACACTTCGCTGAAACATGCCAGCTTCTCAGAATGAACGAAACAAAAAGAAAAGAAGGGCCATTTGTAATGAGTGTGGATCCTTTGCACAACCTATCATTTTAGTCACCTGATGCTCTGGTGCCTCAAGGAGATGACATACATAGTGTGCTGGCATTTGCTATGGGACATCAGCTGATAAAGCTCTGGACTGGCAGTGGTCCCCACTTTGGTCTGTTGCCCAGGTGTGTACCTCAGTGCTTTTGTGGGGTTTTCTGGGGATCATTCCCAGAGTCTTCCATATGCTCATCAAGTACTCAACAACAGAGCTACACCCCAGCCCACAATGCATTTTTATTATGAGAGAATGTTGGGAGGGATGGTGAGTAGCTGGTCCCTGGAATGGGATGGTGAACTAGATTTTTCTCCTTTGGTATCTGGAAGCCTGGGTTCAAATTCAGGCTGACAAATAATTAAATTTTTTGACCCGTCAGTTCCTCATCTGTAAAATAGGGCTGATCCTAGAAACTGTAGACGATTATGATGAGGAATAATTAAGATTCTCTTTGTGAAAATGCCTGGAAAGTAGCAAAAGCTCTTCTGGGGAAGAAAAGATGATTTTAATGGTTAATTTGAATTGTCAACTTGATTGGATCAAGAGATGCCAATGATTAAGAGGCTTCTGAGTATGTCAGTGAGGGTGTGTCTAGTAATGATTAGCATGTGGGATAGCCAACTGAAATGGAGACCCTCCCTAAGTATGAGCAGCAGCGTCCAGTAGGATGATGGATTGGATGGAATAAAAGTTGGAAGAACAAGAAAGCAGCAGCAGATGCAATCTCAATTCTTGAACAGGTTCTTGATTACTGTTGTGATTATCTGAGGATATCCGAACCTTGCTTCTTCATTCTTCCAAAGCAGACTCTGCCAGTGATTCTTCAGGGAGTTTCCAGAAGCCTTCAGTCTTGGACTAAGGTAGAACAATAGATCCCTCTTGTTCTGAGGCTTCAGCCTCTTGGACTGTGCAGTTACTGGTTCTTCCAGCTCTCCAGCCTGCCAACAGCCATTGAAAACTATCCAGCTTCTGGTCACATAAACTACCTAATAAATCCCCCTTTTATAATTATATTTCCTGTTGATTCTGCTCCTCTAGAGAACCTTGACTAATATAATGATAATCTTAAAACCTCCCAGGGAAGATCAAATCTCATGTTATCAACTTAATGGTAATCTGTACAGTATTTTCCTTACTATTAATTACCTGTTTCTTTGCATCATAAGAATATATTCTTCAACCTAAATTTCTTGAGATAATGCAAACTTTGTGATCTGGCTGAGGGGACAAACAATATCATTAGAAGAAGGAAATAGCTTGGTGATATACTTGGGATATTTTAAAATAAAATTAATTAGAATTTTTCAGTGTTTTGGAGAAGGACAAGATAAGTAGAACCCTTTGGGCATTTGAATATTGACTTAGTATGGTTACTTCCAAGAAAGTGTTCATGAGCACCTGAGCTGAGTTCAAGTATTCCTTCCTTGGTTCCACAGCTAGGTCCTTACCCACACTTCTCTCTCTACACAGAGTTCCATCATCATTCTTAGCATTTCATAATATAACTAACTTTTTGTAGGTTTCCTCTCCCCCACTAGATTGACATGAATATTTGCAATAGCAGCTAGAATTCATTCTAGTTTAGAAGGTGCCATTTCATATATTGCCTCTTTTTAATATTTATTTTTTAGTTGTAGTTGGACTCTCTCTCTCTCTCTCTCTCTCTCTCTATATATATATATATATATATATATATATATATATATATATATATTTGTATGTGGTGTTGAGGATCAAACCCAGGGACTCGCAAGTGCTAGGTGAACATTCTACCACTGAGCCACAACCCCAGCCCCTCATCTATTGCTTATTTTTGAGCTTCATAAGAATATTCTAAAGAAGATAGATAATATTCCTGTTGTTATTATTGTTATGCTTACTTTATAGGAGAGGAAGTTCAAGTATGAAGACAAAATCATAGGCTAAGAGAAGATATTTGCAGTGAACTTCTGCTTTGAGGTGACAGATATAATCCAGCATTCATTTACACTCCTTCCTATAAAAACCACAAGAACAAAGCAGGGAAATAGCCAAGGGCAAGAGACAACCACACACTTTTTGAAAATGGAACTAGATATTATATTAATGAAACAAGAATATGATGCTATAGAAAGAAAAAAGAATGAGAAAGGATTCTTAGAAACTTGTATATATGTATATGTATGCAATGGATCAAATCTTTATATGCTGAAATCCTAGCCCCTGATGTTATAGTATAAGGAACTTGGGACTTTAGGTCAGGAGGATAGGGCCTTCATGAAGAGGATTAATGACATTTGAAGAAGAGACATGAGATCGCTTGCTTCTGACTAACTTTCTTTCTTTTTTTTTTAATTTTTTATTGTTGGTTGTTCAAAACATTACATAGTTCTTGATATATTTCACACTTTGCTAACTTTCTTTCTGACTACCTCTTCTCTCCCTCTTTTTCTACTATGTGAGTCTACAATGAGAAGCTGGTCATGACAAACCAGTGTGTGGGCCCTTACCACACAATGGAGCTGCTAGCACTTGGTTTTGAGCTTCCTACCTCCAAAACCCTGAGAAATAAATTTGTTGTTTAGGTGACCCAATTTATGTTATTTTATTATAGCTGCCTGAAATGACTCAGACATTCACTTCATACACATATGAAAGATATGTTTAAATCTTTGGAAAGTAGAAACAGAAAATGTTCCAGAAAGAAAACTTAAAACAAAGAGACAGAAAATATTAATAAGAATATCAAGGCATTTCTAGGATTTGAACATAAGCAGAAATTTCAGAGAGAGCAAGCAAACAAGAGCGCATGCACTGAGATAATGGAAAGAAGGAAATTATCAAGTAACACAAAATAAAATAATTTCCCAAAATTAAATAATTCAAATTTCCAGCTTTAAAGAAGCCCAATCTTACCCTCCCAAGTGTTAGGCATCATAACACAAAAAATAGCAAAAAAGGCACAGACATTACTATGAAAATTTAGAATACTAGGGATGAAGAGAAGAATCTAAAAACTTCTGAGAGGGTAAAAACAGGCCAACTATGAGCACATTGAATGGAAATTGCATTGAACTCTTCAACAACACTGGGTGATGGGCAAAAGAAGAAAAAGTGACAAAGTATGAGGACATAATAATGCTCACTTTGGAATTGACAGAAGATGTCAAAAATGCCTCATAAAAGTGCTGGAGGATGCACCTCACTAAAATAATGGAATAAACCAAGAAAAAAGATGGAATCCAGGAAATAGAGGATCTCACATGGGCAGAAGCAAATGGAATCCCCAGGGTGAAAGTAGGAAGTCCTAGAGTCTCAGACAGAGAGCAATGGAAACAATGAAGAGAACAAACAGTTCAAGCTGGTGCAGGACAAGGGTGATCCAGAAAAGGCAGATAATTTGACATTTATGTGGAAAACATGACTGAGAGAAGTTGGAAAGTTAAGGGAGGATTCAATGAAAAGAAAGCATATGAAGCAATGAGGCAGTTATTAATTATAGAAACAACAAAAGTTGTGTTTAAAAAAGGAAATACAATAGCAATAATAATGACCCGAGGAATGATCAATATTTATATAATCATAACACTCTAAATTGTAATACCTTAAAGAAGAAACTAGTTATAATTTCATTGGGAGGATGAGGTAATCATGTAAGAATGCTAAATCCTTATCTTCCATGTAGGAAATCAATAATAATAACATAAATGATCCTATTATTTAGAAATATGGAGACAAATGTTACGATAAACAGCTAAAAGTATATAAAATGATTTATTCTCAGGAGAAGAACTCAGGAATGGGATGATGGGCAAAGGATTTCTAATTTACATTTTATTAAGCTTTGTAATATGCAACTGTTTAGTATCATTCCTGCAAATATATAAGAGAAAAATGACTCACTAGAAAATAAATATTCACAGGGGAGGAAATTCAAAAGTCCAATTATTTACGGGTTAAAAAGTTGCTCAATTTTACAAGTAACCAGAAAGGAAATTGCAAATTAAACAACTATAGGGTACTATTTCATATCCACTGAAATGGTAAAAGCCTAATTTTGACAACGACAAATGTTGACAAGAATGTGGGGAAATCAGAACCATGTCCTGTTTGTGAGCATGTAAGTTGTAACATCTCTTTTGGAGAATAATTGGGCAATATCTTATAAAGAGAAAGATGAGCATATTCCATGACCCACCAGTCTCAGTTCCAGGTACGCACTGTCAGTCTAGATTGATTTTCTCCAGACTTCCCCCAAGACTCATTCAGAGCAGGTAGGTGGGTAGAGGACTTAGGAAACCTGGATCTTCCCAGCTTCTGCTTTAGAATTTATGGTATGGGAAGACTGAAAAGAAGGTTGGCATTCTGCATTGAAGAAACTTTTGAACGTGTGTGCAAGGCTGTGTATATTGTTTTTAACAGCTATAATTTAGAAACTATAGGAAGTTATTAAAAATTAATTGAAGATTTTAAGGTCTTAAAATAAACTTGTTATACAGCTATGCAAACATGAATTCAGTAGACAATAGGATGGGGACTGAGTTCTGTTTTGTGTATAGCTCTCACTGAGGAGCCCAGTGAGGTATACAATTTTTGTGTGTACCACACTGATTTGGGATCCTATAGGATTTTCAGTTTAGAATTCTTTAAAGTAGATCAAAAAGTTATAGACCCTTGGAAAGTAATATGAAAGAATACCAAATACCTCTATTTTGGCTCTGTCTTATATTTCTCTAAATTTGAGAGCAATTTTAAAAGCAGTTTTGTATTAATAAGTTTATTCAAAATATCCATCTGTTTGCTTTAGAAATATCATCTGTTTGCTTTAGAAATTTCATAGGATTTTGTAATACTTAACAAAATTAAATGATGTAATAGATACTGAGATCACAAATATGTTTATGAATATACACAACTAATTCTTGATGGATTGTGCCACCCACCGGGAAGAGTAAAAATGAATGGGTATAGTAGCCTGACCTTCAATAGTGTTTTGCACATTGACAACAATTTTACAGAGGTATAATTTACAGAGGGAATGTGGTGAATCTGATAAATTAGTAAATTAGAAATTGGTTATAATATCTTTTATGTTTTCATCTCTCTGAGTAAAACTACAAATAAGAACCATGAATTTTTGACAATTGAGTTAATAAAAAATATACTTTCTCTAAAGTACAAGGAGGCTTGTGTAACTTTACAGATATAAAGGATTTTAAACAAATCTCCATTTTATGCCATATGACAGAGTAGCAGTAGCGGTATTCATAATCGCTTAGAGAAGAAGATAATGTTTTATGTGTCACTGGAGAAAAGTGTAAAACAAATATTTTACAATTTTTTGCTAGTTCATTTATTGTTTTGATTTGACTCAAATAACCTTTTCTTGTTATTGTAATCGACTTCCTAGTGCATCTTTTCAAATCGCGTGGGCAGAAACACAAAACTTTATATGCATGAATAATATAAGTTGATGTAGCAATATATTTTCTTTGTTTTCACATTTACACATCCAACACAAATCCTAATAAAACTAGACTGGAATATATTACAATTTCATTTGGTTAGGATTCAGTTACTGACTGAGTGAATAAATATACATGATTTAAATTAAGAATGTGCAGTCCATTACTTACATGCCACCTCTTCTACTTTTTGACTTTTGCACTTACCATGTTTTATTAACATTTTGAAGTTGAAAACATGAGTAGAGTGAAAATCCTACCACAAAGTTGGGGCTAGGGGTTTCTTATATGTTGGAATATGAAAGTCCTGGGAGCAACGGTAGAGAAAATTGTTCTCAAATGCACTGGCTGTGATTGCTGTGTCAGTGGTGTTCTTAGCTTTCCATTGTCAATAATAGGTGTTGATGGTCTAGTTCAGTGTATCTCAAAGGTGGTCAGCAGACCACTGAATTGAATCCATATTCAGTGCTTATGTAAAATGCCCACCCTAGGCTTACCATACACCTCTTAAATTTACTTTTTTGGAGGGTCAAAAAAATCTGCATTTTATTAAGGACCCACAAATACACATTTTAGATTAACCTTCATATTGATTCTAACACAAAATGAATTTTGACATAATCTGCTCCACTAGTGCAAATGGTATGAATGTGATGTTCATCATGTTCCTCCTGCATCACCCATTTATGACTCCCTGACTTCAGGTTTGTCTAGGTGGCTTGTCTTCAGGGTTACTGCAGCCTTCATCCCTGAGAAGCCTGAGCCCCTGATTTCTGTGACATTTAGAAACTGGGATTGCTGTGCTTGCCCACTGACAGTCACAAATGGGCATGGGGGTACCGAGAGATGTTCCAGCAGATATCCCAGACATGAATTGATGTCTTTGATATTAGGTGGGAGTTCTCTTCCTTGTGATGTTCAGTGTTGATTTTTGTGGCCATTAAGGTAGCGCAGTTGTATACATTAATGGCCTACTGGCATAAGGAGTCCAATATGACTAAGAGGCAATCATTGCTTTGAGTTTATTTGGAATTTTAGTGCATCCTTTTGGTGGTACTGTTCCTCTTCTTAAATCAGGACCTCTAGATTCACAGACTTTAAATATATGGGGATGGAAAGCCCATAGTTTTCAAGTGAGTGGGGCTATCCTTACTTTTCTATTTCTTGATACCTACTTGAAGATATTGAGGATATTGCACCATGTAATATAACTCAGTTGAGGGATTTTACCCAAACGTGGGATATTCAGTGAGTCCTTGGATAGTGATGCTGGCTAAGAAACTGTGGGCCTGAAAGCCACAGCCAAACTGTATCATTCCTCATCAGAATGCATTGTTGCCCTTTCCAGGATGGGAGAAGTCTGAGGCAAGAAATTTGGAAAGGAGTAGTGAGTTGATCTTTTTGAGGCATAAGTACATTTTCCTTGAAAGGGAAAAATCTCAGTGAGGCACCATTACTTTTATCACAAGAGATCTACTGGCCTTTGCTTTCAGGGAACAGATTAGTTCAGATTTAATACAAAGAACTGAACTTGACTATATTTATAAATCAATTTATTGATTGCATGCAGGCTATTTGATTAAACCTGAAATCTGACTGTATATACAAATTAGTTGAATTTGTAGTTATTTTATGTTCAGTTTGAGTAAACACCAACTAGATCAGCTAACTTAAATAAGCACCTTAGATATTGGATGTCAGCAAATTAATGGGGAAAAAGTGGTCAAATCATTTTGGCTGTGTTAACTTATCCTTTAAAAATTTAGCTGTCATTCACGATGAAAAGGTTCAGAAACAAGGCTACAGAGCGATTGCATTGACAAACAAGGATTCCTTTTTGATTTTGAAAAGTATACTTTATAGACTACTTTTTCAAGAAATTTATCAGTCTATAGGAGGAAATAATTACTCACTTTATTTTTTCCAAGTAGTTACTTAAAATTTCAAAATATAGAATACATATATAGAGAGTTATGGAATCTCAGAATTGTGAAGACTCAGTCCTCAACTATTTCTCCTTTTTAGTAAAGGAATTTCTTTTTCTATCTTGTTTTGAGATAGGGTCTCATTATATTGCCTGAATCCTACCTCAGCCTCCTGAATAGCTGGAATGTCTGGTGTGCACCATGACATCCAATTCAGGAACCTCTTTATGATAGGCTGAGGATCAAAGAGCTTCAACTAGTTATGTGATTGGAAAGACACAGAATTTACGTAATTGTTCACAAGATAGTCTACTTAATTTCTTTTAAATCTTTTTTAAACATTGTAAGATTCATATATATTTATAATAGAAAAACCAGACTCAAAAATAGAAAGTAAGGGCTGGGGTTGTAGTTCAGCGGTAGAACCCTTGCATAGCATGTGTGACATGCTGGTTAGATACTCAGCAACACATATAAATAAATAAATAAAACAAAGGTCCATTGACAACTTAAAAAATAGAAAGTAAAATAGTTATTTAACTTCTCTATTTAAAAACTACTGTTAACGTTTTGTTTTCTTTTCAGTATTTCAATAGGTTTAATCGTCCTTCAAAGTAGTTGTAATACTGATATATACTGTCTTATATAATTGTAATACTGATATATATATATATATATATATATATATTGCTGTTTTTTACTTAAATTATACTAAAAACATTCTTATGCTATTACAGATACCTTTAGAGCATTTTTTTTTTTTTGTACAAGGCATTCTGTCTTGTGGTTCAACCACAACTTACTTTCTCATTTTTTCATGGCTAGAAAATTAGATTGTTTCTGTAGATTAGAATGAAGGATAACAGTGAGTTTACCTATATATGCTTAAAAAAACCAAAATTGATTCTGAAAGTTATCCTATAACATTGGGACATGAGGGAAAACTATGTCTTTACTCATTTAGGAATCCTAATGAGATTTATCCTTTGTTCTCAGTTTGAATGTAATTCTCCTTGATCATATAAATGCAGATATGAATTGGATAATTCCATTTCCTCTGATGTCAATACATACTTTAAAAGTATAGGTACTGTGTTGGGGTTGTGGCTCAGTGGTACGTAGAGCGCTTGCCTGTCATATACGAGGCATTGGGTTCCATCCTCAGCCCTACATAAAAATAAATAATATATAAAATGAAGTTAAAAATAATTTTGTTTGAAAAGAAAGCATAGGTACTTCAATTTTTTGTTATTCTTGCTTTGAAGAGTCAACATATTCTCTAATTTGCACTTTGTATGTGCATGCATATATGTGTAGATGTATAGACACATTATATACATGTGTGTTTTATTAAGCTTTTAAAATCTGTTAGATGTTTTTCCATTCAATTTGGAATATTTACAGCCATACTTCTCACCATTCCCCCAATTTTTTTTTTATTCAAATACATCTCTTTTCTCACAGGGCTCTAATTATGTATTAGAGCTGTTCTTACTGTTCTATAGTTCACTCATATTTTTTTCATGTTTATAGGCATTTACTTCTTCAAGACAGGGCAATAATTTCTACTGCCCTCTCTTCAGGTTCGCTGATTTTTCTACTGAGGTGTTTAATCTATTGTTAGGTCATGTAGTTACATTTTTATTTCAAACACTCTAGTTTTTATTATATAATTTCTGTTTCTATTTATAATTCCTATATTTTCTAATATTTTTCCCAAGGACACTTATTATGCCAATCTTTTAAAAATATATAATTGTATTTTAAAAATTATTAAAACATAATTTTCTATATTTCTGCCGTCTCTGGGTCTGTTTATATTAACTAATTTTTTTCCTCCTGGTTTTAGGTCAGTAATTCTTATATCTAGTCATTTTTTATTGTAAGCTAGACGTTATAGATGCTCTATTAGTGAGACTTTAGATTTTATTTTATTTTTTCTTTTAAAACAACTGAGTTTTTATTTCCTCATGCAGTCAATTTTCGGGTGAATACACTTGTTTCTCTTCTTGGTTGTTTTTAAGCTTTGTGGCAACATATTTATAGTAGTCCTTTCTGTAGGGGTATAATAGCATGTGGTCTTTCTGGGATCCCAAAATGCCTATAGTGTTCCTTGAAGTCTCTAAACTTGAAGTTCTCTTGAAGTTCCAGTGTCTAAACTTGTTTGAAGCCCAACATCTCTCAGTGCTCTCAAGCCTCTAGAGTCTCTAACTCACGTCTCCTCGGTAGCTATTTTTTGCTAGGGTTCAAAAAGTCTTATACTCACCATTTTTGCTTAGTAATGAATTAAATTCTTGAGAAGGTCCCATGCACATTTAGAATCCCTTCTCTGTGTAGCTTCCTGCCAGTCTGGCTGGGCACAAAATCACGAGCCACCACACAGCTTGTAGATTCAAACAGCAACTCTTTATTCCCGAACTCACACCAGCCGTCTACAATCACGTTCTGGGGAAATCCACGTTCTCTGCCCAAATCCACCTCCACTGGGCTTCTGTCTCCCAAAATATATTGTCTGAATCCCGTGAGAACTCAAGGGGAACTCAGGCAGCAGGATACGCCCTATTCCCAGCAGGAATAATCTTAAACCTTAAACCTGGAACCTAAACTGGGAACGCCCTAAACACGATTATCTTAAAACCGGGAACACCCTAATCTGCCTTGGTCCTTGAGCAAGGTCACGTACATTCAATGTCACTGCAACATGGGGTACGCTGGCAAGGAAATTGTCATACCTACTTGGCTAATGGCTCCCAGCATCTCCCCCCTTCTGATTAATTAAACAACAAGCAATGTGGCTTAAGGACCGTGCCTGGTAGGTTGTCCAATTCAACATATGGTTCTTACCCGTCATCGGAAAACTGACCTTTAGGCGTCAGCCTCCTGTCTTAGGTTGATACCACTGCAATTGGATCATACCCGTCACTGACTACCGGTCCAGCATAAGCCATTGGCCCCCAAATTTTAGACCATCACTAGCAAAAGGGAGGAGGATACAGAAATGCCACGACACCAAGCCAATTGACGGCTCCTTGGGAAAAATTGCATCACTGGTGACACCATCAGCAAAGATATGCCAGCAATACCACAATTCGCTGCACCAAACGATAGTTACATAGTCCAGGCAAGTTCTGCAAGCAGTTCAAAGCAGAGGAATCTATCAATATGTCCATTTCCTCCCAAAATCCGTTTCCTCCCAAAGTAAGTTGACTCTTTGATTGAGCATTACTTGTTGAGTTCTTCACCGGCACTGGGATGGAGATAGGAATTCTGGCAATGATGCTAAAGAGACATTATCCTGAAAAGAATTATTAAATATAATGAAAAGGAAAGGTGAAAGTAAACAAACAGATCTGTTAACCTACTTTAAAAAAAATCCTTAACAGCTTTTTACCTAATTTAAATTAGTAAACAGATCTGTTAACCACCTTTAAAAACAATCCTTAACAGCTGTTTACATAATTTAAATTAAACCATTTAAATCACGTGAATAAAAAAAATAATAATAATTCGGATCCATTTTTTCATGAGCGCTCCTCATATAAGAAATATGGACATACGCACATACAGACATACAACACAAAACACAAGAGTGTACACAAACGTACAACACATAAGAAAATAGTAAAGGCCTTGTAGCTTTACCTAGGTGAAATCTCCATTGCAATGTTTAAAAACTCCACAGTCAAAAAATAAAACTGATCAGAAAAACATTAACCTAGGTTTGTATGAGCTCAAAAAATAAAAATAGAACCTTATGATGTGGAAAAATGCAATAATAAAATAGCTATTGAAAAAAGCATCCTGGTTAATCACTGTCGCAGATGTAAGAATGGCCAAGCTGGAGCTCTGGATATCAGCTGTTATGGATTTGAGTCAAATCATCTTCTTTTCGATCTGTAGAAACTGTTTTAGTTAATCTCTCTGGAATCCAAATGGGCTGCTGTTCTCCCTGTGGAAAAACACAAACAGACCCCCGACTCCAGACAATCACTGGGTCAGGACCTTTCCATTATCCTGTTAGAATATCTTTCCAAAGTACTTTAGGCTTATGTACATTTTTTGGATACATATGCCTTTCCGCAGCACTAAGTCCTGATGAATCCAAATTTAAAAAGTTTAGAGTAAAAAGCGTTATTTTAAGTTTATCTTTGGGGGATATATACCCCCTTCCAATTCCCTCTTTTTGCTTTAATAAGTATATGTCTGTATCTAATAGTTGTCTTAGCTTTTTGCATTTTCTATCTGTGTAATACCTTACTTGACATTTTCAACCATTTTCTATCTTATTTCTATCTTCTAGTTTTTTCCTAAGGTTTGTATTTTTACCCTTAGTTGCTTATTTTCCTCCTAGTTTTTTTTTTCTATTTTGTGGGTTTAAAATTCTTGTCTTCCTACATTTTTTTATCTTTCTACATCTTCTTTATCTTTTTTCTTTTTAACTTTCTATACTTCTGTCTTTAAAGTTTTTCACTTTAAATTTTTAATCTTCTTTATCTAAATATCTTTTATCCTATTATCTTCCCATTTTTTTAAAGTAATGCCTTTAAGATTAAGCTGCTTTCCTCCATCATGAAGGCATTTTAACCACCTTCAATTTAACCTTTTCAAGCCTTTTAATTATCATCTATACTGTACTTTTAAATGTACTTTTTCACCACCTACAGCTTCACTCTTTTAAACGAGGCTTAGATTTTGTTTAAATCGCTTCAATGTTAGTTTACATGGCTGCCTTTCAACCAAAGGCTTTTTTTTAAACTCCATTGAGAAGCTTTGTCTCAATCTGCCATGTACAAATATCTTTTTCTTCTTTCTTCCTTTCTCAAGCTTTTAAATTAAGTCTAGTTTCCTCAAATTCTTTTTAAATGGCATTTTACAACTTTTTACTTTACCACACAGATTATATCATCTAGAATCATTTCTTTTTCCTTTAACCTTTTATATTAAAATATATTCCCACATCTTGAATCTTTTTATCTCTTTTTTAACTGTTAACCCTTTTTATAAATTTACATTCTGAAACAACTCTTATAAAATTTCTGATTTAGACAAATTACTCCACTTTAATAAGATGAAAGACTTTCATGTTTTTTTATGATACTATAATACTATAATTGAAACCCAACTGAAAATTTTTCTAGTCTTTGTATATAAATTACACATAATAGAATCTTAACTCTTAGTAACCTTGTTTCAGCAAAGACACAGACACAAAGCAATATTAAACTTTTTTTCCATTTACCAATTTAGGAAAACACACATAATGTTTAAATATATTACCTTATGGAACTTAATAAGTAAAGAGTACTTGATTTCATATTTAGTGGTTGATATTTTAACACTTTAGCTTTGTAAATTAATCAGATGTCTGTAAAAACCAAGATCTTAGACAAATGTAGTAAACAGAATTAGCCATCTCTTTCTTGTTGAAGAAAAATCCTTCTATAGGATACCATGATGGTCCCATTGATATACTTAATAACTCGTCTTTAAAAGCCATGGGCTACATTTTTGTATTGTATCAACATATGCCTTAACTGTTTTTGGTCTTACTGGGGTGCCTCTTTCCTCTAACAATTTCTCTTCCTCGGAGGCAAACAACTTCAAACCTTGAGTCAACCGTTTTCCCCAGTTTGCCTGAGAAAGTTCTAGGAACAGGCAACTTGAAATAAAAACAAAATAAATCAAAACAGGAACACATTGTTTTTTGAATTGATCACCCATTCTCTCGCCTTCCCTCAGGGGCGAGCAATTTCACTTACCTCCAAGCTTTAGAAGTTCCCTGTACGGGCCACCAAATGCTACAGTCTGGCTGGGCACAAATGCCGCAGTCTGGCTGGGCACACAATCACGAGCCACCACACAGCTTGTAGATTCAAACAGCAACTCTTTATTCCCGAACTCACACCAGCCGTCTACAATCACGTTCTGGGGAAATCCACGTTCTCTGCCCAAATCCACCTCCACTGGGCTTCTATCTCCAAAATATATTGTCTGAATCCCGTGAGAACTCAAGGGGAACTCAGGCAGCAGGATACGCCCTATTCCCAGCAGGAATAATCTTAAACCTTAAACCTGGAACCTAAACTGGGAACGCCCTAAACACGATTATCTTAAAACCGGGAACACCCTAATCTGCCTTGGTCCTTGAGCAAGGTCACGTACATTCAATGTCACTGCAACATGGGGTACGCTGGCAAGGAAATTGTCATACCTACTTGGCTAATGGCTCCCAGCAGCTTCCTTTTGACAAATTCTAGTTAAACAGCAGCCAAAACCCTCCTCTCTCAGTGAAGCTGCTGCATGGTCTGTCTCCTTGCACTGTGTACCAGAAAGTCATCTAGACAGAAAACTGGGATGATTGTGGGACTCACTTTGTGTGTTTTCCTTTTTCAATGGGTCCCAGTTCTGTACTACTGTATTCTAGTAACTGAAGAGAGTTGCTTCATGTGACTCATACCGTTTTATAGTTGTTTACAACGGGGCAGGCTAGTCTAATTACAACTGGATATGGGCAGTTGCATCTGGAAATCAAAACCAGTTACAATTTATGAATGTAATTGCATTTTTTTTTGTGAAAACAGTGAAATATTTTTGATCTGTACTCTGGCTTAGGAGAGGCTAGAACTTGGGTGGCAGATACCCATGGAGGAACTGAAAGCAATCTGAGGAATTAAGACCAAGAATTCATAAAAGATATCAAGTTCTCACCCCTTTTGAAAGAACAAAGCAAAAATAAGGATCTTCCAAAACTTATTGGGAAGAAATGTGATTCACATGTACTATAAAGCTGGGCTTTGTGCGTTAATATCCTAAGGGGCAGGAAGGCCTTCAGCAATTTGGGAGTTATATTTTCTGACAGAACTCAGCATTTAACCATATGGTAGTTGCTGGATTTGTATGTCAAACTCCTGACCATAAACAAAATAGAGAAGAAAGATCCAGTATATGCAGGCTACCATTTGAGGGCCAATAGATAAGGTATCACAAAGTGTGGCTTGGAAAATAAGATAACTGGTTGGTACAAGATCAGGGGTGGCGGGGCGGGGGGAAGCAGTTTACAGATGTGTATACCTAAAGAATACAGACTGAGGTGAGTTCTCATTAATTGCAACCTTACCTTCCCTAATTTTCACAGTTGATGGAACTGATCTATAGAGAGGAAAAGATGGAGATGAAATTGATGAAGCTGAGGGAGCAAGATAGAACAAGAATGGTAAGCCAGGTACCAGCTCAGATCTTGAGTTGGAGTTAATGCAAGAATAATTTAGGTTCCACTTCCTCACCCTACCACCAAGCTAACAGCATGTGAGATGAATAGGGAAAGGGGGGAAGAGCAGGCTCTCTCACCATTGAGGAGATGGGCCCAAGCCAGCCAGGCTTTTGAATAGATATTATTCCCACATTTGTGATTCCCTTCTGAGGAGTTGTTCTCTCTTACATTTGTAAATACACAGGCATTTATTTACCTCCTGCCCTTGAAAAGGCATTAGTGTAAATGGGATGAATCAGGAAAAAAGAAAAAAATTAAACTTCTAGGCCTCCAGAGATGAAAACATCCATTGGTCAGATTTATTTTTGTTAAAGGTAGCCATCTTGTTGCAGATTGTCACACAGAATGATTCAAAAAATAAATGTTTGGAAATAAGTAGGAGCGATGAGCTAGCTATTCTGGGTCCAAAGAGGAGAAGCTCAGGGAATGCATTATGTTCTTTCACCAAAAGTAAAGCAATTTGGGGCTTCGGCCTGAGGAGGAGCCTATGCCACAAATAAGTAAAGGATTCTTCTCTTCCTCTCTTTAGGGAAGATTCCTCAGGGGAGATTGTAGCAAGAGCACAGAAATCTTAATCCCCAGAATTCCAGACTGAAATTGTAGGGCTGCTTTGTGTCCCAGAGGTAGTGGACCATGGCAGGCACAGGCATTTGTCAAGATAGTGGTTCTCTGAGCGGTGGATGAGCAGTAGGCAGACCAGCAGGCTGGAGAAAGCTGTGTGGGGAGCCCTGTTCCCTCTTTTGATTGCACTCACCAAGATCACAGTATTCATGAGTGTGATTGTTTTCCCCTGGAAAATACTGCAGGGTCAAACTGAGGTGGCAGAGCCAGAGAGGAATGGAAAAAAACAGGTCAGGAATATGCAGAACACCTAGGCAGGGTTCTAGACTCACACGGAAGTGGAACCTAGGGAGTCAGCTTGATGACTCTTTGAGGGTCAAGGAGGCCCAAGAGATACCTGGTTTATGATGGGTATAATTTTAATAGGATTTCTGAAGTTTACTTATTTTTTTCTTTTAGTAAACAATATAGAATATTAGCACCCTAAACCCTCTTTTGGGTCTTTAAACCTCAATAATTATCTCTTTGGATTCTCTACTCTCAACGTGATTGAAGAGATATGATATTTTAAGGAGGGAGTTCTCAGGGTAAGTTTTTTCCTAATTTAGATCAAGATAGGCAACTAGAAAGACAAAGTATGGGCTATGTTGTCTTATTTTTGTAATAAATTTCACATTTATATAATAATCATGGGTTTAAGATTTATTACTAATAAAAGTGATTTGAAAAACAATAACAATAACAAAAGCATTGTTAATGAAGATTATTGTTCATTACTTTATCTATAGTACCCTGTATAACATTGTACTTGAGAACATTATTTAAATGTTCAATGCCCAGAAATATATTTTAACGTTAAGAAAATTAATGCTTTCTCTTGGAGATAATTTAAATGAAATGTCTTATACTTCCTTTCTGTCCTGATTCAATGAATGCTCAGAGTTAAATTTGTTGACTAGCTGTAATAACATTATACACCTCATTATATAGTGTCTGCTACTTATAATTTTAAATTTTTACTTTTCCACTTTATTAAGCTTATCTAAATAAGCTTTGATGCAAATCACCACAAATACCAATTATTATTATAATCCATTCCTTTGGGAGATAAGTAAATTTGGTAAATTAAATTACTATTAATTCCATTAATATCTTATGGATTAACATATCACATACTCTTCACCATAATAGCTTAGAGTTCCACACTTGACATAAAACTAACGTAATTATGTTGATAATCAATTTTGACCTCATGTGTTTTCTAACTTTTCTTTGGTTACAGAACAAAAAATCAAATACGTGAAAGAAAATATGGAAAACATTGGTATTTTCATTTGCCTATGTATACAATTTATTGATTGCTTTATTTTCCCTTTATTTCTTTTCATTCTGATGGTTTCTATGTAAAATGAAAAATTACATTTTCCATTTACCTCTTTTTTCCCCCTTGTCCAAAATGGATGCATCTGGGCTGTTATACTTAGTTCAAGAGTAATTATTCTTCAGTGCAAGGTGACAATTTAATCTATTTTATTATGAGCTGAATCAAATTTCCCAGGCAGTGTATTTATTTGGGGGCTTAATGCACTCCATTGACTGCCAGGGTAAGACTCTATAGTTAATTTATTCCTTTTGAGGAATTGCACGTCTGCAATGGTTTGGGTTTGCACTGAAATGCTCCTTTAGGAAAGGGTAATGTGGGATGAGTTTTTAAGATAAGATAGATTCACAGAGCTGGAGTTTCATTGTAACATCAATTAGAATGAAAAGTATTATATAAGCCAGGGTTATTTGCATAGCTCCCAGTGACAAGTACAAGCTCTATTCTGAATTCTCTTTCTTGGTTTGTTTAGCTGGCTTCCCTTCAGGGAATGAACAAGAGTTGAGACTAGATTTAGTGTAGGAATCCCTGAATGAGATGGTAAAATCTGGAATACTTAAAAAAAGAAAGAAAAAAATGAACAGAAAAGTAATTTTCCTTGTTTAAGACTCTTCTGAATGAGGAAAGATATGCATAAAACAAACAAATAGATTGCAGGATGCTGTAAGTTAACCATCCAAGAAAGATGCTTCAAAGAATCCCCTAATTTTGAATATTACTGCTTAGTTGTGGAAATGCTTGCACAGAATTTTTTGTGTCTGCATCTACCATTGGTGGGATGAGGATTTGTGGGACAGATTGAATGTAGTTCTAATTCCAGAGTCCATCAGATTTCCAAACTTGCACATTGGTTATTATATGCCTTCTAATAATCTATCAGCAATAAAGCTCACTGACACCATTCATATAACCAGTTGTTTGTTCTACAAACATCTTTGTCCCCCTTCACTGGCACACTCCTCTGATTAGGATCCTAATCTTACATGTCATGGACTCTTCACCAACTGTCATAATGGTAGCACAGGTATCTCCAGCATTTTTTTGGGCAAAATAATTTATTAATTCTACTACTTAGCATATTAATTAGAGCTCATTACAGTGGCCTTTCCCAGCTTACCTACTGTTGCAAATAAAAGTTCAATATGGGACCCCAAATTCAAACTTAGCCTCCAATGACCCTGAATTAAATACAAAGTTGAACTACTTAGCTGAATATAAACATAAATTTACACCCTTATGAAAGCTTCACAAAGTAGAGAAAGGAGACAATGGAGTCTATTTTGTTTCATACCTGGAACTAGCTGGGTTTCCTTTCATCCTACTGATCCTGAAGGTAACTGTGAGAGAGAACAGTGCATCAGACCTGGAGCTGGGTTTAAACCCAGCTCTGAGACTCATTATTCAGGTGACCTTTGTTATATCATTCAAACTTTCTGAGTCTCAGTGTCCTGATTGTGGAGGTTCAAATTCTTTTAGCATTGGGTGGCTGGGAAGGATTAAATGTGTACAAGTTTTTGTAAACTATAATGTGTGCTAGTCATATGAAGAATATTAATAATTATTACATAATGCCATAATTTATCTCTTATAAGATATTCTGATAAAATTTGGGAGAGCAACCGATCAGATTTATTTCTTTCAAAGGTGTCCTGGGTGCATATAGTGGTAAATAAGTAATGATGATAATAAATAAATCCAGGAATTAAGTATTTATGTATAATACTTTACAACTTCATTTGGTGGAACATCTTTCATGCCAACTATCTCCCCAAACAGATTACATTCAATAAAGACTTACAGTGATAAGCAATAAATACTAGCAGTGAGAGACAGACATTGAGATAAACAGGCAGGGGGAAAGTGCTTTTCAGCTAAATTCTGAAAAGAAATGAAGAATTTAGGGGTGAAGAGACCCAGGAGAGATGTCACAATAGGCTGACTCTACTGGAGATCAAGTTCTCACCCTCAATTTTCTTAGAGAAAGGCCTGAGGCAGAAAATACCAAGGTCTTGAACCTTTGCCTGGGTCATCTCACAGGCAGCGGGTCTTCACTCTGGGAAAAAAAAAGATATTAAGTCTGAGAATGGTGAATTTCAACTTCATGGAGACTGAGAAACAGGGAAATAGGAAAGGCTTTTTGTAAATGTCTGTCCTCTGATCTACATGGACCAGAAGAGAACTACATTTTGGCATTTTATTGTCTGTAATCCATCTAACACATGCAGCTGCAAAGTTCATCACTGAAAATCAGCTGGAAATCTGATTTTAAGTCGAGAGTAAGGATTTTTTCAAATTAATTCAGAACAAACTAATTCCTTCCTATTTTTCTTTTTCTTTTGGTGCACTGGCATTAAACCCAGGGCCTCTACCATTGAGTCATATCCCAAGCCTCTGAAATAAACTGATTTCTAAATCTGCCAAACATTTGCCTTTTGCTCAGTTTCAGCAATACATAGAAATGCTTTTTTAAAAATGTTTATTTTATTTTTTAGGTGCCATGTGTATAACATAAACTCTTTGAGTAATGAATTATGTTATATGTGTGCATGTGGGTGTTTTCAAGTAGGAAATGATGATATTTAGAAGAAAAACAAAGAAGGAAATAACATGTTATTAAGGGCTACTTTTATAGAAATGAGTTTTATTCTGGTCTGATTTTTGACCCTTCCTCATTCAGAGGATTTAAATTTTCATTGATTGACACTCCCCCCCTTCACCCCCACAACAACTTTGCAAAGACAAAAGAGGACATGTTCATAAATTTTCATTATGTAATTTTTAGATTAAAGTAAATTTTTAAAATAAATACATAAAATAATGAAGAAAAAGTCATTATAGGAATATCTACATGATTTAATTGAAATATGCTTTCTTTATAAAGATAACTACATTTATTTTCATGAAAGAATTAGTCATCTCTTCTAATCTGCAATTTTACTTTCCAGTATTTCAGTTATATGCAGTCAACTAAAGCCTAAAATAAAAATGAAAATTTTCAAAAATATACAGTTCATAATTTTTTCAATGGCATATCATTCTGAGTAGCATAATGAATTTCATTTCTTTCTGTTTTTTTTTTCAGACAAAATGTTAATTTTCCTTTTGTCTAGAGTATCCACACTCTATACACTACCTTCCCATTAATCAGTTACTGTCTTTGTTATCAGATAGACCGTCATGGTATTGCAGTGTTTATGTTCAAGAAACTCTAACAGTGTAATACTACATTATAATACCTATGTCATTTAACTCCCTTCATTTCATCACATAGATATAGTATCATTTTTCCTCATCACAAGAAGTATGAATATAGCATAATAAGATATTCTGAAAGAGGAAGACAGGATCACAGTCACATAATTTACATCACAGCATATTATTATAATTGTTGTATTTCATTTTTATTTTTGTTAATCTTGTTCTGTGCCAAATTTGGGAATTAAATTTTGTCATAGGTATGTATAAATACAATGTGTGTGTGTGTGTGTGTGTGTGTGTGTGTGTGTATATATATATATATACTAGCATGTATAGAATTCAGTACTATGGTTGATTTTAGGCCTCTCCTGGGAGTCTTGAAATGTGAAATGTGTGTGTCCCTCACGGATGAGGGAATTAAATTCTTAATGTCCTTTTTTTCTTCTCATTTAAGAGGATGTAGGTTTATTTTCATTTAAGATCCCCACGTTAAACTACTTATTTCAACTTTAATAACATTGATACACTAAATTCTATCAAAGCACAATGGATTAAAGTTCAAGGCCAACATGTAGTTGAGGTTGTTAAAAGTGCCCAGTATGAACACCTGACTAATGCTTGAATTAGAGTAGATGATCATTTTGTTAGAGAGAGAGAGAAAGAGAGAGAGAGAGAGAGAGAGAGAGAGAGAGAGAGAGAGAGAGAGATAATATTCTCTCTAAATAAAATTAGGACAAAACCCAGTTTATTTATTTATGAATTTATAGATTATTTATTTATTTTATTGTTCTAATTAGCTACTCGTGACAGTAGAATGCATTCTGACACACCAGATTATTTATTTTAATGATAAATCAACTAGTGTCACTAATGCTTTTCAACCACTGTGCTCATCAACACAAGTTCTATGTACAATGGTATATGCACAGGGAATCAATGCCTTTAAAAAATTGTTAGTCTGTAAACAAGTCTGGATGGCGCCTGGCATTTTGTCAGAGGGAGTGGTTTGTGAAGTAACGCCAGGGAGCCATTAAGTGTGGAGATTCCTTATTGGTTGACTGATGTATCTAGTTTATGCTAATTAGATAAGCTGTGTGGAATGTATAAATACCTCTGTTGTCCTACAATAAAAGGCTCCCTCTCCTGCTGTATCAACGTACACAAGTTGTTCGTCACCCCTGGTTAGTTTGCTGCATCCGGACTCCGGCAGGCAGATGGTGGCCCTTTTCGGGGAGCCCCGGGACACACTCGGGGGTAAGTGACGAAAAAAAAAAGCTGCCCGTCCCTAGATAGGACGGGAGCAAATCTGCTCGTCCCTAGGCAGATAGGGTGAGAGGAAAAATGGCCATTTCGAGAAAATGGAGAAGATTGATACAGTATGTTTGTGTCTTGTTTTGTCTTGAAATGTTGTATTGTCTTTGTGACGAAAATATAGAAGGGGTATTAAGTAAATTACTAAGGGAAGAAGGCACCCCAGTGGAACCAAGAATAGTTAGGGCATGTGTTGATAAGAGCCCAGAAACTCTAGTCAGAAAGAAAAAGAAAGTTCAGAAGAAGAAGGATTATCAGAAAAAAAGTTGCAGCAAAAGGCTATTACTGAATACTTTTCGTTACTGGAGGGTGCATGAATCGGAGCGGAGGGGGCCAGGTGCGCAAGCCGGTCATGGCGCAGCAAGGGCAACCGGCTCTTCCCCGCCCCCGCCCGGAGCCAGACGCCACTGAGAGAGCCCAAATCCAAACCTGTGCCTGGAAGCAGTTTGAGCCCCAGACTCTCCCCGGGGCCATCTGGGGCTGCCCGAGGACGCTGCAGCTGGGCGGAGGACACACATGGTGTCCCTGAAGTTTGATCATTTCCAAGGCCAGTAGCTACAATGGTTCTCCCACACCTGGAAGCTAATGAGTAATGAGCACTATTAAGGCCTATTTCAAATGTAAAAAACCTTGAGATAATGTACTAAATTGTTCAGAAGGTTGTTTTCTTAGCGCCTGCTGGAATACTACAGGATTTTCTTTAGCCATCCGGAGTCCCTGCCTTCATCCCAGTGCCGGTGAAAACAAAAGTGGAAGAATTTCCAGTGTTGCTGAGAACCAGACGAGACTTTGGATCAAGCTAGCTGCCTGCAGAACTTATCTGGACTGTGATTTAAGCTAGCTGCCTGCAGAACTTACCTGGACTTTGATTTACCTGGACTCTGAGTTAATCTATTGAGACACTGCTTTACCTGGACTGAGACAACAAACTGTAATCTACAACAAATTGTAACTAGGTATCTTTGCTAACGGTGTCATTGCTGGTATAATTTTTCCAAGGGCTTCTTGCATGGAGCCATCAATTGACTTGGTATTGTGGCATTTTGTATCCTCCCCTTCTGCTTGTAGCAGATTATTTATGGTGTTTGTGTAAAAACCACTATGGTTGTTATTTAAATTAAACAAAAGGGGGAAATGTTAGAGTCTGTAAACAAGTCAGGATGGCGCCTGGCATTTTGCCAGAGGGAGTGGTTTGTGAAGTAACGCCAGCGAGCCATTAAGTGTGGAGATTCCTTATTGGTTAACTGATGTATCTAGTTTATGCTAATTAAGATAAGCTGTGTGGAATGTATAAATACCTCTGTTGTCCTACAATAAAAGGCTCCCTCTCCTGCTGTATCAACGTACACGAGTTGTTCGCCCCCCCCCCCCTTAGTTTGCTGCCACCAGACTGCGGCAAAAAATAACTTCTGTTTAATGTGAAATTGTTCTTGTTTGGAAAAAGGAGACCAGAGACAATTTAAGAAAGGCTGAGGACACATTGGACTCCTAAAGTTCTCTAAAAGATAAAGCTTTACATAAAGCTTAGTCCTTACCTCTCTAATACTATTGACTTGTGACCCTGGAAGAACAAGAAAGAAGTCTTTGCTTTTTAAGAGAGTTATTTTAAAAATATTTTTAAGAATTTTTTTTGTATTAGAGTAGAATCACATGATGGAAACATCTTCGAGTAGACAATTAAAAAAAATCTATTTTGATCTGAACATGCATTTGATGTCTTCTTCTGCACACTTGTCTTTGTCAGACAACCCAGGCTGTTTCCACACTGAGTCTATTTCTGCACTCTGCTGACTGACTCTTCTGAGCTTGGGGGAAGGTGAGTAGGAAAAAGGCAGCAGGAATGCAGGCAGTATGACAATCAGTTCAGGTAATCTCATAGTGCACGAGAAAGAGTGACTGCATTTTCAATTTAAAAAGTTTTTGTTGGTGGTTTGGCTTAAAGGTAAACTACCATCTTTCAATGAAAGATGATTTTACAAACCCATTGAATCATTTTTAAAAAAATTTTTTACAGTACTGGGGATGGAACCCCAGAGTGGTCTACCACTGAGTAGGTTCTTGCTAACTTGCTGAGGCTGACCTCAAACTTGTGATCCTCCTGGCTTAGTCTCCAGAATTTCTGGGATTATAAGTGTGCACCACCATTGGCAGCATTATTTCATCATTTCATAACAAGCTTTAGATATAGCTCATAATCTAAAGGTTACCTTTGGGTAGCCGAGCACATATTGACAGCTTTTAGGAGGACCACAAAAGTACATTTTTTCTTTTTTCTTCCCTCTTTACTCTCCTTCCCGCCCAACACAGAGGCTATATAGTGTATATATATATGTACACACACACACACACACACACACACACATATATATATATATATATATTTTTTTTTTTTTTCCTGTGCTAAGGGTTGAACCCAGGGCTTCATGCATGCTAGCCAAGTGTTCTATCATTGAAACAACAACCCCAGCTCCCAAATTCCCCTTTTTAAAAAAACTTTTTTTTTAGCTGTAGGTGGACACAATGCTTTTATTTTATTTATTTTTATGTGGTGTTGAGAATCAAAGCCGGTGCCTTATATATGCTGGGTGAGCACTCTACTGCTGAGCTACAACCCCAGTGCACCCCCACTTTTTTTGATGTGCTGGGACTCAAACCCAAGGCCTTGTATATGCCAAAAGGCAAGCACTCTTCCACTAAGCTTCACCCCCAAACCCCACAAAAGTGTTTTTCGTGGTGCTAAAAGATCAGTAATTTATTTTTGAAAAGTATAGTCAGATTAAAAATAAGTTGAAACAAAAAGTGATTTGAGGAGAGACAGTATGTAAATGAAGGAAGAAGTTAGTGCAGAGTAACTACAAGAACAAATCGGTTTCACAGCTGCTTTTAATATGGCAAATGAAAAAGATAAAGAATGAACAAAATTGAACACCTGTGAGAGGGTTGGCTCTTAAGCGCAGGCCTCCTGACTACTTCTAAAAGATGAATCCCTAGTGCCTAGGATATGGTAATAATAGTAGTTTTATCTATTCCCCAGAACAACAGACAAAACAAAACAAAAATACTAAACAAATAAGAATAAGTAATATATATTAAAAAAGAGTAATTTGACTTTTTTCTCCTCTTTTTAGGTAAGACTCTTTACTATTTGAACGCCCTGAGACTTCTTTTTATAGTTTTCTTTATTTTTAAGGTGTCTTCTGGGTGGATATTTCTGTTGGTGGTATTCTTTATGGCTCATAGGTGCAGGAGAAATGCCTCAAAGGACAAAGTGATCTGAAGTTGTTACATTAAAAAGGTTTCCCAGGCAAAGAAATAAATGGCCTGGAGTCTGCCCCTGGTTACAACTTTAATCATTCCACATCAGCTGACTGTGAAAATTTTATCGGAATGATGAAGAAAAAATGCTTGAATCTGGACTTTATCAGGTTCCTTTTGCAACTTAGTAGTTCTGAATTGATGATAAGAGCATAGGAAGATTTACTTGCTCTTCAGTCCTCTCAATTCCAGTAAATCCAAGGAAGGATGTATTGCATCATGGAATGGGTGGGAGATGGAAAAGACTGGGTCAGGCAGGGAATCAGGAATGGGAGAGATTTAGTGGGAGTGAGGGTGGGGGATCCATTCAGGTTCCAGAACATTAAGGTCTAATAGTGGGATTTTGGAAAACAGTAAAGCATATCAGAGGTCATCAAATGATAGCAATCAAGTAAAATCACACCAAGTGTTAGGAGGAGGAAATCAAGCTGACATCTGGAAGTCTGTGGTATCAGATGCAAAAGGGAACCAAAGATACAGTGGTTATGAAGTGAGTCAAGGTGAGAAAGAACTTTCAGGAAAGGTAAGATAGCTAGCCGACTGGATTCCAGGTAGATAGGTCAAGAGAATGACAGCACCTCTCAGAAAAATAAGATGATTGGATGTTCAGACCATTTTCATCCCAACATTACAGGTTGGAATGAATCCTCTCTGCAGAACCCTGTGGTCAGTTGGGTACACATAGTAGGGTGAAAAGCCCAGGGATGTTCTTGTGTATGTTTTTCTATGACCTAAGCAAGTTTCTCAGCTCAGAGAGTGGGGGACTGGGAGAGGCTTTGCCACTGAAAGGAAAAGAAAGGAAGAAATGAGAAAGTTGACCTTATAGAACAATCTATTCCAGGGTCAGCTCTGGGATATGTTATATATCTCTGTAATATATATAGGAGATATATGTATATATCTCCTATATATATGTTATAGGAAGAGTGTGCATTTTTTTTGTAAAAAATAGGAAACTTTCAAACTGTGTCTTCTATTTTAAAAGAAGAGAAACTCAGTTTATTCTCCTTAATCTAAACCCTAGATACACAAGGGAAGTTGTCCATAGTGAGTCATTTTCATATTTATTGGTCCCAGGAGTCACAAAGAGAGTAGCACTTCTTAGGCCCCTGAAGAGCACTGTAGATGTTCCTCTGTGGTTAGACTGACTGCCCCAGCAACTCAGACATGACACCATTTCTTTGGTGATGCCTATAATGCCTAAACCATAACCTCCATCTCCTCCTCCTCCTCCTCCTCCTCCTCTTCTTCTTCTTCTTTTTTTTTAAGATCTTGTGATAACACAGCACATTTGACTATGCCTAAAGTATTCAAGTAGTGCTGTTGGGTATAATTAAGTTTTTGCATTACAAATTCTTCTTTCCAAGGCTTACTATCTTAGAGACTTCTAATCCCACTGGGCAAAACATTATGGAAATTGTCAGCATGAATGCAAATTTTTCTGTTCTTGACTAAATATTTCCAATCAAACAAATCATTTTTTCCCCTCTCATTATAGCTTAGGTATAAAGAAATGGATTTGGGGTACGTATGAAAGGCATTCCCAAAAAGTAATCTGAGCATAAAAAATCTGAGACAAATGTACACAAACAGAATATTTATCTAGTTTTCAGGTGTTTGGGAAAATAACTGAATACTTCTAGTACCACAGATTTTTCACCTGTGTTTTTAAACAAACTCATTGTATAACCATGAAATAATATGAAAGCATATTGTTGATGGTTTGGACTTTTTTTTTTAAGTTTGTGGAAATTTAAGATGATCAATATAGTAATCTGACTCAGGCTACAGTTGAAATGTTTATTTTCATTTCCTTGTACCTCGAAGCTAATGGAATAAAAATCATTTATTGGTTTATAAAAGGTATTAAAAATCAAAAGTTTTTATTTTATATTTTATTGTAGTAAAATTGAATAATATGAAATATAGCATTTGACCACTTAGAGTTTGTACAGTTCAATAGTACCAAATATGCCCACCTTGCGTAAACCATCTCTAGAACTTTTCACCTGGCAAAACTGCAGTTTGTACCTACTAAACAACATCCCATTTTCCCATCCTTCAACCCCTGGCAACTATCATTCTACTTCCTGTTTGGAGGGATTTACTTATGGAAACTTCATACAAGTGGGATCATGTGGTATTTGTGTTTTGAATTTGACTTATTTCAGTTAGTATAACTGAAAAAGGGATTCAGACCATTTTCATCTCAATTTAGGGTGAAATGAATCCTCTCTGCAGAACCCCGTGGTCAGCTGGATACTCATAGTACAGTAAAAAGCCCAAGGATGTTCTTGTGTATGTTTTCATTCTTGGTGTAGCATGTGCCAGAATTTCCTTACTGCTTTTTTTCTGGTGCTTCTGGTGATCAAACCCAGGGCTTCACACATGCAAGGCAACTGTTCTACACTGAGCTACATCTCAAGACCCTGAAATTTCCTCTTTTTAAGGACGAGTAATGTAAGAATTACTAATATTTGATTTTTAAATGCTTATTCAGTATTTCCTTTGTTTTCAAAATTATTAACCAAAAGATACACTTCCTTAAATGGAATATCCTGGTATGTTCTCAAATTGTTTTTATATTTACTAAAATTCATTTTTTGGGTTTTAAGACAATTTAAAGCTATAGGTCTTTGACCTTGGCTATGTGGCTTGAGAAAGTGAGCAGTTTTTGTTGTTGCTGTTGTTGTTATTATTTGTCCTTAGGTGAACAGTTTTTTTACAGCCAGTTTTCTAGATAGTACAAACTGGCAGTGGTTGTTTGCTTCCAGGTCAGAGTAGCCCTAATCATCCATATTGGCCTTGTTCCTGTTATGGGTGCTATTGCACAATGTTTTTCCATCCTGACCCTGTGAGGAATTTTTCTCTCTGCTGTTGCAGTTCTGAGTATTCGAACCCATTTTATGCTTTTAAATGTGGCTATGATGCCATCATCTCCCTCTGTAGTTATTTCAATGTGTTCTTCAACTTTCCTTCTCTTTCCATCCTTATATTGTCTGCTGCCTCCTAGACTCTCCATAATGCTTCTTATTTTTCAAAGAAAAGATTTATCTTCTGACAAATGTGAGCTCAGACCAGTAGTTATATTCTATCCAGCCACCAAATTTTATGGAACACTTCTGGGTATCAGACGGACAAAGCAAAGGCTCAAACAGTGCTTGGATTCATGATGGCAGATAGATAGGCATAAAATTGTAAGGCAATGTGGAAATGGGAGAAGAGCCTGTCACCTTTGTGAGGGGCACCCGTGAGGAAGAACCTTGGCGTATATGGGAAAATGAGATCAGATCTTGTCAACAAGGCGACATATAAAATCAGTCTTAAAGAATGACTACAAGTAGGCTGGAAAAATTATATTTTTGACATACTTTCTCTTCTTTTCAATTATTTACTGTCTGGTAAAAATACTCTTTAAAATGCATAGACCTTCCCAACCACAAAGACACATTGGATAAAATCAGTAACTTTTCTCAGGTATACTTGTTCAGTCTGGTTAAACTGGTGCCTCTGCATTTTCTATGAGACCTTAAGTTTATTTTTGAGGTCTTATTTTGTTATGTGAAAGAATCCTGAGTCATCTATGAAGATGACTTCTGATGAGCTAGCAAACTCTAATTAATCTGGATCATTTACACTAGGTGTGAACAAAGTAAATAAAAGCAAGTTTTGATAAGGCATGGAAAACAGCAAGAAGTCAGGAGGAGCTTGGGAAAGGGCAGGCTGGAGATTCTCTAGTGGAAAGGGAGGGGCAAATTTGAAGTACAGGGAATGCCCTCTGAATCACATTTTGTAGTCCAGTTTTAAGGGATCTTTCAGCAATCTCCAACAAGTATTGCCCCACCTGGCTTACAAGCAAGTTGAGAAGTAAATCAAGGAATACATATGAGAAAAAAATATCCCCTTTGTCACTGGTAAAGTTCAGATCAAATGGACTTTAGACTGTCACTGTAGTGAACTTGCTGATTTTGAACCCAGAGCTGGGTGGACTTGCTCCCCATCCCCATCTTGACAGCACTAGACTGGGACAGGCCATTCCATAGGGTAAGTTCTCAAACTCTTCTCCAGATTCACCAAGCACTTATGCCACTCCTCCTGCCCTCGCCTGGAGTGAGGAAGCTGGCAGTGGAGTCTGGAGTGGTGCTAATGTCTGTTTCCCAGGAAGGAACTATGGAAAACATGAAAGAAAAGAGCATTCCCCTCCAACTAGTTGCCCCACTTAAATTTTTTCTTCTGTTTTTAGGATGGAATTCATTATCAGTATGGATGACACTGCCTTTGTGTTCTGTTCAGTTACAACTTTTGGTTTTGGCATTGAAAATTCCCCCATTTTCTTGGCAGTGAATCTAAGCCTGACCCACCTACATCCATTCCTTGCTGATTATGAAAGTCTCACGTAAGTTCCCCTAGTTTCCCCCCCCCCCTTTTTTTCTTTTTACTTTCCCCTTTCTCTTCCTATTTTTCCTTTTGTTCCTCCTTCCCTCCTTTCCTTCTGTCTTTTCTTCCTTATGGATAGATCTCATTTCTTGAAGCTCCATACAGCAAAGTATAGCAACTAGATGTGTTAGAGTCATTGATGCTATTATCATCTTCTGCTCTGGTACCGTTAGCTCTTTTGTATTCAGAGTATGAGATTTTGTCTGGTGCAAAGCTGATGAGCTCACCTCTTGATACAGTGAATGCAAAAATGATGGCCATTACCTGGTTCCAGTGCTATGGTGTAGCTGCAGTGGTCAAAGATTATGAGACATTTAAATGAGCCTTTACACTGGTTTTTAGGAATCATCTCCTTTGTGTTTCAGTTTTCTCTGTGTAACACTGCCTCTGTGAGGTGTACGGGAACCTCCAGGACTAAAAACCAAAAAAAATGGAAAGTTAATTGCTCTCCAAGGAAATCTCCCTAGGAAGTGTGAACCACTTGGAGTTTGTGAATGATTGGAGTTTGAGACTTGTCATGAGATAAAAATCAATGTGAGAATGAAAAGTAATGAAAACAAACCTTGTCCCCAAGAGTAAAGTTGAATTGGGACAACTAGGTATTCTGATAGTCAAATTTCATAATCTGGATTGATTTCTAGTGAAATTTAAAAACCATCAATTGGTGCAAGGCTATGAATATGTAAAAGTACCAGGAGAGGTGATTCTAATCTAAATGAAAGCCAGTGCCATCAATGCTAATTTGTTTTCTGTTTTGTTCATGACATACTAAAGCAGCTAAGATGGTTTTTGCTGTTGTTGTCACTCATCTTTCAAATGAAAGAATACCAGTAGTTTCAACATCATGATTTTTAAAAGTAACTTCTGCATAGATATGCATGTTTGGAAAGCACACAGAACAGCTCTTGGAAGATAGTAAGTGTTGCATGAGGATTTTGTTAAATAAATAAACCATATTTGCCAAAATTCACTAATGTATTGGCATTGTTGATCATTTATAGTTTGGGTAATCATCTTTTAGCAGTAGGGCCTCTTCTAGTATTGCTGGGTTAAAGGTTCTTCTACAATATGGATTATACATGTATGCATAGTCTCCTTAGAGGCACACAAACTTAGGAACCATTGTAAATAAAGAAGAAATTATAGAGAAGGCTAATGAGAATTTATATATTGATTAACAAGAGAGTAAAGCAAATTAACTGAAGATAAAGCAAACTATTAAGAAGAGTCAGCCATAACAATGCTTAAGATACCTGTGAAATTCAAGAGTGGAAGAAAAGTTTGTTGATTCGTGCTCTCTGTTACATGTCTCTATGGAGATTGGTACAACCACTTTCGGAGTTTAGGCTATATAAAAACTGATGAACCAAAGGGCCTCAGAACCCTAAGGTTTGGCTAATTATCCTATATTTCTACAACATAAAGAGGTAGTTTCTACTCTGTGCAGGTTTCCATATTAGTAATATGTAAGCACAGACTACCACGAGGAGAGGGGGGATGATTTCTTATTTATTGTGTCTTGTGGAAGTTTTGAATTTTGACTTGGACAAGACTTAGAGTTTCCTTTTGAAATGTTTTCAGTTATAACTATTTGGTTCTTTTAAATCTTGTCCTAAGAAATCCTAAAACTTAAGGGAAGGGGAGTATTTTTGTTTTCCATAAACAAAAAGTGGTCATTCTATGATAAGAAGTACTTTAAAATGTATTTAGAAGGTGATGAACTAAAAAGATGTAATGAGAGAAAAGATGCAGGTTATATACCTGCATAGAGGAAGAAAAGTTTATTTTGGTTTATGGTTCTAGAAGTTTGGTCATTGGTTGGCTGACTCCACTGCTCTGGGTAGAACATCATCGGGGAAGGGCAAGGAAGAAGACTGCTTCTCTGCTTATGGTGGCCAGAAAGCAGAAAGAGGGAAGGGGGAGAAGGCTGCAGGGGAGATGTACCCTTCCAAGTTACCCCCCTCTCCATGACCCACCTTCTCCAACCACACCCCACCAGCCTACAGTTACCACCAGTCAGCCCATTCCAACTAGGATGGACTGCTTAGTTTACAGCTCTCACAAACTAGTAATTTCACCTCTGAACATTCCTGCATTAACACAGGCATTAGGGGACACCTCATATCTAAACCATAGTAAGATGGGAGAAGGAAGAAACACAAAAGATGAATTTGGAGTGCCCTGGTTACCTTGGACACTTGGTCTGGTAAGAGCATATGTTAGAAGCTCAAATTAATTTTGGGAATACCTGCTGTGTATACTGTGAATGTTTAGAGCCCTTACTCAGAATGGCCTATAAAGTCCTCTTTTTGTATATTTAACCAAAACAGTTTTTGACTTTTGAGTCTAAGATAGGATGTGTCCTTGCTTTAGGCAGGTTTGAAGTTGGCTTTCAGAAACTAAAGTGTATAGAAGTTATTTATCTACTATTGGAATTTAGGTCACCCAAAACTCTTTCTCCTCATCTTTGTGGTACCTAGAGTTTTTGTGTAGCCCCCTGCTACACACTTACAACCATTTCAAAGAAAGAGAGAAAAATGGCTGTAAAATTTGGAGTTTTTGTTTTTTGTTTGTTTGTTTGTTTGTTTTAATCTGTGCCTTGTGCTTCCACATATATTATCCCATTAAATATCACACTAGCACTTTTAGGAGTATTTTATCATTTCCAGTTTGCCTGTGAAGACACAGAAAGTTAGTGACATGAAATATGTTGCTCATTTCCACATAGCCAGCGATGGTGACATGGGGAGTCCACACATGCCTAATTCCAGACTCTGGATGTGCGTTCTTTCTGCTGTTCATACTCTCACCATAGCATTTGCCATCACCCTCCATGTTGCCTGGTGCACTGTGATGCTTCTGGCAGAGAGGAGTCCCAACTCCTGTTCCTCAGTGTTTCTTCCTGTTGTTTTTTCTGATGATCAAATCATGATATATTATCAGTGGGTATCAGTGACTTTTAACAAAGGAATATGTCTTAGCTCTGAAAAGAAAAAAATGGCCGAAATTCAGAGCTTCTTACTATGCTATACATCATCGCCTGTACAATGTTTGTGGGCAGGAGAATTTAGGCTGTAAGGATATGGCACATGGTAGAATTCTGTGTATACATATGATTTGCAAAACTGTATTGTGTGGATGAATAAGTGCATTGATGTGCAGCATCAACTTCAACAGAAAGGCAGTTTAAGTAGATTTCCACTTGTGACATTCTTCTTTTTCTTTTCATGACTAGCAACACTATCTGTACAAATGCAGGGGTTGAACCAAATAAAACAAGATGGAATTGAAGAAATTATGTATGATGAGTGTGTTCGGTGCTTTTTAGATTTTGAGCAATTTATAAAGTCATACTTTCTGATTGCAGATAAATTCTTTTGTCCCTGAGAGTGCATTTTGACATTTGAATGAAGATGGTAGTGTGAGGTGGTTGCTGAACTCAAGCTGTGTTAAACTGCCTGACTACTCTGCTTTATTGTTTGTGACGAGAGGTAAGGCTAGGTGATAGCAGAATAAAATATTGATGAAAATGCACTGAAAATGTGTTAAAGCAACGTATTTTGAAATGTATGTAGAGCTCTTTGAAGTGAAATAATGGTTTTAAGTGAATTCATAAAGATGTTAGCACATCTCTTTAGTGATGAAATTGTGGTGACAGTGAAATTCCTAACCTCACTCAAGAGCATAGATTAACGATAGGGTTTATTAATTCTACAAATTTAAAAATAATTTAATAATAACAATGTAGGACATATATGCTACAAGTACTGATTTCTTTTCTTGTAAATCTCTTTAATATTGGCATGACCTAATAAAGATGCATGTGACTATCATAAGATTTACACAATGCTAAATATTTTTAGATTGATTTCACCAAGAGAGATTGGAGAACACTCCTTCAGAAGTCTCAGGAGAAATGTTTTAGCATTTTTTTGATAAAGACTCATATGCACACAATAAACAACCTCAAGTATAATATCATTTGAACACTTAATTTGGTTACCTTTTAACCTTCATAAAATGTTAGACCTAGATTTCAAACTTAATAAAGGAGGTGACGTGTATGTATCTGTGTATGTCCTCTGATATAATGCAGATCTTATAGTCTTTCCTCAGAATAACCAACTCCAACTATTTTCAAGGAAGACAACATGGAAAAAAATACAATAGAAACAAATGGATAGGCATCAATATTTTTAAAAAGCATTTGTGTATTAGGTCACTTATCTGTCCATTTGGCAAGGATCTATTTGAGAAGAAGCTGTATTTTGATGATATCTCATATACACAGTTTTATGTTGATAGAACATGGACAGAGGAATGGTACAAGATGGACAGCTAGATGGAGCTGGCTTTCCATTAGTTAGAAGCTTTTACATTGCTAGAAAAGCAAACTCTGATGGTTTGTTTAGATTTGTTCTGGAGAGAAAAATAAAGGGAACACTCAAGTATTCTCTCTGGTGGACTGGTAATGACAGTAAATGACGAGTCCCATTACAAACAAAAACAGAATAAATTGTCACTTAATTGAACATGACGATGCAAAGATTGCCAAGGGGCTTGATTTCCGGCAAGAAGTATTTTGTTAGAAGCATCTAAGATCACAACTGAGTCCTAAATTTGCATTAACCCTAAATCTTGAGTGTGTAATTGCCTTACTACTGGGTAACTAGATTACGTTGGTGAAATGTCTTAAATGGAATATCTGGGGATACATACAGCACAGTCAATTTTCTTTATTAAATGAATTTATTTTTGGTTGCTTTCTATTTTATGATAGCAACTATAAATTTATTTTTATACATATTAACAGAGAGATTTTCTTCTAAAGTAAGTTAGACCCCAAACTAGTATATTTTTGGATTTAGAGATCAAATGCTTAACACTGTTTTGCTAACGACAAAATAACTGATGGAATCCCTCATTTCTTCTTCCTCTCTGCCCCCAAATTTCGATTATGTTGGGTTTCAAGTTCTAAGAATTTCTATGGGTCTAATAATATGGCTCAAATGACAGCAAGTCCATGATTTTCTGCTGAGACCACACTGCTCTGGACATTGTCCTGTATGTTCTAGAGGTGGGTCTCAAACACCTTAGGGCTTTGTAGGGGAAAATCCCAAAGACATGCTGCCTTTGATAGAGGAAGAAAAAAATATATTATCCTGGACATTTATTCACATAACTTTAATGCATTTTCATGGTATTTTAGGAAAGAATTCAGAATCAAGGACACAGGAATTTTACTGGGTTCTCCATTCAGGTATATAGCCTGCCAGTGGTGGGTTTTGAATATCTCTCTCAGTTCTTGTCAAAGCATTGTCTGTGAACTGCTGGGGTTCACTGAGATCTTCTCAGGGATCCACATGTTTAAAATTATTGACATACAACACAAAAAGCATCATTAGCCCTTTCCTCTGTGGTGATAATTTGTACTGATGGCAGGTATCTCACTGTTGATAGCTGCAGTCATCTTTGGATTCTTCACTCACTTGCAGAATGTTTTGGATGAAGTAAAAATAACTGATATTACTAAACCTCAATCCTAAGTACACCTCTTTAATATTCTATTAATAAAGTGTAAAGTATCCATAAAAACACTGTATTATACTTTATCAAAGTATCATGGGTGTCTCAAGGAAAAGAACAGTTGTGATGTTTTACCTTTTATTTTTTAAGTTTATTTTCCAGATAAATTCATTTTTCCTTTGAAGAATGACTGACAGATACACCATGTTCATTCATAGTTGGATATCTGGCAATCATTTCTTGAAAATAAAATAAACTGTCTCTTTAAGGCAAACAACTCATAATTTTTATTTTCAATGACAAATTCAAGCTTTCGAGCAAAACTTAGAATTCTGGAAACTTCTATATGCCACTGTAAACTTGACTGCTTCCTAAAATTAAGCCTTTTTTAAAAAATTTATAGTTGTAGGTGAACAGCATGCCTTTATTTGTTTAGTTTTTTTTTTTTTTATCCAGTGCTAAGGATTGAACCCAGTGCCTCACACATGCTAGGCAAGCGCTCTGCCACTGAGCTACAGCTCCAGCCCAAGCCGTTTTTTTTCTGGGCATGTTGTGCATGCCTGTAATCCCAGCTCCTAGTGAGGCTGAGGCAGGGGAATCAAAAATTCAAGGCCAGCCTTGACAATTTAATGAGACTCTGTCTCAAATTAATAATAAAAAAGAGTTGGGATGTAGCTCAATGGTAGAACCCCTTAGTTCAATCCCTGATAAAATTGGTAGGAAAATTAACAAAGGTAATTTTTCTATACATTACTATTTGTAGTAGAATGCATGAGTTATAAGGCATGGGTTACACAAATACGAAGGAGTAAATGATCCATTTGAAATATAAGATAGATAAAACGTTTCCTTATAACAGAGTAGTAATCAGAGTTGTAAAGTCCAAGATACGGTTTCAGTTTCCATGTTACAACAAGCTTTTAGGAAATTACCACCTGTTGAAAAGAAGAGTATCACAATTTCTTGAAAGACTATTAAAGTATTTCCCCTGGATCCAATCTATGTCTATGTCAAGGCCAAATTTTCCTCATACACCTCAACTAAAAAGGTGTTAAAATAGATTGAATGTAGAAGCAGCTAAAGTATCTAATGGTGTTCTGCTAAGCCAGACATAAAGAGACAGACAACAATAACAACAACAAAATGCAAACAAGGTCACTATCATCACTAATTTTTTAAAAAATATAAACTTTTTTGTGGCTAATGGATTTTTTTAAATTTTGAAATAAGTAAATAAGTATATATATATATAATTTTTTCTCAATTTTAATTTTTTAAGGTAAATATAATTCACATAAACATCGTTTGAGGGTCCTCAATAGTTTCTAAGAGTGAAGAAAGATCCTGAGACTAAATGTTTTGGTACTATGATTCTGTCTTCTAAATGGAGAGGTACTGATTTTGTGTCTCTAGATCACTCACGTGTGACACTAGTAAGTGCTGCCCAGATGCCCCCTTCAAGGGACAGTTTCTTGCTCAAGCTGTTGGGACAACCTTCAGTTGTCAGTCCCTTCAAAGGTTTTCTCCACTGCAGAGTCGCCTCATGGAAGTCACATCCCTCACAGGCTGCCCCCACAATCTATTGATTGATAGGTACAATAGTATAAAGGCATGGCCATCTTGGTCCAACCTAGAGGTCCAGTCTAGTTCCAGAGTTCCCTATAGAGTCAACCAATGTGTTCACTGGATTGTATTAGGGTTTGACTTTTCTCTTTGTCCACTACTGTTTCTTTCCTCTCCTTCCTTCATGTGTTAATCCCAAAGGCTGTGCTTAATAAATATTCTGCACAACAAACTCTGAGAGCCTGCTTCTGAGAGAACTCAATCTGCAACAGCCTGGGTGCTGAATCATAGGTAAGTTCATTCTCTTTACAGTTTGAGTAAGCAGTGCTCCTGAGGTGCCACCTCATGCAAGGTCATATATTCCTTAATGATAAACCACACAAATCCATTGACTATAAAGTGCTTTAGATAGACTGGAGTGCTGGGAGAATTTGGAGTGCTCCCAGAGTGAATTTCTATAAGGCCTGAAATGGGGTAGTTCTGAATCTCATAGGACTAATTCAAGGATGTGCAAACAGGAAGCCAGCTTCATCTTCTGAAGAATACAGAAGAAACTGATGCTGCTTCTTTTATGCTCTTAGGGTAAAGCATCTTTTGCATTTAAGTATGTGGTGAGGAAACAAGAGTTGAATAGAGAAGGAGGCCAAGAGGATCGGGGCAATCTCTTTACTTAACTCATCTGCACATTCAGTAAACACTGACAGCCAAAGCCAGGTCAATTTATGGGAATATGGACCAATTGTTGTACTGTGTAAAGTGAATAGTGAGTCCCCAGTCTGTCTTTCTTTCAAGCCTACTGCCTGCTATAGGAAATAAGACTTGGGAGTCTGCCTCAGTTGGGCTGGGGGATGTTGCAGGTTTTCTCCTAAAGAATTATGGAGTCTAGGGGTCTTCTCTAGCCCCACCTACCTGGTGAAATGAACACAACAGAATATATGCTTTTGCTTCAATAAGAGTATTGTTCATACTCTAGAAATTGAAAACTGTCTAATAGATTCTATAAATACAGAAGGCATGTGAATTAAAAACAAAACCATGGGGCTGGGAATATATCTCAGTAAAGTGCTTGCCCTGTGTTCAAAATGCTCTGGGTTCAATCCCCAGCACCACAAACAAACAAAACAAAACAAAAAACCAGGTTTTACATTGTGCCACTTGAAAATTACCCATCTATTTACTGAACTAAATTTTATTTATTCATTCCATAAACAGTTATTGAGCACCTACTTTGTGCCTTAGAAATATAGGTTGATGACTAAGACAAAGTCTCTGACATTAAGAAGCCTCTCAAGAATTCAGGACATTGTTTGGATCTTACTTGGTCTATTGCCTATGGAAGCATAACCCAGCAGACATGAAAAAGTTAAAAAGCACTTTTTAAAAAAGTTTTCTGCCACAGTCTGGCTGGGCACAAAATCACGAGCCACTCAAGCAGGAACAAACTTTATTTCCAGAACTCCCGCAAATATGCCACGCACCTGGCCTTCTCCCGGGACACACTACACCAACAACTGGAAATCCCTCCTCCGGAATTCCTTCCTACCGCACTTCCCCAACCAATGGGAACTCTCCGGGAGTCCCGCAAGAGCTCCAAAGTAGCAGGCCTAGGCAGACAGCAGGGGTCTAATCTCCAATTGAATGCACATCTTAACATAATCATTATCATCTCAATGGCTTGCTGGGGTCACCTTTCAACCAAAAATGCCATGCATCATTCCTACTTGGCTATGGCTCTCAGCAGTTTTCTAGTTTTTTTAGTTATATTGTAAGGGTCACGAAACGTCGGAGAAAGAGACCACCAAGTGACCACTCATGCAATTGGCAGAAGGGGATTTATTGAACCAGCATGCTGGGGCTCCGTGCCCACTCAAGAAGGGAAAGCAGCCCAGAGCCCCGAGCAGGGGCTGAGCACTGCTTAAGTACACTTTTTGGGGAGGGTGGAGGGCTTTGTATACATCAGAACAAATCATCATGAGGCGCGGGAAAATTGAACAACAACTCCTAAACATGATTAGTTCATTCATTGGCGGGAACAGGTCAGGCTGGAGTGATAGGTCATTCCTAAGGAGGGGGTTACATTTAAACTGATTGGTCCAGGCCCTGCAATGCCTACATGCGACCACACAGAGCCCTTATTAAACAACCAATAGTCAGGGGAAATATTTACTGGGCAGTTCCAAGCATCGTCTTAACAGCTACAGAAATTTCAGGTTTTGCAGGTAGCATAGAAACCTAACAATACCTAATCCTTTACATTTTAACTCAGACCTTGCAGCTTAGAAACTTTACAACACCCGGTCTTTTACCCTTTAACTTTTACGCTTTAACTTCAATTTCTTTTACCCTTACAATATATGAGCGTAGAATCCATTTTGACATAATAATGAAAGCATGGAGTATATCGTGTTCTAGTTGAGACTCCAGTACTTCACCTTTCCCTTCCCTATCCTTATCCCCTGCTCCCTTCCCTCTACCTTTCTGCCATGTACCCACAGTTATTTTTTTCTAAATTAATATTTGGTAGATAGACTTCATGATGAGATCCACTGTGGAATATTCATATATGAACATAGGAAAGTTATGTCAGATTCATTCTACTGTCTTTCCTTTTCCTATCTCTTCCCTTCAAGCCCCATTGTCTACTCTACTGAACTTCTATTCTTCCTGTTCCCCTTATTGTAGGTTAGCTTCTACTTATCAGTGAAAACATTTGACCTTTGTTTTTTTTTGGGGGGGGGAGGGGGAATCAGCTTATTTTACTTAGCCTGATAGTCTCCAGATCCATCCATTTACTGGCAAATGTCATGAAGTCATTATTTATGGCTGAGTAATACTTCATTGTACATCTATACCACATTTTCTTTATCTGCTGAGAGCCATAGCCAAGTAGGAATGACGCATGGCATTTTGGGTTGAAAGGTGACCCTGCTCAGGGATTAGGGTGGCTCCAGGATTAGGGCGGATCCTGCTGGGATTAGGGCGTATCCTGCTGCCTCAGGCGCCCACTCCTTTGGAGTTCTTGAGTTCTCGCGGGGTTCTGAGAGAACTGGTACACAGAGCCCGGTGGAGGGAGTGGATTCCCAAGTAGTGTGTGCAGAGTGTTGGTGAGAGTTCGGGAATAAAGAGTTGCTGTTTGAATCTACAAGGCTGTGTGGCGGCTCGGTTATTTTGTGCCCAGACAGACTGCGGCATTTATCCATTTATCTGTTGATGGGCACCTAGGTTGGTTCCATAGTTAAGCTATTGTGAACTGTGTTGCTATAAATAATGATGTGGCTGTGTCACTGTAGTATGCTGATTTAAAATCCTTTGGCTATACACCGAGGAGTGGGATAACTGGGTTAAATGTGGTTCCATTTCTAGTTTTTTGAGGAATCTCCATATTGCTTTCCAGAGAGGTTGCGCCAATTTGCAGTTCCACCAACAACTCATGAGTGTACTTCCACCTTTCCCCCACATCTTCACCAACATTTATTGATACTTGTACCTTGAGAAAAGAGCTTTTCTACTGAGCACAAAGGGACCCAGCTTGACCTGACTGCAGCTGGCTGGAGTTGGAATCCCTATGACTGCCCCTGAGTAACTGTCTGTTTTCTCCATCTACCATTTGAGTGGTATGTGGAGCTGCACAACCAGACCCTGGCACCATCAGCACCAGAGGTGCGCCTGATATATTTGATGTTAGCTTGAGCCAAACCAGGCATCTTCCAGCTTGAATGAAAGTTACTTTTGTCCTGACCACTGTATAATTCCCCTACCTCCAACCCAAATCATGGAAATCTACTGGGTTTTCCTGCCACCCTCGACTGTATTTCTGTTAGTAAGTCTCCAGTAAATTGCACTTTGCAACTGTGGATCTCTCTCCCTTTTTCTTTAGCTTCATGGAATTTTGTGTCCTCATGCACTGGCACTGAATTTTCCCAGAACAGAGAGCAAAGCATTGAATATAAGTGACACAGTTTGTATACTGAAGGCACTGTTCCAGGTGCTGAGATTCAATACTGAGGAAGCTGTTTTGTCTCTGTCCTATATTTTATGGAAGAAAATTAAAAATCTAAACAGCAAAATGTATTGTCTCTAAAACATCAATATATCATGAAAACAAAAAAATGCATAAGAGAATAGAATGTTTGCTAACAATCAACATGACTGATCTATTATATATTCAAATGATGATAGTATGCACATTCTTTCCAAAGTACCTATAAATTTACCATGCATTATAAAACTAAGAAAAACATTAAAAATTCTCCAAAGTTGAAGATGTTCTGGTCACAATATTTTTTTCCACAATGCAAATAATAAAAGTAAACAACAGAAAGATAGCTTTTTAAAAATCCTAAAATTTTCTAAGAGGGAACCAAAATTATAGTTATAAATAATTTAGAAATAAAAACAGCAAGTGGGTTATGTAACAAATATGTGGAAAACAGCCAAAATTGTACTTAGGATATTATATAGACACAATTTTGTTAATTAGGAGATAAAAGTTTGAAAGTGAATAAGCAAAGCATTCAACTCAAGAACCTGGAAAAAGGAATACAAAGAGAATTAAAGATGGTAGAGAAAGGAAAAATCATGCATTTGTCATATGAAAGTATCAAACATAATAGAAATGTTAAAAAAATAAAACCTAAAATTTGTTCTTTGAAATAATTGGTAAAATACTTAAGAACATTTGATAAATTATATCAAGAAGCTGAAGGAGAGATTTTACAAATAACATCAGAAATGAGAAAATATGATATGAAAGATATGGTAGAAGTTTTAAAAATTTGAGAGAATTCAATATAATGTATCAATGAATATGAAAATCATATAAAATGAATGATTTTCATGGACTGTATATTAAGAATGACAAAAGAAGGGAATAAAAAGAGAAGAAAATAGTTTTTTATTGTTTCTTTTTGTTATAAATGACAGTAGAATCCATTTTAACATTATTAGAAAACATAGATTATATCTTGTTCTAATCCATCCCCAGTACTTCTCCTTCCCCTTCCCTCCCCCCAGAGATTGTAATTTTAAAAACATCATTTAAAAAGTACCAGAAAAAGTTATGCTTTTTTTTTTTTTTTTTTTTTTTGGTGCTGGGGATTGAACCCAGGGCCTTGTGCTTGTGAGTCAAGTACTCTACCAACTGAGCTAGACTCCCAGATAAGACGATGTCTTAATGTATGAGGTTTACCAACTCTTTAAGAAAAAGATAATTCCTATGTTCAAGAAAAATATAATTCCTTTCCAGATAAAGTTATAGACAAAACACTTTCCACCTTTTTCTATGAGGATAGCTTAACTTTGGCATAGCTCCTAAAAGAAAACTGTCCAACAACTTAAGAAAATAGAAAAAAAAACCCTTAGATTGAAAAAGTGCCAAATTCTGTTGGTGGCAATGTAAATTAGCACAGTCATTATAAAAAACTGTTGTGGAGGTTCCTCAAAAAAAACGACAAATAGGACTACTGTAAGATTCAACAATCCCACTATTGGGTATAAATTCAAGGGAAATGAAGTCACTGTGTGAGAGTCAATTGTACTCCTATGTGAACACTCCAACAAGTGTTCACAGCAGCCAAGATACAGAATCCACCTTTGTCCATCAATAGACGCATGGATAAAGAAAATGTGGTAAACATTCACAGTGAGATATCATTCAGTGTTAGAGTCTGTAAACAAGTCTGGATGGTGCCTGGCAAAATGCCAGAGGGAGTGGTTTGTGAAGTAACACCAGCAAGCCATTAAGTGTGGAGATTCCTTATTGGTTGACTGATGTATCTAGTTTATGCTAATTAGATAAGCTGTGTGGAATGTATAAATACCGCTCCTGTCCTGCAATAAACAGCTCCTACTCCTGCTGTATCAATCTACACAAGTTGTTTGTCACCCCCTGGTTATTTTGCTGCAGCTAGACTGCGGCAATTCAGCTGTAAAAAGAGAGGAATCCCATCATTTGCAACCATATAGATGAACCTTGAGGACATTATGTTAAGTAAAATATACCTCATGATCTTATATATGTGGAATCTAAGAATGTTGATCTCATAGAAGTAGTTACAGGTGCTGAGGTGGTTGAGGGAAGGTTGGGAGATGTTTTTCTAAGGATATATGTTTTCAGTTGGGAGGAATAAGACATCTTTCTTTTTATTTTTTTATTTTTTAATTTTTTATTGTTGGCTGTTCAAAACATTACATAGTTCTTGATATATCATATTTCACAATTTGATTCAAGTGGGTTATGAGCTCCCATTTAAGACATCTTTTTTACAACACGGTGATCATAGTTAATAATTTCTGAAAGATGCTGAGCAGATACAAAATGTTCTCACCACAAAATCATACCAATGTGAGATAATGAATATGTTAATTAGCTCAATTTAGTTATTCTACACTGATGACCTTCAAAATATGTTATCAATGATAATACATATAATTTTTTATAAATGAAAAAAACTCTAAAGTGTTAAATATAGCAGTGCAGAATAATTCCTCATAACCAAATAGGATTAATCCCAGGAATAAGTATATGAATCACAATGTGTTCTATCACTGTAATTAATCTCAATAAATACTTTTATTTATCTATTAATGTTTATATATTTATTTAATAAACATTTCTAAAAGCCAACAATGAAGAAGACACCTAGGTATTGGGTATTGGGGTACAAATGAGAACAAGATAGGCAATGGAACTTGAATCAAATGAAATTTTATTAATCAATATAACCATCTTGATAGATGTCCTGAAAACATCCAAATATTTGACAAAATTCTATGTTCATTCCTGATAAAAGACTTTAGCAAGAGAAGACATGTCCTCAGTGCAAATATAGAAATAGAAGTATAAGGGTCAACGTTACTCTAAACTGAGAAATAATAGCAACAATCCCTTTAAATTTAGGAACTGGAAAAAGTGTTGGTTATCATTCCTAATGTTCCAGATTGCAGTTGGTGTCTGACAGTTCCAGGAAAAAGTTAAGGTATGTGTGTGCGTTTGTGTGTGTGTGTGTGTTTGTGTGTGTGCACATACACATACAGTTGATATATAATAATGAAAAAGGCGTGACCATAGGTATTGGAGCATGTATATACAATACAGAATGGGGCCTCCAGAGACAGACATGCACATCTTTTTTTTTTTTTTAAACATAACAAAGTATTAATGTTTATTTTGAAGATATTCTTGCCAAATAATATAAAAAACAAACACTATGATAGAAAATGGATAAAAGCATAAATAAAAACATTCAAAATGAATATAAGCAGCTTTTCATAAGGCAATATCAGTAATAATTAAAAATAATATAAATTTAAGCTACAAAATTTGTTATTTGAATCAAAATTATATATATGGTGCACAATAAAAAAGAACAATGTTCTTTGATTGTTGGTTTATTTATTTATTTATTTATTTATTTATTTTTTATTCTTTTTTTTTTTAATTTTTTATTGTGGGTTGTTCAAAACATTACAAATTTCTTGACATATCATATTCCACACTTTGATTCAAGTGGGTTATGAACTCCCACCTTCACCCCATACACAGATTGCAGATTCACATCAGTTACACATCCATTGATTTACAAATTGCCATACTAGTGTCTGTTGTGCTCCGCTGCCTTTCCCATCCTCCACCCTCCCCCCTCCCCACCTCTCCCCTCCCCTCCCCTCCTCTCTCTCTACCCCCTCCACTGTATAACCCTGAGGGTCTCCTTCCATTACCGTGCAATTTCCCTTCTCTCTCCCTTTCCCTCCCACCTCTCATCCCTGTTAAATGTTAATCTTCTTCTCCTGTTCTTCGTCCCTACTCTGTTCTTAGTTACTTTCCTTATATCAAAGAAGACATTTGGCATTTGTTTTTTAGGGATTGGCTAGCTTCACTTAGCATAATCTGCTCTAATGCCATCCATTTCCCTGTAATTATGATTTTGTCATTTTTTAATGCAGAGTAATACTCCATTGTGTATAAATGCCACATTTTTTTTATCCATTCGTCTATTGAAGGGCATCTAGGTTGGTTCCACAGTCTTGCTATTGTGAACTGAGACATGCACATCTTAAACCTTGGTATAACATTGACATTTCCAATCACTGGGAAAACCTACACAGGTGACAGTATAATATTGACACACAAATAGATAAAATCGAAAGCCCAGAAGTGGATCCATGTGTTCTGGCTATTTTTGTGTTTTTTCCAGCCATCCAACCTTCTGTTTTCTTTGCTGGTCTGTGTCTTGGGAGGCATTTTCTGGGGTCCCTTTCAAATGATGTACAACAGTGGAAAATGGGAGCCACTAGTGGAGATGAGAGGGCAGGATATATAAGAAATATGGGTTGAGGGTATTTCTTCCTCCCTTTTCTCCTACTAGCTTCATTTCCCCAGCAGTAGCTGGGTTCCTCTACAACTTCAGCTCCAACAGAAGCTTCTCTTCCATTGCTCCATCCCATTGGGTTCCAGTAAGTGTATTTCTTCCTGCTATAAGAGCTTCCTGATTTTAGTAGTCTCCATGTATCCTAACATCACTCATTTCTTGCCTTGGCTCTGCTCATACCTCTGTAAATATCGTTACTAAATCCATCTCTGGGAATTCCCTTTTCTTCTGAGAGCCTATCTGATAATGTAGTTGTCACCAGGATTTGTGTAGCCAAAGTGTTTGAATCTTATCACCAACAGAATTTGGGTTGCTTTTATGTCATGAGAAAGGAATAGAACCTCTAAAGCTCAGGACATTGACTAAAGTACCCCCATCCCCATTGCAATCTCATGACTGCCCTCAATGGAAAATTGTGTTATTCATTAAACACAGAGCCACTATGGGCTCCAATCCCAGGAGAGTGGAGGTTTGAGTGGCTCTGTAGCCCAAGTGATAACAGAGAGAATGAAGGAGGAATCTATGATTGTCAGGTTTACCTGGGGGTCAGAGGGCACAGGGGCCATGCCTGTCTTACACTAATTGATGATTTCTCTTTTACTCCCCTTTCCTACTACCTTTTTATGAAGAGAACGGGAAATAGAGGCTAATGTTGAAGTTAGGTTCCAGGTGGGCATATAATCAAATTATCCTCACCCCTTGATGATATTATAACTAATGGGATTATGTGGTTCCCTGTGTAGAAGATGAGACTTTTTTTCCACAGCAAAAAGCAATAGCAGTCTCTGAGATGTGAGAGGAGTGGGCTGTGCAGGTGACTCCCATTCCATTCTCCATTCTCATCTACCTCTGCTTGTATCCCAGCTTGGGGAAGCAGAAATCTATAGATTGCCTCAGCTGGCTTCAGTCTGGGCTTGATTGAGGAGTGGCGCTCGCAGGGAACCAGAGTGTGGGAGGACATTTGGGATTGTTTCTGAGGCAGCAGTTCTGATTCTCTGTAGCTTCAGCTTCTACTGGGCAGTCTTCCTTCATTATCTTGCTCTCAGTGGGATTCAGTAGCACTAATTCTTTCTCTCCTCTTCAGTGCTAGGGGTGGAAAGGACTTCTTGCTGCCACTGGGTGCCTCCACAGCCCAATGAATACTCCTAACTCTGCCCTGATCACCTTATGTTGTCCCCCTCATTAAAGATTACTAAACCACCTGAGCAAATCCTTTTCTTTAATGGGACCTTTACAACATTCATACATGAAAATTCAATTCAGGTCTGCAGAAACCTTAGAAAACAGTGGTGAAAGAATGGATTATTCAATAAATATACTGGGATAACTTTTTCCATACACAAATAATGAAATTAGGCCCATACCTTATACCACACAAAATTGTTAGAATTGATGATGACTATTCTATTTCTGGCTGCTTTTGTACCCCGCCACACCCCCAAGCTATAATTTTTGTTTCCTAGGCCCCACGGGGTTGCTGAATGCACTAACCTGGTGCTCTTCACTCAGCTTTCTGAACTCATGCTGCAAACCAACCAATGCTCCAAGGGAAAAGCAGCAGACATCTCTACCCATTGCCAGGGACTAAATTGTGCTCTCCCTGCAGTCCACATGTGGAAGCCCTGACCCACCAGGTGATTGTATTTGGAGATTGATAATTAAGGTCAAATGAATCCCTAATCCCATAGGATTGTGATTTTATAAGAAGATTCTCTTTCTTCCACATTGCATCATATCTATCCTTGCTGGTGTTTCTCCTTCTTTGGTTTCCCTCTATTGCATTTTTGCCAACTTCTTATGAACACTGAGCTATTTGTTTTCAACCTATTAGTTTGTCCAATGGATGTATTTATATCTACATATTACCCTTTACATATGTATACCCACAAAATGTTGACAAGTAATGTTTATATTGTCATCAACTTCTAAGAATATAATAATTACTCTTATCTAAGAATATAATATGATAATTACTCTTATCTAAGAATATAATAATTACTCTTATTTTTGGTTAGAGCTAAATTTATTAGTATTTTAATTTGATTTCCAAATACATGAAATGTTTTTGCTATCTTTAGGCTGTCTATTCTCATTTTATTGCATTATGGTCAGTGAACATTTTATTTTAAAAAAAAATATATATATATATATTTATTTATTTATTTTAGTTTTTGGCAGACACAACATCTTTGTTTGTATATGGTGCTGAGGATTGAACCTGGGCCGCATGCATGCCAGGCGAGCGCGATACCGCTTGAGCCACATCCCTAGCCCCAGTGAACATTTTATAAGGCAGTCCATTCTCAAGAAGTTTTTAAGTTTGTGATCATTTTTTTTGTAAGTATTTCTGTGTGCTCAAAAACAATGTTATTGGAAGTTATTCCAAAGTAAAAAACTAAAAAACAAAGCAAGAGTCAACCCTTTACAAAGAAAACATGAAGAAAAGATGTATCATGGATCAATATGTTTTAAAATGAGAAATAAAATGAAAATATTAATATTATGAATGGTAGGTATGCAAAGTTCTAAATAGGAGAAGTAAAGGATTAAAGATGAGTGGGTACAACAACAGTGTAGATAAATTCATAGATGATTAATTAATAATATACATATAAAGGAAGAAATAGTGTTTGGGGTATAACTCTTATAGTTTCCCTTGCTGATGATCAAAGATTAAATATAAGTGAAATACTGGGATCCAGTAATGGGTGTCCACTGTGGCAGTATTACTCAAAATGGAGAAATGGCATCAGGTGTGACATGGGCTCTGGGGACAGGAACCTGTGTTTAATCCAGATCTTGACAGCTGCTAAATTCCTTCATCTTTCTGAGCTTAATTTCCTCATTGAAAAATGGGGGGAGTAGGGGAATCCATATTGGAAGCTTCATGTGAACATTAAAAGAGAAAATTCACATAACTAGGACATCTCACACTATTAGGTAAAGTACACATTTTAACCAGTTTTTTTTTTAATTCTAAACTGTCATGGATCAATAACTTTGGCAAATATAATTAAAATAATTAATAGAAAAATGAAATGAAAGACAAATTTATGAGCAATGCTTTTTGTTATTATATCTAGCAGTTGTAAAATCCCTCTGTCAAATTGCTGTAAATGTTTTAAAATACTTAGTCTCAAATTTCATGCTTACCCTGCCATGGACTGGTAGTGTGAGGCACTGAGGAACGGTTTTTAGCCTAAAGCTTGACTGTCATAACCTAAAAACAATTTCCCTGTAGACCATTTAGTTTTAGGTTTTGTTTTTCCTACTGGATTTCTTTTTTAAAAAATGCATCTATTTTTAATTGACAAATCTTGTTTATATTTATGATGAACAACATGATGTTTTGAAATATGTATACATTGTGGAATGGCTAAATCAAGCTAAGATATGCATTGCCTTATCATTTATTTGTGGTGAGAATAAAAAATCTAAAATCTACTCTCTTAGCAAGTTCAAAGTATACAGTACATTTTTATTAGCTATAGTTGCCATGTTGAATTATAGATCTCTTAAACTAATGCCTTGTGCCTAAGTGAAATTTTGTGCCCTTTGATCAACCACTTCCTCGAGTTCCTTTCAACCTCTAGCCCCTGGTAACTACCATTCTATTCTCTGCTTCTATGAGTATTACAGTTTGGATCTGGAATGTTCTCCAAAGTCTGATATGTTGAAGACTTGGTCCCCACTGTAGCAATTTTCAGAAGTGGGGCTCTTTGGAAATAATTGGGTCAGGAGGGCTCTGACCTCATCAATGGATCAGTCTATTAAAGGACTCATAAATTGATGGCATTATTGAAAGATAGTGGAGTCTGTGGGAGGTGGGGCCTAGTTGGAGAGTTTGAAGAAATAGGTCATGGGGACATGCCCTGGAAGGGTGCTTTGTCCCTGACCCCTTCCATCCTCTCTCACCCTCTCTGCTTCCTAGCTCCATGAGGTGAGAAGCTCTGCCCCACCATGCCCCCTCTACCCTGCTTCACTACAGACCCACAGTAATGGAGCCAGCCAACCATGGACTGAAACCCTTGACACTGTGAGCCAAAATAAATATTTCCTCCTTTGAGTTGTTATTCTCAGGTATTTGTCTCAATGACAAAAATCTAACACAGTGAGTTTGACATTTTTTGGATTCACATATAATGGAGATCATGCAGTATTTGACTTTCTGTGCCCAGCTTATTTCACTTAAAATGGTGGACTATTTACTTTTACTCTTGCCTTTTCCCCGGTTCCCTCTAAAAATAAAACAAAACAAATAGGACTCCTCCTCCCTTTTGTTGACATGCTTATTTCTTAGCAATTCCCCTACCTTTAGTGACTCACAATTCTTTCTCAGGGCAGTCTCATACTCAAGAGGTCAGCTCCCAGGGCAGCAGGTCTGGTCTTCGGAGCACCTATGTGGGGGTTTGTGGAAGTACTATTCAAAAATACCCTTAAAGAAGATCAGTAGGGTAGAGGAAGGGCAATGGGGTGAGTAAGGAAGGGAGGGAAAGAAGTATGAGGGATTGAAATGGAAGTTATATTCCATGCATACATGATAATGTCAAAATAAACCCGAGTATTACGTATAGCTACAATGAATTAATAAAGACATTAAAAATAATGAATAAATAGAAGGACGATCAATAGAATAGAGGAAGGGGAATAGGGAGGGAGGGAAAAAATATCCATAAAATGTAGAATGTTGGCTTTAATGCTGAGCCAAGAAAGTCAGTGGACTGGAGATCTGTGAAGAATGGCAGTCTTGTAGGCAATGGGCATCTGCAAAAATCTGTACTGTGTTGAAGACATAGCACATGCCAACAAGGCAGCATGGCACACAAGCATACAGGATAAATGTTAACTGACTTCATCTCTGACTTTGGGTTGTGGCTTGGCTCTTCTTTTTCTGAGTGCTTAGGTTTGCTTTTGTATTCATTGTGAAGGGAAAATAATCATGCTTGCAGAGAGCTCTGTTGATTCATGATTTTTAAAAGTTGTATTAAAGTTTTAAACACCACTCAAAATAAGAAATAGGAATATAACAAAAATAGGATGTTTTAGAATTTTATGTACATTTTAAAAATCGTATTTATGATGGAATGATTAAAATGGGTGGCTTGATTGCAATATAAGTGTATTCATAGTGCTTTGTTTAGTGTGTTGTTTACTTTGCGCTTTTGTTAATAAAATATTAATAAATATTGAGCACACTGCCATCAAAAATCTTTAAAAATGCAACTTTGGTAACTGTGTGAAAATCTATCTGCCCCTTAGCCAATAAAAGACCTAAAGTAAGGGTTGCTTAGTTTGGGTTTTCAAACCAGGTTTATTTGAAAATTGACATCTAAAGAACAGATTTTACGCATGTGTATTCTGAAACTGTCTTATCACCTTGACAAATTAGAATTTCCCAATTAATCACCAAAAGAAGTTACAGGTTTATTTTCTGAGTTTTATTTGTATTTGGTAATAGTTATATATAGTAACAGTTTAAATTTTGATTTTAAAGTTAATGTGCTCATAAATCACAAATCTTTTCCACTTCTATTTGTCTTAAGTTATTAAATGAAAAATAATTGTTGTGTATATTCAAGAGATACAATGTGATGTCTTAATATATGTATGCATCCTAGGAAGATTCAATTAAGCTGATTAACATATCTATCATCTACCTAATTCAGCATTTCTTTGTGGTAAGGACATTAAAACCCTATTCTTTTGGCAATTTTAAAATATACAGTAAATATAGTATTAATTGTGGTCACCATGCAGTGTAATCTCCAAAACTTTGCATCTTAGGGGTAACTGAAAATGTATTCTCTGATCAGCATCTTTCCTTTCTGCATTCCTCCTCTTCCTAGCCAGCCTCTAGTATCCCAGTTCTACTCTCTGTTTTTATAAGATCAAATTTTTTAGATTCACTATATAAGTGAGATAACACAGTATTTGTCTTTCTGTACTTGCCTTATTTCATTTAGTAGAATGTCCTCCAGGTTCATCCACGTTGTCCCATATGATAGAATTTTCTTCATTTTAAAGGCTAAATAGTACGTGTGTGTGTGTTTTTTTTTGTGTGTGTGTGTGTATGTGTTATACATTTTCTTTATCCATTCATCCATTGATGGACACTTAGATTGATTCCATAGCTTAGCTATTGTGAATCATGATGAAAAAAGGTGTTCGGAAAACTGGATATCCACATGCAGAAGAATAAAATTAGATACATATCAATGATTTTTTTTGGAGGGGGAGATATAACTCTAAAAACATAGACAACAAAAACAAAAATAGACGCAATTGCTTCAAATTGAAAAGCTTCCACACAGCAAAGACAGCATTTAGCTGAGTGAAGAACCTGAAGATGGGAAAAAATAATTTGCAAATGATACATTTTTCAAGGGGCTGATATCCAAAATACATGGTGGAACTTAAGCAACTCAATAGCAAGAAAATAAAAAGGCTGAATAAGAAATGGACAAAGGGGGCTGTGGTTGTGGCTCAGAGGTAGAGCGCTCCCCTTGCATGTGTGAGACCCTGGGTTTGATCCTCAGCACCACATTAAAAAAAATAAAATAAATAGTTACACACACAGAGTATAACTTCTAAAAAAAACCTTAAAAAATGGACAAAATACTTTTCAAGTTATTTCAAGAAATAGAAAAAGAAGGAGCTCTTCCAAATTCATTCTATGAGGCCAACATCACCCTGATCCCGAAACCAGACAAAGACACTTCAAAGAAAGAAAACTACAGACCAATATCTCTAATGAACTTAGATGCAAAAATCCTCAATAAAATCCTGGCAAATCGAATACAAAAGCATATCAAAAAAATTGTGCACCATGATCAAGTAGGATTCATCCCTGGGATGCAAGGCTGGTTCAATATACGGAAATCAATAATTGTTATTCACCACACCAATAGACTTAAAGATAAGAACCACATGATCATCTCAATAGGTGCAGAAAAAGCATTCGACAAAGTACAGCATCCCTTTATGTTCAAAACACTAGAAAAAATAGGGATAACAGGAACTTACCTCAACATTGTAAAAGCTATATATGCAAAGCCTCAGACTAGCATCATTCTGAATGGAGAAAAATTGAAGGCATTCCCTCTAAAAACTGGAACAAGACAGGGTTGCCCTCTCTCACCACTTCTATTCAATTTAGTTCTCGAAATACTAGCCAGAGCAATTAGACAGACAAAAGATATTAAAGGCATAAAAATAGGAAAAGAACTTAAATTATCACTATTTGTGGATGATATGATACTATATCTAACAGACCCAAAAGGGTCTACAAAGAAACTACTAGAGCTAATAAATGAATTCAGCAAAGTGGCAGGATATAAAATCAACATGCATAAATCAAAGGCATTCCTGTATATCAGTGACAAATCTTCTGAAATGGAAATGAGGACAACCACCCCATTCACAATATCCTCAAAAAAAATAAAATACTTGGGAATCAACCTAACAAAAGAGGTGAAAGATTTATATAATGAAAACTACAGAACCCTAAAGAGAGAAATAGAAGAAGACCTTAGAAGATGGAAAAATATACCCTGTTCATGGATAGGAATAACTAACATCATCAAAATGGCGATATTACCAAAAGTTCTCTACAGGTTTAAGGCAATGCCAATCAAAATCCCAATGGCATTTCTTGTAGAAATAGATAAAGCAATCATGAAATTTATATGGAAAAACAAAAGACCCAGAATAGCAAAAGCAATTCTAAGCAGGAAGTGTGAATTGGGAGGTATAGCGATACCAGATTTCAAACTATATTACAGAGCAATAGTAACAAAAACAGCATGGTACTGGTACCAAAATAGGCAGGTAGACCAATGGTACAGAATAGAGGACACAGAGACCAATCCACAAAACTACAACTTTCTTATATTTGATAAAGGGGCTAAAAGCATGCAATGGAGGAAGGATAGCATCTTCAACAAATGGTGCTGGGAAAACTGGAAATCCATATGCAACAAAATGAAACTGAATCCCTTTCTCTCGCCATGCACAAAAGTTAACTCAAAGTGGATCAAAGAGCTTGATATCAAATCAGAGACTCTGCGCCTGATAGAAGAAAAAGTTGGCTCCGATCTACATACTGTGGGGTCGGGCTCCAAATTCCTCAATAGGACACCCATAGCACAAGAGTTAATAACTAGAATCAACAAATGGGACTTACTCAAACTAAAAAGTTTTTTCTCAGCAAGAGAAACAATAAGAGAGGTAAATAGGGAGCCTACATCATGGGAACAAATTTTTACTCCTCACACTTCAGATAGAGCCCTAATATCCAGAGTATACAAAGAACTCAAAAAATTAAACAATAAGATAACAAATAACCCAATCAACAAATGGGCCAAGGACCTGAACAGACACTTCTCAGAGGAGGACATACAATCAATCAACAAGTACATGAAAAAATGCTCACCATCTCTAGCAGTCAGAGAAATGCAAATCAAAACCACCCTAAGATACCATCTCACTCCAGTAAGATTGGCAGCCATTATGAAGTCAAACAACAACAAGTGCTGGCGAGGATGTGGGGAAAAGGGTACTCTTGTACATTGCTGGTGGGACTGCAAATTGGTGAGGCCAATTTGGAAAGCAGTATGGAGATTCCTAGGAAAGCTGGGAATGGAACCACCATTTGACCCAGCTATTGCCCTTCTCGGACTATTCCCTGAAGACCTTAAAAGAGCGTACTACAGGGATACTGCCACATCGATGTTCATAGCAGCACAATTCACAATAGCTAGACTGTGGAACCAACCCAGATGCCCTTCAATAGATGAATGGATAAAAAAATGTGGCATTTATACACAATGGAGTATTACGCAGCACTAAAAAATGACAAAATCATGGAATTTGCAGGGAAATGGATGGCATTAGAGCAGATTATGCTAAGCGAAGCTAGCCAATCCCTAAAAAACAAATGCCAAATGTCTTCTTTGATATAATGAGAGCAACTAAGAACAGAGCAGGGAAGAAGTGCAAGAGGAAAAGATTAACATTAAACAGAGACATGAGGTGGGAGGGAAAGGGAGAGAAAAGGGAAATTGCATGGAAATGGAAGGAGACCCTCATTGTTATACAAAATTACATATCTGAGGTTGTGAGGGGAAAGGGAAAAAAAAACAAGGGAGAGAATTAAATTACAGCAGATGGGATAGAGAGAGAAGATGGGAGGGGAGGGAAGGGGGGATAGTAGAGGATAGGAAAGGTAGCAGAATACAACAGTTACTAATATGGCATTATGTAAAAATGTGGATGTGATTCTGCAATCTGTATTTGGGGTAAAAATGGGAGTTCATAACCCACTTGAATCTAATGTATGAAATATGATATGTCAAGAGGTTTGTAATGTTTTGAACAACCAATAATAAAAAAAGTAAAAAAAAATGGACAAAGGATCTGAAGAGACATTTCTCGGAAGAAAAGATATGCATGGCTAACAGATAAATTTCAAAAAATATCAACAACTCTAATCATCAGGGAAATGTAAATTAAAACCACAATGAGGTATCACTTTATCCTGTTTGAATGGTTATCAGGAAGGCAAATGATAAATGTTGGTGACGATGTGGAATAAAAGGAACCCTGGCATGTACAATGTTGGTGGGAATGTAAATTACTTTAGCCATTTTGGAAAACTCTATGGTGGATCCTCCAAAAACTAAAAATAGCATTACTCTATGATATATATATATATATATATATATATATATATATATATATATATATATATATAATGAAATTTATATGTCAAAGAGATATCTGAACTTCCATGTTCATTTCAGCATTATTCATAATGGCCAAGATGTGGAAATTTCCCCATTTAGTGGATGAATGAGTAAGGAAACTGTGTTATATATAGATAATGAAATACCATTAATACCATTTAGCATTAACTCATATTTATTTGTGACTCTGAGCTTGTTCATAATTACAGTTCCATCTGTACAAACATTACCCAAGTAAAAGTACTTTAAACTGATAAATTTTAATATTTTCCCTGAAAACAATGATTTTGTTTTTGGTATCATTTGAAACGAAATTGCTTTTAAATAATTTTAACAAAAGAGTTTCTTTAGTATATTTGATGTTGTACTATATATAATCAAAAGCTACTGAATGCAATTTTTGCAAATGCCTTGCATAATTAATTAGTTAAAAAATTCAGTGCTGAATACTTATAACAGTAGGCTTTTTTTTAAGTTGAAATGTGCTCAAAGTAAATGCGAAAGTTTTTGACAAGTTGACATATAAGAAAAGACAGAGAGATAAAACAAAAAGATGATGTTCATGGATTATAAAAATCAGTTTATATTTTAAAATCATATTTGAGATGAAGAAGAAATACATAATAGAAGATTGACTTTTATTGGGGGGGGGGGGAAGAGCCAAGCAATCATTTGAAATCATAAGCGTCTTTTTGACTCAGAAAACACATAATTTATGAATGACTTAGTGGTGAAAAAGGAGCCTTTACTTACTTGGCTTGCCCCTTGGTGGTGATAAAAGCGTTACAAAGTAGAAAAGACAAGCCCAAAAGACAACTATAAGCAGGATACTAAGGTTTTTTTTAGAGAATGTTGATTTTGATTTTGATTACTGGGGATAAGTTGACTCAAGCTATCTGATACTTTTCATATTTTTACTCATATGAATAAAAACATAAAGCTTTAAAGAGTTTTAGGTCTGAATGTTTTCCTGATTCCGTCTTACTCCCCTTCCTCCCTCCACCAAAGCTTGTGGCACTTATTTACTGAACTATCATCTTTGAATCATCAAACTTCAATTTTGACAAAGATCTAAAATAATGATAATGACATTATAAGGACTCTTCATGAGCTGTTAAGAATTGTTTACTATGGGATTACATTGCATATTCACCTTATGTTAAGAGACATAAAAATATAACCTGCTAAATAATAATAAATCTAATTGTTATATCACAAATGAATATCAAAGTTCTATATTCATTTATTTGACATGAAGACATATCATTTATTATTTCTGTTCATTATCTATGAACCAAAAAATCTGACTTTCAGTATGTATTCTCAAAATTGAATCATTTTCTTTTTAACAAAATGTTCTCAGAGAAAACCACAGTCCTATTTTTTGTTTTGCTTTTATAGTCAGAAGGCTGTCCATCTTGTATTTTCAAAAGAGCATGTTCCCATGATGTTTTTTTCTGTTAGTGCCAAGACTGATGTGTAAATTGTGACATAAACTTAATTTGATTTGCATTTTAAAAATTAAATTTATTTTAGAACAGTTTCACAGAAAAATCATGACAGTACAGAAGAGTTTTCATATAGCCCACATCCAATTTCCTATATTATTAACATCTTACGTTAGTTTGGTATTTTTAGTACAATTCAGGAACCAACATTGGTACATTATTACTAACCCAAATCCGTAATTAATTCAGATTTTCTTAGTTTTCACCAAATTATGCTTAGTTGTCATATTTCTTTAGGCTCCTATGAACTGTGACAGTTTCTCAGACTTTCCTTGTTTTTGGTAACTTTGACAGTTTTGAAAAACACAGATGAGAATTTTGTAGAATGTGCTTCAATTTGGGTTTGTCTGATGATTTTCTTATGATTAGCCTGGAATTATGGATTTTTAGAGAGACTGCAGATATGAAGTGCTGTTTGTATCACATCATGTCAAGGGCATACACAATCAATTTGACTTGTTGATGTTGACCTTGATGCCTGCCTGAGGTAGTGTTTTCTCCATTGTGAAGTTACTCCCCACGCCCTATCTATACTGAATGTTTTGGAAAGTAGTCACTGCTTCAAGCCTAAACTGAATGATTGGGGAGTTATGTTTTCCTTCCTTGAGTGAGGATTGTATGTATAAATTATTTGTAATCTTTCTGGACAGAAAATTGAGATTAATAAAACTTTTGGTGCATAACCATTTTCTATAAATTTAGAATTCACTCTTGATAAAGAAGCCTCTGGGTCTGGAATAGTAATACCACCAGCTTTACTCTTCTTGCTAAGGATTGCTTTGGCCATTCTGAGTCTCTTGTTTTTCCAGATGAATTTCACAATTGCTTTTTCTATTTCTATGAGGAATGTCATTGGGATTTTGATTGGGATTGCATTGAATCTGTATAGTGCTTTTGTTAGTTTGGTCATTTTACTACAGAGCTAACAAAAATAGTATGGTATTGGCATTAAAATAGACCTGTAGATCAATGGTATGGAATAGAGGACACAGAGACTACCCCACATAACTACAGTTATCTTACATTAGACAAAGGAGCCAAAAATGTACATTGGAGAAAAGATAGCCTCTTCAATAAATGGTGCTGGGAAAACTGGTAACATGTAACAAAATGTAATTAAACTTCTATCTCCCACCACACACAAAACTCAAAGTGAATCAAGGACCTAGGAATTAAACCAGAGACCTTGCTCCTAATGGAAGAAAAATTAGGCCCAAATCTCCATCATGTTGGATTAGGCCCCAACTTCCTATAGTGCAAGAACTAAAACCAAGAATCAATAAATGTGATGGATTCAAACTAAAAAGCTTCTTCTCAGCAAAAGAAACAATCAGTGAGGTGAATAGAAAGCCTTCAGAATGGGAGCAAATCTTTACCACAAATACATCAGATAGACCACTAATCTCTAGGATATATAAAGCACTCAAAAACCTTAACAGCAAAAAACAAATAACCAATCAATAAATGAGCCAAGGAACTGAACAGACACTTCTCAGAAGAGGATATACAATCAACAAACATATGAAAAAATGTTCAACATCTCTAGCAATTACAGAAATGTAAATCAAAACTACTCTAAGATTTCATCTCACTCTAGTCAGAATGGCAGCAATCAAGAATACAAACAACAAGTGTTGCCGAGGATGTGGGGGAAAAGGCACACTCATACATTGCTGGTGGGATTGCAAATTGGTGCAGCCAATCTGGAAAGAAGTATGGAGATTCCTTGGAAAACATGGAATGGAACCACCATTTGACTCAACTATCCCAATCCTCAGTTTATACCCAAAGGACTGAAAAACAGCATACTACAGGGACACAGACACATCAATGTTTATAGCTGCACAATTCACAATAGCTAAATTGTGGAACTAACCCAGATGCCCTTCAGTAGATGAATGGATAGGGAAATTTTGATGTATATACACAATGGAACGTTACTTAGCATTAAAAGAGAATAAAATCATGGCATTTTCAGGTAAATGGATGGAGTTAGAGAATATAATGCTAAGTGAAGTAAGCCAATCCTAAAAAACCAAAGGTCAAATGTTTTCTTTGATATGAGGATATTGACTCATAATGGGGACAGGAGGTGGAATGTGGGAGGAATGGAGGAACTTTAGATAGGGCAAAGAAGAGGGAGGGGAAGGGAGGGGGCAAGAGGGTAGGAATGATGGTGGAATGAATTAGACATCATTACCCTAAGTACACGAATGGTGTGACTCTACTTTGTGAACAATCAGTGACTTGAAAAATTGTGCTATATGAATAATATATATAACAAATTAGAATAAATAAACAATTTAATATAAAAAAGAAGCCTATGGGACTGGAGTTGTGGCTCAGTGGTAGAGCGCTTACCTGGCATGTGTGAAGTCCTGGGTTCGATCCTCAGCACCACATACAAATAAATAAATAAACTAAAAGATCCATTGACAACTTAAAAAAAAAGAAGAAGCCTATGACTAAGCTGGCAAGTCCCATTCAATCAAAAGAATAAAACTTCTAATACTTTAACAAATATTGCGTTAACATTTTGTTATTTGACATCTATTTAAAAAGAAAATACAAGCAACTAAATGTTGAATTGATATTTGGTATCCTGATACTGTATTATTTATTATTTAAGCTAAGTTAGATGATTAAAGAATAAAGGAATTTGAGCTCATGGTTTTTGTATTATTCACTTACATAAAAAAATAGAAACAGAGTTGCTACACATCAGCCTTAAGGCTCTTCACTGCACAACTCCAGGGAGTACCATGTTTATGAACCACAATGTAAATGACAATCCCTCTTTTTGGACATGAGCTAACCCAGGTTTCCCGTCATAGAAACAGGTGTGTGTAATACATGCTGGGCTCTGATATGGCTGGAGGTCTCAATAGGATGACCAATAAGATTGGCTTCTCTGGAAAGCTTGAAGATCTCTTTTCTGTTAAGCACTGATATAAACTTGTTACATAAAGCAGTCCAATGTCCTGAGATTAGCTGTTCTGTGTAACAAGCAGACAACATGGGTCACCACCACCACTACCTCCACAAATATTGAAGGAGTGTGTGGTGTGTATCTGACATTGTAGTAACGGATTTGTATTTTGTTCTTATTTAATCCTCACATTAATCTTATGAGGAAATTGAGGTTGAGAAAGATAACTTGCTCAAGGCAAGACAGCTGGTAATGCTCTGCTCAAACTCAGAAGCTGGAGCTAACCCAGGTTTCCCGTCATAGAAACAGGTGTATGTAATACATGCTAGGCTCTGATATGGCTACTGTGCATTATACAGTTCCCACTGGCCTATGCTGGAGTTTGTACCATGAACTTCTGGCCAGTAGTTATAACTGGGACTGTTATTTGAGATATGATGCTTTTATATGGGAATGTTATGAAGAAGATCAAACTTTAGAAATTTCCTGGTAAATACAATAAACTTTTATCCCTAGAGGCTAGGGTAAGATTTTCAGAACATGGACAACTTCTCAATAATATAATTTTGAGTACTCCTCCCCTCCTTCTTCCACTTATTCACTCTTTGTAGATGCAAAATACAGTAAAGGACTCTGGGTGACTTCATAAAATAGGCATGTATTGAAAGGTTATTGGAATCTCATAAAATTAGTATGAGGGTTAAAAAAAAGACACAAAGAATGATTAGTGAAGGAGAGGTGCTATACAGCCAGCAACATAGCTAACACCACACCTTGAAAACAAGAGGGGAAGATCCTTCAGCCAATAATAATTTTTATCAAGTAACATCCAGATGGTGCTCCCCCAGGGTTGGGACTAGAATGAGGCTTGGGCAGCTCTTGCCTTGGGGTACATGATTAAAGGGTCCTTAATTAAAAACCTCAAACATCAAGACAAATATTTTAATGAAACATTTAAAAATAAAAATAAATGCACAAATTTATGCTGAACAAAACATTGAAATTTGGAAGGAGAATGTGATGATGATAAAGGATAAGAAATAGTAAGAGTTACAGAATCAAGGAGGTATGTGTGTGTATGTGTGTGTGTGTATGTGTGTGTGCATGTGTACTAGCAAACCCAGTTCAATATAGGAGGAATTTGAATTTGTATGCACCAGATAGCCAAAGCAGGAAATGGTTTCTTGAGGCTTGAAATGCTATACTGGAGATACGATATAGCAAACAATGTGAATTTACAGGCCTTTGTCAAATAAGTGTTAGATGATGTCACAGGAAAAAAGCAGAAGGAATGGTGGAATAAGTCTAAGGAACAGGTAGAGAGGAATTCGGAGAGGTCAGGGGGGTGGCAGGATAACCAGGAAGGAAGGCCCTCACAGAGACCATGTGAGGAGACACTCTCAAGATTAAGAAGTGTGGAAGTAACTAAGAGCATGAGACAAGTTGCAAAGAAGTTGATCACTCCTAAGAGCTATTCTTTATAGGCATTTGACACACAGCCTGGCACTAACAATACGTTTAACAGACACACTTATTCTAATCCTCATCTGAACTCCATAATAGTCTTTGTTTGCTGCATAAAGGAATATCAAGATATCAAGAGGTAAAGAACCTGCTCAAGGTCACATGGTAGTAAGTGCGGGAGGGATCTAGAACTCAGGTCTGTCTGAATGCAAAGCTCACATGACCTAGTACTTTCTGCAATCTCAAAAATATCATCTCTGATCATAAGGATTGCCAGTAAAGCTGTAGGAAAGGTGCTGAGGCTCCATCCCTGAAGATTTTTATTTTGTAGGTTTCAGGCAATGTCTGTGAGGCTGTGGTTGAATCACAATTTTCCTAAAGTTCTACAATTTTATCCTGTAAAATAAGGGGCTTGAACCTGATGATAACTAAACTCAGTGATGTGTGGCTAGCCTCCACAAGAAAGGTGGTCTGAAAGTGATCTAATGAAACATCCATGCATCGTTTATTCAAAAAGAGACTTTACAATTTCAGTAACAGAGAGCTTGTATATTTTGTGTGTATAATCCCTTCATTCCAATAGCGAGGAAGTTAGTATCACAGTGAAATCACTGAGCATCTTATTCTCAAGTCCTGGTGATCTGCAAGATATAACCTCTAACAAACTCCTTTTTTTTTTTTTTAATTTTTTATTGTGGGTTGTTCAAAACATTACAAATTTCTTGACATATCATATTCCACACTTTGATTCTAGTGGGTTATGAACTCCCACCTTCACCCCATACACAGATTGCAGATTCACATCAGTTACACATCCATTGATTTACAAATTGCCATACTAGTGTCTGTTGTGCTCCGCTGCCTTTCCCATCATCCACCCTCCCCCCTCCCCACCTCTCCCCTCCCCTCCCCTCCTCTCTCTCTACCCCCTCCACTGTATAACCCTGAGGGTCTCCTTCCATTACCGTGCAATTTACCTTCTCTCTCCCTTTCCCTCCCACCTCTCATCCCTGTTAAATGTTAATCTTCTTCTCCTGTTCTTCGTCCCTACTCTGTTCTTAGTTACTTTCCTTATATCAAAGAAGACATTTGGCATTTGTTTTTTAGGGATTGGCTAGCTTCACTTAGCATAATCTGCTCTAATGCCATCCATTTCCCTGTAAATTCTATGATTTTGTCATTTTTTAATGCAGAGTAATACTCCATTGTGTATAAATGCCACATTTTTTTTATCCATTCGTCTATTGAAGGGCATCTAGGTTGGTTCCACAGTCTTGCTATTGTGAACTGTGCTGCTATGAACATCGATGTAGCAGTGTCCCTGTAGCATGCTCTTTTTAGGTCTTTAGGGAATAGACCAAGAAGGGGAATAGCTGGGTCAAATGGTGGCTCCATTCCCAGCTTTCCAAGAAATCTCCATACTGCTTTCCAAATTGGCTGCACCAATCTGCAGTCCCACCAGCAATGTACAAGTGTACCCTTTTCCCCACATCCTCGCCAGCACTTGTTGTTGTTTGACTTCCTAATGGCTGCCAATCTTACTGGAGTGAGATGGTATCTTAGGGTGGTTTTGATTTGCATTTCTCTGACAGCTAGAGATGTTGAGCATTTTTTCATGTACTTGTTGCTTGACTGTATGTCCTCCTCTGTGAAGTGTCTGTTCAGGTCCTTGGCCCATTTGTTGATTGGGTTGTTTGTTCTCTTATTGTCTAATTTTTTGAGTTCTTTGTATACTCTGGATATTAGGGCTCTATCTGAAGTGTGAGGAGTAAAGATTTGTTCCCAGGATGTAGGCTCCCTATTTACCTCTCTTATTGTTTCTTTTGCTGAGAAAAAACTTCTTAGTTTGAGTAAGTCCCATTTGTTGATTCTAGTTATTAACTTTTGTGCTATGGGTGTCCTATTGAGGAATTTGGAGCCCGACCCCACCGACTGTAGATCGTAGCCAACTTTTTCTTCTATCAGACGGCGCGTCTCTGATTTGATATCAAGTTCCTTGATCCATTTTGAATTCACTTTTGTGCATGGCGAGAGAAAGGGATTCAGTTTCATTTTGTTGCATATGGATTTCCAGTTTTCCCAGCACCATTTGTTGAAGATGCTATCCTTCCTCCATTGCATGCTTTTAGCCCCTTTATCAAATATAAGATAGTTGTAGTTTTGTGGATTGGTTTCTGTGTCCTCTATTCTGTACCATTGGTCCACACGCCTGTTTTGGTACCAGTACCATGCTGTTTTTGTTACTATTGCTCTGTAGTATAGTTTGAAGTCTGGTATCGCTATACCGCCTGATTCACACTTCTTGCTTAGCATTGTTTTTGCTATTCTGGGTCTTTTATTTTTCCATATGAATTTCATGATTGCTTTCTCTATTTCTACAAGAAATGCCATTGGGATTTTGATTGGCATTGCATTAAACCTATAGAGAACTTTTGGTAATATCGCCATTTTGATGATGTTAGTTCTGCCTATCCATGAACAGGGTATATTTTTCCATCTTCTAAGATCTTCTTCTATTTCTCTCTTTAGGGTTCTGTAGTTTTCATTGTATAAGTCTTTCACCTCTTTTGTTAGGTTGATTCCCAAGTATTTTATTTTTTTTGAAGATATTTTGAATGGAGTGGTTGTCCTCATTTCCATTTCAGAGGATTTGTCGCTGATATACAGGAATGCCTTTGATTTATGCGTGTTGATTTTAAATCCTGCCACTTTGCTGAATTCATTTATTAGCTCTAATAGTTTCTTTGTAGAGCCTTTTGGGTCTGCTAGATATAGAATCATATCATCTGCAAATAGTGATAATTTAATTTCTTCTTTTCCTATTTTTATGCCTTTAATTTCTTTCGTCTGTCTAATTGCTCTGGCCAGTGTTTCGAGAACTATGTTGAAGAGAAGTGGAGAGAGAGGGCATCCCTGTCTTGTTCCAGATTTTAGAGGGAATGCCTTCAGTTTTTCTCCATTCAGAATAATGCTAGCCTGAGGCTTAGCATAGATTGCTTTTACAATATTGAGGTATGTTCCTGTTATCCCTAGTTTTTCTAGAGTTTTGAACATAAAGGGATGCTGTACTTTGTCAAATGCTTTTTCCGCATCTATCGAGATGATCATATGGTTCTTATTTTTAAGTCTATTGATGTGGTGAATAACATTTATTGATTTCCGTATATTGAACCAGCCTTGCATCCCAGGGATGAATCCTACTTGATCATGGTGTACAATTTTTTTGATATGTTTTTGTATCCGATTCGCCAGAATTTTATTGAGGATTTTTGCATCTAGGTTCATTAGAGATATTGGTCTGTAGTTTTCTTTCTTTGAAGTGTCTTTGTCTGGTTTAGGTATCAGGGTGATGTTGGCCTCATAGAATGAATTTGGAAGTTCTCCCTCCTTTTCTATTTCCTGAAGTAGCTTGAAAAGTATTGGTATTAGTTCTTCTTTAAAGGTTTTGTAAAATTCTGCTGTATACCCATCGGGACCTGGGCTTTTCTTAGTTGGTAGTCTTTTGATGGTTTCTTCTATCTCCTCAATTGATATTGGTCTGTTTAGGTTTTCTATATCCTCCTGACTCAATCTGGGCAGATCATATGACTTAAGAAATTTATCTATGCCTTCACTATCTTCTAATTTATTGGAGTATAAGGATTCAAAATAGTTTTTGATTATCTTCTGTATTTCTGAAGTGTCTGTTGTGATATTGCCTTTTTCATCCCGTATGCTAGTAATTTGAGTTCTCTCTCTTCTTCTCTTCACTAGCATCGCTAAGGGTCTGTCGATTTTGTTTATTTTTTCAAAGAACCAACTTTTAGTTTTGTCAATTTTTTCAATTGTTTCTTTTGTTTCGATTTCATTAATTTCAGCTCTGATTTTAATTATTTCTTGCCTTCTACTTCTTTTGCTGTTGTTTTGCTCTTCTTTTTCAAGGATTTTGAGATGAAGTATGAGATCATTTATTTGTTGGTTTTTTCTTTTTTTAAGGAATGAACTCCAAGCAATGAATTTTCCTCTTAGAACTGCTTTCAATGTGTCCCATAGATTCCGATATGTTGTGTCTGTGTTTTCATTTATCTCTAAGAATTTTTTAATTTCCTCCTTGATGTCTTCTATAACCCATTGATCATTCAGTAACCTATTGTTCATTCTCCAATTGATGTATGCTTTTTCCTTCCTTCTTTTATCGTTGATTTTCAGTTTCATTCCATTATGATCAGATAAGATGCATGGTAATATCTCTACTCCTTTATATTGTCTAAGAGTTGCCCTGTGACATAATATATGATCTATTTTTGAGAAGGATCCATGTGCTGCTGAGAAAAAAGTGTAACTGCTTGATGTTGGGTGGTATACTCTATATATGTCAATTAGGTCTAGGTTATTAATAGTGTTATTGAGTTCTATAGTTTCCTTATTCAACTTTTGTTTGGAAGATCTGTCCAGTGGCGAGAGAGGTGTGTTGAAGTCTCCCATGATTATGGTGTGGTGGTCTATTAGACTCTTGAACTTGAGAAGAGTTTGTTTGACGAACATAGCTGCACCATTGTTTGGGGCATAAATATTTATGATTTCTAACAAACTCCTTATATCAGCACTTGAGTGTATGATAATGCACAACACATCCCATCTCCTTGATTTTTTCGTCATTTGAATAATGATTTCTTGCAAATTACCATATTGCTCATAAAGGTATCTGTTTCATTATAGAAGAAATAGGAGCAAACAAATTATCATTGGCTTTGAAATGAGTTTTCTTTTTAACTCTCTATTAAATGACATTCTTATTTAATCTAACATTTAGTTTTCAATATCTTAGTGCAGTTCACAAAGTACTCTAACTGTAGAATACTTTTATAATGTGCTTCCAGTTTTATTAGGCTTTGCACAGAGTGGAAACTGAATATTATTGAGTGCTTGTTGAATAAAGCAGAAAAAATTGAAGTAGTATGGTTATTTTTATGGTAAATGCTAAAGAAACTTAATTTCTGAAATTATATTTATGAAAATATAACTAGGGACAAAATATAAACTTATATATAGCATCAAGATGGTACTAACATGAAAAAATATGACTTCACATGATTTATATTTTTCTATGCATTCTTTTTTAAAAATATTGTTTAGTTGTCAATGGTTTTTTATTTTATTTATTTATATGTGGTGCTGAGAATCGAACCCAGTGCCTCACACATGCTAGGCAAGCGCTCTACCACTGAGCCACAACCCCAGCCCTTTCTCTATGCATTCTATTGATTGCTATAACTTATCAAATTGAAACAATGACTATGTATTGTAGTACCAGATTAGAGGTTATTTATATAAATATTGCCCGTGTATGCTAACAAAGTAACACCTTCACAATAGAATTACAAATACAAACTATATATCTTTTGTGGATGGAACTTCAAACACTTTGCAAACATTGAACATCATTTTGAATGTCAATGACAAATGACACATTAGTAATTGACCCCCATGGCAGTACCCACCAGGCCACTTGCATATGAGATTTCATGAAACTGCATGTGTACTCCTTATTTCCATGATAGTGGCATAAAAATTGCTATAATTGCATTATAATTTCTAACAAAGACTAACTTGTCTTTAATTTTTTGCTATTGAAAATCAGCATCTAAAATACATTCTCATTAGTTTTAAATTTCATGACTTGAGTCTAAATATTAATTACTTGAATGAGCCTTTAAATAACAGCAACTTTTTGATAGTTTTAATATGACATGTCTAGAATTACCATTAAATAAGAGCTTGCTGTTAGGAGATATACTTGTGTGTGTGTGTGTGTGTGTGAGTGTGTGTGTCTTAGGATACATATAGAGAGCCTATATGTATATAATATATAAATATAACTTAATTATTCATATATAATATATATGTATCTCATTTAATTGATACAACTTAAGGTGGGTTTTATTAATCCTCTTTTTTTTTGCCTTTTTCAATGCTTTATTTACTCAAATTGCTCAATACTGTAAGATTAGGCAAGGTGGGCAGCAACCAAAGGAGGCAGATTTAAAAAGGCCGCCGAATGAGGCTTTATGTTAATCCTCTTTTACAGAGTCAGAAGTTAATATCTTGCCCAAACTCATAAAGTTAGTAAGTGGTAAACCCAGAGTTTGAGCCCATATCTTTCTGATTCTAAAATTTTGAACTGTTGATCATTAAGATCACTGCATCTATAAATTTGTGTAATAGTAGGACTGGATGCTATAATTGTGAATGGAGGATATCTGAAGTGATGAGAAACTCACCTAGTTCTACTGAATGATCTGAGGCATTAAAATACCCTATACAATCTGCATTATCTTGAATTTGTCTAAGGGTCATAATGGATTCTTCACATAAATTATTTTTAAACCTGGAAAATTACAACCTATACATTCTTTAATGCAAATAGACTGTTGCGACCCCTTGCCCGCAAGGAAGACGCAACTCAGGAATCTTCTTTCAGCAGTTTATTCAGGCCCTTGATATTTCTTCTTCTCTCTCTCGGATGCCCCTCCCAGCCTTAATAAAGCATTTCAAGCCCCAATGCGAAGCTGCCACGTGGAGCTTTCTCATAGGGTGGTAAAAAATCATGTGCCAACTCTCCCAAATAAGGAGTTGTTTGTCACAGACCACAGCGGAGCCAGCGCCATCTTGTAATGGCGACCATAGTCTGCAGAAACGGCAGAAGCGGCTCACCACAATAGACACCATTCCAAGAAATGATGTTATGGGAAAAGTTGTTATAAATAACTATTAAAAAATTCTGGCAGAGGTTTCAAATGAAATAAAAGTATTCTTTGAGTTATCTGCTTTCAACCTTTAAAGACATCACTCCATTGTCTCCTGGCTTGCATAATTTCTGATGAGAAGTGTCCTGCAATTCTTTATTGTTGTTTTTCTTCAGTATATGACATGTCTTCTTTCTCTGACTGCTTTAGAAATTCTCTCTTATCTTTGAGTTTTGGCAGTTTTAATATGACATATCTAGGGGTTTTGTTTGTATTTGTAATTATCCTTCCTGTTTCTGGGAGATTTTGTGATCAGATCAGTGACTTGTATGGTTTTTTTTTTTTTTTAATTCTCAGCTATCACCTCTTCAAATCTTTTTTCTACCACATTCTCTCTCCCATTTCCTTCCACTTGAATGGCAGTTCCATCTTCCTCCCATGGTCTTCTACCAGTGACCTGGGACTATTGGCCCATGTCTTCCTGGAGATAATTTTTCTTAGATTTCAGACTAGTTGATTGCTCTGCAACTTCTGCTTTTTGATGGAATTAAGAAAAATTATGATTTTGTAGATTATCTAGCTTTTCTTATTAGGGTGCAAAGAAGACTGTTTCCCACTTTTTACCTTTCAGGTTAAGGCTGAAAGTTTCTTTGATTTTGAGAAGTTTATGACAATTAAAATACTTCCCTTTAAGATGATCTGTAATCTGCTATGACTATTTTATTAAAGTTTTTGGTTACTTCTTATGGAAGGGTTCAGTTGGTGTGTTATTCTTGATATAATGTAGCTCCTTGTAGGTGTTCCTTTAGCATTATTGTCACAAACGCTAATTATATGTCACAAAACCTAATAACTAGTAGCTAGTCAATTACTTTTCATAAGTAAAATCCCAGATATTCATGTAGTGTGGTCAAGAAAACATAATAGCTACCTTCTAAAATAACAACATGATTTCTCCATAATATATATACTCAGCATAGAAGATTAACAGAGATTGACTACTTAAGAACATTGTGACTTCTGCTAGTAGTGCTGTATTGCTCTGTTTTAGTCATGTTTTTTTTTTTTCTGCTGTGACTAAATAACCCGACCAGTACATGTGGAAGCGGATGTTTATTTAAGAGCTAATGGTTTCAGAGTTCTCAATCCACAGATACCAGGATACATTCCTTGGGGCTCAAAGTGAGGCTGAATATCACGGAGGAAGAGTGTGGCAGAGGGAAGCAGCTCACATGATGGTTAGGAAGGAGAGAGAGAGAGAGAGAGAGAGAGAGAGAGAGAGAGAGACCTCCTGGCTGGATACAAATATATACCCCAAAGCCATACTCTCAATGCCCTACCTCCTCCAGCCACACCCCACCCGCCTCCAGTCACCACTCAGTTAATCCCATCAGGGATTAATTCACTGATTTAGTTAAGGCTCTGATCCAATCATTTCTCCTCCAATCCTTCTTGCATTGTCTCACATGTGAGCTTTGGGGGGACACCTCACATCTAAACCACAATATGCTGAATTCCTCCTGTCAATGGACGAGACCTCCACTTGAATACACCTGAAAGAAATTTGAACGTATTATAATGTATTAGTAGTTCCTGTGTATGAAGTGACTGTATTTATAGAAGAAATGTTTTTGAACAAAGTAAAGAATGACCTTAAAGTAGGTTTTGAGGAAGTATGGAGCTCAGGGATTTGCTGACATTCGGGAATACAGAAGGGAACCTTCACATGATAGATTTGTGTGAGTTTTAAATTGTTCTGTGGTTACTTGTTTATGACTTGAAATAGGACTGAAGAATAGTTAATCATGCACTTCCTTTCTTGAGTCTGGAAAAATAAAATCTTTTTATTCTTACTACATACTCAATTTAAGATAAAAACAATTTAAGTTCTTATATAGGTAATTATTTGATTGCATTTTCTCAGCTGAGAGGGTTCTGGGAGATTAATGTTGTGCAAAAAATAAAATGGGGGCATGTAGTGACAGATGGCACAGTAGATCAATATACAGTTGTCTCCCCTTATGTGCAGTTTTGCTTTCCATGTTTTCAATAATCTGTGGTCAATCTCAGTCCAAAAAAAATTCAAAAGGAAAATTGTAGAAATACATAATTCATAAGTTTTAAATCACATGCCACTCTGTGTAGCATGTCATCATGCTTGTCCCATGCTGTCCTGTGTGAACCATAGGTTATCTGTCCAATGTATTCATGCTGTGCATGCTACCCACCTATTAGTCACTTAGTAGGTATCTTTATTATCAGATTGATTGTCATAGTGCTGGCAGTGATTGTGTTCAAGTAATGAACTATGAATTCAATGCAATGCCAACCATGATCTCAACAGATTATTTTGTGACTATAGATAAACTGATTCTAAAGTACATATGGAGAGGTGAAAGACCCAGAATAGTCACATAATATTGAAGGAGAAAAATAAAGTTGCAGGACTGACACTACCTGATTTCAAAACTCAGTATAAGCTACAATAATCAAGAGAGTGTACTATTGGTGAAAGAACAGACAAATAAGTCCATGGAACAGAGTAGAGAGTCTAGAAGTAGATGCTCACAAATGCGTTCAACTGGTGCTTGAAGAAACAAAACCATACAATGGAAGGAAGATTCTTTTTTGCCCTTGAGTGAGAAAGCGCTGGGATTCCTGGGCCTCCACAAGTCGCCATCAACAACAAAACTTTAGACACGGACGTTATGTGCTTCATAGGAATGAACAAAAAATGGATCATAAATCTAAATGTAGAACACAAAGCTATAAAACTCCAAGAGAATTACATAGGGGAATATCTAGATGGCCTTAGGTATGGCAGTTACTTTTTAGATACAGTACCAAAAAAAAAAATCATGAAAACAATAATGGGTAAATTGGACTTCACTGAAATTAAAGGCTTCTGCTTGTGAAATATAATGTCAAGAGAATAAGCCACAGACTTCAAGAAAATACTTATAAAAGACATATGTAGGGCTGGGGTTGTGGCTCAGTGACAGAGCGCTAGCCTTGTATATGTGACACTGGGTTTGATCCTCAGCACCACATAAAAATAAATAAGCAAAAATAAAGATATGGTGCCCATGTATAACTAAAAAAATTGTTTAAAAGACATATGTAATAAAAAGACTTATCTAAAATATAAGAACAACTCATAAAACTGAACAATAAGAAAGAATTCTATTTAAAATGTGCCTAAGACCAGAACAGACATCCCATCAAAGAAAATAGATGAGAAATAAGTATATGATAAAATACTCAACATCATATGTCATTAGAGAAACAATACAGTTTCAATACAATGCCACTACAGTTATAATGCCCCAAATAAAAAACATGGACATTATCAAATGCTGGCAAGAATGTGAAGCAACAGGAATTCTCCTACATGGATTGTAGGAATGCAAAATGGTATTTCCAGTTTGGAAGACGGTCTGGCATTTTCTTCAACAAACCTGAATGTACTTATGTCATAAATCCAGCCATCACACTTGTTGGTATTTATCTAGATAAATTGAAAACTTATGTCCACATACAAACCTGCACATAAGTGAAACCACTCTGTGTGATACTATAATAGATAGATACCATTTTACATTTGTCCAAACCCAAAATTAACACCACCAAGAGTGCATCCTATTGTAAACTATGGGCTTTGGATGACAATGATGTGTTTACGTAGGTTTATTAGTTGTAGTAAATATACCATCCTGGTATAAAATCTTGATAGTAGGAGAAGTGGTGTATGTGGGTTAATGGGGGCAGGTAGCGCATGAGAACTTTGTAATTCTCACTCAATTTTTGCTGAGAAACTAAAATTGTTCTAACAAAAATAAAGCCTGTTTAAAGAGAATGAAACCAAAGATAACGAATGCTCAACATTCAAAACAAAAATGAAACCAAAAGGCTGACACTTTCTTTTACTTATAAATAATTGCCAAAGTATCTGAGTGTAAAGATCAGAAAGGCCTAAACTTAGAAGTAGTGGCATAAATTATTAACTGTAACAAGATACTTTTTTTTTCAACTTGAGTGAAAAAAATCTCATAATCAGTTTTTGGTTGAGGAAATGGAGGGAAAGCATGTTAGTTTATATATTGACAAATATATTTTGTGCCTAGTACTGAATAGAAAGACCCCAGTCTGTTGACTTAAGGAATGATTGCTCATCTTCAAAAAAGAAAAAGTTTAAAAAAAGAAAGCCTTTGGTTAGCAAAATAAAGATGCTTTGGATTTTTACCTGTTAGCAATACTGAGCAGGCTGTTAGAAGTTCTGGAGCCAGAAGGTCTGGTTTATTTCTTCCCTCCCTTGACTTTCCCTCGAATAAATTCTGAAAATCACTATGCATGCTCTCAGAAGTGACTAAAGCCCTCTGGTTCAATTTCATTCTGAGCAACTCACCTGGAGGCCTTTCTGAATGAACACATTGACAGACATGCTATTAAAAACTTAACTGTTTTTTTTTTTTTTTGGAATCCAATTGAAAGTAATTTTCTAATTAAAAATATGTTGTAAATGGATGCATTTTTAAATCAATTAATTTATTTGAGGGAATTCTGTTTTGCAGACTAGGAAAAATAATATCCTGTTTGGAAAGAGATTGCATTCACATATTTTGAAGTACTCGCTCTCCAAGAATTCTAAGACCAGAGGACACCAGGCTACCAACCTAACCCAAAGAACATGCCATAGCTTCCCTGAGAAAATCCAGGCAAAAATGCATTTACTGATCAGACTTTTGATTGAGGAAAGACACATTGTATTATGGTGCCAGTCTCAAAATAATGTTCTTAGTGAAATATGTTTCAAAATAATAACGTTAAAGACAGTATTTCAAATGTTATAATTTGTGACAAAACTATTAATTCATGTGACTACTTTACCAAGACAATATTTTATTATGTCTTTTGTGTAATTTGTAATATATAGACATGCTCTCTATTATAATTTTTCTCCATTATCTGTTTATAGTTCATATTATCTTCTGTAAGCTGTTTCAGTCAACTTTTTCACTGTGGAGACCAAACGACCTTTGACAATAAAAATTTGAGAGGAGGAAAAGTTTATTTGGGGCTCAGGGTTGCAGAGTTCTCAGTCTGTAGTCGGCCAACTCCATTGCTCTGGGCCCAAGACAAGGCAAAACATAAGACAGAAGTGGGTGATGGAGAAAAGCAGCTCAGGAAGCAGAGAGAGCTTCACTCTCCAGGGACAAAAATATAAACACCAAAGGTACATCCCCAACAATCTACCTCTTCTAGCCACACTCTATCTACCTATGGTTACCACTCACTTAATACATATTAGTGAATTAATGCAATAATTAGGTTAAGGCTGTCCTAACAATCATTTCACCTCTAAAATTTCTTGCATTGTCTCACACATGAGCTTTGGGTGTACACCTCTTATCTAAACCATAACAAGCTGAATATGTGCTCCCTTCCCAGCCATGCTATTTCAGACTTATCCTCAAATAGTTTCAACGTTTTTTTTGAGGGAGGGGGAAACAAATACTAAAAAACTGTGTATGATGTTCCAGTAACAGAGGTAGCTAAGCAGCTGAAAGGTGTTTGGGCTGTGATTCTGCCTAATGCAATCCTTCTGTTATCAGCCCATCATCAGCACATCATTCTTTCAAAAATGTAAGTGACTAAACCCCTGGAGCTGGTTGTATCACAAAGGGATCATGCCAGTCCCATTCTAGGAATCAGACCTACAAACAAGGGCAGACAGCAGACCCCCGTGCATGGCTCTGACATAAGTTATTTGTTACATACATTTGTACAATCTGCGTGGCCACAGTTTAGAATGTTAAACATTCTAAGCTGCATTCTCAAGATCCTCTTTTAAAAATATTGATATTCTTCAGTGAGCTTTAAGGACTCAACAATATAGTTAAATTCACAACAACTTGGAATATAGAAGGAAAACTTAATGAAGCTGAAGGGCTATGGATTCTGAAAGCTTGTGAATCTGAAGATTGTGGGCACTGGTTAAATCTCGGCAAAGAACTGAAAGTATTATCTAGGATCCCTCAACAGATTCTTTCCCCCACTCAACTTCTTAAAAATTCTTTTCCTTTTTGTTAATTGCATAATCACCATGTGGAAAAGCTGATTCTGTTAAAATGTGAATCATAGTAAACAATGCTACGATTTTAATTTCTCTTTCTTGTCTTATAAACATTTGAACAAAAATTCAATCACTAAAGGGTTTCTGCTTTAGGAAAAGAATACCTAAGGGGAAAGGTTTTCAGATTTAGTCCAACTTTATATTACCAGAATTTACTACTTGTAAATAATTTACACACTTGGCAGATTTTATTGTCTAGTGTGAGAATCCAGACTTCTGTAATGCTGTCAGTTCCATGATTTTCCAAGATGCTACATCAACCTTCTTTCAGTCTGGTTTCAGTCTGAATTCTTCCTACAAAACCCCTTTGTCACATGCAATTACATATTCAAAGGTACTATATTTGATAATGCAATAAATAATACCATTTGATGGTGCCTATGCTGTGCCTGGCAGCTAAACACCAATCTTATTTTGATTGAGCTCTATTTAGGCTCTGGATTCAAGGCATTACACAGTTTGACTTTAACACAATCAGTCCAATTAGTCTAGTCCTAGAGGCCAAGACCTGATAGATATTGGGCGAGAGCTAAATTAAATCACATTAAGGGCAACAATAATAATATGAACATATAATTAGAGTTCTAGAATGAATTTAGATCATCTAAAATAAATGTAGGTTTAGATATATATTAAGCAGGGCACATCCTTTGTATCATTGATAAGTGAAGGAATACATATCGAAGAATATATCAAGCCAGTAAAACTTTTCCTGGGGCTGAAAATCTTTTGAAAGCTGGGTAACCTAAAGCTAATTTATCATAAGAGAGTTACTGAATATTTCATTCAGATTTTGTTAGGATTTTGTCAGCACAGGTGATGAACATAAAAATGAAAAATTTCCCTTTATACTGAAAATATTAAATTTTATTTGTGATTATGATGTAAAAGATATTCCTGAAAAGAAAGACAAATACGCACCCCAGTGACAACAACCTCCTACCAATAACATCAAATGCAATTTTCCTTTATTTCCCAGAATTCCTTTACTCTGTCTGGTTTGTAAGGCATGGTCCTCAATTAGTTGTGCTGTGTTTCCTCTTGCTTGGTAAGCATTTTTGGTCAAACAAGGAATGGCAGAGTTCCACAATTAGATCAAAAGATCAATCCTAATGTACCATTTTCTCCTCACCCTCCTGCTGTAATAAAGTGGCTGCAGTTCTCCAGGGGACAACTCAAAATCCTAGGACTGATATTTCTAAATTAGCTGACTCACTGACCTTGCTGGTAATTGCGTTAGTTTATCAATGTTCAACACAATTTATTACCCTCTAATATGTACCAAAGTGTTTATCTCTCAACACTAACAATATTAAAAAATCTAGACTATCTATTGCAGCACAAAGAGGCACCCTTTCATTAGGGAAAAATCATAAATAAGTGGGAAACGTCACAGGACCTGTCTCAGCACAGAGGAGGTGGGATACTGAAAGGAAGATGGCAGATGCCTCCTTCTCTGATTTAACAAAATTATGTTACCAAAATTCAGAAGAAGAGAATTAAATTTTATTTCCATTTGGATGTGTGATACAGGAATGAAACCACACTTTCTAAATTACTGGAGTAGTGGTTCTACTCCAAGAAAAATAAATGGCATTGATAAAGTCTTATCGAAGCATTTGAGAGTGGGTCCTGATAACCTCTCACTGCAAGCATGGTGCTCTTTGATGGGGAAAAGCATGCAGTTCATGAATCCTGTTTTGGGATGAAGAAAATCAACAGTCTGTTATTCCCTTCATCTTAATCATCTTAGTATGATATTTAAACCTCGTGATTTGTTATGATGGTGAACAAGCTGCAACAAAACTCAGTGTGTATTAGATTAACTAAGGGTGATGTGATATTGAAGTTGTTGAAAAGAAATATTGTCTGCTTTAAAACTACTGTGGACAAGGAAATGTGCCATGACCTGAACATGAACAATGCTAATAACCTGCTTGGGCAGAAGTGGGAGTGATAAGGATCATGCTGTCCAACTTGAAGAATGGCCTGCCTTTTATCTACCTTACCTGTTCCCTGCAGTCCTGGACTGTTTTGTCCTGTTTGAGAACAGATGATGGAGAAGTTAGGTTGCACTCCATGCTCATCCATCCGCTCACACACCTGCGAAGCTGAGTCCCCAGGATCATGCTTTACTCACAAGGAATGAGTTTCAAAAGCAGCTTGTACTTGAGTAATGTTGGTCCTAAGATTTGCAAACCATTTGCTGTCCTCATCTTAAAATCTTGAAGTTTTAAACATTTATTTTATTAATAACAGGCTTATGTTCTTTCAAAGGCACATATGTTTTCATTTCTTTTGCTCACCAACTCATTTCAATGCAAAGAATAAAGCTCCTTTGATAAGGGAACTATTAGATTGAATCCTCTATACAATGTAGAATTTTCTACAGTACTCTAAAATCTATTTTTGGAAAACAATAGTGTTTTAATTTCATACAAAGTTCATGGAAATTATCTTAGATTTTAAAAGTCCTCAACTTCTTAGACATCCTTAGTGTCTCAATGTTAGTTTTGGTATATTTACCTTGCAACTTAAAGTTCAGAGATCCCCAAATTCTGCCTGTTCCATGTGCTAGTCTAGCTAAACTGCTGTGTGCATTATTCCATTGAAGCCAAAATTTTGAGCAATAAAAATAAAGGTATTTTATCAAAATAGCAGATTTTGTAAATATAGACCTTTGTCTTTTTAAGTCTGTTTAGGCTACCATAGCAACATATCTTAGACTGGTTAATTTGTAAACAGCAGAAATTTATTTATTATAGCTCTATAGGCTGGGAAATCAAGGTGCTAGCAGTTTCAGTGTCTGGTGAGGGTTGCTCTCTGCCACATAAATGGTGCCTTCTCAAGCATCCCCATGTAATGAAATGGGAAAAACAACAGCCTCTGTGCCCCACCCACGCTTTTGAAGCATATAGCATATCGTTTTATGTAATGTTTACTTTTTTATTAGTGCATTATAATTATATATAATAGTGGGATTATACAATTATTCAGATTCAAATAACTGCTTTTTCTACTGTACTTGTCTCCTTTCTTTTTGAGGGTCTCTTTTATAAGGATGCTAATCTCCTTCGAGAGGAAAAAGCCCTCATAAACTTAATCTAATACCTCCTAAAGATCCCACCTCTTAATCCTACTGCCCTGGGGATTAGGTTGTAACAAATGAATTTTGAGGGAACACAGGCATTCAGAACACAGCAACCTCCTAGGTAAAAATGGTGGTGAACAATCATTGGCCACCTACTCTGTGACCACCCCCCACGCCCCCACAACTTGAAATGTTTTACCCATTCTCAAAAAATAAAAATAAAAAATAAAAATAATTTTTTTTTTTGATAGGCCTTGTGCATAGTACAGAGGATGTGAGGGTAAATGCAGGAATATTCCAGGAATTGAAGGTGATGTAGAGAAGTGAGCAAATCCTTTCTATAGAATGTTCTACCTGATATGAAAGTGGTGACTAGAGAGAGTTAGAAGAACACACAGGAGAGCTAGCTGGTCTGTCCTGGCTAGAGAAGGCGTGCTCTGCAGACCAAGCATAGTTCCCAGGGAAGTGTCCATCTTGGAGTCCTTCTTCTCCACTCCCTTCCCTCTCTCTTTACTTCTTCCTCTTCCTTTTCACTTCATTACATTTTTAAGATTTACAAAAGTACGACTTGGTTTTTGTATCACATTTAACAACACAGAGATATAAAAACCAAAACTTAATAAAAAGTGCTTTATGCATTTCAAATAATAATTTTCTGAGGTAAATGGATTGTTTTTGTTCCAAAAAATAGAACCACATTATACAGATTATTCTGCACCTTGCTTTTTCTCTCAAAACCTTATTTATGTAACCAATTAAAATACTAGAAACTCCCAATAATAGTTGCTTAAAACACCATTTTGAATTCATGTCAGGTCAATCATCAGTAATAATGCAAGAATGTCTGTGTCCTTCTGCTAATTCCATTAAAAATAATAAAATAAATTCCATTTTATTACTGTATTTTTCTCACCTTCTCCTTCTTCTTTCCATTGGTAACCATCAACATTCTATTCACTTTGGACACCTCCCTATTTTTTTTTTTTTGGTGTGTATGGTGCTGGGGATTGAACCCAGGGCCTTGTGCATGCAAGGCAAGCACTCTACCAACTGAGCTATATCTCCAGCCCTACTTCTCTAATTTGGGTTCATTCTGACTCACATTTTTCCTGTGCTCATACTAATCAGTTTACATGCATCCTAATATGTGTATTCAAACACACTAGTAGGTTCTGTTGTAAATTTTATAAAAAATTGATCATATAAGCATCATAATGAATAAAATTTAATTAATTCAACTACTTTCCTATTGGTGGACAATTTGGTTGCTTTTGATACTACAAAAGAATTTTGCGACTTTTGTTTTTGAAGAATAAATTCTCCAAATAAAGAATGCCAGGTTCAAGCATAGGTGCCCTTTTAGTTTTATAGTAATTGTCAAATTGCTTTAAAGTTGTGGAAATATTAACGAACAGTGTCTAGGTAAAAAGGAGGTTTTTATTTCAAAGTTTAAATTTGAATTTCCTCAATTGTTAGTGATGATATGCATGCTCTCATATGCTTATTTATTTTTACAATGTACCTATTTATATCCTTTGCCCAATTGTGTGATCTCTGTCAAGTTCCCCATATTAGGTTCACCATATTTCCCTGATCTACTTTCTTTACCTTTTCTGTTAGTATTGTTTGTTCGATCTCTTTCTTTCTCTCTTTTTCTCTTTCCCTCTCTCTTTTCTCTCTTTCTCTCTTTCTTTCTTTCTTTCTTTCTTCTTGGTACTGGGGAGTGAATCCAGAGGCATTTAAGCATGGAGCCACATTCCTAGAACCCCTCCCCCCTCACTTTTTTGTATTTTTTTTTTTAGAGACAGGGTCTCAAACCTGGAGTTTTCTTGGCTCCACTCTCTCCTCCACCTTTAATTCTACCAACTGAACTATATCTCCAGCCCTGTAAAAACTGTCCATTACATTCCATCTCACTGACATCTCTAGCTTTAGCAAGCATTAAGATGACCTTCCTTTTAGGTCTTTGAAAATTCAAATGTGATGGCCCAAGCTTGTTATTTCATAATAATTTTTTTTTGTACCAACTTTCTAACCATCTAACTTGTTCCACAGCCGTAGTGAATTTCTCCTAGTTCCTTGAACTCACATCATGTTCTTCTTTGATTCTGTTGTCTTTGCATCCTGGAATCCTAACTGAAATATTTGCTCTTGTTTGTTGATAATCTTACAGTTCATCCTTTAAGTCTCTGCTTGAGAAAAGCAGTATCAGCAATAATATCAATGGAAATAAAGATAATGATAGCAAAGCATTTCTGTGTTCTGACCATGTGCCAGGTACTCTGGTAAGTGTCCAACTACACCATCACTTTTCATCTTCATGGTAATCCATGAGATGGGAACTCTTATCTCGTCCTCATACATGAAAAATTGTAGACTCAGAGAGTTTGAGTCATTTTATCAAGGTCAAGACTGTATGTGGAGGAGTTTTAATCCAGGTCTCTTTACTCCTGAGCCTGTTTGCTTTAGCAACCATCTTCTCCAGAAGACATTCTTGCACAAGTGTCCTTTCTCTCTATACTCACCTGTGCAATATGGTCTCTATTCTAACACTTACCACAATGTAGAAAAATCACTTGTTCCATTCCCTGCATCTCCAACTAGTTTGTAAACACTAAAATCATGTTTATCTTTGTATTCCTAACACAAAGGACAGTGTGTGACATAATGTGGATGCTGAATGAATATTTGATACATGCCTTACATAGCCGATGTTTGTGTCCCTCAAAAAAAATCATGTCAAAATCCTAACTCTCAAGGGGGTGGTAATAAGAGATGGGATCGCTGGAAGGGGATCATATCATAAGAACAGAACTTTATGAATGGGGATGATAGCTTTCTATGAGTGACCTGAAAAAGACCCCTTACTTCTCTTGCCATGTGAGATCACAGTGAAAAAATAATCAACCAGAAAGTGGTACCTCACCAGATATCAAATCTGCCAGTGACTTGATCTTGGACTTCCCAGCTTTGAGAACTGTGAGAAATAAATTTCTATTGTTTATTCCATACAGCCTATGGTAATTTTTTATAGCAGCCTGAATGGACTATGACAATAATCCAAACATCATTGGGGCCTCCATGTCCCTTAACCATCTGACCCCACATCAATGCACTATTCCTTGACATGTCTATGGTAGAATGCCTAAAGCCATCACATCCCAGTTTCTTAACTTTGGAGGTCTAGCACTCTCCCTGCAATTCCTTCTGGTTCTAGCCCTTGTTTATTCCTTTGGTCTGCACTGTAGCCTGCCATCTTGGTTAACTTTATGTCCAATCATTTGTTATTTTCTCTCAGCTATTCCTCCCTTACTTATAACTTGATGGATGTGTTAATTTTATTGAAGTCCTGAGAACCTATAGGGAGGAACCATGCACTTACCCACAGCCTTCCATCCTCTTTCTGGTTTTCCTCTTTTGTATGCTCTGCTGCCTTGAATTCCCAACCCATGACTCTCCCTGTCATGCTCAGCATCCAGGTTGAGTCATTTTCTCAAGGTCAAGCAAGACTTTATGTGGAGGAATTTTAATCCAGCTCTCTTTTACTCCTGAGCCTGTTTGCTTTAGCAACCATCTTCTCCAGAAGGCATTCTTGCACAAGTGTCCTTTCTCCTTATGCTCACCTGGTATGTCTTTTTAGACCTCCTGGAATTCTGATAATAAACATTTTGTCATTTTATCACAATTAAATGAATAAAGATATAAATGAGTTTAAATCTATCTTATATAATTTCGAACACCCGCCCCCCCCAAAAATTTTATTTAAGACTGAGGCATAGAAAAATTGATACATTACTCTGGTAAAATATATATATATATATATATATATATATATATATATATTCATGGGTTCTTCTATTTAGATAGCTTTTAGGTATCATATTATGAGAGAGAATTGCTTATTTTTTTTCAAAGTGTATATGTATGTATTTTTGGCTTTGAAACTGAGGGAAAATGTCCTCTATGTCTTTTAATCTGCTGCATGATTTAGCAATGTACCTTGTGCAGAGTAGGCACTCACTTAATAGTGAGTTGATTGATTGAATAATTATTCCCCCTATAAACACTACTGTAGTACATTACCTGATGAGGGTCTATTTCAATATGACTCTGGCTATGACCTTCATGTAGTTCATTAGCAAATGAAAAGTATGCTCATTTCCATGGAAGGAAATGAGAATATAAAAAATGTGGTTCTATTTGTAGTGCCATTACTGTCTTACTGTTTGATTAAGAACAAATTCTTAACCTTTTAATGCTACCAGTTACCTATGACTCTGATCTCAAGGGCTACTGCAATACCAAAATCCTGGGGAGGATAATATAATAATGCTGACCTACTTGAAGGGATAAAAATAGGCCACAAATGAGGGAATTCATTGACTAGAATCAGTCAGTCGTAGGGAAGAGATGATGTCTTTAGGAACAAACCAACAAACATTTCACAATCATTTTGTAATCATAACACATCCCAGTGAAAGTATCACCATTTTGCTGGTAAGAACATTGAGGCTGACAAGTTTGAAATAATTTGAGTCAAGTAATGCTACTAGTAAGAGGGAGAAATGTGAGTCCAATGTTATGCCTCTTCCTCTCCAACCCACCCTCTTCAGTTCACTGGTCATTGTAACCTTTTCAATTTTGAAATGCTTGAGGTAGGATGACTAAAGCAATTATATCCTGGTTCCATAGGAAAAAGGAAAATAGAACTAACTGAGTGGAAGTGGTAGCTGAAACCAAGAAAACTTTGTAGCATCTTTGAGCATTATCATGCATCCGATGTAAATTTATTGACTGTCTTCTCGGTACCAGGCTCTGTGCTGTGTCCTAGGGACATGCAAAGAAGAGAAAAGCAAAGTTCTGCCTTTAAGAAGATTCATGAAAGGTGAAAGGACTCGCAGGTGGACAAGGGGAGGAAGGACATTAACTAGGAATTAACAGGTACAAAGGCAGAGAAGCCCCTGCAAACTGGGGGAGGGGGGTCTATGTTTCAGTCTAGCTGGAGGATCAAGAGCCATTGCAGAAATGAAAGAAAAGGAGAATGGAAAGGCAAAGACAGGCAAATTCAAGGAGACTCCTGAGCTGAGGAATTTGTCTCTTCCTGGGCTTCCTCTGTAGGCAGTGGAGAAGCAGCAAAGAATTTTAAGCAGGAGACTTTTAGGATCAAATCTAGGTATTAGAAACAATTTGCTGACATTGAGAAGGAAATGCATCAGGTGCAGGTAACAGGAGTGGGATCAAGGATAGAGTGGGTATGGGATGCAGATGCTGTGATTGGTGACTGGAGGATCTTTTCCTTGGGCAGGTGTTTAGGAGATGTTGCATGATTAGCTCTGCTCAATGACTTGGTTTGAGTTTCAGTCATGAGAAAGTTGGTATGTTAGTATTTTAAAATTGCCACTGAGTAGTAATTCTAGTTGCTCTTTCTTAGCTTATTCCGGTGATTTTATGGCTGTCTTTGTGCAAAGGTATAAGGTTTCTTTTTTCTAATGCCTTTTCCTTATTTGCTTCCATTGACTCTCTAAATCCTTTCTGCCCACTTACCATTTATATCATCACCCTCCTGTGTTTTCTCTGGATGTGTTATACTTCTTCATAATCCAGTCCTCACCTGGACCTAATTCCCTTTAATATTTCTCTTTCTTCCCTTGAGGAAAGCATATCCATTTTTGGTTTCAAGTGCTCATCTCCTTTTGTAAATATTAAGGCTCCAATTCAATTTAATTTTAAAAAGAATGTTTTTATATTTCCTTTTCTGCCAGTAAATTACCTTTGTCATCTTTTAAAAGCTGTATTGTCTCATAATTTTCTTCTGTGCTCTTGTTGTTTCATTTTGTGGTTCCCCAGAGGATGCAAGAATATATATTGATATAATGAACAATGTGGAAATAAAAGAAATACAAGAAGAATTTAGGGTCATATTCATACTCTATAGTGTTTACCAGTGATCTATTTCAAAATGAGACATATATCTCAGTCCTGATGAATCAAATATTTAAGAAACATTCTTTAAGTGGAGAAATATACATGGAAAATATCACTACTGACCCTGAGAGACCTCCTTGAAAGATTCGAGCTGTGGATGATTTAACTTCAATTTTAGTCCTGCTTCTTCTACTAAGGGTTATCATAGTGAACATTGCTCATGAGGGTTCTGGGAGTATAAACGGGGGTCAGGGATCAAAAAACACAAGATATAATATTAGATAAAATATTAGCAGCCCTGGAAATATTCACAAAGTCATACATTATGTTAGAGCTACTGTATTCCATGTAGGAAAATAAAAATGGTAAATTGCACAAGACACTTTCTTTTTTATTACAGAAATTAAAGGACTAATTTAGAATTGTGAATTTATGTAAATAGCCATTAATACAATTTTATTAGTTCAGGTACTCGGGATATGAACATAGAAATATAACAGCATTTTTATGGAGTCTGCAGTAGTAATAATTAGTAATTCAACATCTCTCTGGGTATATACGTATATATATACATGTATGTATATATGTGTATGAATTTTGAAAAATTTACCAAACTACAAAGATGCTCTGAGAAGTCCTTCAAGTTCATATTACTTGTTTATGAAAGTTACTTAATAGACACATTGTACTCTTTCCCTCTACTAATCACATGATGGTGTGTGGTGATGTTGATGCTAAAGAACAAACATGAAGATAACAACCTTCAATGCTTTGTACCCTACCTGTACTTTGTCACTTCCTGTTAAATATGTGTTGTGCAACTAAAACTTCTTAGCCCTGCAACTTAGGATTATTTTCATTTTACAGATGAAGAAAAAGGCTCACAGGAAGAAAAAGAAACTTACCTAATTTTGCAGAAGCGTGTAACAGAACTTGGGAATAAAATTTAATTTTGCATTAGTCATGAAAAGGAACACTGAGAGTGATTAGAGATCAAAAGTGACTCCATTTAATTTAGTAAGGTGGTAGCTTTTTTTTTTCCATTGGAAATGTTCATAAAGAATCTTGGTGGTTATTCTTCAGTTCCTTTCTGTTATAACCTGGAGGGGTTATTATGTACTTCATAAATACCTAAGTCTTGAACAAACTTTTTTTTTTCTTCCTGAAAAAAAAAGTTTGTTCTATCTTTTCTTCCCAAAAAAAAGTTCTTTCTATCTTTCTCCTCCTTGCAGGGAAAGCCATTTCCTGCATTGTCTATTTAACACTCTCTTGCTTTTCTTCAAGACTTTATTAGTTGTGTAGTTATTCCTCTGCATCTATTGTATTGTTTTACTTATTTCTTTATTTGGTAGTACTAGGAATTAAACCTAGGGCCTCTCATGGGCTAAGCATGCTCTCTATCACTGAGCTATACCCCAGACTCTGTCGTTTTATTTTCAAGTTCAACATTAGTGTGAAATTGAGGGTATATTAGTGGCTTCAAATCCGTGTGGGAGTTTAAGTTACCTAAGAGTGACCAGCATAATCATGAAACTGCCCAAGTTTTTATCCAGAGGAGGGGTAAATCATTCCTGTATCGTATGTTTTGAGGGCTAGTGGGATACAAAATTGTTTTGAATTATGATTAATTCACACAAATCCTGATTTTTTTGATATGCTCCCCATCCAACATATATTTGCTGAGGATCTACTAAGCATCAGGTGCTAGTCTAGGGCTGTAGGAATGGGGGAGAACAAGGTAAGTACTGCCTCAGTTTGCTGAAGCTTACTGTCTGTAGAGCAGAGTAACTTTGGAAAAGAGAAAGTAATTGTTCAAATTTCTCCCCAAGTCCTTGGTAGAAGTTTGGCAACGTGGCTTATGGAAAATACAGCTTCAGTGACTGGTCACCTTCAAATGAATTTGTGTGAGAGTAAATTTAAGAAGCCTAAGTGGTCTATGCCTCTCACATCTGCAAATTATGCTTCTCCATGCATGAAGAAAATGAATCAGTGAAATGTGGATTTATTCATCATTATATAATGGTTCAGTTAGTTTTAGCTGTATCATGATTTAATAAATTGAAAAAACTCACTGTAATTGTGTCATAGTACATAAATGAAACTAATCAGTTTTCAGAAACTAATTGGTGTCAGTGAGTATGGTACCTTCTACAAACATTAATGTTTTAATTTCAAAAGTGAGAATACTATTAGAATTAAATGGAAAACCATTAATAGTTTACCACTGAAAGATTAGTATGAGGATAAGAGGAAAGTATTCACTATGTCTATAAACTATGATAATTAAAATACCAAAAGATAAAATTATAGTGTCTTTGTATCATTGAAACAATACAATTAGGTATGTACTTTGTGATATCTCTTTGGTTATGAGTTAAATGAGAATATTAAATTGAAATTTTGGGCAAGATCACAAGTTACAATTGCTACATCCTGGTGGGGTATGTAAAATTTACAAAGGAGGCATCAGAAAACTGGTTCACAATTCCTCGAGCTATTTCACCCACAGAAGATATGAAAGTACTGAGAGAGTATTGTGAAAATTATTTTAGAGATTTTTTTTTGTTTTGTTTTATTGGGGGAATGGATCTGTGCCTCTTGTGTCCTGTGAAGGGGAAATATATGGATAAGTGCTGTTACCTGAGACCAAACCTGAGGAGACCCAAAATGCTCATTCAGAGCTCTTATAATTAGTTGTGAACTCTGAGATACTACCTTGGAAATCAAGATAACTCTTTTCACAGCAAAGTGCAGAAGGTGACTGCTGGGTGGTGGGGGCTGAAGGGGGTCAATTGGCCTACACTTTGGAGGTGGTAAGGATGCAGGTTTATGAGTGTTTCCTTTGGGTCAGATGAGGTTCATGTGGGAGAAAGGGCTGGCCTGGAGTCATTTTAGATCCTACTCAGCGAAATGCCACAGTCTGGAATTTGCTTTAAAATATCCAGGGGAAAAAACGTAGGTAGAAGAACATTGTTCATTGTTGAAGCTGGGTGATCAATACAGGGGGATTTATTATGTCATTTTCTCTACATTGAGAATGATTACTAATTTTCCCTATTAGTTTAAAAAGTCTTGTTCAGGAAGACTTCTGCAGACAGGCAAAGGGATTCCAGTGGAGGCAATCCGGCATATACAACATGGCACACTGGAGACCCTGGGAGGATTAAAATGCTAGGTCCTTGTCAGGAGAACTTCAGGAGAGATACCCAAGGCTTGGGGATCTCTGTGGAGCATGTGAAAGTACCCTGTGCAGGAAAAAAAAATTGTTCTTTAAATATTCTCCATCCCAGACATTGAGAGGCATCATCTACAGTGCCAGTCTTGCAATAACTACCTTATCCTCATTCATTTTTCCTTCCTATATTTCAAAAACAGGTCTGGCAAGTAAGGAAGAGATAAGCAAGAGAAAGAAAAAAAAAAGGGTGGGGGTGGGGGGGAGAAGTAAGTAAGAAAGAAGCAGAAAAAGGAGAGAGGAGATGAATAAGGGTGAGAGAAAAACTACCCATCACATTTCAAGAGGGGAGGAAGCTTTTGTGCAGTGTGCCCTGGTTAGAAAAAGTAGATACATAAGACAGAGAAACAGGAAGACCACACCCCTTCTATTGCTTCAAGGGCATGCATACAACAGGGTTGTGCTGAGAAGAGAAAAAAAAATCAATTCTAAATCAAGTTTCAAGTTTTTATTAATAAAGGAAATTGGGACTGGGGTTGTGGCTCAGTGGTAGAGCACTTGTCTAGCAAGTGTGAGGCCCTGGGTTTGATCATCTGCACCGCATAAAAATAAATAAATAAAATAAAGGTATTATGCCCATCTACAACTAAAAGTAAATAAAAAAAAGGTAATTGAACAACTTTAATTCATGAATTGATGCTTTGTGAATTAATGTGTCTGCAAGAGATTATACTACCTAGGAGTGACCTGAAATGTCATGAAGCTTGCCTGAGTTTTCATCCTGTGTCAGGGGATGAGCTACTTCTATCAAGTCCATCTAGAAGTTTTTTAGAGGGAGATTGAAAACAAAACAAAACAAGAAGATGAATTAAGACTCATGTGGTTTACAGTGCACACATTCTGCTTACTCAGTCCATTACACACATGTATTCTATGATTATGACCTCAGAGTGACCCTATGGAAGACCAAGGGAAGAATTATTTACTCCATTTTACCAGTGAAAAAATTCAAGTGGAAAGGAGGTCAAGTGACTTTGCCAGCACCACAGTGTTACCCAACAATTACAGCAAAGCTAGAACCCGGGTCTTCAGTGATTTTTTTAGTCCAGAAGTTTTGTACATTATCTCTTAAATCCAGGCATGTCCTAGAGATTCAAAGGAAATCCGAGTCAAAGACTCCTCTGGTTTAGTAGAGAAGGTTTGGGGGCTACCTTATGGGTTTAACACACCATCCTTGGAACCTGGTTCCTCCAGATCCCGGACCCTTGTGTCCTCTTCAGGGATCTCAAACTGAGTGTAGATTCAGGTTTAGGGAAAGTTGTTGGAGCCAACAAGCCGAGCCTTTCTCTCCTGAAATTAAGCACAGAGGGGTTTCATGATTTTCTCCTGATGTCCCAGTGTTGAATAATAAATCAATCACTCATGGGCATTTGTTGAATACTTATTCTTTATTCTTTTAGCCTCTGTGCGTGTGGGCTGTAAAGTGTACCTAGGTAGTGACTCACCTTGTGATAGAGCCATGAGGTTTCAAGGTGGAGACATGGATGTTAGATAATTCAAAGGAAGATAATTGTTGGATAAACTAATCAACATCTACAATGTACCACAACTGTGGTTGGCACTGGAAATGTGATAGTTAGGGGGGGGGGGAATTGGGAAGAACAGAATTTAATGAAAGAATCACACACATAAAGTTAAATATTAGCTATGACAAATGGTATGTGGGAGAGGGTGGTGTTGTAAGAACCAGTGCAGGGGTATGCGCCCTAGTTAGCTAAGAGTCAGGGCAGAAAGAAGTTAGCTTTCCATGGACGGATTAATTTAGAATCTTCTGTTGGAGTCAGGGAGGGAGGGAGGGAGATGCTTTTTAGAGACTTCCCTTCCAGAAGTGTTCTTTCTTTGCTGAGAAAAAATAGACCATTAATATAAATAGAATTAAAATTGAATTAATTTCCATGGGGAGATCGTCTTACTTTCATTGATCTACAAAATGTGAAAAACCCAAACTTAGTGCTTTTGTAACTTCTGTTCTTTTAATTTTTTGTAGAATAAGCCCTTTGTTACGCTCTAGGCTTTAAGGGAGCAGGAATTAAGTCTTGGACTTAATTTCTTTTTAATGAATATGGTGACAAAAAGAAACTTCAGCAGGACCCAGCAGCAGTCTCCCCCTCCTCGTGAGGCAGAGGAGGGCTGGTGAGAGGGGTGTCAGGGAAAGGAAGCTTGGGAGTTGGGTTGTGAAGCATTCTCCACAGCAGCCCTGTGGAGGGAAGATGACAGGGAACAGCTTAGGAGGCTGTAAATAAAGGCAAGAGGGAGAAGCTGGTCTATAGAAAGTGGGTGGAGCACAGGGGTAAAATCCAACACCCGGATCTTCGTGTTTTTCTGTTCTTTATCCCCAGGCCCCAGCAGAGTGCATTGTGCAAAATTTGTGCCTAGAAGCATGTTTACTGAATGATTGAGAAATTATTTTTAATTGACTTAAAACCAACAACTCATAAAGTGAGATTATCAATGGAAAGTGAGAAGGCAGGAAGTTGTCAAATGGGAGGGTGGATACAGTGCTTGTACCACTCAAATTGGCCCTCAGCTTCCTAGCAAGATGAATATTGTCAAATTTTGACTTTTGCTTTAAGGCTCCAGTGAGGTGGTGGATCTCTGTCCTTTCTCCACATTGTACTGGCATGATGGTTTTTGGAGACTGAGATGGAAAATCCTGGTCAGTCCCTGGAGTGAGGAGGGCATTCCAAGGCGTCAGAATGGCCACCAGTAGCTTACTGATCTGGGAAAAGGGCATTGTGTGGGGTGCCTCTGCTGTCCTGGAGATACAGCTCACCCAACTTTTCCTCTGCACTCTAGGCAGCAGGAAGGAGGAGAAAGAATTCTGAAGGGGAAAAGTTAAGTGCACCCCATTCTTTTTTGGGGGGGGGGGTTTGGTAGGAGGAATGATAGCTTAGTGTCATTGCTTCAACTTTTGGTACATATTCACTACATTTTAAATTACCTGTAGCTGTCACACAGTAGTGCCCTTCAGTGAAGTATCATAAGTGCACAGCTGTCATCATTAAATCAAATCATTGATTTTCTACACTCTTTGAGAATATTCATAACTGTACCACAGCCTCACATAAAGAACAATGATCAAATCAGAAAAATACATTGTAGTAAAATAAAAGGTAAATTGCATAAATAGCAATATAATGGTGAAAAAGAGGGAGAGAACTCATTCAAAAGTTTGCAATAAATTTCAGAATCTATCAATACACTCTTCTTTCTTAAGAGGGTTATGATGCCTTGGCCAGGTGTGGTGATGCACACCTGTAATACCAGCAGCTCAGGAAACTGAGACAGGAGGATCACAAATTCAGAAGCCAGCCTCAGCAACTTAGTGGGGCCCCAAGCAATTTAGTGAGACCCAATCACAAAATAAAAAAATAAAAAATACTGGGGATGTGGTTCAGTGGTTAAGCATCCCTGAGTTTAATCCATGGTACCAAAGAGTCAGGGAGCGAGGGAGAGGGAAACATGGGAGAGAGAGAAGGGAGGGGAAGGGAGGGAAGAAGAGTTTTAATGCCTAGAACTGTGCATGACATATGTAGGTGCTCAATAAACATATGTAGAATGAATGAGAATGAATAGGTTTTTTCAGTCCCTGCCAATACTCATACTGTGACCTTGCACAAATTTCTTGAGATGATAATGGATTAATGCAAAGGAATTTTCATTTTTTAACCTAGTTAAGGCCATATATATCTTGCTTAAAGAGCTGAATGAGATAAATGTTATTTTTAAGGTACTTGGTTTCTTTTTTTTTTTTTTTTTTTTTTTTTTTTTAATTTTTTTTTATTGGTTGTTCAAAACATTATAAAGCTCTTCACATATCATATTTCATACATTAGATTCAAGTTGGTTATGAACTCCCAATTTTACCCCAAATACAGATTGCAGAATCACATCGGTTACACATCCACATTTTTACATAATGCTCTGTTAGTAACTGTTGTATTCTGCTACCTTTCCTATCCTCTACCATCCCCCCTCCCTCCCCTCCCATCTTCTCTCTCTGCCCCATCCACTGTAATTCATATCTCTCCTTGTTTATTTTCCCATTCCCCTCACAACCTCTTATATGTAATTTTGTATAACAATGAGGGTCTCCCTCCATTACCATGCAATTTCCCTTTTCTCTCCCTTTCCATCCCACCTCATGTATCTGTTTAATGTTAATCTTTTCTTCCTGCTCTTCCTCCCTGCTCTGTTCTTAGTTGCTCTCATTATATCAAAGAAGACATTTGGTATTTGTTTTTTAGGGATTGGCTAGCTTCACTAAGCATAATCTGCTCTAGTGCCATCCATTTCCCTGCAAATTCTATGATTTTGTCATTTTTTAGTGCTGCGTAATACTCCATGGTGTATAAATGCCACATTTTTTTTATCCATTCATCTATTGAAGGGCATCAGGGTTGGTTCCACAGTCTAGCAATTGTGAATTGTGCTGCTATGAACATCGATGTAGCAGTATCCCTGTAGTATGCTCTTTTAAGGTCTTCAGGGAAAAGTCCAAGAAGGGCAATAGCTGGGTCAAATGGTGGTTCCATTCCCAGCTTTCCCAGGAGTCTCCATACTGTTTTCCAGATTGGCCGCACCAGTTTGCAGTCCCACCAGCAATGTACAAGAGTACCCTTTTCCCCACATCCTCTCCAGCACTTGTTGTTGTTTGTCTTCATAATGGCTGCCAATCTTACTGGAGTGAGATGGTATCTTAGGGTGGTTTTGATTTGCATTTCTCTGACTGCTAGAGATGGTGAGCATTTTTTCATGTACTTGTTGATTGATTGTATGTCCTCCTCTGAGAAGTGTCTGTTCAGGTCTTTGGCCCATTTGTTGATTGGGTTATTTGTTTTCTTATTGTTTAATTTTTTGAGTTCTTTGTATACTCTGGATATTAGGGCTCTATCTGAAGTGTGAGGAGTAAAAATTTGTTCCCATGATGTAGGCTCCCTATTTACCTCTTTTATTGTTTCTCTTGCTGAGAGAAAACTTTTCAGTTTAAGTAAGTCCCATTTGTTGATTTTTGTTATCAACTTTTGTGCTATGGGTGTCCTATTAAGGAATTTGGAGCCCGACCCTACAATATGTAGATCGGAGCCAACTTTTTCTTCTATCAGACGCAGAGTCTCTGATTTGATATCTAGCTCCTTGATCCACTTTGAGTTAACTTTTGTGCATGGCGAGAGGAGGGGATTCAGTTTCATTTTGTTGCATATGGATTTCCAGTTTTGCCAGCACCATTTGTTGAAGATGCTATCCTCCCTCCATTGCATGCTTTTAGCTCCTTTCTTTACTCTTATTTTCATTTGAAATTGGTTGGGGTATTAGAGTAATAAATTTAAATCCTTAATATCAAAATAAGCAACTGGAAACAGCTACTGACCTGAACCGTATGGATAGGCTCACCCTTTAGGTGGATGCCAGGCTATTGAGCCACCTTATTCCACATCACATCTACTCATATATAAGTTCTGGTGTTCTGGAATGACCCAGGTGGAGTGAGAGTAACTGCACAGTGTAATCTTCACGATCTATCTCCCTGTTGTGTTAAAAGGGAATTTGCACATAAGCCAGGGAATTTTTTTTTCCACTATGGTGATGTAAATCCACTATCCCCCTCCTTGCCAGTAAAACTCTGGACATAATATAACAAATATCTAGCAAAGACTCAAGTAATGAAATGAATCAAAGTAGACAAAGTGTGAAGAGGCAACTGCAAGGGGGAAGGGACAGTAAATTATTCCTTGTTTTCTTTTTTTCCCACATAGCTTTGCCGTGAGGGTGAACCTCAGTTGTGAGTAACTTGGCAGAAATGGTCGCTTTTCTGGCAAATACTTCTGTCTTTCTTGCTAAGTAAGGTGTGAGGGAATTTTGAAGAGGAGAGCCTAGAAGACAATGCCTATTTCTCTGTGTGAATCTGTTACATCTCACCCTAACCCCTGTGTGCTTCAGACCCCAACCAATGTAGCACAGCCTTGGAGACCTAAAGTGAAATTTGAACCACTATTCATGGATGGAACAGAATTTGTAGTCTGTACCTAAATGGGATGATCACCTCCTAAAACAAAAACATCAACACTTTTCAAGTAATTATAACAGGACACATAGTCTGAAGAACACAACGTTCATAAGGTTCAGCATAAAACTCACAATTATTCAAATACAAAACACAAGCAAACAAAAATAAAAAAGAAACAGGCAAATGTAACCAATTCCCAAGGGAAAGGAGAATCAATAGACACCTACTGCAAGAGAATTCAGATGTCGAACTATTAGACAAAGAATTTAAAGAGGCTATTTTGTCTATGACTTTTGAAGTACAAGAATATAAAAATTGGAGAAATAGTATTAAAGAGATCCAAATGAACAGTTGAGAATCAAAAATTCTATATCTGAAATAAACATCTCACCAAGTGGGCTCATCAGCAGAATGGAGTTGACAAAGAAAGAAATAGTGAGTTTGAAGATTGATTAATAAGAATCATCCAGTCTGAAGAATAGAGAACAAAAGTGATTGAAATAAAAAAAATAGACAAAAATTCAGGATCCTATGGGATAATATAACAAGGATTAACAAGAAGTGAAAATAGAATTCCAAGAGAAGAAGCATTGAAAAAAATTTTTTTTGAAGAAATAATAGCCAAGTACCCAATTTGTTGAAAGTAAAAAATATACACAGTCACTTGGTGAAAAATAAGCAGAGTGAAATAAAAGAAAACCATGTGTAGGCACATTATGATTGAACTGCTGAAATCGAGGACAAATAAAATCTACTGAAAGCAGCTGGAGAAAATAATATCTTGCATAAAGATGGGCAATGATCTGAATCACTATAGACATCTCGTCTGAATTTATGGAGGCCAGGAGAGGATGGAGCAGCATCTTTAAAGTGCTGAAAAAAGGAGGAGAAGAAAAAGAGGAGGAGGGAGGGAAGAAGAGGAAGAGGAGGAGAGAAGGAGGAGGAGGGGAGGGGGAAGAGGAGAGGAGAGGGAGGAGGAGGGGAGGGGGAGGGAGGAGATAACTGGAGATTCTAAGTCCTGTGAAGTATCTTTCAGAATTTAAAGTGAAATAAAGACTTTTTTTTATAAAATGGATTAAGAAATTGTGTCTCTAGCATATCTGCTTTCGATGAAATGCTAAAGGATGTTTTTTAGGCTGAAGGGAAATGGTACTAGATCTTTAGAAATGATAGAAGACTAATGGGAATGGTACATAACTAGGTAATTATTTTTAAAAAACTATTAATTTCTATTTATTCTTTAAAATAATGTGTTATTAAAGAAAAATTATAATGCTGCTGGATGGAGTTTTCAATGTATGTAGATATTGTACTTGTGGCAACTTTCTCATAAACTTCAGTTGGGTGGGGAGATAAAGGGACAATTTGATTTCAAGACTTTTCCATTTTATAGGAAGTGATGCAATATTAACTCAATATACATTGTGAACGTTTGGTACATATTTTATAACCCCTAAATGTAATACAAAGAGATATAGCTGAAAATCTAATAGGTAAATTAAATGAAACACTAAAATTTTTCAAATAGCCAAAAGAAAGGCATCAAAGCAGGAACAAATTACAAAGGTAAAAACAGAATTTAAATGATGAAATGGTAGACCTGAATCTGAATCGGTCAATAATTACGTTAAATGTTAATGGCTGAAAAAATGAAAAGAAAGAGATTGACAGATCAAAAAACAAGATTCTGCTACATACTCTACAAAGATTCACATTAAATATGAAGACACAAATATGTTGAATGTAAATCATTACATACAACATCAACATGATAAATAAACCTGGAATGATTTTTTAAATTTTTAGATTAAATAGATTTGAAGACTCAAGAATATTAGAGATAAGGAGATTTTATGTTGGCAAAATGGAAAAGGTATTCAGAAGACAAAACAATCATAAATGTGCATGAATTAACTAGAGAGCTCCAAAGGTACATTCCAGCTCACCTGGTCACATGGAAAGGCAATGCCATGCATGTTTTGTCCCTGCTAGGCATCCCCCACTGCACATGGCTTCAGTGATGCTTAAAACTTATGGTTCCCATAGTCACAGGTGAGGCCAGGGAAAGGTTGGAAGGCCTGATGTTCTTTCACCATTAATTAATTCATAGTCTGCTTTTTAGTTTTTAATTTTGAAATGTATTAACATGATGTTTACAAATACAACACAAATATTTTTTTCAGAGAAATTAAAATTAATGTTAAATAAATAAAGGAAACCCTGAGCTTTTGAATTCATGCTACAAAGTTCTATACATTTAGCAGGTTCTTCTTTGTGGTAAAATTCTGTGACAACTGGCATAGAGGCAGACAATATTACCTGTGCATCTCAAAAGTAATTTTCAAGTGTTATGGGCTGGTTTCTGTTCTGCTAAAATTCCTTTATTAAAGTCCTAACCCCTAGTACCTCAGAATTTACCTGTATTTTCAGGTATTATCCTGAATTAGGTAATTAAACTAAAATTAGGTCTTTAGGGTAAAGGTCTAATCCAATAGGTATCCTTATATGAAGAGGAAATCGGGCCATAGACATATACAGAAGGAAGACCATGAGAGAATATGGTTATCTATCTACAAGACAAAGTAGGAGGCCTCAGGAGAATTCTACCCTGCTGACACCTGATCTTGAACTTCTAGACTCCAAAATTGTGAGAAAGTAAATATGTGTGGTTTAAGCCCCCATTTTTGGCCCTTTGTCATGGTGATGCTTGCAAGAGAATACATTAGAGAAATGTCAGGCTAGTAGCAGGAGCTAAAGTGAGGTACTTCTGGGATTACATAGCAATTCAAAGCATTTCCTACTCTCCCAAAGTGTCACTCACATCCCAGGATTCTATCACTAGTATTGGGACGTTTTCATCATGTGTAGAAGTACATATATAGGATTTTTGTGTGTAATGAGACTAATGCAAGTAATAATAAGTGTTGGAGTGGATATAATTGTAGCTGAAAGGATGATTCTATTATATGGAAAGGATACTGTTGGCTGGAGCCAATTCATTAGATTTCTCTGGCAGTCTGTTATGATTATTATTATTTCTAACCCTTACTAGATTTCATTCTTTTAGATAAAAACATGCATATCAGCTTTGGAGTTTGATTGCCTTATGGGCATAAAGCTTTGCATATTTACTGCCCATGAATCATACCAGTATGTGAAATCCAGAGAAGATTCAATTTTTCCTGCTAGATGCACCTCCAGCCGTTTAATTAAAATATGTATTATTAATAAAACTATATTTAAGTCATATTTTTTACAGATATGACTGAAACATTAAGTGCAAATTGTTTCATACTTTCATAGTAATTTGCTTTTAACGTTTTGTGCCTTAATCAAGGTAGCACACTAGACGACGGTTTGTGGTACTGCAGACTTCTCAATAGTAAAACTGAGAAAACACAAGTAGAAAGTGGTGATTAATGAAGGGATGTATTTACTTTTCAAGAAGATTTCATTGTTTTATTGCAAAAGACATCTATACTGAATAGGAAAGTATAATAAAAGAAATAGCAAAAAACCCAATATCTAGTTCTTATTTCAGTATATGGCAATGGTGTTTGCCATTTGCAGAAGAGCTTTTTGTGTGTTTCCCAACCAATGCTGTGTTTCAGCCTGGCTGTCTGCCTTTAGATGTCACAGTTGTTCTTCCACTGAACTGAACTCATTTCGGCTCTGCACATTCACGATTCCTCCTCTTTCCAGAAACCTTACATAATCAGTAACACCGAATATAGCTCACTCACCTAATCCTTAGCAAGGGACTGATTCACATTAATTTTAGTAAAATAGGTGATGGAAGTGATGCCTGGGTGAATCTATAGGGTATTTTATAGTTTATTACAAAAATTTATCCACGGTTCATGGAGTTTATTAACTTGGATGATAAAATTTCCAAACTCTAGCAGTTAGTGCAAGTGGTAATGATGAGAAGTGAGACAGAAGAAGCAGAAAGGAAGAAAGTGAATATGCTATGACTACCTCCTATGTGCCAGGCACTGTGTTAGCCCAGTTTCCAGGTATGTCATTTAATCTGCATGACAAAGCCTCAAGGAAGAAATGCACATCTTATGTGTTTCATGTAAGCAAAGGCAGGCCCTGAGATGTGATGGGCCTGGCTCAACTTTATAGCTGGCAAATGACCAAGTCTGAGTTTGAATCTTTGTTTTGTTTTTTTTTTTTTAAATACAAAGCTCAAGTGAGATCATTATATGTCCTCTTGCATGCTGGGTCTCCACAAATACATGCATTTATTATGTCTGTCACTAATGAACTATGCAAACATCACCACCAACCCCCTTGCTACAAGGGTTCCAAATAGTCAATACTATTCTTTTCCTTTTTGCTTTACTACCCACGCCTTCCCTAATTCTACAATTCTACCCTTTTCCTTCTACTTTTCTCTCAACCTACGAGTGGAAATACCAGGCACTGTGAGATGGAGTGCCAATGATCCTTCTATTCTGACACATTCCTTAACAGAAGCATCTTACATCCATCATGCTATTTAACACTTTCAACTAAATACCATTAAATAGTTCTTTGGTAAGTGGCCTGCTGGCTAAAATTTAATATTTTAAAATAATTTAGTTGTGACGTTGGAGCCTCCTGGAAGTACACAGTTCAAATTAATGGATGTCACATCAATTTTTCCTTTTCTTTAAGTTGAGCTAGAGCACAAGTCATTTGCCTAGCTTTAAAAAAAAGTTATTTTATGTTTTTCATTAGGAGGCATCTTTTAGGAAGCCTTAGATTGGGAAATTCTCCTTAAGAAGAAAGAATAATTTGGAGCTGACTTAGGTCATAGGATAAAAATCCTCACTAAAATGTGTTTGCTATGGTATAAAAATTTTTCATTTTGCCTTTAATTTTCTTCTTCCTTCACACTAAATATAGAAATTAAACCTAGAATCATATTGCCAGAAAAATGGATACTTCCCTCTTTCTCTCCAACTAATGTGAGAGCTGACCTGTGTTTGAAGTAAGGATGGCCATGCTTGAAAACCAAGGGAAGCCAAGCGAAATCAGATCTAGTTTTCAATAATTGCAAAAGAATGTGTAGGAATAGAAACAGAATGCCCCCAAAGCCCAGGACAATGTAAATTCCAAGAAACAAGAGATATATTCCTGAGTCTGGTTACGCAGACTGCTGGTGAGTTTCTAGGCTCTGTACATTTTTTTATTTTGTCTTTTACTGAGCATCCCCGAAGAGAATTCTATTAACTTCCCAGAGGAGGTACTGCCTCTTGACTCCTCAGAGTTCTTGGCATGGAAACTAACCAAACTCCAAAAGCCCTTTGTGTTCTGGAAAACAAACAAAACATACTCTGAGGGACTTATTATTTGCACTACTCAAATTCCAAAACACATGTGTACGCACACACACATTTATACATATTTCAAAGTGTGATAACCTATCTTGAAAATTTTTGTAACAAGTCCCCCAATGCAGTACAATCTCTCTCAAGCCAGCCTAATACATACAAAGTAGAAAATACTTCAAGTACAATTAACTGGGCACCATAGTTGCAGTTACACCAGTCTTCAAAGAAGAAAAGTCTGAAAGAAAATAAACTACAGAAAACCAGCAACTCTGGCAGGAATGGGTAGTGGAGAAACCCTTTAGAGTACAGTAGCTGTTCAAACAACAATCATATCAGATGGTCCAGTTGAGCTAGGTTTGGCCTCTGAAAATACTGCTGGGTTAAGTGACATTGTTTACCATGTGCCACATACCTCTTCAGAACTGAAAATGTCCTAGGAAAATCTCGAGGCAGCAGAGTGACTGAGTGTTCTATTATTGTCTAGCGCTCACCTTATTTATGATTTTTCACTCTGGTTATGGAGCAAGGAGAAGTTCAATAAGTTCAATAAGTCTCATTTGGGGGCAGATAAAAATAAGACATGAAAATTTTACTTGAGTAGGTTTAATCAGTTTTGCTTTCAAAATTATATGTGGTTAAATAAAAAATTCCAAATGCCAAAGCCACTTTGTTTTCCTTTGTAACAGTCAACACTATGGGGCTGAATTAATTTCTTCCTGATCAATCTCTGTCTATCTTCCTCAAGTACCTAGGAGTTCTTATATTGAAGGACAAGCAGCAAACAGACATGATAACATGAAACTGTATAAATGTTTTTTTCCAGTTGCACAGTTAGAATGCTATTTTTTTCCATTGCAATAAAAAAAAATTGTGCTCTACTGTGCTGGTGCTTAACAGAAGGACTATTTCCAAAGGCTCAACACAGTTTTGGCAAGGGTCTTACAAGAGATGCCTCAGTTCAGGTTTTATATCTCATTATGGCCACAAATATAACTAACTCTTGTCTTAGACTTCTCCTTTTCTTGAAATTCCTAAGGCACTTCAACTGAGAAGTTGATGAATTACTTGTTTGTTTTAGACATTTCAGAAAAATTCATAGATATTTAAACTCTTTAGTATATTTTGCTTAAATTGTGAAGGCTAGGTCACGCAGAGAAAAACTAATGTGATGCCTTAGGAAACCTGCATAACTTTTTCTTTTTCAAGCCATTCTTGAATCTCAGTTTGGACCCAGAGCCTATCCATAACTGGGCAAACCTTTGTACTTTCTAAATTTTATTTAGTGGGTTCATTTTTGTGTCTTTCTCTCAGTAGTCTAGAAGCTTCTTGAAAACACATTTGTTTGCCCTAATGTTTTTGCCAGCTTTGCTTCACTGTGACCAAAAGACCCAACAAGTACAATTAGAGGAAGATAAGTTTATTTTGGCTTACTGTTTCAGGGGTTCAGTCCATGGTTGGCTTACTTCATAACCCTGGGCTTAAGATGAGGCAGAATATCATGGTGAAAGGTCATGGTGGAGGGCAGCATGACAGATAGGATGACAGACAGAAGGTAGAGAGAGCACCATTTACCAGGGGCAAATTCTCAGTGACCTACCACCTCCAGCCACACCATACCGGACTACAATTACCACCCAATTAATCCATATCAGTGGATTAATTCAGCTCTTATTCTAATAATTTCACCTCTAAAAATTTTTGCTCATATCTAATCCATAACCTCTAGTTTCTTATTTTGGTGTTTTGTACATCATAGGCCCTTAATACATATTTAACTAGGAATATAGGTAACTAAATTTACCTGTAAGAACCTACATTCATTTTGAATCATGCATTATTTAAAAGTTGAAATTGCATTTGGTTATAAATACCTGAGAAGTTTTTTTTTTTTTTGCCATATTTTGTCTGAAATTTGTTCATTCTCTTTTCCCTGGACATTTGTTGTATCTATTGATTTTTAAAAATTTTCACTGATTAGAAAATTTATTGTACAATAATTCTCAGTGATGAAAATGAATTTCTAGATCCTGAAACATAAATTTTCCATTTAGAAGCACCTCTATATGTCACATTGGTGGCCTGCACAATCTATAGAACCCAAATATGCTTATATGTAATATTCAGTTCTAAGTATTTTCTAATTTCTGTTACTTTTGAAACCATTGAATTATTAAGAACACGATTTATACATGATTTTAAAGCTATTGTGTTACTGATATCACTATTTATAATATTGTTTGAAAATATCATCCAAATTATATGAATTCTTTTTTTATAATAGACTTTATTTTTAGAATGGTTTTAGGTTCACAGTAAAATAGAATAGATGGATCAGATATCTTATCTCCCTCTTACTACCACACATACATAGCTTATACCATTACCAATATCCCTACCAAAGTGGTATGCTTGTTACAAATGATGGCTCCACATTGACACATTCTTATCACCAAAGATTATAGTTACATTAAGGTTTATTCTTGATCTTATATATTCTATGGATTTGATAAATATATAATGACATTTATTCATTATTATTGTATCAAAAAGATATTTCCACTACTCTAAAAATTATCTATATTACATTTATTCCTCTCTCCTCCACTCTAGCTTCTGTAAACTTCTGATATTTTTAGTCTCCATAGCTTTGACCTTTTCAGAATTTCATATAGTTGAAAGTATACACTATGTACTCTTTCCAGACTGGCTTCTTTCACTTTGCAATATGCATTTATATTTCCTACTTATCTTTTTGTGACTTGATTACTCATTTCTTTTTAGCTCTAAATTATATTCCTTTGTGTACAAATGCCTTGTCTGAATGTACCCATTCAGCTACTGAAGGACATATTAGTTCTTTCAAGTTGGGCAATTATGAACATATCTGGTATTATAATCCATACTCAGGTTTCTGTATAAATATATTTTTCAACTTCTTTGGGCAAATATCACGGAGTTGAATTGCTGGATTGTATGGTACAAGTACATTTAGGTTTTCAAGAGACTATCAAACAGTTGTCCAAGTGGGCTGCATTATTTTGCATTTTCTTTTTTTTTTTTTTACCGATTGAAACTTGGCTTTATTTTTATTTTATTTTTTTTTTAATTTTTTATTGTTGGTTGTTCAAAACATTACAAATTTCTTGATATATCATATTTCACACTTTGATTCAAGTGGGTTATGAACTCCCATTTTTACCCCATATACAGATTGCAGAATTACATCAGTTACACATCCATTGATTTACATATTGCCATACTAGTGTCTGTTGTGTTCTGCTGCCTTTCCTATCCTCTACTATCCCCCCTCCCCTCCCCTCCCCTCCCCTCTTCTCTCTCTACCCCCTCTACTGTCATTCATTTCTCCCCCTTGTATTATTTTTCCCTTTCCCCTCACTTCCTCTTGTATGTACTTTTGTGTAACCCTGAGGGTATCCTTCCATTTCCATGCAATTTCCCTTCTCTCTCCCTTTCCCTCCCACCTCTCATCCCTGTTTAATGTTAATCTTCTTCTCCTGCTCTTCATCCCTACTCTGTTCTTAGTTACTCTCCTTATATCAAAGAAGACATTTGGCATTTGTTTTTTAGGGATTGGCTAGCTTCACTTAGCATAATCTGCTCTAATGCCATCCATTTCCCTGCAAATTCTATGATTTTGTCATTTTTTAATGCAGAGTAATACTCCATTGTGTATAAATGCCACATTTTTTTTTATCCATTCGTCTATTGAAGGGCATCTAGGTTGGTTCCACAGTCTTGCTATTGTGAATTGTGCTGCTATGAACATCGATGTAGCAGTGTCCCTGTAGCATGCTCTTTTTAGGTCTTTAGGGAATAGACCTAGAAGGGGAATAGCTGGGTCAAATGGTGGCTCCATTCCCAGCTTTCCAAGAAATCTTCATACTGCTTTCCAAATTGGCTGCACCAATTTGCAGTCCCACCAGCAATGTACAAATGTACCCTTTTCCCCACATCCTCGCCAGCACTTGTTGTTGTTTGACTTCCTAATGGCTGCCAATCTTACTGGAGTGAGATGGTATCTTAGGGTGGTTTTGATTTGCATTTCTCTGACAGCTAGAGATGGTGAGCATTTTTTCATGTACTTGTTGATTGATTGTATGTCCTCCTCTGAGAAGTGTCTGTTCAGGTCCTTGGCCCATTTGTTGATTGGGTTGTTTGTTTTCTTATTGTCTAATTTTTTGAGTTCTTTGTATACTCTGGATATTAGGGCTCTATCTGAAGTGTGAGGAGTAAAGATTTGTTCCCAGGGTGTAGGCTCCCTATTTACCTCTCTTATGGTTTCTTTTGCTGAGAAAAAACTTTTTAGTTTGAGTAAGTCCCATTTGTTGATTCTAGTTATTAACTTTTGTGCTATGGGTGTCCTATTGAGGAATTTGGAGCCCGACCCCACAATATGTAGATCGGAGCCAACTTTTTTTTTTTTTTTTTCTTTTTTGATTATTTCATTTCATATTATTTATTAAGGTTGACATACTAAATATTGTGCCAACTTTATCATAATAACTTGCTATCTACAAGATAATAATCAGGATATACAGCTTCTCAAAATTACCTAAAGATGAATGATGTATTGTTTCAGTTCTCATTTTTTGTCATTATCACCAAATTATCAATACCACTTTTATCTAGTACTGCTTCATATAAGCCTTATAATTAATTTTGTTGCCTTTAACAATATTTTAAATGTCATTTATATTAAAGGTGACATAGAAGAAAAAGAATCATGAATTTTGGAGAGAGAGATTTGAATTTGAACTCTGAGGTAACAAATATCTAGCTGTGTAGCCTGGGAAAATAAATAACTGTCTTGAGCCTCAGCTTTCTCATCTCCAAAATTAGGGTAATAGGAAATAACTTGCAGTGTTACTGTTGAGGATTGGAGATGACATTTATAAAATGACTAGTACATAATTTGGCACATGGTAGGTAACCAATAAATGCCAGATGTTATTATATTTACTGTTTGAAAATCTTTATAGTTGTTTTAGTCAGCTTGTTGACTACTGTGACTGAAAGACTTAACAAGAACAATCAGAGAAGGACAGGTTTATTTGGGGGCTCCCAGTTTCAGAATTCTCAGTCCACCGGAGGTCTGCCCCATTCCTAGGGGTTTGAGGTGAGGCAGAACATCATGGCAGAAGAGTAAAGTGGTTAGGAATGTGGCACCATAAATCAGAGAAAGACTAAACTGAGCTCACAAAATATTTACCCAAAGGCACACCCCCAAGGATGCACCTCCTTCAGCCACACCCTATCTGTCTACAGTCACCACTCAGTTTATCCCTAACAAGGGATTAATGCAATGATTAGGTTAAGGCTCTTATAACCCAATCATTTCACCTCTAAGCCTGTTCGAATTGTTTCACACATGAGATTTTGGGGGACCTCACATATCTAAACCGTAACCCTAGTCTACCTTACAGATGTCTTTGGGAGCCAACTTTTTCTTCTATCAGACGGCGTGTCTCTGATTTGATATCAAGCTCCTTGATCCATTTTGAATTAACTTTTGTGCATGGCGAGAGAAAGGGATTCAGTTTCATTTTGTTGCATATGGATTTCCAGTTTTCCCAGCACCATTTGTTGAAGATGCTATCCTTCCTCCATTGCATGCTTTTAGCCCCTTTATCAAATATTAGATAGTTGTAGTTTTGTGGATTGGTTTCTGTGTCCTCTATTCTGTACCATTGGTCCACCCGCCTGTTTTGGTACCAGTACCATGCTGTTTTTGTTACTATTGCTCTGTAGTATAGTTTGAAGTCTGGTATCGCTATACCGCCTGATTCACACTTCCTGCTTAGCATTGTTTTTGCTATTCTGGGTCTTTTATTTTTCCATATGAATTTCATGATTGCTTTCTCTATTTCTACAAGAAATGCCGTTGGGATTTTGATTGGCATTGCATTAAACCTATAGAGAACTTTTGGTAATATCGCCATTTTGATGATGTTAGTTCTGCCTATCCATGAACAGGGTATATTTTTCCATCTTCTAAGATCTTCTTCTATTTCTCTCTTTAGGGTTCTGTAGTTTTCATTGTATAAGTCTTTCACCTCTTTTGCTAGGTTGATTCCCAAGTATTTTATTTTTTTTGAAGATATTGTGAATGGAGTGGTTGTCCTCATTTCCATTTCAGAGGATTTGTCGCTGATATACAGGAATGCCTTTGATTTATGTGTGTTGATTTTATATCCTGCCACTTTGCTGAATTCATTTATTAGCTCTAATAGTTTCTTTGTAGACCCTTTTGGGTCTGCTAGTTATAGAATCATGTCAACTGCAAATAGTGATAATTTAAGTTCTTCTTTTCCTATTTTTATGCCTTCAATTTCTTTCGTCTGTCTAATTGCTCTTGCCAGTGTTTCGAGAACTATGTTGAACAGAAGTGGAGAGAGAGGGCATCCCTGTCTTGTTCCAGATTTTAGAGGGAATGCCTTCAATTTTTCTCCATTCAGAATGATGCTAGCCTGAGGCTTAGCATAAATTGCTTTTACAATATTGAGGTATGTTCCTGTTATCCCTAGTTTTTCTAGAGTTTTGAACATAAAGGGATGCTGTACTTTGTCGAATGCTTTTTCTGCATCTATCGAGATGATCATATGGTTCTTATTTTTAAGTCTATTGATGTGGTGAATAACATTTATTGATTTCCGTATATTGAACCATCCTTGCATCCCAGGGATGAATCCTACTTGATCATGGTGCACAATTTTTTTGATATGTTTTTGTATCCGATTCACCAGAATTTTATTGAGAATTTTTGCATCTAGGTTCATTAGAGATATTGGTCTGTAGTTTTCTTTCTTTGAAGTGTCTTTGTCTGGTTTAGGTATCAGGGTGATGTTGGCCTCATAGAATGAATTTGGAAGTTCTCCCTCTTTTTCTATTTCCTGAAGTAGCTTGAAAAGTATTGGTATTAGTTCCTCTTTAAAGGTTTTGTAAAACTCTGCTGTATACCCATCCGGTCCTGGGCTTTTCTTAGTTGGTAGTCTTTTGATGGTTTCTTCTATTTCCTCAATTGATATTGGTCTGTTTAGGTTGTCTATATTCTCCTGACTCAATCTGGGCAGATCTTATGACTTAAGAAATTTATCTATGCCTTCACTGTCTTCTAGTTTATTGGAGTATAAGGATTCAAAATAATTTTTGATTATCTTCTGTATTTCTGAAGTGTCTGTTGTGATATTGCCTTTTTCATCCCGTATGCTAGTAATTTGAGTTCTCTCTCTTCTTCTCTTCGCTAGCATGGCTAAGGGTCTGTCAATTTTGTTTATTTTTTCAAAGAACCAACTTTTAGTTTTGTCAATTTTTTCAATTGTTTCTTTTGTTTCGATTTCATTAATTTCAGCTCTGATTTTAATTATTTCTTGCCTTCTACTTCTTTTGCTGTTGTTTTGCTCTTCTTTTTCTTTCCTTGTCTTTTCATACTGCTTGTGTTTCTTTCTGCTTGGTGAAACTGTTGTGTTTTTGAAATGTTTTTTTCCCCTATATATTTATATTGCTCTTGTATAGTTGAAAAGTCTCCCTTGCAGGGTCGGGCGGTGGTCTGCCTACCTTGCAGGCGTGGGCGGCGGCTCTGTTCTGCCCCTACTCCAATTGGGGTGATGAGTGTACCACGCTGGCAGGCCACCGGGCCTGATCCGATGGTCGGTTGCAGGTCTGCCTACCCTGCAGGCGCGGGTAGCTGCTCTGCTCTGCCCCTACTCCAAATGGGGTGACGTGTCTGTCGCACCGGCAGGCCACTGGGCCTGTCCCGCTGGTCGGTCACAGGTCTGCCCACCTTTCAGGCACGGGTGGCATCTCTGCTCTGCCCCTACTCCAATTGGGTTGTCGTGACTACCACGCCGGCAGGTCGCTGGGCCTGTTCCTGGCACGGGCGGCGACTCTGCTCTGCCCCTACTCCAATTGGGGTGACGTGTGTACCATGCCGGCAGGCTCCTGGGCCTGATCCGCCGGTCTGTTGCAGGTCTGCCTACCTTGCAGGCGCGGGCGGCGGCTCTGCCCTGCCCCTCCTACCATGCCTGCGGACCGCTGCGCCTGATCTGCAGGTTGGTTGCAGGTCTGCTCACCCTGCGGGCACGGGTGGCGGTTCCGCTCCGCCCCCACTCCAATTGGGGTCACGTGACCACCACACCAGCGGGGCCTGATCCGGGCTCGGGCGAAGGCTCTTCTCTGCCCCTACTCCAGTTGGGGTGACGTGTGTACCACGCTGGCAGGCCGCTGGGCCTGACCCGCCAGTCTGTTGCAGGTCTGCTTATCTTGCAGGCGCGGGCGGCGGCTCTGCCCTGCCCCTCCTACCACGCCCGTGTACCACTGGGTCGCTGGTCTGCCCACCTTGCGGGTGCGGGTGGTGGCTCCGCTCCGCCCCCTCTCCAATTGGGGTCACGCGATCATCACGCCGACGAGCCGCTGGGCCTGCTCCAGGCGCGGGCGGCGGCCCGGCTCCTCCCCTCTGGCTCGATGACAAATCGAGAGAGACTCGGGTGTCTGTGCCTCACCCTCCCTACCAGGAGACCAACTGTTTCTGTCGCTGCTGGTACTGATGAAGTTCTCTCCTCCGCCGCTTTCTGATGACATCAGATCTCTGCCATGTTGATATCCTATGCGAATGGCAGCATTTCGTTCCCTTTGCCGGGCAACCAAAGCAACGGGTGAGTCCTGACCGGCCCTCAGCAGGACCCGGACAGAGAAGCAGTTTCCGCGGGCTCCTTAGCCCTGGGCCAGAGCAGTTCCGGGAGCCGGAACTCGGCCGCTCCGAGCTCGGTGTATGCTCTGATAAGAGCAGGCTCCAAGAAGCACTCAGGCACTGAGCCTGAGTAATCTGTCTGCAAGCTGCAGGCGAATGGCAGCCTGAAATTACCTGTTCTATGGCTGAATGAGCTGCGGTCAGTCGTAAACAGGGATGGTGACGTCAGCTCTCCAAGATGGTGGCTGCTGGCCTCCTCTGTGGTCTGACCGGTGTGGAGAACCGAAATGGACCGCTTCCTTCCCCCATCTTGAACCCAGAATTCAGCACTGGGTACGGTGCTTGCACGGCTGGCAGAAACTGCAGCACTGTATCCCTGCGCCACTATCTCCTCCTCGTTTCCCAGCGCGCTGCAGACTCTAGCCGCGGGGCTATTTGCTGAATAAGCAGTGTTACCCTCCGTGCGACAAATCTCTCGCGTTTGAGTCCCTGTAGCCGATCCTCGTGCGATGGAAATCCTTCCTCCAGGTTCCGGAGCACCCCACTATTGCTGGAAATTCCTAACAAGATCTATTTTGCATTTTTACCAACAATGAATGAGAATCCTTGCTGCTCCACATCCTCACTAACATTTGATGTTGCAAATGTCCTAGACTTTGGCCATTCTAACACATGGGTAGTGGTATGCCATTGTTTTAATTTGCATTCTCTCATGATATATTTCCCCAATTCTAAAATTCATATGAAGAAGCAAAACACCCCAAATAGTCAACATAATAATTAAAGGAAAAGACAAATCCAGATAACTGACACTAGCTGTTATGATTTAGACATGAGTTTTAAATGTGCGATGTCTTCCCAAAACACAGACAATGCAAAAGAGTTCAGAAGTGAAATGATTGGGTTATGAGTACCTCAATCAGTGCATTAATCTCCTTGAATGGATTAACTGGGTAATAACTGTAGGCAGGTAGGATGTGGCTGGAGGAGGTGGATCACTGAGGGTATGCTTTGGGGTCTTATATTTTGTCCTTGTGGAGCAGAGCAGTCTATCTCTGCTTCTTGATTAGCCAAGTCCTAAATTCTTTTCTCTTCCACCATGTTTTTCTGCCTCATCTTGGGCCTAGTGCAATGGAGCCAGCCATCTCTGGACTGAGACCTTTGAAACTATGAGCCCCAAATAAACTTTTTCTCCTCTAAAATTGTTCTTGTCGGGTCTTTTGGTCACAGTGACAAAAAAGCTGACTAAAACAAAAATTGATACCATGAAGTGGGATTTTTGCTTTGATTAACCTGATCATGTGTGAAGCTTTGGGAGCTTTTGGAACTTGTGGGAGGAATTTTGAAAATTTTAGAGATGCAAGCTAGAAAAGCTTTAGATTGTTGTAAGTGGATAGTTCTGGTAATAGGTGGTTCTAGTGAAGCTTGGAAGACCAGAATTTTGATAGGGCTTTGGACAGTAAGACCTGGGCTCATGAGATTTATGAGGAGAAGGAGGACTCTATTGGAAATTGTACTAGAGGCCATTTGTGTTATGTTCTGGCTAAGAAATCGTCTACAGGGGCTGAGGATGTGGCTCAAGCGGTATTGTGCTCGCCTGGCATGCGTGCGGCCCGGGTTCAATCCTCAGCACCACATACAAACAAAGATGTTGTGTCCACCGAAAACTAAAAAAAATAAATATTAAAATTCTCAAAAAAAAAAAAAAAAAAAGAAAAGAAAAGAAATCGTCTACATTTTGCCCAGGTCCTGAGACTTTCTGTGAGGCTGAATTAAAGGTGATGTATTAATTAATCCAGTAGAGGAAACTTCAAGACAGCACAGCATTCAGGAGCATGGACATTTTATTTTATTTTTTGGTACCAGACACTAAACTCAGAGAAGCTTAACTACTAAGCCACATCCCCATACCTTTTCCTTTTCTATTTTGATATACTGTCTCACTACGTTGCTTAGGGCCTCACTAAATTGCTAAGGCTGGTTTTGAACTTGAGATCCCATGCCTCAGCCTCCGAATCTTTTGGGATTACAGGCATTTGCCATCATGTCTAGCTAGTGACACAGATATTATGGGCATTTTTTAGCAAAGCTTACTATGATGATCAGGAGCAGAAAGCAGAGATGAAAGATCTGAAAAATTTACAGTTTGGCCAGTTTGGTGAGTAAAACTTGGGCTAAGGAAGTTTTGGTAGTTAAAGAGATTACAGCCATTAAAGAGATGCTGCTATGTACTTTACAAAGAAACTAGAAAAGATGACTTGAGGGTGTCTCAGGAATTGGCAAGACCATACTCATCGCAGGCTCCAGGTTGTGAAAGTAAAAATTCCTTTGAGAAGAGACCAGGGGGACACCTGGCTTGCAGAGGGGGCCCAGGAAGTTGTTTCACCATGCTCAGCTGTCCAGGTACTCAGAGGCTGATGCAGCCATGGTCCCAGGAGGCTTGGCTATTGTTGGTGATGACGGCAGACCATGTGGGACTGGTTCTGCAGGAATAGAGGATGCTGGTGGTTGTGGAGGCTTCCACAGAGATTTCAAAGGAAGGCCTGGGAGACCAGGCACAGTGCAGCAGAGTCAGAGTTCTTGTGCCCCCCTCTCAGGGGGCAATGCTTGAAGATACGGGAACAAACTCTAAACAACAGTGGAGACCCCCAAGATTAAGAGATGCCAGTAACATGGAATGTCTGCTGAGGAATACTGTAAGAATTGAGCAGACATAAGCCAAGAGAGAGGACATGTGGTCTGAAACCAGCAAAACCATAGAGGCAGAGCTCCACAAGCCTAATGGAGAGAATCCGCAATGCCATATACCCCAGATTCTGGACATGGAACCACAGGACTTTTTTGTCCAATTGAATTTCGGTCTTGCTTTCTAGGCTCTCATAGGACTATTATCAATAATTATAAAGAACTCTTAAAATACAACAGTAGGAAAAGAAGCAACCAACTAAAACATGAACCAAAAACCTTAAAAGAAATCTCATAAAAAATACACAGATGGGAAATAAACTTGAAAAAAGGTGCTCCAGGTCCTACATCATCAAGGAAATACAGTCCTTATGGTTTGTTGATGCTTCTTTTATGGCCTAGAATATGGTTGATCTTAAAAAATTTTCCTTATATACTTTAAAAAAAATTGTGCCCATTAACTGTTAGGTTTAGAATGCTATTATGTTTAGTGTTGTTCAAATCTCCATCTTTGTTTCTTGAATGCCTTATCTACATAATTTTGGAAGAAATAATTTTTTAAATAACCCTAATTTGATGGTGAATTTGTCCATTTTTTATAATATGAAAATGTTGACTTTATATATTTTAAGATTCTTGTTGAATTTATAAAAATCTAGGGTTGAATGAATTTTTCTTTTTTATTTAAGAAAATTACTCCTTTTGCCATAAGTATGGGTTTTGCCTTAATATTTATTGTGTTGTATGTAAATACTGCCTGACTAAAAAAAAGCTATAAAAAGGACAAGGCCACCATATGATTAAGGGATTAATTTGTTGAAAGGAAACAACAATTATAAGTATATGTGCACCCAAGGCTAATGTACACAATGATATGAAACAAACATTATTAGATCTACAGGGAGAGATAAATTCTAACATACAGTAATTGGGGTCCTCAACTCCCCATCTTCATCAATGGACAGATCTTCTAGGTTAAAAAAATAGTAGAGAAACATTAGAGTTAAAATATAATAAAACCAGATGCATATAAAAGAGATGGAAGGAATATACTTCACCACAGTTAAAGCTATATATGACAAACTCACAGCATATATTATGCTAAAACTGAAATTTCCTCTAAGATCTGGAGCAAAATGTCTATCTGGAGCAGAATGTCTACCCTCACCACACTTATTCAATATATTATAGGAAGTTCTGGAGAAATCAAGCAACAGAAAAAAGTGAAGGGCATCATTTATCCTTTCTGCAGGTAACATGGTCTTATATAAAGAAAGTCCTAAAGAACCCACAAAACAAAACAAAATCTTTGGAATTGATATGCAAATTCAGAAAATATGCAGGATATAAAATCTATATACAAAACACAGTAGCAGTTTTATACATTACTAACAAACTAGTTCAATTTTTTTTAAAAAAAGTAATCCCATTCACAATATCCCCACCCAATAATAATAATAAAGTAAGTAGGAGGTAGTGGTAGAGCAAATGCCTAGCATGTGTGAGGCCCTGAGACCTATCTCCAGCACTAGGAAAAACAAACAAACAAAACAACAGCAACAAGAAAAGCACCCTGCCCCCCGCAAACGGTAGGAATAAACTTAAATGAGGAAATTTAAAAAACAATAAAATTATAGAATGCTAATGGAAGAAATTATAGACAACAAAAAATTGATAGACATTCATGTTTAAGGATTAGAAGAATTAATATTATTAGAAAGTCCATCATACCCAAGCAATAAATATATTTAATGCAATACATATCAAAATACCTATGACATTTTTCAGAGAAATAGAAAAACCAATCATGATATCAGTATGGAACCATAAAAACCCAGAATAGTCAACACAGCACTGAACAAAAAGAATAAACCTATAGACATCATAATACTTGACTTAAATTAAATAAAATGCAAAGCTATTGTAATAAAAACTGCATAGTACTGGCATAAAAACTGACATAAAGACCACTGGAGCAGAATAGAAAATCTAGAAATCAATCCACATATTTACATTCATCTGATTTTCAACAAAGGAATAAAGAACATATATTGAAGAAAGAATAGTCTCTTCAGTACATGGTTATTGGAAAACTGGATATTTACCACAGAAGAATGAAAATAGACCTCTACCTCTCACCATACCAAAAAAAAAAACAACCCCCAAGTTGATCAAGGACCTAAATGTAAGACCTGAAACTATTAGAAGAAAACACAGAGAAATCACTTCAAGACAGTGGTATAGGAAATTTGTTTTTGTTTTTGTTTTGCGTAATATCCCAGTTGGGATTAAAAAGTAACAAAGGCAAAAATAGAAAAAAAATTATATCAAACTAAGAAGCTTTTGCAGAACAAAGGAAACAATCATCAAAGTGAAAAAACAACCTATAGAAAGGGAGAAAATATTTGTAAACTATCTATCTAATAAGAGATTAGCACTCAAAAATATATAAGGAACTCAAACAACTCAATTGAAAAAATTCCAAATAATACATTTTAAAAATGGATAAAAAACAGAAATAGGCATTTCTCTAAAACAAAGACATATAAATGGTCAAGGTGTATATGAAAAAAATGCTCAAAATTACTAATTATTAGTGATATGTAAATCAAAACCACAATCTTACCCTGGTTAGAATGACTGTTTAAAAAAGACAAATGTTGGTAAGGATATGGCAAAAGAGGAAATCCTATGCACTGTTGATAGAAATGTAAACTAGTATAGCCATTATGGAGAACATATGGAGGGTCCTCAAAAGACTGAAAATAGATTTCATGTGTGATTTTGGCATTAAATTTATTCTGATCTGTGTAATCCATCAATAAATAAGGAAGCTTACCCATTTATATTTAGTGTGTTATTCTTTTGCTGCTATAGGATTCTCATTTGAAAGTTAATTTCATCAACTACTTGATGATATTTCTTTGTTTTTCATCTTCATTTCAGTGTAATTTTTTTTTCTTGATTTTTTGGTTGATAATCTCCAGCTGCCCTAGTAGCTCATAAAATTTTCTTCTAGGAGTTTACCTTGTTATTACTTAAATGTGGTTATTTTAAGTTCATTTTTGGTTATATTTCATCATGAGCATGGTTTCTTTTTGTTGCATGCTTAGTATTTTAAGTACACTGTTCATTTTTTCTTCAAATTATTTTTTTTTGTAGAGCCATTTCTCATTTGTTATATCTATTAATCCTCTATGATGATGTTTTATTTCCTTGGGTTATTGTGAGTTCATATTTGACAGAGGATTCTCCCTGCCTCCTTTTTAAAGGTTCAATGTGCCTTGAGTTAAATATACTTTCCTATGTGGAAACTGTACAATTTTTGCCAAGAATTTTAGAGATTTCAATGTCTTAGGCTGGGATTTCCAAAATACAGGGATGGCATAAATTTAGCCCTTGACATCTATGCAAGGTACAACATTTTTCCTTCCTAGGGACAAAGGACATAAAGAAATCTTCCTTACTATGCCTGCAGCCATGTAGGTAGAGTTTCTTCACTAACTGGCTGGGTCTTCAATTATCTTGATTTTATGAAAGTCTTCATCTCACTCTCTCTTCCAGGATTATATTTCTTGCCCCTGAACTGACATTAAAAGCACAGTCCTGGGTCTGGGGTTATAGCTTAGTTGGTAGAGTGCTTGCCTTGCACACACAAGGCCCTGGGTCCAATCCCCAGTACCACAAACAACAACAACAAACAAACAAAAAATGCAATATCACACACAATGCTTGGACATAGCTGTCTTTCAAATGCCTCTAGGTGACTGAGCTTTCGTGGGGATTGCTGCCTGAGCTATGAGTTCCCCTTCATTCCCATATCCAAGGACTTACCTTCTTTTTTCCAATTTGGCTATGCATTTAAACATAATTTTTAATACCTTTAATCTAGCCTGTGCAATTGTATTGCATCTGCACATTACAGCTGGAGGGGAATGCCTATTGACTTAATCTGCCATGATGCTAGCACTAGAAATAAACTATTCTTTGAAGAAAATGAAAAGATTATCTGAAATATTTCATTAAAATACATTAAGAAGTATTATTCCTGTGATTCCTTCCTTTCTTCCTTCCTTCCTCCCTCCCTCCCTCCCTCCCCTCCCCTCCCCTCCCTCCCCTCCCCTCCCTCCCTCCCTCCCCTCTTCCTTCTCCTCCTCTTCCCTCCTTCTTCCTCTCCTTCTTCCTTTCTTCCTCTTTCCTCTTCTTTCTTTCTTTCTTTCTTTCTTTCTTTCTTTCTTTCTTTCTTTCTTTCTTTCTTTCTTTCTTTCTTTCTTTCTATCTTTCTTTCTTTCTTTCTTTCTTGGAGGTACTAGGGATTGAACTCATGAGCACTTGACCACTGAACCACATCCCTAGCCCTATTTTGTACTTTATTTAGAGACAAGGTTTCACTGAGTTGCTTAGTGTCTGGCTTTTGCTGAGGCTGGCTTTGAACTCAAGATCCTCCTGCCTTAGCTTCCTGAGCTGCAGGGATTGCAGGCATGTGCCACTGCATCTGGTGGTGATTGAGTTCTTATTCCACATTTTAAAAACAAAATCAACAATTCACCTTGCTTTGGCTATTGGCTATAATTGTTTACTTTTTGTTCATTCAGAGCCATTTCTGTCTTCAAATGACTTGAGAGGCAAAATGTATCTACAATTGAGAGAAATTTGTTGCTTCATTATATTCTGTGAAAGGGGTGCAAGGGCATATGTTATGCTTTTGTATTTATTTTCTTGTCTTTTGACTGGTGTTTGAAATCCTCAGCAATATATTTGCCTCCAAAAACCAATCTCAGAATCTGTTTTATGCCAGTGATCATAAATACATGCTTACACTCAGGATTACACTCTTTAAAGTAAAAAAAAAAAACAAAAAAAACCCCACTAATTCTATGTGTAGTATGGTCCTTGCACATGGTAAGTGATCAAGAAATATGTCTTAAATACTATTTCATGAAGGCATGAATGTGCCCATGGCAACTCTGCAAGCGTGATAGCAAAAACGTTGCATAACAGTTAATTATTGCCAGAGAAATGCTTCTTAAAATATTGCCTCATGATTCAGTGGCTTAAAATAATAATCATTTATTCCTGCATTAATGTGGTTTGGAGAATCTAGGCTACATTCATTTGGTCTCACTCATCTGTCTGTGTGTTAGGAACTGAAAAATTGAAACTGGGCTCACTGCTGCAGGCAGCTTGGCTGGGCTCCAAGTATCTCCTCTTTTGGAGTTAGAGGGATCAATGGGCCTGGGTTTGTTTACATGTTTTTTTAAGGTCATGGCAGAACTGAGAAGAGGAAGCCAAGCTCCCTGTTTCAAGCGTCTGTTTGCCTATTGTCTGCTAATATCCCCTTGGTTGAAAGAAGTCACATGGTCATACCCAACCTCAATGGAATGAAAGTATATGCCTCTCATGGAAGTTTCTGAACAATCTTCTAATCTATCTCATGTATGAAAAGTGAAAATCATACTGAAGTCATGTTTGCCAGGGCACCTTTTCTATGTTAGGGGTCCTTAGTCCTGTAGATGTCTATTCATAATTTCAGGAAGTTATAACAATTCTACTTTTTAAAAACCCACATGGTTTTCTCTAATTATTGTGAATGTCACTCTTTTCTGAGTATCTGCTATGTGATCATATGTTCTATCAAATATATGATACTATCATATATACTATCAAATCAAATCTTTATAATATTTCAACAAAATAGCTATTTTATTATTTAATTTTAAAAACTGGCTTAGAATACTTATGTAACTGGCTTGAGGTCAACAGTTAGTAAATAGTTGAGTAGGTGTTCAAATCCAGTTCTTCCTGAATCCAGTCTATGCTTTGATCTATATTTTCACCAACAATCCCAAACTTGCTTCAAAGGGGTGAGTTTGAGTTCTGAATAAAAGACTGATATAAAGACATTGTTTTTTTAAGAAGGGTTTTTTTTTGGGGGGGTGGGGCGGTACTAGATAGAGATTGAACCTAATCCTGAGCAACATCCTCAACCCTTTTAATATTCTACTTTGAGGCAGAGTCTCCCTAAGTTGCTTAGGTCCTGGCTTAGTTGCTGAGGCTGGCTTTGAACTTTCAATTCTGTTGCCTCAGTCTCCTGAGCCACTGAGTTTACAGGGGAGCCCCATTAGGCCAGCAATGGCTTGTATTTGTCAATATAAATCTATTTGAGGTTTTATATATTCTTAGATGTTGAAAATACATTTAAAAGTTTTTAAAAGTCATTTTCTTAGCACTAAAACATAAAGTCTATGTTCTTAATATTTTCCTTGCTGGAAATATCCAGGGTAAACAACTATTGTCTGGCAGTTTTACAACTCCAGGAAGCAAAAATGCAGAATTACTACTGGGCCTATATCTGTATTTACCATTTTTGAAATGGAGAAATCTTAACAGATTAATCCTTGATGCTTGAATTGATAGTGAGCAGAGATATATGAACTGATGGCATAGAGGTCTGAGTGTGGAGTGGTAATTCTAGCTATCTGAGTTCTGCTACCATTTTTGCCTTCAATTAATTCTACAATAATAGTAAAGCCATATCCTTTAGCAAACTATCAGTCCAGTTTTCCCTATGATCAAATGATCTTGATGCTTCCTTTGTACCTTTAACTGCTTCCTGGTGTTATTGTTTTTGATGTAGAGAAACTTCCCATTGATAGTTTATCTCTTCTTTTTCTTCTCAACTGGATTGAGGGAACTGGATTGATGTATGGAGAGATCCTGTCAAGGTTTTATAAAAATCTGTGTGGATTGGGGGGTCATAGTGTCAGAGATGAGGAATTTATTGATCTCAATTGTAGGTTTGTGAGAACACCCTCAGAAGGCAGAGTATCTGTAGCTCCTGTGAGTCCTTCTGTGTTACACCTATTGCCTTTTCCTTCTTGCTAACAATTCCAATTTCATTTTTGCAGTAATATTGACAATCCCAGACCTTTAGTCCTCAGATGACTCTTCTGCATGTGAGATACCTGGAGCTGGAGTAGCCTCTTCATAGTTTAAGTACAAGGATCATGATGTTGTAGACCCTAGGCTTCCTGACTTCACTAGGCTTTTGAGGAAATTCAGGAATCACTCATTTCCTGACTTCTTATATAAGATAATCAAAGACCTCTTCTTATTTTGGCTTTTTTTTCAGTTGGACTTTCTGATATTTGTAGCCAAATGTATCTTTAAACACACTATATATAGAAATGCCGATTTTATTCCTGACTACACTTCTGTGTACTCTTTGCTTTTTGAATGCATCATTACTTTTTTTCTTTCAAATTCACCTTCTTATTTTGTCAATTTGATGTTAATCAGTGGAAAAAATTGACTGGCTATTCTGACTCCCCTATTCACCTGAGTGAAGTGACTTTGAACCCCATAGACTTTTAATCAAATAACATAATCATATTAAGAGTTTCTAAAGTACACTGAGGACATTGGATCAAATAATCTAAGAAAGAATAAACTGAAATTATTTTTCAAATCTCAATTAAAGATGAATTTATCTATCTTTATCCATCTAATCATGGGGTATGCTTATTTATTCTTTATGTATTTTTCTCTACTATTTAAAATATTTTAAGTATAAAGAATTATTAATATATACCCATAATACTCCAGAACCACAATATCCAATCGAGTGGTGCTGTGGAGAGTGCAGTCAATACCAGTTTGCCTGCTCACTTGAATCTATGTAGAACACATTTCTCCTTTTAAGAAACCTGATTATAAAGAGGAACAATTGTGTTGTCCAACATCATCTCTTTCAATTGGCTCAAATTGCCAATCAGCAGGTCAGGTTTTGCTGAAGAAGCCTGGAACTAAAAACAATGAGAATTGGAATGATCTTTGTATAACCACACTGTACTCATAATTAGTGTGTTCTCTGTGCCTGTGTAATTGTTAGTATTAAAAAATCCATGGCTTGCATGAGATTCAGGGTTATGTCTTGGCTTATCTGTGTCACCCCTAGCACATGTTCCTTGAAAATCCCCTCTAGGTTCTTTGTGACAGTTACCAAATAGTGACCCAGTCTTCCCTTTCCCAGACAAGTTATAATTGTATTTATCTTACCAAAACTCTCTATAAGTTAAAAAATATATTCCAGTGTGCAGCATTTTCCTTGAAATATGACATTTTCTGTTTCTTGTATATCAGAAGCAGCCTGATATTTGAACATAGTACTTCACAGTTGCTCCACTCTGTACCATTCAATAATCAGATTTGAAAGTGGCAGTTTTGTAATGGTACATATGTTTGAGAGTTTACAAAACCGATTACTGGTCTTGCTTATTAAGCTGAGATTAGATAGCCTGCCAAATATAGGCATGCAATGACTGACCAAAAGTTCTTCGGTAGTCTCCCCTCTTGGGAAGGAACCATCATCAGAGGTCCAGTGCCAAAGTTTCCAGCCAGATCCTGAGCAGGGAATTGTTCTTTTTATTAAATGATGTGTTCAGTCATCCATGTTGCTGTAAGAAGGAATGCTCCTGGTGAGTGGGGGAATGCAGGCACTGGCTGCAGACTTGACTAATGAGTGCCTGGGTTTGAAGAGTGGCCATACAACTGTTGCACCATAGACCTGTTTTCCAGATCTAGGAATGGAGGGGTTTGGCATTTTGTGAAGCATATAGGAAAAAAAAATTATTGGAGAGAAGAACATTATCCTGGAATCTGATTGATACTAAGTACTCACATGGCTTAGAACCAGTGCTTTCGTAGAAACAAAGAAATTTCTATAGTTAGTAATAGCAAGGAGCAGATATTCCAGTTTAAACCAGTAAGTCGCAAGAAATTTATTTCTAACAGAAGAGCATCCATATGGAACTAACACTGGCTAAGGGTCATCAACCATTTCCCATAAGGATGAACTGAAAACCTGGTCGGCTGCCTCTGCAGGTGCTTCATATTCTATATGTGTATATCAAAATGAAGTATATACCATCAAACTGATGATTCAATTTGTAGGAAGACAAATGCAGTTGTTACTATGAAATGTGTGTTCCATCATTTTATCTTCAAATAATACCAAATAAAAAAGTTCATCCAGCTGTGGTTTAGAGAGTTACCTGGGTTGCAGGTATTCTGATCAGCTGAGTGTTAATTTTGTGGGAAATGGAATACGAAATTCTGGAGAAATCTTAAAATTTTAAGTTTTATTCTATTAGCCTGGGCTACATTTCTAGCTCTCCACAATTATGCAACTGCATATAATAGCATGTTCCCTATCTTATATTTATGCAGTTGAATTTCTTCCTCTTCAGTTTTAATATCCACTGATTAATGTAACTATTAATTCATTCAACACTTTTTGAGGTCCTATTATGAGGCTGGTATTTGGTTATGTGTTGTATGTCCAAAAGACTCTATGATCCAGTTTGGGAGATTAAAATTCACTAATAATTATGCTACAGGGTCATATGTGCTGATTAATGCATGAGCAGGGTTAGGGAAGCTTCTCGAAGGAAATGGTATTTGAACTTTACTCTGAGAAATGATAAGTTTTTAAGTGACGAGGCAAAAAAGGACCAAGAAAGAGGAAACAGTATTGGAAATGTTTACAGAGAATTGGAAGTAGTTTATTTGGGCTGAAGTGTTGGCTACCTATAGAGAGTCCACACTGGAACGGAAGCTTACACCTGGCTTCTGAGGTGCGGCTTATAGATGAAGTTGTGAGATTTGGACTATTATTTTCTGGAGGAGAGTCCTTGAAGTCATTTTAGCAGGCAAGAGGCATATGTGTATTTTAAGAAGATGCCCCTGATGGTCACATGCAGAATTGAACCTATAACAGGCAGACAAGTTAGGGTGGTTTTGTTATCACCTAGAAAGAATGAGGGCTTATGGGAAGACAATGGAAATAAGGCTGTCCTCACTGCCACTTCCAGCATATTAAGCTTCAGGTAGCACATAATGAGCATTACTCTCCCCTGTAGTAGGTCAAAGACTTCCTTAAATGTAAGAATTGCATGTTATTCATCTTTGTGCGATCAGTAATGTGTGATACATGGAGCAATGGAAGGATCACAGCTTTTTTTGGATAAGACAGACTCATGTTCAAATGTCACCTCTATAACTTGATAAAAGTGTGGCCTTGGCTAATTTATTTTGCATTCTTATCTATAAAATGGGGATAATGATACTACTCTTTCAGAGTAAGGAAAGTTATGTAAAACACAATAGTGCATACAAGTTCTTAATATGGCCATACAGATGGTAAACTCCATGAGCAATGGAGAAGAAGTGTTAGGGAAACAGTAGGAGAGCCACTATCCTTCACATACACTTTGCATTGCAGCTCCTGTGTCCAGTTTCCTAAACAAAAAGTGTCTTGTCCTTCTGTCTCTATGTTTCCAAAGCTGCCTGTCCCTCACTCCTAAATGCAAATGTCACAGCTGCTTTCCATCTAACAGTCTTTCTTTCTTCTTTGAACCTCCATGATTCTTAGCAGTTCTTATAGCATTAGACATTTGTACTAGAAAGAGATTTAAGAAGCAATTAAAGTGTTTATATTCTGTAGTTAAGATCAAATCTATAGACATGTGTAGTCTAGACTGGGTGGGTGGAGAGATGGAAGTATCTTGGGATGCTGTTTCTTTGTCAAATAATGAATTCTGAGCCATGTTGGTGTGCTGGAGATACAAATACAGAGAAATGGGTTGATGATCATGCAGCATATAGTAGGAGATGGTATGAGATTGCTTGGGGGAAGAGAGAAGGCTGGAGAAGTTGAAGTGAGAATGATTATGCCCCAAGGAGAAAGGAGAATTGGTCAGAAGACACTTATTTGTTGGAAGGTAATGATTTATGTTTCTGGTAGGTTGATGTTGAAGCCATCTTGGTAGAAATTTTTTAAAACATGATGATGTATCTTAGGGAAGAAATCACTGCTCAAGTTGTAGTTTTGAAAATCTTTTATGGTGACGTCATGGTTGATTTGCAGTTGCACAACTGCTCTCAGTTCGTGCATTTGATTCTCATGATGCATCTGGGAGCAGAGTGGGAGTATGAGGTGGGAGCAACCAAACCATTTGTGATTATTCCTGGACTTTCTCCAAACCATTTCACATTTCTTTAGCACCTATATGTTGGGGGTGCCAAACTTGGACTTAGCCATCTTGATAAAATCCAACTGAAATAAGAAAATTAAAAATAATTTTATTTTTACTTTATAGGTGGAACTAATAGGGCTATTGAGAGCCAGAAATAATCTTCAACTCCCTTGAGCCTTAGCTTCCAGAACTTAAATCTTTCACATATGAGGAAGATGTATTACTTTTGGAGTATTAAATATTTATTATGTAGCTCTCATTTTAAGAACAAATTCCCTTTGCCACCCTGGTTGTCTGTAGGAAAGTGCTCCTAAGGCATATTCATAGGGTGGAGTTCTCTTAACAAGCAGTTGTTTCACCAGATATTTGCCTAAATGGTCCCCAACTCTAATATTGAATAGTTAGTCCCTGGTGACTGCTATAAATTGTGCCTTCAGTGCATAAAACTATTTTTGGTGGTTTTATTTTAACATCCTCCTTATAAATTAAATAGTAAATGAAATGGGGTCTAATAGCAAAAGAACATGAACTGGGAACTAATACTTGGATTTTGAACACATCTCTTTCTATTAGCAATTGAGAAAATGTTAACAAATTAAGTTTCTCAACATCGAGGAGAGTCATTAAAAAAAGAATACAATTGCCCCCAATTAATTTATGCCAGGTCATTTTCCTCCATTTTGTCTTTATAGATGAAATTCAAAAATTTCTTTAAGTTTTTCTCAAAGAAATACCATAATTTTTTTCCAAGATAAAAATAATTAATTTTGAGATATTACTAAAATACACCTAAAACGCACATTTATTTTGCTGTGTGGAAAGACTTTTTATTTACTTATTTATTTTCCAGAAAGGATTTGAGGCAGCTAGGTCAAATTTCTAATTGAGGTCCTCCCTTTTGCTTTCTTTTTCCTTTTTTTTGTGAAGCTATGGTGTGGTGTTGTGGGGCATCCCAAAGAGGAATAGGTCCAGATGCTTCTGAAATTGCTCACGTGCTCTGTGGAGAATAGGAAAAGTTTTCATTTGAGTAATTTGGTCCTTGCTTTTTTAAAAAAAAATTTTTATAGTTGTTGATGGACAGCATGCCTTTATTTTATTTATTTATATTTTATGTGGTTCTGAGGATCGAACCCAGTGCTTCACACATGCTAGGCAAGTGCTCTGCCACTGACCTACAGCCCCAGCCCTGGTCCTTGATTTTTTAAACAATGCCGAGAATGACTGTGGGTATATTGGAGACCTCCGGGTCCTCTATTTTGAAGCAGATATATATTGTCTATAGGAAGCAAACAATACTTCCTCTTCCTTTTTAATATTTTAGGTTGAGAGACTCTGTGGTAAGATCACTGCTCTGGAAATCTGGTGACTCAGGAGTCAGTTCTGACCTAGACACATCTAAGGATCCCCAGGTAAAGATTCTCTAACTTATTCTGGTTCTGTTTCCTCCTCTGTAAAATGAAGAGGTCAGATTCAATGACCTACAATCCTTTTTTACTTTTGAGGATTCTAATGAAAAAAAGGTGGGGGGATTGGGAATAGTTGGATTTCTTCCAAGTGTTCCTTTTTTTTTCTTTCTTTCTTTTTTGAGATGAACACAATCATCAAGAGCCCATTTGTGATTCAGAAGAAGGACCTTAAACATTTCCAGGTAAAGCAATGTTTAGAGTTCATTCCCAGAAATGTGCAGAGACAACACAGTTATACCTGTGCATTATAAACATTACTAATATTTATAGGAAGTTGAAGAAACATTTCACCCAGGAAGAGCCATCTAGATTAGTTCTGGTATGTTTCAAAGTGTTTGTATGCAAATATGAATTTTAAACCAAATATTACTGTTTAGAATATAGGTTTATATCTGGCAAGAGCGCTGTCACAATAGAGGGTTACTTTCATTTCAGAAATGTTGGGCTTTTTTTCTCTTAATGTTTGCTGTTCTCAAACATGCAGCTACTGAAATTTTGCAATGGGTCAAACTGCTTTTAACCTGGCTACTGTTATTCAGTTTTGCCAATTCTTCATTTTCTATTAGCAGAAAATCTGTCTCATGAATTCCACGTATAAAAGGTAGGAAGATCACAAAGCAGCTTGAAGCAGATAAATATTGACCTAATCAAACATGCGTGCTGCTAAGAATTAGAATAACTGGTATTTTTGCTTTAGGACCAGGCCAGGAGAATGCTGAGGTTGTTCATGCCTAACTCACCCTTCTGGATTTATCTCACTTGCTTCCATTTTTGTTTAGTAAACATCTGCTTTCTATTAGATTATTTATCCCCTTAACCTTTATAAATGACAATTAAGTCCATCTAGGCTGTCAATAGCATGTCATTTATTTGTTGCTACAGCTGAGCCTGACCTTCATTGATTTTATTGGAGTAATTTGCTTGAAATGATTTTTTAATGTTAGATTTATTGCCGAGGCACTTCATTGTCAGATAATTGAAGTAAATTGTAATTTTTTTTCAAAACAAATGCAAGAAGAAAGGGAAAGTGATATGTTATTTTCAAGGGTTATTTTCTAGAGGGATAGAAAGGCATACGATGTACACAACGTCATACACTACAAATTTACAAACAAAGATTGCTTTTGAGTGGTGCACATTTCCTCCCCTTTTTTGGCTTTTTCTTGAGGATGCTGAGGTGGCAATAAAATCTGGTAATGAATTAGCATTCAAAAATGATGTCCACCAATTAGATTTATGTGCATATAAATATATATATATATATATATATATATACATATATATATATATATATATGTTATATGTATATATCAAGTAACTTCAATATCACCCCCCTACATAACAGGCCTTGCTGTTTTCATTGAACTGCAGAGTCAGTTATGAATACACTAATGTTGTAAAATTAATCTTAGCTTTTATGTGAGTATTATTTTATCACTCGGTATTGGTGTCTGCCCAGATAATAATAAGCGTTTCAGTTCCCAAATGACACTTTCTTAGTATTTGCTTATTTATCTTGTGAATGTTAAGAATGACCACACTCTTGCTATATCAGTGTAGTAGAGGAGATACTGAGCCATGTATGTTACACTTTTCAAAGAGAAGTGTTTGTGAATATGTGACTCTTTGATGTGCTATTGGGTCCCTGTGTTTGCAAGGCTGGGTAGGAGAGGTTCGCCAGCAAAGCTGGTTCATTTGTTATTCTGGAAATGGATTCTAGTTTGAAATAAAAGAGACAAGATTTTGAATTCAACTTTAATAATTAACAAATGAGATGCTCTATTTTTTGCACTCTAAATAATGATATATTGTTGCATAGGAAGATTTCCCATGTACTAGAATTAGTTAAGGGAAAGTGGAGCAGTCCTTAAGCCTATTCTTTGAAAGAGCCTGTCCATTATTTCACTCTCTTGAAAGCAAATCTAAGGAAGTTATCTTGTAATCAAAGGAAAGAAGAATACTAGTTCAAAATTCTCTGAAAATCTAGTCCAGTTGCAACAATTTCTTCATTAATTCACAATTATTTGAGGCAAAAGAAAAATAAAGTCAATCAAGAAATTTAAGGTTTTGAAAAAGATATTTTATATAGGTACATGATTTCTGAAAATGATAGTTTTTAAACTAAAACATGACAATATGTATGGATACTGGTGATGTAACAGTTCCCTCTTCAATGACTTATTCTTCTACCATGTATTTTGGAGTGAATTTTAGCATCAATTTTAATTAATAGATCGATTATTACATGACCAGGGTTTTAAAATTCAAACTTGCTGCATCTTTGAAAGGCAGGATTAATTGTTCCAAGGAATATTCATAGAGTGAAGTTTAAAATCAGAATCTGCTTTCAAATTAGGAGTCTGATGTAATAATCCCACAGTGAGGAGAGTAAGCCGGCAACGGTGTTCTCCATAGATTAGACCCTGAGATTTAATTTTAATTTAAGCAGAAATTGTGGGAGAAAACTAGAAGGAGTTGAGGGAGAAACTTCTTGCTTTTAAATTGTCATGCCTCTTCCCTGTCTCTGTTCCTGTCACTATTATTGATATAAAGAATCCATCAACATATTTTTATGGGTGATTAAGAAAGGCTGACCTTTCCTTTGCAGGTACAAATAGGTAGTTCTTCAGAGGCTGTAACTGAATGACAAGATAATTCTATCCATTTAATATTGAAGTGATGTTGATAGTATCATTCTTCTCGGCCTGGAAACAGGACAGTGCAGGAGCCTTTTCTGCCCCAGCCTGCTCTGCCATGGGTGATGGATTTTCCCTCTGACTAATCGCTGTCACATTAACCCGCACTATTTCATCCTTCAGAGCTGTCAAGATAATGACGATAATCCAAGTGGCTCATTGTAGGTAAAGGAAATTATATGAGCAAAGTAATATCATAAAACAGTGTTTAAATATTTTAATTTCATTTGTCAGGGCTGCCCCAACACTTCATTACACATATAACCATCTCTCATCAGTGGAATTAGTGCATTATTCATTACTGTTAATTATTTTCACATAATGGCTGCCCTGATATATTTAACCTCCACATTATATCTCAGATAATGGGTCTGTAAAATTGAATTGTGTGAAGAGTGGAGTTCTAAAGCTCATTTGCAGAACATCAAAGAACAAAGAAGAGGAAAAGAATTCTAAATGGGACATTTTGCCCAGCTGGGGCCAAACATTTGTTTCTGTCTGATTTGCATACAGAAAATAGGTGGTGTAGAAGTGGCTTAATACTGTGTAGGCTGTCTGCTTCTATCACACAACCAGTTAGGATTTGCTAATGTCACACACATGGGTAAAAACTCGAGAATTATAGCACAGAAAGTAAAATAGTTCAGAGAGTACCCCACAAGATAGGCCAAGTGGACTTTCTTTTGGGGACAAGTTTAATGAGCAAAAACAGGAGGTGGCCAAGAGAGGGGAGAGAAAAAGAGAAGAAGAGGATGGGGAGGGAGAGAGAGGGGGATGTACTGAGTTTCAGATTAATTATTTATTTTTATGAATAACTTTGATAATGGACACTAAGTTTTAGAAGTAGTAAAAGCTAAGAGTAACCATAAAAATCCACTCAGATTTTAGTTATTCATTTCTATTCCAACTAGTGCAAAATCTATGTTAACACTTTCTTAGTGACTTAAAGGCTTTCCACAGTCATGCAAACTGGGCATTGCGGAAAGTCAAATTTTTACAATTTAATTCTTGTGTGCATTATTGTTGTTTTTGTTTGTTTGTTTGTTTTTGTTTTGTTTTTGTAAGTGATGGGAATCAAACCCATAGCCTTGCACATGCTAGGTAAGGGCTCTACCACTGAGCTACATCTCCAGCCCTATTATTTTTATTTTATGGAGAAGTTAGCAAGTTTAATCATCTGATTGGCAAAGTATAAACACGTCTGTATCCAAGTGTATTTTCTTTACACATTATGATATAAGCAACGGTTATGGTTTGGATGTGAGGTGTCCCCCAAAAGCTCATGTGTGAGATGATGCAGGTTGGAGAGAAGAAATGATTGGGTTATGAGAGCCTTAACCTAATCAGTGAATTAATTCCCTGACAGAATTAACTGGTAACTGTAGGCAAGTAGGGTGTGGCCAGTGGAGGTGGGTCATTGGGGGCATGCTTTGGGGGTATATATTTGTATCTGGTGAGTGAAGTCTCTCTCTTTGCTTCTTGATCATCATGTGAGCTGTTTCCCTCCATCACACTCTTCCGCCCTGAAGTTTAGTTTCAACTTGAGCCTTGAGGAATGGAAACAGCTGACTATGGCTTAAGACCTCTGAAACTGTGAGCCTCTAAATAAACTTTTCAGCCCCTAAAATTGTTCTTGTCAGGTCTTTTAGTCACAGCAGCAAAAAAGCTGAACCCAAAAGCTTAGTGGTAATTGGTAGAATGTATGTCTGAATCTCTGGATGGTGGGACTTAGGCACACGCATTTATTTTAAAAGTTCTGCAGGTATTTCTAAGGGGCTTCCTGTGTTCAAGCCTTCGAGATTAAGGGAGTGTATGGCTCATGGAAGATTCATAGCATCCTTATAAAATTTTTGTGTGACTCTGTAACTCTTTTGAAAATTTTTAACGACATTTTAAAAATAAATTTTATTGTGCATATTTAAAGTTTACAACGTGATGTTGTGGGATACACATACATAGTAAAATGGTTGCTGTAGTGAAGCAAATTAACAAAACTATAATCTCACATAATTACTTTTTTACAAGAGCAGCTAAAATCTACTTATTTAACAAAAATATTTAATCCGATACAACTTTTTAACCATAATCTCATAGTGTAAATAGATTTCTAGGTTTGTTTATCCTATGGGTCTGCTACTTTGTATCATTTGACCTGTCTCTCTCCTACTCTCGATTTACCCTCTCTCTGGTAATCATTGTTTCATTTTCTATATCTGTATATTTGACTATATTTATTATTTTGAGATTTCAAGTATAAGTGAGATCATCCATTTTTTTTCTGTGTCTGGCTTAGTTCATTTAGCATAATTTCCTCTAGATCTGTGCATGTTGGTAAATAGAAGGCTTTCATTCTCTTTATGGCTGAATAATAGTTCACTGTACATATATACTACTTTTATTTACTATGGTTGCCTCCATATCTTGACTACTTTGAATAATACTGAAATGAACACAGGAGTGCAAATAGTCTCTTTGACACACCAATTTCAGTTTCTTTAAATAGCTATCCAGAAGTAGGATTGCAGGATTATACAGCAGTCTATTCTTTTTTTGGAGGAAACTTCATGCTATTTTGCAAATTGGCTGTACTAACTGATATTTTCACTAACAGTATATTATGTATTATGGCTTCCTTTTCTCCCCATCCTCACCAAAACTTGTTTTCATTTGTCTTCTTAGTACTAGCCATTCTAGCCAGTGTTAAATGATAGCTCATATAGTTTTAATTTGCATTTTTCTGGTGATGAGTGATTTTGAGAACTTTTTTCATTTATCTGTTGGCCATTTGTATGTCTTCTTTTGAAACAATTCTAATCAAGGTTCTTTTAATATTTTTGAGTCAGGTAATTTTCTTGCTTTTGAGTTAAGTTTTTTAAAATATATATTTTGGATATTGGACCCTTGTCAGAAATATGGTTTGCAAATATTTTCTCCCAATATAGAGATCGTCTCTTTACTCTGTTAATTATTTCCTTTGCTCTATGGAATTTTTTAGGTTAATGCAATCCCATTGTCTGTTTTTGCTCTTGTTGTCTACATTTTTGGAGCACTATCCAAGAAATCATTACCAAGCCCAATGTTGTGGAGATTTTACTGTATGTATTCTCCTAGTATCTATATGGTTTCAGGCCTAAAATTTAAGTCTTTATCCATTTGAGTTGATTTTTATATGCAGTGTGGGAGAAGAGTCCAGTTTTATACTTCTGCATGTGTATATTCAGTTTCTCCAACACCATTTATTCAGGAGATTTTTCTTTTCCTAGTGTGTATTCTTGGCTCCATTATTAAAAATAAATTGACTGCAAATACTTGGACTTAAGCTGGAACTTCTATCCTGTTCCACTGGTCAGTTTGCCTGTTTCAGGCCAGTATCATGCTGTTCTGATTATAACAGTTTTACAATATATTTTGAAGTCAGGGACTGTGGTGCTTCCAGCTTTTGCTACCCTAAACATTGATTTGATTATTTGGAGTCTATTCAGGTTCTATAAAAATTTTAGTTTTTTTATACTTCCATGAAAGAAGACATTAGAATTGATAAGAATTACATTAAATCTGAGATCATTTCAGATACTATGGGTATTCAAACACTATTAATTCTTCAATCCATGAATATTGAGTATCTTTCTATTTGTGTCTTCTTCAATTTCTTTCATCAATGTTTTATAATGTACATAACTTTTACTTCCTGGTTGGATTTAATCATTCTATTCTTTTTAATGCTATCGTAAATCTGATTGCTTTTTAAACTTCATTTTTACATAGTTTATTGTTATAGAAACTGCTAATTTTTATATATTTATTTTGTAATCTATAACTTTATTGAATTTATTACCAGTTCTAATAATCTTTGAGTGGACTCTTTAGGCTGTTCTTTATGTAAGGTCATCTCATCAGTACAGAGACAATATTCCTTCTTTCTTTCCATTATGGGTACTTTTTTCTTTTTTTCCTGCCTAATTGCTCTGGCTAGTACTTCTGGTACTCTGTTCAATAGAAGTGGCAAGAATGGACATTCCTGCTTTGTTTTGGATCTTAGTGGTAAAGCTTTTATTGTACCATTAAATATAATGCTAGTTTTGAGTTTTTTATAAGTGTCTTTTATTGTATTGAGGAACTTTCTTTCTATACTTAAACTGTTAAGAATTTTTATTAAGAAAGGACATTGGGGGCTGGGGATGTGGCTCAAGTGGTAGCACGCTCGCCTAGCATGCCTGCAGCCTGGGTTTGATCCTCAGCACCACATACAAACAAAGATGTTGTGTCTGCCAAAAACTAAAAAATAAATATTAAAATTCTCTCTCTCTCTCTCTAAAAAAAAATTTTAAAAAAAAGAAAGGACATTGGACTTTGTTTAATGCTTTTATCTGCATTAATTGAGATGATCAAGTTGTTTAAATATGTCACTGTATTGTGTTGTAATCATTTTGACTAATTTGGATATGTCCCACTGGTTATGATGTATAACCTGTTTGATGTATTGTTGAATATAGTTTACTAGTATTTTATTGAGGAATTTTGCATCGATGCTAATAAGAGATATTGGCTGGTAGTTTTCTTTTCTTGCCGTGTCTTTGTCTGACTTGAGTATCAAGATGTTGTCCTTATAAATGTATTTGATAGTATTCCCTCTAGTTCTATTTTCTGGAAGAGTTTATGAAGTATTGAAAACAATTCTTTTTGGTAGAATTCAATATTAAAGACACATGTTCCTGAGTTTTTCTTTGTTAAAAGGTTTTTAATTGCCACTTCAATTTCTTTGTTATTTATCTGTTCAAGGTTTTATATTTCTTCTGATTCAATCCTTGTAAGTTACATTTTTTTTTTAGGAACTCATCTATTTCTTGTAGATTATCCATTTTTGGCATGTAATTGTTTAGAATAGTCCTTTATAATCCCTTTTTTTAATTTCTGAGGAATCTGTTTTTATGTCTCTATTTCATTTTATTTCTTTGAGTCTTTTGTATTTTTTTCCCTTAGTTTAGCTAGAAATTTTATTTTTTTTCCCAAGGACCAACTCTTGGTTCTATTGCTTTTTCTTTTCTTTCTGGTTTTGGTTCCCTATTTTTGTCTATTCTTTATTATTTTTTCTTTCTGCTAACTCTTGCCTTAGTTTATTCTTCTTTTACTGTCTCTTCAAGGTATAATATCAGATGGAGAATATGGGGTCTTTCTTTTTTAATGTAGGCTGTGTGAAGCCAAACATCAGCCCTGTGTGAACTGAGTGTGGGTTGGAGCCATTAAGCCTGGTTTTGGGAACTCCCAGTCAGAATCCACTCGTTGGAGAATGCCTGATTCACATGGTGCCCTGTAGAAGCTCAGGTTCAGGTTCAAGCACAGCCTGGAGGATGGGAGTGACCCACTAAGAGTCAAGCAGCCTGCTTACCCCCACCCATATCCTGTTCTTCCTGAAGAAGCAAAGATAATAACACAATACAGATAAGACCCCTAGATAAGACTCTTCCCACATTGAAACCTTATACCTACCAATCCCCTTTGAGTTGTGCAAGGGGTGTGTGTGGGGCTCCACCTTTGTTAAAAGCAGAACCCCTCTGGAGGGCTTAACCAGTACCTCCCACCCCTCCCCACCTCCGCCCCCGCCCCTGCTCCTGCCCCTGCCCCCAACATACTTTTGGTCTTCCTTGTCTATTTCATAGTTCTGCCTTCATAGGTTTTATTTCCTAGCCAGCCGTCCCTCCAATGGGAACCCATTCCCTTGCCACGAGGGATGTGAGCAAGAGTAGGCTTTGATTGCCCTAAAATTCTCTCTTAGAACTGTTTTTGCTGCACTTTTTAAATTTTGGTATGATTTGTTTCATTGTAATTCGTCTGGAGATATTTTTTCAACACCCTTTTGATTTTCTCCTTGGCCTATTGGTTGTTCAGGAGCATGTTGTTTAATTTTCATATATTTGTGAATTTTCTAAGGCTCCTCCTGTTATTGATTTTAATTTCATAATGTTGTGGTTGGAAACAATAACAGATATAATTTCAATTTTCTTGAATTTATTGACCAGTTTTGTATTGTAACATGATCTATTCTGGAGAATGTTCCATGTGCTCTGGAGAAGAATGTACATTCTACTATTGGATGGGACATTCTATATATGTCTGTTAGATCCACGTGGTCTAAAATATAGCTCAACTCTGGTATTTCTCTTTTAATTATGTCTGGTTGATCTATCCATTGTTGAAAGTGGAGTGTTGAAATTCCTTACTATTATTGTATTACTATTTCTCCTTTCATGTCTATTAATAGGTGCTTTGTTTATTTAGGTGCTCTGACATTTGGGGCATTTGTATTTATTGTTGTCATGTCCTCTTAATGAATTGATGTCTCTATTATTAAATAATGACCTTCTTTGTCTGTTGTGATAATTTTTTATTTAAAGTCTATTTTATTTAATATAGGTATAGCCACCCAGCTCTCTTTTGGTTAATATTTGTGGGGACAATCTTCTATCCCTTCACCTTCAGTCTATATGTGTCCTTAAATCTCAGATGGGTCTCTTGTAGGTAGCATATACTTAGATTTTTTAATTCAGTCAGCTACTCTATGTATTTTTATTGTAGAGTTTAATACACTTGCATCCACTGATATTATTGATAGGTGAATATTTACTGTTGATCTTTTAATTGTTTTCTAGTTGCTTTGCAGGTTCTTTGCTCTTTTGTTCCTCTTTCATTGGCTCCCTTTTTGGTTTGGTGTTTTTATGTCATGCTAAGCTTTTATTCTTTTCTTTCTTTCTTTCTATTTTTCTTCCTTTTTTGTCTGTATCTACTGTGACCTTTTACTTTACAGTTTCCATGAGGCTTACATGAAGCTTAGTTTTTGAACAAGAAAAGTAAGATCTATTTTTTTGGTACCAGTGATTAAACCCAGAAGTGCTTCACCACTGAGCCACATTCCAAGACCTCTTTGTGTTTTATTTTGAGACAGTGTTATTATACATTGATATGAAAGTATTAATTAGTGAAAACTATAGAAATTTACTTGAAAAATATACTAAGAGTTATAAATACTATGAATTCCACTCCTGGAATTTGATCTAAAAAAATCTAAGAGAAGAAAAAATCCATATTTTTCTTAGTATATTTTGTCACTAAGTTGCTTAGGGTCTTGGTAAGTTGCTGAGGCTGGTTCTGAACTTGTAATCCTCCTGCCTCAACCTCCCAAGTCACTGGGATTACAGGTGTGTGCCACTACCCCTTGCAGCAAATTCTGTCTTGAGTGAATTTATCATAGCAGTAACTAGATTTTCTTGGCTTACTTAACTATCATAGAGGGCAATGTAGAGAGCCACTCAATAACTGTTTTAAAATATTTTCATCTTCTTGGATTTTCATTGTTATAATAACACTGAAGTTAGTGTCTTCAAACCTGTACACTTTTCTTCTCTTGGATTTTCTTAGATCAAGTTCCAGGAGTGGAATTCATATTTTTTACAGCTCTGAGTATATTTTGTCAAGTAAATTTCTATAATTTTCACTAATTAATACTTTCATATCAATGTATAATGATTTTATTACAACCTCGACAGAATTGGATATTAACATTGAAGGACAGGTGTTTTCCTTGACTTATTAGTAGAAAATGACATCTTACTTTTTTAACATGCATCTTTTCCCTACTATCCATATAGAACACTTCCTATTTTGATTTACTTTTCATTTAAATCATCTCTTAGTTACAAAAGTTTTTGACCATTTAAAAAAACTGATTTCTTGCTACTTTTTTCTTTTACCAAACTGAATAATATCATTGTACAATAAACATATTATACTTTCTATCTCCCTCATTTACAACAAATATTTTTTATCATATATTGTTAGCATTTTTTAGTCTTTTTTAACTAATACCAAAGTTTTTCCATTCATTTGTGATCAAATGAGTTGATCTTATCCTAATGATATTTCCCTTTGTGTCTTCAAGTCTTAAAACATTATCACAAATAGTTAAGTTTAAAGATGGATTAGATCAAGTCCTGAAAAGTTTGAAAATTTAGTGGAGAAAGTTTAACTACAGACTTGGAGATAAATCATGATAACTTCCCTTTCTAGCTGTTACATTACTCTTATACTCTAATGAATTAGATAAACTCCTCTTCCCTGAAGACCCACGAGAATAGGACCAATTGTTTGGAAATAAACAGAAGAGAACTTTATCTCTGTCCCTCTTTCATTCTTCTAATTTATTATGTGCCATTTGTTTAAGTTGTCCTGTGACATCGATCTATTGCATAATTATGTTGGAATTAGATATGAACTTTTGTGCTGGCCATTCACATATTTCTTTATTTTTTTCTACATAATGTTTTAATTCTATATCCATTGTCCAATGCCAAATAAACACTGTCCAATTTTCACTTATTTAACAATTATTAAGCTTCTATTATGTATCAATAAAGTGCTAGAAATAAACAAAAGCCATCACTGCTTTCAAGGAGCACATAGTGTAGTCAGCTCCCTCCTCTTGGAATATTCCATGCATCCTCTTGATCATTCTGTTTGGATATTGCTACACTTAAAGTATTTCTTCAAAGCATTATGTATTCTTAAAGTTTTCCATTTCAAATCCCACTTTCTTTAATAAACATTTTCTGTTCACTGTACTCCTGTTGGAATGAGCTGTTCTGTTCCAAACATCCCCCAAGAACGATGTTTTAACTCTTATTACAATACTTGATCTTTATGAGCTTCGTAACAGAGTTATTAATATATATCTCTGTCTCTTCTATAAGACTATGACACTCACTACAATAGCAATTAGATCTTACTTAACTATGTATATCCACTGTGCGTAGCAGGGCCTGTGTCCATCATAGTAACTGAGCACAAATTTGTAGGTTTTTCTTCTTATTCCTTAGATTGAAAGCTCAAAGCCTAAGATTGAAATCAGCTCCTTCAAAATCAAATCACAATGTCTTGCCATTCTCAAACTTGTATGTTTATTGAAGACTGTTGAGATGATTACCATATGACACAAATTTAGTATCTATTAGGTACTAGTCAATAAGTATTCTTGACTGACAACCTGAAAGTGGCATTGAATCTCAGGAGAGAGCTTACAATTACATTTATTATTACCCTTTATAATTCATATAGTTCTGTACTTTTGCAATTAAAATGGCATAAAATATCATTTATATTCTGAACCAATTCTACATTTGAAAACCTTGCTTTAGTACCATGCAACATGTTCATTTTCATAGCTTCCTGTTTGCATCATTTGCTAAAAAGGTTTATTTCACAATTGCCAAATGGCAAAGAATTTTGGCTCTTTCCATTAAGTATTAATAAAAGTCCTGTAATACAGATCCCCTTTACCTGACTCATCTGGGAGTTGTTTGGAAGAGATCCATTTATTTCACTTAAAGTTTGTTACATACTTCCATTTCTGTGGCAAATCCCAGGGAACTATCATGGCCCAGAAAGGTTGGTGTTCATTTGTTTAGAGACTTAAGAAAGATTACTCTTTGCTGACAGTGTCAGGATGTGTCAAAAGTAGGGTCCCTCTTTTATTTTTGCTTGGCAACCCCAAGGAATGAAGACAATCTGATATTTCTAATAAAACTGACTTTTATACACAAGCCCTCTCCCACTATTTGTTTGACAAAATTCCAAGCCCATCCTAGGAAGAAATGGGAAGCCAAGAAATTTTTCTTTTATTTCTTGCCTGACATTGTTTTCCTAGCCACTTTTCCATCTTGGAATGCATCCCTTGTTGTGCAATTTGTCTTTCCCTTCCCTCCATGTAATTCTATCCATGCCTAACCACTGACTTTCACTCTAGAGCCCTCTCTTACCTCATCTTCTTTTCTCAGCTCCTGGCACCTTAATATGAAGGTAAAAAGAAAATGTTTCCTAATCTCTTATTATGACCCTGATATTATATTAACCATCAATCCTTAAAGCAATACCATGATGTGGCTATTATTATCACCAGCATTTTTCAAATGAGATAATTGAGTCTTGGTGAGTTTAAAAGAGTTGTTCAAGATAACAGAGCTAATATGGCAGATAGTAATTTCCACAAGAGATGACCACAATGCTATCTCTTGTTCTGCATGTTATTCTGTGATATGACCTTGCCATACTTCCCAGGGTTTGGTGTATACGTCTCTCACTTTTGAATCTGGGTGGAGTTTTGATGGCTTTACTTAACAGATCCTGGCTAATGTGACTCCTTCATCTGGAAGATAAAGGCACTGTGGCTTCTGCACTGATCACGGAACTCTTGTGTTTGGAGCACTGAGCTGCCATGTGAGAAGTCTGGTTACCCTAAGGCTGCTATACTGTGAAGAAGCCAAGTCACATGGAAAAGCCATATTGGATGCTTTGATTGGCAGTCCTAGCCTTTCATTTAATCTCCAGTGCCAAACTTGTATATGTGAACAAGGCTTTCCTGGTATCTTCTAGCTCCTCCAGCAGCTGGGAATCACTGAGTGACCTTACTTAATGCTAGGATGAGAAAAAACATCACTGAGATGAGCACATCCATAGATCTTGACCTACAGAATCTCAGAACAAAATATAATGGTGTTGTTTTAAATCTTTACATGTTGGTGCACTTACAGCAAAAATAATTGGAACAGCCCATAAATGATAGAACCTGTTAGCTACGCATTCTGACTCCCTCCACTCTGAAGATGAACCACCTCCCAATAATCTCTGACACACTATCCACAAGTATTTGCATATAAAACCTTTCTTAATCACAAGGGCCAGGTTTCTACTGGCGAAATTTCTGACACCAATGGAAATGTTGATGGGGTTCCTCAAGCAAAGTAAGGTATTATTTGTCATCTGTTTCACACTTGAGAAACATTAGCCCTGATTGCTTGGTACTGAGTATAATTTATTTCTTACTCTTTAGGAAACACAATGTTGTGCTGGAATTTAACACACATGCAGAAAAATGCACAAGGCATAATGTATCATTTAATAAATTATCATAAGGTGAACTACCCTATGTAGTCATCACCCAGGCAAGAAATAGAATATTGTCAGGCCTCAGGATCCCCTCTAGGTATCTCTCAATCCTTTCACTTTTTCAGACTTCTCTCCATATCTGCCAGGCTGTGTGCAACCTACTAATGTTTTGATTACTATTTTAATATTCTTCTGGCTTAGAGAAAGTAAGAAGTATGGGAGGAATTATAATTGTCATTCTAGATTTATCTAAATTTTATCATTGATATTTCAAATTAGAGAAAGAAATCAATTCTTGCTTTTTGACCTTTGCCTTTTGTGTGAATTTGACTTGAATAAGAAGTAGCATAGAAAAATGAAATTTAGTTGGGAGTCAGGATACTTGGGTTCTGTTTTTAATTTTGTCAACTCACACTGTACTTATGTGGGAAAATTTTTTGACTAACAAAGAGCAAATCTGGATCTTACTGGCTCTTTCTTTAAGTGTCATGAAGATACACATGCTTAATTGAACTGCTGGTGCCCAGCCGCCCCCTTCTGTCTGTCTGTAGAGGATGAGACACCCAGTCACCTGGGGATTGTAATTGATTGCTTCAGCTATTGGTCTCTTCACAAACATCAGAATTTACATTAGACAAATAATGCAAATTTAAAGATATCTTGGGGGAATTTAATTCCATTAAGAGTATTAAGGCATCACATTTCAATTGAATGAATCAAAGAGCTGTAATATCAGACTCTGGATTTAATCACCTCTTTCCCATTAACTCACTATGGGATAAACTCTGTGTAGTCTAATCTTTGTCAACTCTTCAAGCATAGCGGGGACAGTATAGACTTCCCTCATGTGGATATTCTAGACAATAGTAATATGTTGGACAAAATATTCAAGAGAAATATAATGTGATTCATGTGTGTAATTTAAAATTTCCAACTGGTCATATTCAAAAAGTAAAAAGAAGCAGGTGAAATTAATTTAAAAATACATTTTGGTTAACTCAAATTCAATTTTCAATCAACATAAAAACTATGAATACAATGTTTAGCATTCTTTGTTTGTACTAAGCTTTTGAAATTCAGTGTATATTTAACAGCATATCTCAAGTTGGACATTAAATTTCCAGAAAAAATACTTGATCTGTATTTATAAATCCAAAAACTGATGTTGAAAAGTTTGCCCAAGTTGTACCAAAAATATTTAAAAGTTTTCCTAAAATTAAATTTAGTATTTTCTTTCAAGTTTAAATTTAGCTCAATTAAAAGTAAGTTAAGGTAAAAATTCAACTTCTTGTTTGTACTAAACCATTTCAAGGGCTCAGTAGCTACATATGGTTAGTGGCTACTGTGTTGCATGGTACAAGTCTTGATCATATGCATAAAAATTATGTATATCTCACAAAAAATGCATAGTAATGAAAACTTCAACCATGCAAACATAATAAGGAATACATTGTTTTTCAGATGTTTTCTTCCAAATAGATTAGTGTTTTTTTCCTTAAGTTCCAAAATTCTTTCTATTTCTAGATAAAATTCTTTCTAACATACTTTACAAAATCTCCTATCTTGTTGAAGAAAGAAACTGAACATACTATTACTTTTCTTGTTGAGCTAAGGCAGTAATTATAAACTTCAATTTTGGTACTGTGCCTTTAGGAGTCATTGTAGAATCTGGTTCTATTTACAGATCAGAGATTGGCAAACTGCAGCTGGGGACAAAATGTGGCCCTTAGCTGTTCTTTAAATTCAGTCTCACTGGAACAGAGACATGCAGATTCATTTGTGTATTTTCAATGCCTGGTTTTGTTCTACAATGGCTGAGAACATATGATCTGCAAAGTATGAAGTATTTACTCCTGACCCTTTACAGAAAGGTTTGCTATCTCATGGAGTACACTATGTTAAGTGATTCAAACTAGAGAGCATTGAAATTCTTATTCCTTTAACACTCTTTACTCCCATTCTTTTTTTTAAAAAAAATTAATTAATTAATTTTATTATTTATATATAACAGCGGAATGCATTACAATTCTTATTACACATATAAAGCACAATTTTTCACATCTCTGGTTGTATACACAGTATATTTACACCAATTTGTGTCTTTATACCTGTACTTTGGATAATAATGATCATCATATTCCACCATCATTAATAACCCCATGACCTCTCTCTTCCCCTTCAACCCCTTTGCCCTATCTAGAGTTTGTCTATTCCTCAATTTTTTTTTATTTTTGATGCTGAATCTACTAAAACTTTCCTTCAAATATTATTACATTTTTTCCACTTATTCATGGGATCATATAATGCAGGATATAGCTTTTTTGCCAGACTGTGGATTATTCTAATAACGTTAATGAAATCAGGGTAAGTACATTAAAAATACTTAAAATTAATATAAATGGGCCAAGGACCTGAAGAAAAATCTGTCAGAAGATACTGTACAATAAATCAACAAATACATGAAAAAATATTCATCATCACTAGCAATTAGAGAAATGCAAATCAAAACCACTCTAAGATTTCATCTCATTCCAGTCAGAATGGCAGCTATTATGAAGAAAAACAACAATAAGTGTTGGCCAGGATGTGGGAAAAAAAGGTAAACTCATACACTGCTGGTGGAACTGGAAATTGGTGCAGCCAATATGGAAAGCAGTATGGAGATTTCTTGGAAAATTGGGAATAGAAACACCATTTGACCCAGCGATCCCCCTCCTTGGACTATACCCAAAGGACTTAAAAACAGCATACTATAAGGACACAACAACATCAATGTTTCTAGCAGCACAATTCACAATAGCTAAACTGTGGAACCAACTTAGATGCCCTTCGATAGATGAATGGATAAAAAAATGTGGCATACATTTACTCCCATCCTTAACAAGAAGTTGTTTCCTCATTGATATCTGGGTTACAGTATATAAAAAGAACTATCTTGTTTATTTACACTATTATGGTTTTTGAAAATAAGAAACAAAATATAGTAAACATTTGTTATACCAGAGGCAAATTGATCATCAAAGATCCAACTTTGTTTTTTGTGGCATGATTTGACTCTGGAGACTTTTTTCTTTTTTTAACTATCAGCAGTCTTTATTTTTTCTTTTCTTTTATTTTTTTAATTTGTTCTAATTAGTTGTACATGACAGCAGAATGCATTTTATTCACTGTACCCAAAAGGAGCACAACTTTTCATTTCCCTCATTGTACACGATGTCAAATCACACCATATGCGCAGTCATACATGTACCTAGGGTAATGATGTTCATCTCATTTTACCGTCTTTCCTGCCCCCATGTCCCTTCCCTTTCCCTCCCTCCCCTTTGCCCAATCAAAATTTCTACATTCTCCCCACATCTCCTCCACCCCATTATGGATCAGCATCCACTTATCAGAGAGAACATTCGGACTTTGGTATTTTGGGATTATCTTACTTCACTTAGCATGATATTTTCCAACTCCATCCATTTAACTATAAATGCCATAATTTTACTCTCTTTTAATGCTGAGTAATATTCCATTGTGTATATGTATCACAGTTTCTTTATCCATTCATCTGTTGAAGGGCATCTAGGTGGATTCCACAGTTTAGTTATTATGAGTTGAGCTGCTATGAACATTGATAAGGCTGTGTCACTGTAGTATGCTGATTTCAAGTCCTTTGGGTATAAACCAAGGAGTTTTATTCCTATTCATAAGTTATCAGACATTGGTCTCTTCTCAGTCCCCTACCTCCTCATCCACTGGCTCCGACTTCAAATCGTGTGCTCAAGTGTAGTCAGTCAGTTGTACTTTGATGACCTTCTATATCAATCATGATTTTTCTTAGAACACTGGATTCCCCTTTCTTGGCCTAGTTAATGCTTGTCCCCCATTTTCACTTCTGGAAGATTTTCCCTGACCTCTCACCCTTCCCCTCCACAGCCTCCCCGTTATTTCCAATGACAAAAGGACTATTGTCCTAACTAGTGCCTTCCTCCTCTGGACTTCCAGAACATATGTGATTATCTCAGGTATGATGCTGTACCAGCTGTTGTACAATTATCTGTACACATTTCTGCTTGCCTAAGAAATAGTGAACTTCTACAGGATACAACTTAACTGGTCTATTTCCTGCCATAGCATGAAATCAATTAATAGTATTTGAACAACTTTGGTAACTATAGTTAAGAGTATATCCTTTTTAAAAAGAGTCACGAATGATAGCCTAAACAGGAAATGAAAACTTTGAATCAAGCAATTTTTTAGATATTTTACAACTTAAAAATATAACCCACTAAAACATCTGCCAAGTGTAATCTGCAGTATTTAAATGAAAAATCACCATGCTTTCTCCTTCACCAACAGAGGTCAAATATTAATTTGGCAAAATATCTGTTAACCATGATAGTCTTTTATTCCTTTGGTGTTAATGGTGTCTATTGAAGTTTAGTCACCCATAAGAATGAAGTGTATACACACATTTAAATACAGTCAAATTTCTACTAATACTGAATTTACAATGATTTTGAGTCCCCACTTCCCAATAGAGACAGTCAAAACATCTCCCCATGTCTCAGTGTCTCTTCTGAAAATAGTTCCTCCTTCAGCCCTGTGCCCACAGAAATGTCCTGTTAGCCTCTGATTCTTTCCTATTCCCCTTTGTCTCCGTGTCTTTCTCAGTTTCCCTCTGTCTCCATTTGTCTCTCTCTTCCTACCTTCCTTTCTCTCCCTCTTTTTATCCATCCTTTCCATCCTACCTCCATTCCTTCCAAACTCCCAGAACAGAGAAGACTCAATCCATATTAAGAAAAAGAATATTTTCCTGAAGGAACCATAACTTGAAGAGACACAACATTGTCTACACCCAAGGAAACTTTATATGACCATCCAGAGCAGTTTAACTGTTTGTAGCTACAAGTCTCAAATATCTCCATTTCAGAAGAAGGTCTTTTCTTTACATTTGAAAACTGAAAAGACTCTGCTTGATTTTCCCAGAACGCAAGGAATAGTCTGCCCCCAAAACAGTATCCAAAGAGAATTAAAAGTTGCTTTTAAATGACAATTTCCCAGTTATTTTATTTCAGATTTTAAATATCTTTAGTGTTTAGTCATAACTATGGACCTAATCCATGTGGAGAAGAGTAAAAATTGTATACCATGCACATTCCCAGGAGACTTCTTTCTGTTGCCTGTTGAATATTCCCTAGACTATTACCAGGAAACATTGATGGGAGATCATTGTTGTGAACAAATTCCTTGGTGGTTTTATCAGAAACTTTCATTGAATTAAAACTTTTAGTAAATCCATTTATTTCTTGGCACAGGGAAGAAATTGCATCCACAGAGAAGAATGAAATATCAAGCTACTGGGGAAATGTGCATTACAAAAACAAATTGAGATCAAGAAGTTGTAAGACAGGTTCACTGTCAATGACGAGAGCCCAGAGCGCCTTCTGCCTGGAGAGGCAACTTCTAAGAATGGATCTTAGGATTCTCTCCAAATAAGTAGCCTTCTCCTCCTCAAATCTCTACATACAGTTGAGGATCAAAGTCAGTGCTCTGAGGAGACTTGTGATCTGAATACCACCGTTTTCTGGTAATAAATAATTCCTTATTTAGATCAGAAATATAATAGAACAAAAAGGTTAGAACTGCTGAGCTCTATAATCTGACACAAAGGAAAACCTCATTCTTCAAATTGTTGCTCACTGTCTTTTAGATGAAGCTTAAAAGATTTTGTTTGCAAAAAGCTGTTGAGAGGTTACAAGGTCATCCCTAACTACAAAGCTCCTTAGGGTTTTCAAAGTACTCAGCCATTCCCTGAAGATGGCCTTTCCCTGGGCTGCATTCAAAGCTGCCTGAGAAGATTTTTCAATATTTTCTTTTTCTGCAAACTAGCCTCATTGTTTAGAAGAAATGGATTAGATGGGTGTCTTTGAACTGCATTTTGAATGGCCCACGAAGTCAAATGACCTTAACACAGACGCATAAGCAATTCATAGTGAAAGAAGGATTTTAAAATGTTACCTATCACGATGAGGGGAAGATGTGGCTGAAGGGGAGGTGTATTAGGTCAGTTAAGCTGCAAACATGTCTATATGAGAGGGCTGAGTTTGATCGTGCATTTCCCATGCGTGGTTTGATTCTGAGACATAGGCAACTGTGTTTTTGAAGTGATGCTCTTTAATTTATGGTAGCACTTAAATTCTAACACCACCGACAGGGCAAAGATTTAAGCAATATCTGGATTAATCAGACCAAAGAATCCACCACTATCAAATAACTAATGAATAAATACTTATCGAGTGCAAACTGTGTACAAAACTATGTGTTTGAGGGCTTATTTCTCTAAATCCAAGTTTAATTGTATGTTTTCTTAAGTTTGGTAAAGGAATTCATGTTTAGAATTAGAGGCAAATAGGACTAATTTTTTTCGGGAGCCAGTGTTCATGGGGTAGAGCTGGAGCAATAATTGTATTTGCACCAGCAGCTCTTCAGGGGCACATGTAATGTCTCTTCTGTTATTTGAGATAATTCAGAAAAACTGCAGATCTGTCTCCCCTGCCTCGTATACATTTTGTAGTACTGGGGATTGAACCTAGGGCTTTGTCCATGCTAGGCAAGTGCTCTACCACTAAGCTACAACCCTAGCACCATCCCTCCACCTTTTTGGTACTGGGGATTGAATGAAGGGATGCTTTGCTCTCCCCTTTACTGCTCTAATTAGTGATGTCACATACACTCTAGGTGTCAGAAGTTAAAGGAAGGTGTGTGTGTGTGTGTGTGTGTGTGTATTTGGCAAAAGGCCTATTTTAAGTGAATCTCTACCTGTAGTATTATAAATTGCAGAAAAGGAAGAAATTCTTTTACCATTCCAAGAAGTCCCAACATAATTTCAAACTACTTACCTCTTTTCAACTTTTGCCATCATTCTGAGCAGATATTACTCTGCATATATAATTTGTGGACAGTGTGTGGGCAGTGTTAGGGTTTTCAACACCTATCTCCACTGACAGTCTCCACTAACTAATCTATACAAAAAGTGGTTATTTATCCCAAGGGCAGGACGAAAAATAGAACCCAGATATCCTGTATGCAGAATATAGGTTGTTTTTATTTTTCTTTGCCACTTCTTTTTTAAACCTAAAAGATAAAGGCAAAGAAAAGCAAGAATCTATTCCTTTCTCAAATTTAAGATTTCAGCAATAAGATTTTGTATAAATTTACAGCAAAAGTTATAATTCCACTTACACTTCTTGCTTGCCCAAAGCCATGTTGTTAAGTAGTACAGAAATGTTGGGTGAAAGGAATATAGAAGTGTCGTTTCCCCCCTAACTTCCAGTGCTAGTTTAAGATCGTGAGAGAAAAGAAATTGTAGGACTGCAGAGTGCTGAGAAGTTTAATCAGTTGAGGGAAAACAACAGGAAAAAAAAAAAAGAACATGACTGAGTATCATATTAACGAAGAATCCATTAAAATATAACATCATGAAGAAATGTATTTAAAAATAGCTTTTGCTGATTTAAAAATAACAAATACTCATCTCAAAATTATTTGTAAAATATGGAGAAGTGTAGAGGAAAATAAAAATCACTGACAGTTCCACTGAGATAACCACTGTTGACATTTTGTGGCATTTTCTTTGAATAGTTTTTCTTCAGTTTTATATGCAAAATATATGTGTGTGTCCTTTACTGAAATGAAGTCAGAGTCTAATAATACAGTTTTATATCTAGATTTTTTATGATACATATCATGAGTATTTCCCTCATGTCATTAGCATTTCTCAAAACTATGATTTTATTTACTGTTTTATTCTGTTCAGCAAAATTCTATAATCCAATCTTTTTTCTATACATGTGACTGATAAACAAAGGGCTGTCTTCCCTTTTGAATATTTTTTTAGTGTTTTGTTGGTTCTTATCAGTTATACATAACAAAATTCCATTTGACAAAATTATAAAAGCATTGAATATCATTTTCTTTAATTTAGTCTGCAGTACGTTCCCTTCTCCTAATCTCCTCCCTCCCGCTATTCTGTTCCTTCTATTCTATGGATCTTTCTGCTATTTTTGCTTGTAGTGTTCTTTTTTTTTTAATAGTGTCTTGTGGGTGTATATGATGGTGAGATTCACTGTGGTATATTAATGTTCATATATAGGAGAGTTAGGTCAGTTCCATGCCACTGTTTTTCCCTTATACTATCTTGTGTGGTCTATGGTGTCTAATTAGTCAAGGTACTTCACTGGAGTCATGGTTTTCTGTAGTGACGCTCACGAGATTCCTACAGACCCATTCAAGGAGTAATTGGTGATAGAGTTGCAAGTAACTCCATCAGCTGAGGATGAAAATAACTACCCCCCTCCCCGCTATGGCGGTGACCCAGACCTTAATTCTCTCTAATGGGTTGGGCAGACCTTATCTGCTCCATCTCAAACCTCAAAACCTTCAGAGCACCCTGGATTATCTGCCTGCCACTTGCTTTCCTTTTTAAGCTCCCATGGTGGAATGAAGCCTACATCTGCCTCCTAAAACCCCATTATTTTCTTATCTCCTTATACAAACTCTCCAAAATTGTACCTCAATCTGAATGGTTTCCTAAATCCCTGTAATCTTTGTAAATTTTTTTCCTGAAATGAAGATCATAAAACTTCCCTTGCCATAACACAAAATCTGTTTCCTTTTGATATTCATAGTATAAATGTCTGCTAACTTTATAAATTTCTATAATGTTTTCATTTGCATTTTTAGTGCTTTTTTTGCATCATTAAATGCATTGACTACATACTAAAAAGTGGGCAGATTTGTGCTAGAATTAAAAGACTATTCTGAATTGGTGTGGGCATGTATATGTGTGCGTACATGCATATTTCAAAATCTTAGTTTTAATTCCTTTCCTCAAGTGTCCCTCAAATATCCTTTATAGCTGTAGGTTCACATATGATTTTTGGGTTTGAACACATTCAGGGAAGTCCTCTCTTTGTTAGAACTAAACAGGGTGAACCTGGAGAGAATAGTGTGTACTAATCTGGGAGCTAGGAAATGAAAAGGAAAATACTTCACTTGATCCAGCAGATATATTTGATGATATCAAGGATGATTTGCATGGTCAATCTAACCACATGACTAAACCACTCTTGATTGCTTAGTTGAAGTTGTTGAATGAATTTATTGAAAGTCCTCAGTGGGACACATGATAATATACTAAGGCTGGGTTGCTAGCAAGAAGGGATTGCAAAGCAGGCATTGTCCTCAAGGGACAGGATGCAAGATTTATCTGGGAGAACAATATGTGCCTCAATTATGAATGAGAAATACCTCTAATAATATCTAATATAAATACCTCTAACAAACTCCTTCACATTAAATATAAATTATGAGCAGAATAAAGTCAATTCTTAAAAGAAGATTGGCTAAAGAATGATGAAGAAACAATCACTAGGAGTTAGAGAAATGCAATGCAAAATAACTGCAATGTACCATTTTTTGCTTTAATCTAACCCTTTTGTTGTTGGTGAACCCTAAAAATTAGATAATATGAAGTATTGTCAAAGGTGTGGGGAAACAGACATTCAAACAATGGTGGGAGGGTAACTTCTAAGCATCCAGGAAAGTAAACTGGAGGTATTTTTCATAATTATATTTTTCAAATTAACCTTTGACTACAGTCCTCTCTAGGAATCTAAGAAAAAGTAAAAGCACAAGTACAAAAGGAAATAGAAATTTTTATTTTGTGTAATATTGGTTATTACACTGTGGTAAATGTTAGAATGCCAGATGCCTATGAATATGGAAATGACTCCAATAATTGTGGTAGGCTTGCACAGTGGAATTTTATGCACTTATTAGAAAAAATGGGTTCAATCTGTATATATTGTCACATAAAAAGTTAGAGAATCAAGTGTGCAGTAAATAGCATACACTCATGTATTTAAGAGCATTCATATATATGCTTTGTAAGAACATTGGAAAAGGAAAGTAAATATAATATGATGGACGAAAAATGGATAGAGCTTTCTAGAAGCCTAAACATAACTCGATACTGACTCAACCAAAGAATAATTATTGAAACTTTTAATGTGCATAAAGCTGTGCTAGACCCTGGGGAAAACACAGATACATAAGATGTAGTTACTGACCTCCAATGGGATTGAAATCAAGTTGGGATGAAAGAGAACACACATTAAACAAGAACAGGACAGAAGAGTATATAATTACATGCTGTGTTACGTGGTGGTGTGAACTTGTGGTGTGATGAAACTTTGCAGGAAATGTTGATCAAAACAGAGATGGATGGGTGGTGGCAGCTTAGGAATGGACTCAAGTTGTGTTCAGGGAGTGTTCCCTCTTGTATCTTAGCTGTTTCTTTTTTGCTTTGTTTTTCTTCACCTTGGATTTTCACTTCTGTGCATCTGACCTGATTATTTGCTCTTGGTTATCATTTTGTTAATACTTGCTTAGTATTTTGGATTCTGAGTAACTTGGATGCCAGTTAATTCTCAAGGGTGCTATTGAGCTTTCCCTATCTTAATCCCTTGGGATAAGTATTAGATAGACTTTTGTCAACTACATGAGCTTCGTCTCTCTCCATCTTTATTGACACAGGTAAACATGAGGAGCACCATCATCACAGCTCATCTTGGGTGGGAATTCAGGTCATGACCCTAAAGGGCTTGTTCCATTCTTTTTTCTTAGGCTGTTAGAATGAGGGGGTGAACCACACTAGTAAAATTTTGCCATTCTAATCCAGTTCATTATGATTATACAAACACAGCCTCAATTAAGAAGTTTTCTCTGCAGTGGGAGGGGGTCACTTTGTGAGTGAATTTGAGTGTCTGCATAGATCAGCATTATTGTTAATCACATCTGCACTTACATATATTTATATGCACACTCACAAGTGCAAAGATGCAGTTTCAAACTTAATTAAAAATAGAAAGCAACCTAAAGTGTGCTAGCATTTCCCCTGACTTCAGCATGATCTACCACTTTGACAAAAATTCATAAATCTCCTGCAATAGAAAATTCTACCGCACAGAACCATTTTATGCAGCAATATAGGTACTTAAAATATTCAGCAACTTTCATCATGTTTTGCCTCTTGGTACATGAGATTTTTATGTATTTAATAGTTACATATGTTATATATTTTAAACAGTATTTTTTACTAATGGTCCCCAACAGTACATTTTTCTCAAACTCTAACATCTGTGTTTTGTTCTTGCAGCTCAGGATGATAATCTTAAACTGAGCACATCCAACCACAGAGGATAGGTTAGTGGATATTTTTCAAAAGTGACTGGACCCAATGATGAAGGCATCAGAAGTTGTCAAGTCTTAGTGACAGAAATACCTCCTTCCTTAGTTTTTGAAGGGCAATTCCGGATCTGGCATCTGAAAGTCTCCCACTGTTGCCAGGTCTGCAGCAGGTACACAGACTCAGAGGAGAGAAGCCATGGGGAATGTTCATTTGTTATTTATTTATAAACTCTCCGTGCCACATCATGTAAAATTAACACCTTTAATGGGCTCCTGCCTCAGTTGCTTGAAGGACGGGCTTTCGTCTGCCAAAGCCACCCACAGGCTTGCAGGCAGTGTGGCTGTGTGTGCTCTGAACTGCTCACTTCATGGAATCCACCTGCTGAAGTCACCCTTGCACTCAGCTGGTCAGCAAAGGTCTGCCCCATTAAAGGGAATGTTCAGGAAGTGGAGTCTTTGGGGCTTTTGTGGCTGAAGATATGAGTGATTACTTTGGAGTGTAAATTCCTCTCTCGATCTGGTTAATGAAGAGATTTACTCCAACATTCATTTATTATAAATTGGGGGGGTGGTGGCTTCTCCCATATGCCAGCATCCAGAGGGTCCCTTTCCTGTAAGAGTTCATAAATAATCAACGTTTACAATGAAAAGGTTTTGTAAGCGTTATCTTTTCCTGTCATAAAAATTCCCTCATGCTTCTAAGGGAAGACCAATATAATTTGCAGACAAAGATTCTGGAACTGAAATAGCTTTAGGTATGGAGAGTGGATGTGTTGGGAATTTTGGAGAAAGATCTCACCTTCTACTCACTTATACCATTGCTACTACTTCTGAGCTGAAAGTTTCAGTCTAATTTTACAGCACTATTCAAATGACGTCTGGCAGAAAAAGGAACACATTTAGTAACTCAACAAGCACTTATCAGCTTACTATGCACTGAAGTGTTGCACTTCATAATTATTAGGCTCTTGAAGAGCTCTTGGTTTAATGGAAGAGAGGAACAAGTGACAGATCATTAAACTTCAAATTATAGTATTATAGTTGAGGCCAGAGTTGAGCGCTAGGGAATTCAGAGGAAAGAGGAATTAATATTTCCCAAAGAAATCAAGACAGGCTTCAAAGAGGTGATATTTGAGCTTGAAGAATGGATAAACACTAGACAAGAAAACAATTGCAGGTAGTTTCCAAGGGAGCAACCTAGGCACAGGTGTAACAACATGTGGCTATGCAAGATGCAAGGCACTAGTAGTGTCCAGTTCTTAACAAGGGAGTAGCATTATTGCTGTCGTATATGTCAGAAAACAAGGAGGGACAGAGAGATCAAATAACCTGTCAGTATTGCAATTCAGACGTAGATCAATTGATTCCCCACCTGTATCCTTGCTTTGACCCTGCAGCATTTAGGGCTCCCTTTCCCAGGGGGTGGAGTGAAGAAGCTGCACCTGTTAGGAGAAGAGTGAGATACAACATGATAGTGAAGTGAGAGGGAAGGCATGTAAGAGTCAGGTTGTGCCCAGATTGTAAAAATCCTGAATGATGTAAGAGATTTATCTATTCATCTATTGAAGGGCATCTAGTTTGGCTCCACAGTTTAGCTATTATGAATTGTGCTGCTATAAACATTGATGTGGCTGGGTCCCTGTAGTATGCTGATTTTAAGGCCTTTAGGTATAGTCTGAGGAGAGGGATAGCTGGGTCAAATGGTGGTTTCATTCCCAATTTTCCAAGGAATCTCCATACTGCTTTCCATATTGGCTGCACCAATTTGCAGTCCCACCAGCAGGGTACCATATACCTTTCCCCCACATCCTCGCCAACACATTGTTGTTTGTCTTCATAATAGATGCCATTCTGTCTGGAGTGAGATGAAATCTTAGAGTAGTTTTGATTTGCATTTCTCTAATTGCTAGTGATGATGAATATTTTTTCATATATTTGTTGATTGATTATACATCGTCTTCTGAGAAGTGCCTGTTCAGGTCCTTGGCCCATTTATTGATTGGGTTATTTGTTTTTTGGTGCTTAGCTTTTTGAGTTCTTTATATACCCTAGAGATTAGTGCTGTATCTGATGTGTGAGGACTGTGGAACCAACCTAGATGCCCTTCAATAGATGAATGGATAAAAAAATGTGGCATATATACATAGTGGAATATTACTCAGCAATAAAAGTGAATAAAATCATGGCATTTGCAGGTAAATGGAGGGAGTTAGAGAAGATAATGCTAAGTGAAGTTAGCAAATCCCAAAAAACCAAATGCCAAATGTTTTCTCTGATATAAAGAGCCTGATTCCTAGTGGGGTAGGGAAGGGGAGCATGGGAGGAATAGACGAACTCTAGATAGGGCAGAGGGGTGGGAGGGGAAGGGAGAAGGTATGGGGTTAGAAATGGTGAAATGTGATGAACATTACTGTCCAAAGTACATGTATAAAGACATGAATTGGTGTGAATACACTGTGTATACAACTGGAGATATGAAAAATTGTGCTGTATATGTGTAATAAGAATTGTAATGTATTCCACTGTCATATATAAATAAAAAATTAATTTAAAAACATTTAAAAAGATATTTAGACTATATCCTATGGCTTTAGGCAATGGGAAGTTGGCTACAGAGGCCTTTAAGTGTGTGTGTGAGTGGGGAGGGATATGGAGTGAATAGGTCATATTTGTGTTTTGGAAGGACAACTACAGTTACATGGTGGCAGATGAACTTTGGAGGTGGGAAGTGGCAGTGGGAGGCTGGGAAAGGGGAGGGCAGTCCTTTGTAAGTTCTAAATTAGGCCTAAACATAGACCTTACATTAATTGTGCTATAGAAATCTAGGATTTAAGATTAATAGACTTTGGAGGTACACAGAACTGCAAATTACGAGCCGTGAGATCTTAAGCAAATTATTTGACCTCCCTTCACATAGTTGCTATGCAAACTTCAGTCTCCTCTTCTACAAGAAGAAAAATAATAGTATCTCCTTCATCAGACTGTTGCAAAGGTTAAAAAGATAATAATCTATGTAAAGCATTTGTCCAGTGCTTGCTTCATTGCAAAAAATTCCTAATTATTGATAGCTATTATTCTAGGAAAGCCCTCCAGGGAAAGTTCCTTTATCAGACAGACTGTTTAGTGAGTTCTCTGTGAAGGCCCAGAGTAAATGCACTCTGCACACTCCCCGGTGTGAGCAGTGGGGCGGCAGGTAAAATGAGCGTGCAGGAGAGAAGTGAAGGTCTAGGCATTTTACCCGAGTGGGAGCTGGGCTTGGAAGCTGTAGAATGATGCCCAGGGCAGGATGGAAAAGAGGAAACCATAATAAGACAGAGGGCAGTCCTTCCTGAAGTGGCACTTGAAATGCACTGGGGCAGTACACAGATGAATAGTTACATTTTGATAGAATTATGTTTATTTTGATTAGTGCCTTTTCCCTTCCATTCACTGTGATGGTATAAAGTGAGTCTATTTTATAAATATTAAGTAAATTATGGTATAGGTGATACATAAATATAGCAAACCTTGTGAATATGGTCTGAAGTTGGTGGATATATGGCACTCAAGAATGTGGCTTTCTCCAGGGCAGAGACTTCATTGTGTGTGTGCCTCTCTCCCTGGTGTGTAGCATGGTGCCTGGTGGAGTGGATGCTCCATAGACAATTGTTTCATTGAACCACACACCCCGTGGGTGCTCCAGGAACGCTCTAAGCTTTAACATGGAGCCCAGCATGCTGCTGCCTTCTTAGGGATTTCCACCATTGATTCTGAAACCTTAGAGTGCATAACATTCTCTTGCTAAGTTTACATTGCATGTGTGAAGGAGGTGAGAGATGCTCTGGGTGATACTGAAAGCGGAATCATCATAAATGATGGAAGCTCAGGCTTAGAGTCACACAGACTCAGGGTAGAATCCCTGCTTTACTATCAACAGCCACTTAATCTTGGTCAATTCATTAGACCATTTTGGACTCAGCCTCCTCATCTATAAAGTAGTCATCAGATAATAAAATACTTTAAACTCAAAGGGTAGCTGTGGACACAAATACAATGATGGGAAATATAAATACAAATATAGCAAGTGGTGGAAAGTACTTGGCATAGAACTTGTCACAAATATCTAGTAAACATTTATGATTATCTCATTAATATCACGCTATCTATGATGCCTGGAAGTTTGTGACTTTGGTAGGTACAATGCATACTTTCTGTGTTTTGAGAGAGAATCGTGGTTCATCTCTTGCCTAGCACAGGGCTGGCACATAAACCTTTGCTGAATATATAAAAGGATGAGTAAATAAACCTTGGAAGAGGATGTGGAAAGAGTTGATTTCAGACAACTTGAAGATAATTCTGGCATGCAGCCTTTGAAAAGCTTCCTAGATAAGATGGCTCATGTTTGCTGAGGTAAAAGTAAATGACCACTCTCATCTAAACAGATATAAACTGACTATTATGGTTTGGGTGTGTGGTGTCCTCCAAAAGCTCATGTGTGAAACAGTGCAAGAACAGTCAGAGGTAAAATGATTGGGTTATTAGAAGCTTAACCTAATCAATGAATTAATTCCTTGATGGGGATTAATAGTGATAACTGTAGGAGGGTAGGATGTGGCTGGAAGAAGCAGGTCATTGGGGGCATGCCTTTGGGATATATATTTTGTATCTGACAAGTAGAGCTCTCTCTCTCTGCATCTGATCATCATGTGATCTGCTTCCTTCTGCCATAATGTTCTGCCTCACCTCAAGCCCTGAGGAATGGAGCCAGCTGTCAATGGATTGAGACCTCTGAAACTGTGAGCCCTCAAATAAACTTTTTCCTCCTCTAAAGTTGTTCTTATCAGGTCTTTTAGTCTGACTAAAACACTGACCAAATGCACATCAGCCAATATTACTTTTGCATTTTTGCATTGCCAGGGGGTATCAGGGTATCTTCCTAACTCTGGGCTCTGAATTTTCTTTTCTTCAAGTATTTTACTTTAGAAAATTTGCTATTGTAAATTCATTCTCTGCTCTTTTGAAAGTTATTATTATTATTTTTTTTTACAAATTAGTAGGTAATATTTTTCTTCTTTCAATGTGTAGGTACATCTTTTTATTTTTTTTTTTAGTTGGACACAATACCTTTATTCATTTATTTATTTTTATGTGGTGCTGAGGATCGAACCCAGGGCCTCGCACATGCGAGGCGAGCTTTCAACCACTGAGCCACAATTCCAGTCCCAGTGTGTCCGTTTTTAATGTTTTTTGTTAATGCTTTACAAGTTAGGTGGGCTTCCTAGTGGGCTCATTGCGATGCAGTCATATATGCACATAACATACTTTGCTCCATTTCATTTCCCACCAGTAATGTTTTTCTTAGGGACTTGGTATCTATCCATTTGGAATGAAATCATGGAAGGTGTTAGCACCCCAATGGTAGGAGCCTAATTTCTATAAGGGTCAACACAGATCCTAATCATAATGACCAACTTCTCCACTAAAGTCCTCCAGCATTTTCCCATTAGTTCACCCCATGGTTAAAAAAAAAAAAAATCCTCCTGACTTTGGTTTCAGTGGAGCTGAGTTCAATCTCTCTTCTGTTGCAATATACTTGACCCCTATTGCCATAACCTTGAACAAAGCCTTCCTTGCCATTTTTAACAAGTGTCTGCTGCAGTTTTTCTTTTACAGTTCTATGAATTAAAAAGGAGGGGCAAAGACCCACCCTGTGAATTTACTGACTATAATTAAGTAGGCTTGACAGCCATCACAATCAATCAGACAGGTCCCATAATACCCAAGGCCTTTTGACACTGAAGTTTCATAATTAATTAATGAGACAGAATAGGGTGTGGGTTGCTCAGTTTTAATCCTCACTGAAGAGGGTGGTGACAGGCCTCAGGCTGAAGACCCTATACTGTGAGGTCAACCAGGACAGAACTCAGCTGCTCCACCTCTCCATCCAGGGCACAACTGATAGTTTGACTTTTTAAAAGCACACTACTGGGCTGGGGTTGTGTCTCAGTGGTAGAGCGCTTGCCTAGCATGTGTGAGGCACTGGGTTTGATTCTCAGCACCACATATAAATAAATGAATAAAATAAAAAGGTTCATCAACATCTAAAAAAATTTTTTTTAAAAGTACACTATTCTAAAAGAGTTAAGAGACCCAAGATATGAACTGGAACAAAAGACAAGTAATTTAAGTTATCTTTGCCAAGTTGGGCTCAGTAAATTCTGGAAATCAGTCAGATAATTGATTTTACATTTTTGTTTATATATATTGTTCAGATCCGACTTCTTGCTGCATTAAGTTTTGAGGGTCATAAGCCAGTTCTTTGTTGGTTTCTCTTTGACTTCGGAATACTATTCATCCTTGAAATACTTCATGGTGCTGTCTCCATCTGAGGGTCCTCCTGTCTTATTGTTCCCCACTCTGATCTTCCTGAAGTCCTCTGGACAGGCCACATGCTCTGCTCCCATGACTACTTTTGCTTTTAGCTCTTCCTTAAATACTGTCTCTGTTCTTCACCTGGCCAACATAGCTGATCCTTGGAAGGCTCTGCCAATCTCACAGAACAGGGATAGGGTCCCCCTCTTGGTGTCCTTAACAATCTTCATATCACCATGGCATGGGGGCTCATAAAGCTCTATCATTGTCACCTCTTTTTGTCCACATCCTCCACCACAGCAAGGACTCCACCCTGTCCATTCTGTATGTCCCAGCAGAGTTTAGGGACCTGGAAGAAGTGCCAGAAAGGCTTTCTGAAGTCACTTACAAATGAGCACCCTCAAGATTTCATGTTCAGTCTGCAAAGTGAAGAGAAAAATAGGTCTGCTTCTAGAAAAGTGGCATCCAAAATGATTACCAGCAGCCATGAAGGCAGCAATTCCCCTAGAGATTCTGGGCTTCAACTAAGTTTTCTTACTTCCCAAAGTAAAAAAAAAATTACTAGTCATGAATTTTGCTAGAGGCAGGGAGAGGACAATGCTTCATTGATCTTAAGGACCTTGAGAGCTCCTACAAAAACTACTGAGTGTGATACTTGCCTGGTGAAGTGACCCGCTTCACCAAAATAGGGAGTTCTGCCTTTAGGTCTTCATCCTTTATTTGGCTGTTCCCAAACCATCCCTGACCATGAGACTCCACATGGGCTTTGTTAATGGCCTGGATTCTAATGAGGAGTGGAGGTTGGCAGCCTGCACACCACAAGTTGGCCAAAGTGCCTTTCCTGTCCTTGTTGGCATCTCACTTCTATACATTATTTTCTTCTCCTAGATGCCAGAGAGCTTCAAAACAGCTGCTCTGCACCATAACTTGGCCAGCCCCGCTGTGGAAGAACACAACTTTCAGGCGCCATGACCATTTTTTTCCTGCTGTGTACAGACTGGTTTGACTGTATGTCTAATTGAAATTCTTCAAGCCCTGGACAAAGCGGGAAAATAATTTGTGTGTATGTGTGTGGGTGTGCACGCACACGCCTCAAAGTGATACTTGAATAAGCACTTGAAGTATTTATTCTGTCACTGTATGGTGCTTTCTCAATTCAGTTTGCTTTGGGGTTTTTAGATATCTTCAACTTGATGACTGGGTGGTTATAAGAAATATTAATGAATTAGCACTTATATTTTATAAAAGAAGATTTTACTAGTGAATACTGACTTTTTAAAAAAATATGATTGAACATAGGTTCTAAGTGTTATTTTGGACTTAAATCTGCCTGGACCAATGACAATGAACTTGATGATAAAGACCCTGTGCATCTTTATTAGAGATAGACAGTAACTCCAGGAACTGAGCTATTGGGAATTAGGGGGCTTGATGGCTGGAAGCCTCCCCCATCAATGTCCGATGTTTCAGTAGAGAAAAGGCAGAGTCCTGGCACCATGTGAAAGACCCTTATGTTGCGGCAGTCCGTACTTCTACAGCCCCATTGGCTCATGGTTCCCTCTTTAACTCACCTTCTTACCTGCTAAGTCCCAGCTCCTTGTCCTCTCCCCACAGTGCCTCCTATATGCTCCCATAGAACCCCATTAGGCTCATTATGCTAGTACAGACAGCACCATATTGTAGTTGTATATTTGCTGTCCTGTCCCCTCACAGGACTGTGAACTCTTAAGAGCAGAAGCTATATCTTATTTACCTTTGAATTTTCAGAAACTACCATAGTCCGTGTTTCAAGATTAGCACTGACTAAATCCATTTTTAAAAGATTCCCGAATAGGAATCTATTATTATTATTAGTTTAACCATATATTTGCATATATTAAGGCACTAATAATATTTTAGGAATTTAGTTTTCAAACATTCACAATCAAAAGTTTTTATCATTTCTTTTAAGAAATCACAAAGACTTTTGTAAAATAGAATAAAGAAAAACCTACTCATATTCCCGTTTTCTTCTTCTTTTGGCAGCATTTTTAAATACTTTATCAGATGAATTTCAGAATAGTTTTATCAAATTTCCTTTCCCCAAACAACTCCCACTGGGACTAGAAATGCATTAACTCTGAAATAGATTTGGAAGGAACTATCATGTTTACAGTTTTTAATCTTCCCATTAGACACATGATTGCTCCTGCCAGTTATGAAAGTTTTCGTATTCTCCTAAAATGCTTGGAAGGTTTTTTTTTTTTTTTAACTAAGATTATTTCAAGTTGCATTGTTTTCGTAGTTTTGAGCTGTGATTTAAAATATCATGATCTTAAGTTTCAGCCAGTTGCTCCCACCAATCCATCTCTCAAAGTGCCTCTCCTCTTCTGAATCTCCAGTCTCCTTGTAGAAATGCCAGAGTTCCAGAGCAGGATGGCAAAACTCTGGGAATCCATCCTGTGTAGGCTTTTGTCCCTCCTCAATACTCTGTTTATAATAAGTTGGAGTTTTTTTTTATCTTGCTTCTGGGTTAGTGTCCTGGGGTGGGGTTCTACAATGGGAGGATCATAAGAGATAAAGAATAATGAATATTTATAGAGCCAAGAAATGATAGTGGATAAAGACTGAACAGACATTTGGTGCCTAAACTTTGATAATATAATGTTTTTCCCCTAAAGCTTCCTGTTACGTATAGATTTGGTTTTGCTTTTGAAAAAGAATTCACCTCAGTAAGCAGATTAAATATCACAGACGAGTATAGTGGTATTGTTGTCGATTTTACTTTCTTCAAAGATCTTTAAAAAAAATATGGTATGACTCACTCATGTTTTTCTGATGAAACTGCTGAATTCAGCCCATACTGTCAACCTGTAGAGACATGAGCAAATAAATAGTTGTAATGTTAAGTCACTTGAATTTTGTGGTATTTTGTTAATGCTGCAAAAGCTAACTAATACATTTTACTTATGTTTAATTACCTTCCATAACCTGTGAAAAGACAATATTTGGGAAGTAGTAGCATTACATTATGTTTATTGAATACATAATTGAATGAATGAATAAGTAAATGAATGAAATGGTACAATCATATAACTTTTTTAGTCAAAATCCAATTTTAAAAAAGTCCATCTTGGTTTTTTATGTTTTTGTGTTTTGATCTTCAGAGAATCAAACCCAGGACCTTCCTATGCCAAACAAGTGTTCTGCCACTGAGCTATAGCCACAGCCTCTCATCTTGGTTCTTCAAATGTTGGTTTTTTTCCCCCACTACTATACCACCTCACATATTCCTTTCTACTTGCAGCAACTGTACTAAATTTCAGTTATTTATGCACACAGTTCATTAGCAATTATGTTGTTTCTTATGGACATAGAATTGCCTATCTTTTGCTTTTCCTTAGGGTTTTTTTTTTTGTTTTTTTTTTTTTTTGGTCAAAGCTATAAAATAGTTCTTACAGTTTTTTATTTTTTTAACAAATGTCAATTTCATGTCTCCATTTTTTAAAGTCAAGAATTTAAAGATATTTTAGTGTTTACACCTTGGTTCTGAGTTTGAACATTTTAAAATGACTAATTAAAAAACTTTTTGTTCAACAATAGCTCATTAAGATCAAATCACTCAAGATTGCCTCTCACATGAATATTTACACACTAAGATCTCAATTTGACAATTTTAAGCTCTGTATTCTTATTTCTTAAACAACCAAAACATATTTATAGATTGATTTTAATGCACTTTTTCCCCACTCGAATACACTATGATTAAAAGTTCACAGCCTTGGTTACGTTATATAATTTGAGAAATAACCAACAATGTCCCTAGTGATTAAATATTCAAGTTTGCAATTATTTTGTAACTTTTGTTCTGCTCTTCGCTCACTCTAAAAATTATCATAAAATTTTGAAAGATGTCCTCAGTGTAGAATATGTCCATAAAATATTAAATATTCAATTTTCCTCTATCATGGCTTGAAAAATTCATAATTACATGATGATCCACATAATAACTCATTCTGAAAAGTCATATATGGCACTCCCTCTGTGACTGAGTTAATAATTTACTGCTGTGTGGGATTTTCACTCTGCAGTGTTAGTCTTGGGAACATTTATTAAGCAAATGTTCATTTGCAAAGATCAGGATGTGAATGAAGAGGGTAAGAATTTAATGAGGAGTGACAGACAGGTGAACTGATTCCATATAGAACTTTAGTACAAGGGAAAGCACAGAGCTTTATCTTCTGTTGCCTCGATAGACACCTGAAATGAAATATAGAAGACAGAGGGCAGGAGGGAAAATGATGCTCTCCTGCAGGGGCCAACGAAGGATAAATCAAGGGAAAGGAAGATACAAAATACAATTCAGGTCATTTGAAAAGATGCCACTGAATGTGATGCTTTGAGCTTACATAGCAGGCAGGGTGCTGACTTTTTATTTTAAAGTCACCAAATCCTCCCAAAGAGGATACTTTATGTTTTTTATTTTTTCCTCTTTTGATGTTACATATTTTTATTGACAATAGCTTGAGTGACCAAAACACGTAATTGAATGTTAAGAAGACAGAGAAAGAAGTTTCCACAGAACTGGTTATTTTGGGCTTCAGAATCAGTTATAGAGACTTTTATGACACCCATGTTACTTCAATCAAGTCCTAAAATGGCTATGTAACACCTACAGATAAATGAATAGTCCCTATTCTCTTTTTGTATTAGTTCTGTGGAAATATAAGCAACATGAATAAGGCAAACAGTTTGATGAGTTTGGTTTCTTGGGTAATTATCTTAAATGGCAGCTTGTGGCTTCACTTTTCCATATTGCCTTGGGTAGATCTTGGAATATTCATACTAGTGATAGATCACCAGGAGAAACCCTCACTTGTATTATCAAGAAAAACTAACCAGGGGCATTATTATATTTATTTTTGACTGAAACATGTTGAGGCTTGACCACACAAAATGGTAATTTGCACGTCATATTAAAATTATTTTTGTATATTATGCAAGTTAGTTACATAAGTACATGAATAAAAAAGGAAAATTTCAGTATAAAATAAGAGACTATACTACACATATATGGTATGAACTTTATGGAAGATTTATCAGTAGTTGCTGTTCTAATATCTCCTTGCTTTTCATTGATAAGCCAGCTGACTTTAGACATGCCACAATGACTCTGAACTTACAACCTCAACTATGAAAATGTGCATTAGAGACTAGTGGAGCATTTCTGAATTCTTCGACGTCTAGCATCATGGTTAGAGGATGATGAAGGAGTTTCTTTATACATTTGAACAGACAATTCTAAAATCTTTTTTTCCTTTTTTCTCAGTTTTTGATGTCCCATTTATTTTTTAGGAACATACGTTAATAGGTCTTCAGGTTTAATTAATTAATCAATTTTAAAACCACTTTATTGAGGTATTATGACATGCAAAACCTGTATGTATTTAATATATACAACTTGATGAGTTTGCATAGAAGTATACACCTGTGAAAGCATTGCTACAATCTAGTCCCTAAACATACCAATCACCTTTAAACATTTCCAACAGCCCTCTTTATTTATTATTATCATTGTTATTTGTGTCTGTGATTAAAAATAATGCCAATAGTTAAAATACTTATTGTATACTTCAAGAATGTGCTCAGAGATTTAGACCTTATGTTAAGTGTTTTTTTTTAAAGAGAGAGAGAGAGAGAAGAGAAAGAGAGAGACAGAGAGAAAAAATTTTAATATTTATTTTTCAGTCTTTGGTGGACACATCTTTATTTTATTTTTATTTGGTGCTGAGAATCGAACCCAGCACCCCGCGCATGCCAGGCAAACGTATTACCGCTTGAGCAACATCCCCAGCCCAAGTGTTTTATAATAATATATAATATTCTGTTTTAATTCTTTTTATACATATGAAGAGATTATGGATTCTTGAATTTAAACATTTATTCTGAGATTTCTCCAGAAATATTTGTGCCAACAAATATCTTTGGAACTCCATTTTATTATCTGGAGATGTTTGCCATTTTGACTAATGCTAAATAGTGGAGATTTCCCTCCTGTGCATTTATATAAATCTAGGGTTCAAGTTATAAAGGCAGTGAATAGAAGGTCAAGGTGTTATTGTTTAAGATATCCAGGTACTTTGAAGAGCTATGCCCTCAATGGTCCCTTCTTGATGGAGATGTTAAGGGAAGCTGGCCATCACAGCTACACAGTGAGAAGTCAGTGAAGTATTCCTTTCTAAGGTGTTTGAAAAGGTATAAGAAAGGTTTGGCTTCTGTATTTAACTCAGGCCCAGCTTTTAGAACCAGATTGTTCCTGTTTTGTTAATAGGAAATATATTAGCATATTTTACAGATTTTCTTTTTTTATTAGTTCTTTTTAGCTACATGTAACATTAGGATTCATTTTTTTAAAAACAGATACTTTTGATGGAACAGGGAACCTGTGCTGCATTTTGAATGTCCTGGGGGTGGAGTAAGATATACCACTGCTTTATTCTATGTATTTTTAAGAGAAGATACTTAATCTTTATTTAAGAATCCAAGTAAATCCAGTGTTTCCTCTTTAACATCCTAGCTCTTTCTTTTTTTCAGTCTTCACTTTTAAATAGTGTAGAATCTAAACCCTAATGTATCCTTTTTTCAAAAAACAGCTACACTGAACTAATGGTCAGTTTGCTTATATTTATTACAATGAAGTCACCATCCTAAGAAAGACTCAGTTTTCAAGACTGATAGAGACTGAAAAGGATTTATAACCAAGTTCTTTATACCATAATAAGTCAATTTTCTCATCAAAAATATTAGTTACCAAGGTCTAAATGAGGTCACTTTCAAATGCCAGACAGAAACACAGTACTCAATGGTCTATGCTAAGAAATTCCTCTGACTATAAATTTTAAGAGGAAGCAAGGCAGAATTTTAATCATAGCACTGAGAAACTCAAACTGATTGTATCTCTACTAAAAAAAAATGGTTAAAATGATCTAACATTAACAGTGGATGTTGGAGAAACATTTTTCTCAGATATCAAATATACAAGTTTATCATTAATATGTGTGCTTGCATGGGAATACTAAATGCATGAATATGCATGAATATGAATATGTAAAATATACACCCCCACATATATATCATTAAAAGTTGCCAAGAATACAAAGTGCAAAATTTGTAACTGCAATGGAAATATTTTGCAGGAAATGTAAACTGGAGACTCCACCGAGTTGCTCAAAAATTATTTGGTTAAAGGGTAAATACACCTTGTACATTATAATGAAAGTCTTATAGGTAGGGGTGGAGATTAACACTTCAGGCTGTCTACAGAATATTAATAAAATTCAATATATTTTCTAAAAGGTATAATTTATATTTTGTGGAAATGAGACCCTTTTCTAATAAAATTCTTCTATCCTTCATTCTGTTCATATAATTTTGCTATAAATCATCCTGTAGGAATTTTTCCCCCTAAATATTCATCTCAGGGAGAACCTATTTAAATAAGCCCTCTTAGCAAGATCTTTCAGAATTAAAATTACACCACAAGCAATACTTCATCCAATATGCTTCCTTCTATAGGATTTTCTAATCCCTAAAATAATATTTTTGTTGAATTACATTACATTAAAATTGTTGATTGGAGGTGAATTTGATAGCAATGAAGCAGTATGTTTAAAGATCAACAAATTATCCTTAGTCTTTTTAATTGCACGGTCTTCGAGTCTGTACCATTGCAGTTCCTCTCTGCTCCCCATCTACATATATAGTGAGAAAAACCTAAGGGCATTATTCTCAGCTTTACCACAAAGAAAGAATAAGAAAGAAGAAAAATTGCTGCAGGATATACTAGGTTTCCTTGGTTTCTGGTAAACTAGAACAATATGCTCTTTCAGCTCATTTGAAGCTAATTTTACTCCTCTGTCTGATAGCCATTAGAATAAATTTTTTAATTTTATTCCTGATATGAATATAATAAATAATTTGATTTCTTAGGATGTGAGGTACATTGTGAAGCACAGACATACATATCAGACATTGACACACATGCATACACATACACCCTCACACACATATGCATACATTACATTAATGTAGGGTGCTATGCAACTAGGGAGGTGTCCCTTAAAGGCATTACAGGATGGTTCTATGGGCCAAACTGATGCCTCAAAGCTCATCGAAGGTTTCTAATGTAATTAGCTAATCTTCAGCTTTGTAAATGAGTAGGTCCTTACAAAGGAACATTCGTGTGCTCTTATTTATCTAATTCTTATATCTTGCCCTCTGAAATAAGTGGAGTGAATTTAATTACCTTGAATTTAATTACGTGTTCCATATGCAACTGAGGTTTGATCAGGTTAAGTGACTTCCCATGGTTTTTCAGCTGACAGTACTGTTTTATGATGCAGAGACAATCCTGTTCCCCCTTCTTGGGTTTGTTTGTGATAGTGTGGTATATGGAGGGTGTTGGCATTAAGTAAGTGTCAGGATGCAGTGTGAGAGCATAATAAGGGCACTAACTCCATTCCTTGGACCTTTATCCTATGACCTAATGACCTCCCAAAGGCTCCACCTCCTAAAACTCTTACTCTGGGGATTAGCATTCCAACACATGAATTTTGTGTTTCACACACAATCAGAACATAACAGGTTAAAATGTTAACTCACATTCCATCTTGTCCCACTTCCCTGTTGGCATTCTGGAAAGACATGGTCTGCAGAGCCTTCCTAGGAGGAAGTAGCAGTGTGGTCATACAGCAAAGGTCTACTGGCATTGTTGAGTCTAAGTATCCATACAATGTAGGATCTGCATTAACACAGAGCTGACCTGTCTTGTAGGCAGAACTGGCTCAGAGACTGAGTGGGCCATGAGCCAAGGGACTGGATAATGAACATGTCTTCTCAGAAGCCAAAGGAATAACCACAAGTTCAGCACCTGTAGGACTCCCAGCTGACAAGTGGACTCAGGTCAGGTAGACTCAAGACCTCCCATCAAAGATGTGCAGGTACCTGCCAGGGCAAACAAAGGAACAGCATGTCAGTTAGAGAACTCCACCCTGTTCCAGTACCAGGAGGTCACATACCCTTCCTCTGTCTGTGTCAGGCTATATTTGGAATAAAAGTAAGGGAGGCATTAAGCTGAGAGCCTGAAGCAACCAAGATGAAGTGTGAGTTAACATTTTAACCTGCTATGTTCTGAATGTGTGTGAACCACAAAATACATGTGTTAGAATGCTAACCTCCAGGGGGAGAGTTTTAGGAGGTGGAGCCTTTGGGAGGTCATTAGGTCATGGGGTAAAGGTCCCATGAACGAAGTTAGTGCCCTTATTAAAAAAGAAGCCAGAGAGACCCATTGCCTCTTCTGCCACAGAGAAAAAACAGCCAGCTGTGGACCAGGAAGTTGGCCTCCACCGGATACCCAATGTGCCGGCACCTTGATCTTGGGCTTAGCTTCTAGAACTGTAAGGAATAAATTTCTGTTGTTTATAAGCTACCCAGCTTATAGTATTCTGTTATAGCAGCCTGAGTGCATGAAGACACATCTCCTCCACATTGTCTATGTTCTGCCACAGATTCTTGAAACAAGGGTTTCATACTGAAACAGGGTTTTGTAAACGTGTTTCTTCTTCATTAAAGCCTTGTTTCCTCCAGTATAGGATGACATGTGAATGGAAACATGTGTACAACACATCTACTTGCACAAGGAGAAGAATGTTTAACAGGATCCCTCTTCTGTCCTGTAAGAAGGTTTAAATAAGAATTGTAATGCATTCCGCTGTCATTTATTTTTTTTAAAAAAATCAATTAAAAAAGGATAAAAAAGAAGGTTTAATCCTATTTATAAGAAGTACTTGTTACAAATGTAGCAGATACACTTAAAAGGAAGTGTTTATACTAAGAACATGTTTATTAGTAATTATTTCCTGAGATAAGGCCTAATTCTTTAGTGGCCATTAATTTGTACTCAAATTGTAGGCACTAAAAATTATAGTGAGTATAACTGAAGAAAAGAAAGGGGTCTGGAGACTCTAGGGAGTTTCACCTACAAAAGAGAAGTCAGAGTTATGTCTGAGGATAAGTGGTGAGGAAACTGCTACCTACGGATATGTGAAAGATTATATTGATGAAAATATATAACATAAAACTGCCTTGTGAAACCTTATAAGTTCTAACATTTTATGAAGATGCTTGTTCTGTTTTGCTTTATTCTCTATCTCCAGATGAATTAAATAGATCCAATGGTTCAAAACTCTACAGAGGTAGATTGCAGGTCCATACACATGCTTATGAGCTGTGTGTAGTGGGCCTCACCACCTTACATGTAATCCTGCAGGGTTCAAGGACAGCATGGGTCTCTCTTTGGAGGTAAACCAGATATGCTTTATAATCTCTTTAAGACTGTAGATTCACTCCTCTGAGAAACAATTTAACTTTAGTAGTAAGGTATTTGTTCATTTGTGGGGTTCTCCCTGACTTTAAAAGAATTTAAAGAGGCTAATAGATTTTCACAAGGGCTCATATCTGGTAAAGTTGGGTTTTACTCCTGGGTGGGTCCTGAGCCACATGCTGAGTAGTCTGTGATTAAGTGTATAGGCTTGGGATCAGAGCCAGCAATAGCAGCAGCAGCAGCCCTACCTGGGAACAGGTTGGAAGAGCAGAATCTTGGCTCCATCCCTGTGATTCTAAGAGCAGATCTGAAGACCCCTAGGGTCCCCAGGTGATGACTGTACATGTTAAAGTTGGAGAAGTACTGAGCTAGATAATTAGGGAACTCCTACAACCAGCACAGCCAGGAGACTTCAGATTCTCCAAACCACAACAGCATCAGGTAAGCCTCCTGTTCTGTCTTCTGTTAGGAGATGTTGCCAAATCTCAGGGAACCCAGTGGGGTCATTTGGGGTTAAAGTCAGTATGCCCATTGCAAAGACAAATAAATTTAAAATAAGAGCTTAATTCTCCCTATTGAAAATGAGGACAGAGATTACTCTCTCCTGCTTTGTCTCAGAGTCTGTACCTTTGAACACATGTAATTGGACTCCTCTCTCTGAAATGTATATAAATCCTTTTGAAAACTAGATAGGACTTTTGTTAACTTCATGACCTAGGAATGTCTGTTTCAAGAGCCTGGAAGCCATCTCTCTTCAAAATGTAATCCTGAGGGTTGCTAAGATTCCTCTGCAAGTTTCTGTGGAAACATGGGACCTAACATGTGAGTACCTTGTTCCAAACTGAGAAACTCCTTCCTATCATAAAGACAGTTTATTTTTCCTTTGGATAAAGTTACTTGGCTAACAAACATGATGACCCCAATTACCAAGTGGAGTCAGTGTGTACAGTGGGACAGATGGTGCTGTCACAGCCTCTCACTTGAGAACTAGTTATTATCTGAGGTCACATACACAATGGGGTGCACCTGCTGAGCTGCATAAAATGGGGTAGTTCTTTACTATCTCTGCAACCTCTCAGTGGACTGCCTATGTATGATGTGCGTCACTTTCTGGCTTGATATTTATTGAACAATAATGCCATTTTCTGTTTTCTTTCCATTTTTGTGGAGAGATTTTTCCAGGTGGGAGAAGATTTTGTTTTTTAATTTTATTTCCTCGACTTCATACTCTTGCATAGATAAATTAAGAAACTTTTTAATTCTCTCTATATTCCTGTGTTGCTATAGTCCCTTTCTTCTCTCCTTTCCACCTCTCTTTCCTCCTTCCTTCTTTCTTTTCTCCCACTCCAGATTCCAGATTTCTTTCATGCTTTATTTTTTATCTTATTTTTTTCTTTTTCCTTTGCAAAACTGGGGATCAAACCTTTATCACTGAGCTACATCCCCAGCACTTTTTATTTTTATTTTGAAACAGAGTCTCACTAAGTTGCTGAGGCTGGCCTCAAACATTCTTTCCTGCTTCAGCCTCCTGAGTCACTGGGATTATAGGTATGTGCCACCAAACCTGGTTTACTTTTTCTTTTTCCATAATGTTGTTTCATCCTAAAAACCTATTCTTCTCCAGACAAATGATTTGGTAGAGATGGGACAGAAGATCTTATGAGCAGATATGTTTCACAGATGTTCTGAATACAAGACAGTCTGGACCAACAATTAAAACTCTGGCTTTATCCTAGGTTTACTTTTCTTTGCAGTGAGAAAGTTTTAGGACTGAGCCCTCTGGTGTTTAATCTTGTGAATTTAGAACCAAAGAACTTCCTGACTCACAGAGGAAGGTGTTTATTTGAGGGGACTGGTAAATATTTTTAAAAAATGAAATTTTAATCTAGAGATGTGTTAGGTGAGTGACTGTAAGAGGTCATTAGTTATGTTTATTATATTATGCTATATTAAATAGGTTTATGTATATATGTATGTGTGTGTGTATATATATATATATATATATATATATATATATATATCCTTTGATCTGTCATCTCTCTAGCTGAATATCAGAAGCCATTTATTTACTCTTTTGGAATGGGCAAATATTAAGCAGAAATATTGTGACAAATTCTATGTGTTATCAGATGAGGGAAATGCGAAGTATTGCTGTTGTCCATTTTTAAGGCTTCATTCAAACATTCAAAACTTTCATTGAACAAAAACATAAAACAAGCAAGCTTAAGCAAGCTACATTATGATTTTGTTTCTATCAATACAATATAGAAGTTGATGAGATAATGCTACACCCTAAATCTTTGAGGGCCATTGAGGAAGTTCCTGGGGAAAACACTAGAACTATCTAGCCTAACCTAAAGTCTACAGAGCATTTATGTCCCTGAGCTTCTTAATAGGCTATAGTAGCAGTATTTCTGATTGAATACTCCTCTTTTTCAGTATCAATACATACTTAACCTTTTGAAGCCAAAATATGCATGTGAAGTAAACAATGAAATATCTCCTAATTCCCACCAAAGGCTGTGACTCTGAAGTTGTTTGCATGTACTGTGACTTAATTTCTGAATGTTACCTCTTTCACCCCTGTTATTTTGACCCTGTCCTTGCCAGAGAGTCACACAGCACTTTCTCACAGAAGAGAAAAATACAAATAAAACCTCACATTTTGCATAACCATAGACATAATTCCACACCAGAAAGAACTGTTTAGTACTATTCTGGATCTACTGAGGAATTTTTTTTTTTTTTTTTTGCTACAAATTCAGAGCTATCTGGTGTTACTTTTCTTAATTAAGCTGGGCTGCTCTCACAATTCAAAAAGCTTCATTTTTTTTTCCTGCTTAAATTAAACTCCCAGCGCAATGCAGTGACCAAAACAAATAATCTATGACCTACAAACAAGACACTTGCATTCCCTGAAGAATTAAGTTCCTGTTTCCTCTAGGTTATACATCTTTGAACCTCTCTTTTCTGTAACGACCTTCTGGTGCTCATTAGCATGCTGATTACCATTAACACAGCTATAATGCAGCAATTTTCTTGGTGTATGTCGAGGAGAAATGCTCATCTGAATGCAGTCAGGGGACAAAATTAACTGCATAAATCTGCAGCACAAACTGGATCGCATCCAACTTTGCACGCACTGTCTTTTTCCCCTACTTGTGACATCATCATCTAGATTCCCACTGACGGCTTAATAAGTATCTCAGGGTTTCATATTTAATTTCCTTTCATCTCTGTATATTACATTTCAACTTAATTTCAAGAGTGCCCAACCACCTTATTACTAAGTCTCATAATATATATTTACCTTTAATCTTTTAGCACTGTCCCTTCTTGTCTCCTTTATGAGATTTCTATCTATTTTGCTTTTTACATCTCCCCATTTATATCTTTAAAAAATAGTGCTTTATAGAGTAGGATTTAAGTACAGGTGCACATATACTGATATATTTATAGAACTAAGAGCAAGTTTGGGATATATATATATATATATATATATATATATATATATATATATATATATATATGTAAAATTAATCAAAGTGTGAATAATTGCTCCAAAAATGGGGGGAAAGATGCATTTTATAATCAAGAGTGGGCTAACATTCAAATTTATATTCTTTAAAAATGCTGATCCCTGGCCACTTTAATTTTTAACAAGGTGTGATCATTTCTACTTTGCTTTCCTAGTTTAAGAAAGCTAGTGAACCTGTAGACCCAGCTACTAAGGAGGTTGAGCAGTTGGGATATAGAGGCAGGCATAAATGTTATTTTTTGCAAGACAGAATTCTATGAATAGCCATCAAAGGAAGTGAAGTTTTAGTGGAGATACAGTGGATGGATGAGACCTGATTTTTCTTCTTGCCACTGTCACAGGCGTTCAGTGGTTTCCCAATGACGCAGGTCTTCAAGCGTGAATCTTGGACCACTAACTCTCTGCTTGCAGGTTATGAAGCTGACAGGAAAGCTCTTGTGACCTTCTAAAATTCTATTCTGCATTATTTTTAAAGGCTGGTTGTTTGAGGATTATAACTAAATAAAATAAACAAATGGCAAAAAGAAAATTTTGAAATCTGGTTCCCTTCCTGCTTATCCAACTGGAATTATAAGAAATGTAACAATCAAAAACACTGTTAAAAGAAGGTTTTAAGTGATTATAAAATTAACTACAAAATGTAAATTATTGCTCCAAAAATCAGGGGAAAGATGAGTTTTATAATCAAGAGTGGGCTAATATTCAAATTTATATACTTTAAAAATGCTGAGCCCTAGTCACTTTCATTTTTAACAAGGTATGATCATTTCTATTTTGCTTTTCTAGTTTAAGAAAGCTAGTAAACCTGTAGACCCAGCTACTAAAGAGGTTGAGCAGTTGACTACTTGAGCCCAGGGGCTAAAGGCCAGCCTGAGCAAAATAGTAGGACCCTGTCTAAAAAACAAAACAAACAAACAAACCACACACACACACACACACACACAAAAAAAAAAAAAATACCCGCAGCCACAGAATTTGCTAGCGCCTCCTAGCACTGAGCAAGTTGAGGAAAGGGGAAAGGGTGAGACTAGGAGAAACAAGTTTCACTAAAATGCTGTTTCTTATGATACGCTCTGGTTCATTCTACATTAGCAATATGGACAAAGTGGATGCCCGTAGAATACAGGATTTAATTCTGATTTCTTTTTGCAGGCATAGAGTTGAGAGACATGGCAGAGAAGATGTAGACAGTGCCAACAGAAAAGGAACTATTTGCTTTGAGTTTTGAAGAAAGGGTAAAATTCCACAAGACAGAGAAGGGTGGTAGAGAGAAACCTCTTTGCACTTTGACTATAACAACTATAGATATAGAATCTCTGGATGTAAAAGTTGGAAAGAACCACAGATTACCTCTCTTGTCTTCTACATCTCTAATTTATAGATGATACTGTATCCCTCTCCTCTCTGCGGGACTCACGAAAGGTCATTATGCCTGCAACTATATCACTAATGAAAAGGAAACAACTTTCCTATCCTTGTATATGAATATACAACCAGGGTAACTCCACATCATGTACCACCACAAGATCCTATTAGAATAAGTTATACTCCATGTATGTACATGGAGTCAAATATGTCAAAATACACTCACTCTATTGTCATGTATATCTAAAAAGAAAAAAGAAAAAGATAAAAACTTTTTAGTATTCCCAAATTTCATTTTTATATGCAAATTTTAAAATGGTAATTATGAAATAAGGTAAAGACTCATATTTGACATTACTTTCACAAAAATACTTGAATTCAGTGTGTGTAGGTATTATACTTTCTGAAAGTTGCCTCAATGAGATTCAAGTTCTGCACTGAATAAGATTCTTCAAGTAAATCTTATAATAGATGTTGCTTTAATTGTTGATTGTTTGAGCCTCATTGTGTATAACTCATCCTTCCTGCATTTATGCTATGCAAGCATGATTTTTAAATAAAAACAACTAACCTCAAAATGTTATTACAACTTCCCAGATTTCTCAACTCATTCTCAAAGAAAAACTCAAGCAAAATAGCTCCATAAATGCCCATGATATTACATACATTATCTAGATTACAAAGGTAAACTGTCTGCCACCCAGTACAGATTTGCATCATGGCAGTCAGAAGTAGTTTGCCCCAGACAAAATGTTTGTAAAGCAATGTATGTCCAAATTGTGAAAGTTCATCTACAAATATTTATTTTTCTATTCATCTGTAATTATTCAATTATTCATTCATTCAACATCTAATATCTATCTGTTGAATTTCTGTCAACTATATTGCACTCACTCTGCTAAAAACTAGTATTACCAGGACTGATGATGAACAGATACACATTAAGAAGCATCCTAGTACTACAGGGGAAAAAGGTCAGTACTTCAGCGCTGGCTCTGGTCTTCAACAGCTCTATGAGTCTGTTTGGATTGCCATAACAAAATGCCATATTTTGGGTTAATTAAACACCAGGAATTAATTTCTCATCATTCTTGGGGCTAGAGTCTGGATGAGCATGCCAGCACAGCCAGGTTCTGGTAAGGGCTCTTTGCCTGGCTCACAGATGCCTTCTTTCTCAATGTATCCTCATATGGTATGGGGTGAGAGGGGCACTGTATCTCTTCTTACAAGGGCATTGATCCTATCACAAGGGTCTCACTCCCATGACCTCATCTAAACCTAATTACCTCCCTAAGGACCTGTTTCCAAATTCCATCACATTGGGAGTTAGGACTTCAACATAAAAATTGGGGGAGCACACATTTCAGTCCATAGCAACAGCTGTGCTCCTTTGATAAAATTTTATAACCTCTCTGAGAGTGTACTTCGTCTATTATAATGTAAATACAATACTGTGTGCATTTGAGATTGTTTGATAAAAACACAAGGTAGTATAAATAAAAGCAACTATTAAAAGTAGTGCCTGATGAATAGCAGAGACTGAATAAATGTTAGTGTCATGTCCCTCTCTTCCCTGTCCTTTCCCTGTTAAAGGGGTGATGAAAAATAAACTGGCAAGCCATCTACCATAATGCATTATGATTCATTCTATATTAGTGATATGAAAAAAGTGCTGTGAATGCTCACAGAAGAAAGAAATTAATTCTGGCTCTGCCCTCTGGGCTCTGGGAGTGCCTGGGAATGAGGAAATATTTGAATTGGGTTTTGAAGATAGGGTAGAATTACCCTGGGCTGTGAAGGTGGGAAGAACTTGCAGGCTGAGCAAAGACATGAATGCATGATCAGGCAGAGTTTGTTTGGGGCATCTGGTTGGCATGGCTGTAAGCACCTTGCTAAGGAATTTCAACATGCTCTGGGGCAACTTTTTTTTCCTTCTAAAGCTCCCCCACTAGATAGAGGAATTGTAGCCTACCATCTACAGGTAAGGAAGACATGCCATATATCACTAAGTACACATTCGCATGCTGGATTTGGAGCTGTGTATATAAATCTCTTTGCTGGGACTTCCAAATGCAAGGAGGCACTTGTGACAGGTCTCTGCCTTCTGTGGGGCCTGATGGAGTCTCTGAGCAGCTGCTCTTTTATGTCCTTGAAAAGATGTCTGTTAAGGAAAGGCCTCTGTTTCCAATGCTAGAGGTTCCCTATCTAGATTTTAAAAATGTTTGATTTCACCAGTAGAGAATAAATTGGTGTCCTACCTTTCTTCTTAAAATAAAACAAAAGTATCAAACTCTTATTCTTATGACAATGATAATCCACATCCACTTTAAAAACTTCAAAATGCAGATGAACAACTAAAATAATTCATCTATATTGCTACTACTTAACGAGAATGGATGTTTAAAATTTAGGAAATTATACTCTTTGATCTGTATTTTATGCATTTAATATTTTACCTTTCCACATAGGTAATCTGTGTTTTATTGAAAATGAAGTGTTTTTCTAATACAATTATAATGACTGTTTAGTATTTCAGTGTAAGATTGTACTATAATCAATTCCATATTTTTGTTCATTTGGATTCTTAAAAGTGGGTGCTATAAGCTGATAGCTTGTGAATTTTGCACAATATTTCTTAGGATAAAATCCTAGAAATGCAATATTTAAATTTACAGGTATATTCATTTTAAAGGAAATTGATCAAAGTTACAAGTTGCTGACTACAAAGGATAGACCAGTATAAAATTTTAACAAAATTTCATGAGAAAAATCTCTGTATTTTGTTCTAACATTGGACACTAGCAATTTTCCTTAAAATCTGCAGTTTGATGTATCTTTTTAAAGAATAAACTTTAATAATTGGGGACCATTTAGGCTTTAAAAAAGGAGAACTGGGGAGAATAGAGATAGGGATAGAAAGAAAGGTTTTGAGTCCTTGTATGTGGCTTGTCTAACTTGTTTTTGCCTGGGGTTAGCCCTGAGTTACAAGGTGCTTACACTATATTTTGTCTAAGAAGTCATGACATTCTAGGATTCTCAAAAATGATTTCTTTTTCCTGGGACCAGATAATATCAACTATGTAATAAATTTGCAAATAGTCTTATCCATTGGTATCTCAGGAAAGTGAGAATTCTGGCCAAATGACAAATCAGATCCTAAAAAATGAATCCAGATGCAAAGACCATTTTACAGGAGGCTGGAAACAACTGATGAATGCTTCAGTGGTATCCATCTCTAGATTAATGAATCAAGGTTACTGAAGATGGTGTAATAAATGGATAGGTCCCAAGTGCTTGTTTATCCTTCTTATCCTCTCACTGTCTAGCAGGGCTCATATCCATATGGTCAAGAGCTACTCACTTTTCACTAAATCAGGTGTTAGGATTTTATTTAGTAACCATTCCTTGAGTACAATATGCCTAATACTTAGGTATAGAAAGAGGTATATTCTCTGTGTGTTCCAAGTAGTTTAATGTGTAGTTCCAGAAAGTAGGTTTTCTTTTTTAATTAAGAATACATTGTCCAAAGTTGGTTAGCTAACATTTAACCAGACATGCCAGAAATGTTCCTCTGTGTGTAATCAATGGTACAGATTCCAACTAACACTTGAGATAATGTTCATTCACACAGTGAATGAAAGAAATGGATTGCTATTGTTAAAATTAGTAGCTTGCTATTTAGTATATTTACTGTCAGAGATGGAATGTGAAGTTAAAGTACATACAATGTTTGTATTGACCAAAATACTGAAAAGTTAGCTCATCTTCCTTCTTTCCCCTTGCATGAACAAAGATCAATAATTCAATATTATCTGTAGCTGGTATATTTAGACACAGGATACATGGCCCTGAATTGATGTGAGCTTAGCCATTTGTTTATAATGTTTACTGTTTACCTGGTACTAAATGTTAGATTGATAGAAATCTGTTTTTAGAACATGGTTACATCTCAGAATTGCCTAAAAGGACACTGAGTTCACAGAATAGGCTGAAATGTTTTGAGGATGACTTACTCATGAATGGCTTATTTAATAAATGCTTGAATGTGTGGAAGAATTGGGCTTTAGAGGGGTTTTTATTGGCAAAATTATGTTTGTGTATGAATAGCAATGGAATCACCTCACCAACCTCAATTTTGACTAACTTGCCCACCAAAAGCAGCCTATGAGGGGGCTGGGGATATAGCTCAGTTGGTAGAGTGCTTCCATAGCATGCACAAGGCCCCAGGTTCAATCCCCAGCACTACAACCGGAAAAAAAAAAAAAAAAAAAAAAAAACAAAAAACTAAGAAATGGGTGTGTCCAAATTGACTTAAGTAAAAATTCACGACATACCTGTATGTTCTATATGCTTTTTAAAGTTACTTTTCTTCATTTTTGGAGGAACTCCAACTTCTTCAGAAATGTTTACAGCAGATTATATAGATCATTCTACCATCCTCTATTAAGATTGCTATTATACTTGCATTTTTATTATAATTTTTAACTCAAATTAATTGTTCAGAATAATGGGCTTCTTTATGGAATTTCCATACATGCATATATTATGCTTTGTTTGAATCCACCCTCCCTAATACCATCTTTTGCCCTCTCCCCTATCCCCACTTCCTCTTGGTCCCTTTCCCTTACATATTAGTCCCTCTTCTATTTTTCAGATAATCTTTTAAAACATTTTTTCACATAGGAGAGAAAACATGCAATACTTATCTTTCTATATTTGACTTCTTTTGCTTAAAATGATGACCTTCAGTTACATCCATTTTCCTGCAAATGACATGATTTCATTCTTTGTTATGGCTGAATAATACTCCATTATGTATTCCACATTTTCCTTCTATTCATCTGTTCATAGGCACCCAGGCCCATTCCATATCTTGGGCAACTCTGAATATTGCTGCAATAAACATGGTTATGCAGGTGTCTCTTTTGTATACTGACTTCATTTCCTTTGAGTGGATACCCAGTAGTTGTATAGTTGGATCATATGATGGTTCTATTTTTTTCAGGAACCTCCTTACTATTTTCCATAATGATTTTCCTAATTTACATCTTTACCAATGGTATACTCAATTTTAAAAAGTCCAATACTATGTTCTTCCTTGCCTCTAGGTATTTTAGATCCAGTGACATTTTGTTATGATAAATGTAGAATATGCTGTCCTCAATTTTTTTCCAAAAGAATTGTTAGTAAAAGGAAAGAAATGGTTTTACTTGTATGGGTGAATGCAATGGTGCTGGGTCACCTGGCCCAGAATGGGAAGAGGGCCAAGGAAGGACACAGGAAAAGCCATAGTACTGGCTATAACAAAAATCTAGAGGAAGGTTTTTCTCTAGGACAGTAACTATTTTTATGGTGATTAGTTACTGATGGTTTAGCATATATATGACAATATAATAAAACTCAGCAGAGATTCTGATGTAGCTACTTAAAATCTCTATGAAGTAGTTATTATTGTCCTGATTTTACAGAAGAGAAAATTGGGATTCAGGGAGGTTGAGAAACCTGCTCATAAGTGGTGGGGACAGAAATCAAATGCAGGTCTTTTTATAACCTATAGCTTTGCTAACCAGCTAAGCAGAAGCTCTTTTGACATTCTTTTAAAAAATATACTTAAGAATGGAAGCTTCCTATTTAATGTCTGAGACATCCAATAAAATTTCACATACAATTTTACTTAATTTTGCATTCTTGAAGTAATTTGGTTACTGAATCTTGTACTTGTTTCTGTTGACATTTGGAAAGATTCTGTAACCTGGGAAAATAAAGAAAATAGTTCCCATTTTTTCTATGTAATCTATTATAACATCCCAGCACAATTTTCAAGAGCTTTTACTTGCCAAAATTTTGAGAACATATTATGTAGATCACCATACCATCCCAGAGGCAAATGAAATATTTTCTTCCTTTTTGAAAATGAAAAATCTATGCTTATTATAGGTATATTAGAAAACAAAGCAAAAAGAATCAATAATGATACTATTGCTCAGAGGACACTGCCCTTAAAGTTTGTGGAATATATATATCTTTTAGGTTCATTTTCCCCAATCCATATATAGCAGAAAAATAGAATCGCATTATGCATGCTGTTTTACCTCTTATCTCTGATGAATTATGTATTACAAGCAACTTTCGGTGTCACTAAATACAAATATAGTATGTATAGTCTTAATTTAAGAATTAAAATTGGTTTCAACATCATATCCTTTCCTCACTTCCACCCCAGGAACAGTTATTACAACTGTATGGTATGACATTGTCACCTAAGAAAAAATTTGTTTATCAAATGTAATGCTTTTCTTCAGCATTATTTTGACAGGAAATATAGTATTTTGGTATCTTATTTGATCTGGCTTAATTTCAGATTTTTTAATGCATTGATACGACCTGAAAATCAGCTTCTCTTTGATGATCATGGACGGCATAACTGAAGCCATACAATGCTGCTGTTGTGTAAATTTTGTTACATTTTGTTCTGGGAACGGGGTCAATGTGGTCATGGATCGAAGCCTGGGCACTTTGGCAGCAGAGAAATCAATGCTGTTTTGCATTGCCTTTATCGATAGGCTGTAGAGAACTGCACTTAAACCCAACTCTGCGTTCACATTTTGGTAAATACTTTTCTCCAAAAAGTGGATATTAACTCTTTGACATCTGGTAGAAGTATTCAGCAGAATAGTCCTCTTTCAAAGTGAACTCACTATAAACTCTCAACAAAAATTTTCCATATTTTATTTCTTAGGTTTCCTTATTTTATTTTATATTCTATTTTTTCTCTCTTTTTTTGCACCTGATGGTTGATGTTAAGTAGAAAATATGCAAATATATATCTACATTATAGTTTTTATAAAATGTAGATATGTCTTAAGGATGGTGGCCAAATAAGGCAGATATTATTCAAGTTAAAAAAAAATCTGAAGTAAAGCCAGATCAAAAAAGAATTCCAGGGTTTTATCCCCGAACTTGAGAGGAAGGCAAGAGGCACTTAGTGATCTTGGCTTCTGCTGGTGTTTGGTCCCTCAGGCCCTCCCTAGTTTTATGAACCAAGAGCCACAAGAGGGAAATAGAAAGTTGAAACGTATTAATATGTCAGAGTTTGGAAAGGTGAGTCTTAGCAAGTCCCATGTGGGTGTGTTTTGATTTCATGTCGATTTGCTTATTTTCTCTCTTACCAGGAGCTTCAGAGGCTGAAAGTCAAGGAGATCCTGACTGAAATGCTAAATTGCCCTTCCAGAGGCTCTGATTTCAGCACCTACCACCCCATCATTCAAAGTATCTGTGGTCAAGGGAATTTTCTTTATTTATCGGTTTGTTTATTATCCCCAATATCATAGACTAATATTTTAGTAAAATACAAAACCATGCTGTTTTTTGGCATGGCAATGCCAAATTGAGAGGAAAGGTTTTAAACACCTAATTTCTGTTCCAGTAACAGACTATTTGAATAGCACTGGTTTAGTGGACAAAACATTAACTTGACAGTTTAGAGACACACTGATCTCTATGAATGCTAAAAGTTCAAATGAACCAGTTAGATCATTTAACTTTTCTAGGATTCTGGGGTTAGGTGTTTTGATTTTTTGTTTGTTTTAGGTTTTATGTTTCTCAAGATTATTTTAGGATCATATAAATTGTTAGATTGTAACAGTTTTGAGGAAAATTATTTCAAGCCCTGTGCATAATCTGATGGGACAATTTGCTACCAATACATCTGGTAATAGGGAGAAACTTCAAGGGATTCCTTTAAGCATTTTCTATTGAAATTCATTTCTTAACTGAGCTACTAGGAAGAATCATTATTAGTATGTAACATAAAGCTAAGAATACATACATAAACTCACAAGTAATACAGCCAGCATAAATATGTGCAACCCTTGGAGATAACTAGTGTAGAACTATATATTACAAGCATCTTTCCGTGTCACTAAATATAAATATGGTATGTCCAGTAGACCCAAATGAGTCTATAGGACACAAGATTCACCATGTCTTCTTTTAAGTCATTGTAGGTTTTTTCAAAGGAAGGTAAGTTTTCTAACATGAGAAGTGGTTTAGGCATCCTGATTATGCTTATCTGACACAGGTACCCATGTTTGTTTCTTACTCTAAGACAAGAACTATTGGAAGAGGGAAAATATGACCCAGATGAAATGAGTTTATTATCACTAGCAGTGAGAAATGAGAAATTTTTTTATTAATTGGAGAAAACGCCAGTGCATCTGAAAACTTTCGAATCTGTTTTTAAGACAGGATTATAAATCCATGAATGTTTATAAGTATGTTACTCCTGGGATGCTAGGCTTCTGTGTGCCATCATATTTTCTCTTCCCTACTAACATTCTACAAATATGCCAGACATTTGCCTAAGCTGAGTCAGAAGAAAAAAGGTGAGTAGATCCCATCCAAGGGCATCAGCAGCCAAACAGATGTGGTAAAACTGATGGTTCTGATGTTATAAGGCACCTGGCTACAGCCTCCGGATTCAGGAGAACTGCACCCAGAGAGTTGCTTTGGAAATGAGTCAAATGATCCATGATGGGGAAAGTGGATTTATTTGTCTAAATTTAGGCAGGAAGCATTGAAACTACCCCCACTCATCAAGGTTTATGCAAGGCCATTATAATATTTCCACATTATCTTTCCCTTTATTAATTCATCCAAGCAGTCTATTTGCTTTCTGGCCCAATGTAGCCCATTGAACAGACATCTTAATTGAGCTGTTCATAATGATGCCTAGATCTTTTTCGTGAGAGGTGCCAGCTAATTCAGAGCCCATCAGACCCATTAGTGTGTGGGAACTTTAAACGGTCTTTTTCAATATGCATTACTTTGCAATGAACTGCTTGGGAGTGCATTGGCCATGAATAACCTAATCAATTTCTTTTTTGCTTTCTTTGGGAATACCACAGAATCGCCTAGTATTTTAGCAAGGCTTAAGAGTGATGCTGTTATCTCAAGGTTAAATTAGTTGGTCAAATTTCAATTCTTTCTTTTTTACATTTTCATTTTTTGTTTGGCTCAACAAAACTCTACAGTTTTTGTTTCTAGTCAAAATTGTATTTGACATGTTTTTCCCTTTGATTTTTCATTTCAAAAATAGTTACTTGCAAAAAGTTGTGGTTATTACAATCTCTAAAGAATGAGGAGATCATAACGTACATGCCTCATGATGAATTCCTACCTAGAGGAAATTCATGTTAATATTTATCCAAGACAGTGGATTCCACAATGTAGACCACACCAAATAACTCCACTTATATTTGAATCTATCAAAACACTAATTATTTTATATTTTGGGATCTGAAATTTATTCAAATGAATTAGTTTTATATTTTTTTGTAAACTTGTCTACAATAATCTTGTGAATTTAAGAGGTGAAATAACTCTAGGATCCATCCTGTCAAGAGATAGAATTAACTCAAATTTATTTTTTAAGGATTTGGGCATCTAATATGTTATAAAAGAAGGAGAATTACATTCTATGTGTTGAATCTATTTCATCTTTTAATTTTTTTACAAAATATAATGTTAAAGTAAATGATCCTATTTCATCTTTGAAATGTGAACTATTTAGATTAGTTATAAGACTGATCTACTAATTAAGACTATTACTGTTTCAACCTTGAACTGGGACTACTTCAAATCTACATAGAAAATAATTCAGGAAATAAGCCAATCCCCCAAAACCAAAGGCCAAATGTTCTCTCGGATAGGTGGATACTAAGGGTACAATAACGGCAGGGGTAGGGGGAGAGAAAAAGAGAAGTTCATTGGATTAGACAAAGGGGAGTGAAGGGAAGGTGGGAATGGGAATAGGAAAGGGACATAACTTTCCTATGTTTATATGTGAATACACAACTAGTGTCATTCAACATAATGAACAACCACAAGAATGGGAGTTATATGTATAGCATGACAAAATACACTCTACTGTCATGTATACCTAAAAAAAGAACAAATAAAAGAAGAAAATAATTCAGGATTTTTCAAAACCATGATGTGGTTATTATAAAGATAAACTTTTACTCAATTTGGAAAAATAGAATTTGGCAGCAGCTCTTTTGATCTCCACCCTCACCAGACATCATCCCTAGGTCCATACACTAGCTGGATTTATGTTCTTCACCTTGTTTATGCATATAACTATGCATAGTGATGAAAGTAAGTACTGTTCACATGATGTCTTTGATTTAACTAATATTAACTGACTATGAACTAAACACAATAAATAATAGTGGTAGTAATAAAAATATGTAATCCTATCCATAATGACATAAAACAACAAATATATTTTAAGAGTTTTTTTTTCCAGGTGATAAGTGAAGGTCAATAGGAATCATTTGATTCTTCATTTGCAGACTCCTAAGTATAATTTTGTCTTGAATACTGCAAAGAAAAACCATTAATGCTGTAGGCATCAATGGTGAATAATGCAATGAGTCCACATATACTTCATTAAATTCAGATACCTCTCGGTAATCATTGGGAGATTTCTGATCCCCAAGGACTATCAAGTGTGAAGTTGTTTATAGACAAACCTTTCTCTTGGTAGGTAGAAGCCAAACAACATGCTCATTTGTCTATTTAATAAATGATTTCCAAGATAGTGATATTCATTTTATATGTTATGAATGTCAACACTTTAAAAGTCAACTCTGGCAATTTTCCCACTCACATCTAACTGATGCTATCAATTACCTACTATTTCCTGGATCCTCTCAAACTCCCAGGAGAATGATTGATACTCACTGGCAACCAGTGTCATTGCAAAGGAACACAAAAGATATAAAATTACCTTGCAATGATTCCATTATCTAAATAAATATCTATGTCATATATATAATGTATATACATTGAGAACTCAGAAAATAATAGGCAAAAAGGAAATAAAATACTTTTCTGTGATGACACTTTGATCCACTTTTCCCCAACTTAGAAATATGGGATTAAAAATAAAGTAGGACCTGAGAATCCATCATTTCAGTGGTGAACACAAATGAATATTCAATACTTCATCTTTGATAAACTAGAAGTATAGAACCACTTTATTTCTCATGTTCTGAGTAGTTAAGATATTTGAGGACAAAATTATTTTAAATATATTTTATGAATACCTTGTATAAATGTGTGTTGTTAATAAATTTTGATTTTAAAAAATGTATCAACATATAGAACAGACATTGCCATAGAAAACTGAATGTCTGACACCTCTGTGGGAACACACAGGGAAACACTGTTATCTAGTTACTTTCTTCTTTGGTCTAAGGACCTTAATTACTACATTTCATAAGTGTTCAGAATATACTTTCATTCACATAGCTCAGCCAAGGCCAATGGAATAAACAAAAGCAACATGTATTTCATATACAGAGCAGAAATAAAATAGTTAATATAAACCAATAGAATACAAGTTGCAGAAAGGAGAAATGGGGAACAAGGAGAGGAAATTTAATGTAATGGTAAAGTTTAAAAAATCAAGAATTAAAGTAATTTCATAAGGAAGAAAATCTTCAAGTTGGAAAAGGCTCGTTTTAGTACTTATAATGTTATTGGCATTTGCTCATTAGGAAAGAAGGAAAAACTGATCCGCTATGTATTATAGTAATAAGTTTAACCTTTCTATATATAAGGGTGTGTGCGTTGCATGTGTGCATGTGTACATGAGTTTGAGGTATAATTTGCAAATAGGAAAATGCACTTAGGTTATAGAGTTCAACAAGTTTTGAAAATATATGCCACTATGCAACCCCCACACAACCCATATAGAGAACATTTCCTTTTAATTTAGAACCCATACCCTCAGTGCAGGCAACAAATGGTGCAGATGTAGTAGCTATTTCACTATTTCAAGAACAGGAACAAAATTATACAAAAAGAGTTTCCTCAATTTCAACAGAGGGAATTGGGTTCAGAAGAGATCTTAGGTTCCAAAGCTTGGGCACTGGAGTATTAAAGTCAAAATTTCAATTAGCCAAATAATAGGTTTGGGAAGAATTATGAAAGAGCCCCATCTGTAGGAATCTTTTCTTCTCTTAGTTTTGCTAAAAAAATTCCTTGGACTTTGGAGATGAAGATGATCCACAAAAGCTAAGATCAAGCAATATTCTCCAATGCCATGGAGCAAGAGGGTCCTGGGATTAGTGATGTGGTAATTTTTAGCACACAAGGGACTTTCTCAAATCTTTAGTAGTCCAGGAACACATTTGAGGGAATGCAAAGACTTTTTATCTCTCAAGAAACATGAAGGTAGTGAGTGCCAGAGAAAGACCTTCTGGCCCTGGCATGGAGACAGCTGGGTGCACCGACTATTGCTGGAAACTGAGGTATCAATAGATTCAAAAGTCTCTCTCCTCCTGTCTGTCCCAGGAGCCCCATTGTGGCAACAGTTCTCCAGATTTTGAATGAACTCTGAGGAGAATGGAGAAGGAGACATTCTGAGATATCAGAAAACACCAATTTGACAAAAACTAAGTCTTTTGCTACTAGGCACAATGTAATTCAAAACAGAGATGAGGTTGAATTATATTTTCTTTCTTTTCTTTTCTTTTTTGCATGCCTAAATTCTGAGAAAATTGTACCCACTACATAAGCAGAATAAATTCATTATCATATTAGGAACTAAAATTAGTAATGAATGAACATTGCTCAACCATATTGAATAACTGTGTTTGTATGGCACTTGAGAGTTGACAAATGGTTTTATGCGCTTAATCTTATTTGGTCCACTCAATAGCTTGCAAGGTAAGCAATTAAAGGACCATTTCTTTACATGAAAATATGGATAGCTATGAAATATCATCCCTGAATATTCATTGATTCAATTCATCCAAGAAATCAGAGAAATGCCACTACTTGTCAGGTACTTGACATCCTGTTTTCTCTAGAGAGTATTTCTAAGAAACTATTGAGGGATATGGAACACGATCATAAAAGAATGATCAGGGGTAGGAATATGGGCTGACTGCAGTGTGACCATGCTCATAAGTAGAAGCGGGTCCAGAGGGTAAAGATGGACAAAGAGTGAGTGCTTGGAAATTTATGTTAGCATTACAGAAAAAAAGGAGAGGTCAAGGTGGTGCAGTCCTATTTCCTGCTCGAGGTAATTTAGATGGCATGGAAAAAGTTCACAGGTAGAATAGCCTTAGTTATCTTACCCATGAGCTGGTGAAAACATCAGTATCTCTGTCTGGTGGTGAGGAAGATTCTGGAAAAGGTAAGAAAAGAACTTGGAGATTGAAACTGGTTTTAGGCACTAGTTCTTGTACATGAGATCCAAAGGAGTATGGCATCACTGAGCTTGATCTGTAGCTGAATGGGTCTAGACATGCAGATTGGGACAGGGTGCTTTTCACCTGGAAGAGGTGATATCAATGCCTGGTAGAGGGTTATGTAGTCATTTGCAGCCATGGCTCTGACTGAGATGTGGAGATTCACTAAAGTCATTTAGGAGATTAGAGCAGAATTTCAGTTCCAGCTGCAATAGGAACTCTGGAGAAGAATAAAAAAAGGCTGTGATACAGTCTGGGATCTAAGGCAAAGAAAATGGGAGGAGCTAATAAATGACACAGGACCCTTCCCTACCTCTGTAAGCTACTCACCTACTGACAGGGTCAGGGTGACTGTGGAACTGAAGATCCCCTGGGCACTGGGTACAGTGGCACACACCTGTGATCCCAGAAGCTTGGGAGACTGAAGCAAGAGGAGCGAAAGTTCAAAGCCAGCTTCAGCAAAAACAAGGTGCTAAGCAACTCAGTGAGACCCTGTCTCTGAATAAAATATAAAATAGGGCTGGGGATGTGGCTTGGTGGTGAGTGCCCCTGAGTTTAATTCAGATACCCACAAATGAAAAATAATTTACAAAAAGATCCTCTGGGCTATAGATAGAGGTCATCAGCAATGCCCGTGGTGTCTAGAGAAAATAGGGATTAAACATCACAGAACTCTTACAGGGTAGAATTTCAGCCAGACTGGAAAGCCCACTTTGACAGCATTTGTCAATCATCCATTTGGCACACTGCCAAGATGTGAAATAAGAAGTTGGAAAACAATGCCTTGAATAGTCAGGCATTTGTTTAAAAAAAATCTAAATAATTTTAATCAGACAGAAAAAGGATTTGTTTGTTTGTTTGGTTTGGTTTTTGTACCAGAGGTTGAACCCAGCCCTTAACCACTGAGCCACATTCTTAGCCTTTTTTTTTAAATTATTATTTTGAGACAGTGTTTCCCTAAGTTGCTAAAGCATTGCTAAGTTGCTGAGGCTGGGTTTGATTTAGTGATCATCCTGCCTCAGCCTTCCCAGCTGCTGGGATTACAAACATGTGCCACCGGAACAAGCCAGAAAAAAGGATTTTGATAGTGATTTATAGTTTAACGGGGTTTAAAGGCATAGGAAAATTGTTCTAGATACACAGTAGGTCATGTGCCATTTTGCAAGACTCAGGAGTGGCATTAACAGTGAAATCAATTCTGATTACTTCTATCCCATACAGAATTCCATTAAATTATTCATCTGATCAGTCTTGTCTTGTAAAGAACTGACCAGGCCAATCCCATGATTCCAGTTTCTCCCCTAAGTCCCATCTGCCAATTTCGAAAGCACACCAAAACAGAGGTATTGTCCATATTTCCTTCAACAGTGGAAATAACCTATATGGACCTTGAAAGAAACTTGAAAGGAGAATTCAGAAACTTCCTTCCTTTCTTCCTTCCCCCCTCCCTTCCTTTCTTCCTTCCTCCTCCCTTCCTTCCTCCTTCCCTTTCTCTGACCCAGAGCTTTCATTCTTCCTGCCCACAGGGCAAAGAAGCATGAACCCTCTAAGAATAGAATCAAGTTCTTATGTACCACCAAGACCTGCAGCTTCTAGTAGAGTCACTGTATGGTTTTCAAAGCAACCAGTATGCCAGATAATTGGTCTTTAATTTTACTTAATCCATTTAAAAAATTTTTTTAGTTGTTGATAGACCTTTATTTTATTTATTTATTTATATGCAGTGCTAAGAATCGAACCCAGTGTCTCATACATGCTAGGCAAGCACTCTCACTGACCTACAACCCCAGCCCCCTTAATCCATTTTTAAGAGCATTTTGAACAGATTTTATTTGGAAGTACCTTGATTCCCTCCAGAAATAATAATGATTATAAAAGAAGACTGAACACCTGTAAAGCATGCACTGAGTCCCAGGTATTCTTTGAGGTGTTTCACAAGGATTATCTCATTCAATCTTCACAGAAAGTTTATGGAGTAGGCACTGTTATTACCTCCATTTTCCAGGAATCCAGAAAGACATGCATTCATAGATTTTTTATTCAAAAGACTAACATGTTAACAAACACGTAGCCCTGCTTTCCAATTAGCCCCCAGGCCACACCAGTGTCGCACACGAAAAAGACACTGAGGTCTGGACCATTTAAGTCAGTTGCCCAAGGGCATGCCTCTCTTATACTGCAGACCTGGGATAAATATAGGTCATTTCACATTCATCTATCTTTCAATTACACCATACCTTCTCTAAATTATAATGAAGAAAGAAAAGTAACATGCCCTTACAATGAGGTCTGATATAATCACCAGGATTGCAAAAGTGAAATTCTGTGGGAGCTGAACACACACACACACACACCCATACACACACACGCACACACACACAGTGCACATGCTGCCTTTAACAAACCATTGGCAAAGGAAATAAAAGAGTACATAGAAATTCTAAACCCTCGAAGGCTCACCAGACTTCCTGATCACCAAGTTTGTGTCAGTGGTTTGGAGGCACTTTGATCTCAGCTCCTACAAGAGATCCGAAGAAGGCAACTATTAAAATTTCATAGGTCATAATTAATGATCCTGCTCATGAAATTGCTTCTAATATCTCTGGCTCCAGATAGACAGTTTACCTGTAGGGAGAATTTTCTTTGCAGCAACACATGGAAGATCATAAATTGGCCTTGTTCATTAATTTTATGGGTCTTGGAGAGCTAACACCGCCTTCATTCAAAATCAATAATTTCAAAATAAGTTTGCTGCTACCAAAACCAAAAACCAAAAACCAAAAAAAAAAAAAAAAAAAAGCAGTGGACAGCTTATTATATACCTGCTTTCTAAATCGACTGCCACGGGCTAAGGTTGTGAAAATTCCAGGAAACTTTTGATTTCCAACTTCGATGGCTGTTTTCCCACTCCCAGGCTCTTGTGTCTGTAGGTCATGCTTCCAACAGGTATGTGGCACACATTGTGATTATGAGAAAAGTCTGCCATTTTGTAGCCCTGCTGTCTAAACACAGTGTGGGGAACAAGTGTAATTCCACATTCCTTGGACCATCAAAGCCCTTCCTTTCACCGACTCTGTCTTCTTCCTCTATTATTTTTCTTCTCCCCCCCCACCTCTACAATTACATCTCAGAAAGGTCCCCCATACATTTTCTTAATTATCAGTACACAACTGAGCCAAGGAAAGCATCTCATATCCACACTGGCCTCCTCCAGTCTCCCAGAGTATTCTTTGTTTTCTCCTCCACTGTTGGAAGAAATAACCAATATGGACAATGCCTCCGTTTCAGTGTTTCATACATGCTTACCAACTTTAATATTTATTTTTGGAATGTATAATTATAAATCTATTAGGGATAAAAAATAACATTTTAAATGAAATAATGAGGCAAATTGGCCCATTTGGCATTTTGGATTATCAGTACCAAATCTCTTCAGTTTTCAATGGCTGACCGAGCCCAGCATTTTATCTGAAATAGTTTTACATTCTTCACAGACATCTGGATGGCAATGCCATAAAAGTCATTAGTTGGCAGGAAAGAGAGCTGTTAAATTTGCTTTAAGTAATAGACAAAAGTGACACACCATACTAAATGTTGACTTGGTTTCAAGATGTCATGAAAATAAGGTGGGAGAGGGTAGGTGTTAAGTGCAGAGCGAAGATATAATTTACACCTGGTTATTAATTTAACCAATGTTGTCAATAGTGTATTTTCCCTTTGCCTTGGGGTCAGCTGGAAATGATAAAATTATCTCCAGTCCAATCAAGTGGCACCTGCCATTCATGGTGTGAATAATACTATACTTAAAAATTTGATAGAACAACCCATCTCATGTGCTCTTGAAACATCACTACTTGGAAATTACATCTCAAGAACCCAGAATCAGATATGACACATCGACCTGAAGTGGGGAAGGGTCAATAGCCCATTAGCGGTTCCCTGGAGAATTTGTGTTATAAGTGACCTTCCCTTTCTGCTGCCACTCTTACCCAACTGCATCAAAGCTGCTTGGGGAAGAGACAAACTAATCACTTGCATATACTAAATTTGCTGCAGGCCATTTTGTGATAAATTGTCCAATTTCACTAAGCAAGGTAGCTTTGGAAAAGAAAGAAAATTCGGTCTCACAGAATATAAAGTAATTGTGTGGTTAGGTCTTTGGCTGAAATGCAGTACTAAAAATATCCCATGTTTTCTTGCCTCTCAAGTCCTGCTAGGTATGTGGTACATCAAGGGTATGAACGCTTAGAAAACAATCACCAGATGATTCTCCCCAGACAGAGGAATTTGAATTTTTTAAAACTGTTATGTCATCTCATTGATTTGGGGTTTGCATTTTATAATTTTGCTTTTTGAAGAAACCAATGTGTGGTGTATGAAGCCTAAGACAGAAGTCAATTTGTAATATAATATATGAATAGTTAACCTGGCAACCTCTGAGGCATCTATCATTGGCTTTAAAAATATTATATTTTAAAAATATTATATTTGGCCATTTGGGTATTCAAAATGAATAAATAAAATAAATTATACTGCCTGGTCTAAGGGTTAAGTGGCCTGAGAAAATTCTAGTGGTTATCTTGCCTCGTCTAGGTACACAGCTGCAAAACACACTAAAGTTTAACTTTTGTTGCTAATTTCAACCCAATTCTGTACAGTGACAATAGGGTTAACAATTTTCCTGTTGGCCAATTTTGAACAGATGGTGAGTGAGATGTTAAGGGGGTTGACCAAAGGGATGGATACCTTTCATTGACCCTGCATGAGCATGGCTCTTGCTTGCAGGACTACTTTCTCAAATGATAATTCATCTGGAGTAACTCAGACAGGCTTTTCCAAATGTATGCCTCAAAAAACAGTTATGCAGCACACAAATAGGTGCTACCCTTCACACACACACACACACACACACACACACATTGTTTGGGTTAAATTCAGTGAAATGGGTACTTTTTCTGAAGGATTTCTGAAAGCTTCAATATACTAAAGTGTGTTGTAGCTAAACAAGAAAAATAGATATTATGTGGCTTTTACCAAAACTGTTTGCCCCAAACAATTCTTTTCATCTAGAATTTTGTGGGATTGACAATGATTAACGATTTATTTGTTCTATGGAGCATATTTGGCCAAGCATCAGATTGATGCAGTCCTTTAAAAATGATCAGCAGTGCCTACCAAATGAACCTGCAATAAGAAGTGACTATAACTGGGATATGAGCAGTATAGCGAAAGTAGAATTTCAATGTGAACTGCCACCATGAAGTAGTTTTGGAAACATCTTGGACAACTAACTGTACAGAGAACAGTTATTCCGCTCTCTCAAGAGAGCATGGATGACTGCCTTCTCCTGCCCTTGCCTCCCAGAGATGCCTGATGAGTTTTCAGAGTTGACAAAACATCAAGTGAGGTCCCTACCTCTGTAAAAGTCTTAGGGGAACATGGCAGTCATAGAATTCTCATCCTCCTCTGACAAAGCAACATCTGGGAATTGTGAGTGGCCATGGAGGGCCAACTCATCAGGGAAGGAATAGCCATAGGGGCATCCACAAAACAGTGGACATTACCCTGTGGACAGCACATTACCCTGTGGGGCAACATTTATCACCCCAGAAAGTCCTCTTTTAACAGCATGTTTAATAAGATTTCCCTTTTCCTCTCAAAGCAGATATATCCATGACCAGTTAGAATTTTCACTGATGTGGTTTATCTGGGTATCGAAAACGTGCTTATAAATTATAGTTCTCTATTATTTTTAGATTTATATGAATAGCATGGAAAGCACATAGTAGAGATACTTAGTAGAACAAGAGAACTTATTTAATGATTTATTTGTGTATTTATTGTTTTATTTATTTATTGAAAATCTTTTAACAATGACCAGCAATCTTCCATACATTGGCTTCTTTCTTTTTGTATTTTGTGTTCTTCCATTTCCCCTGCTTCTGAATCCTGGCCCATGGCATCAAAGAATTTGGAACAAAAAGTACCTAGTATTTTCACATTAACAAGAACACAGGTAAATCATCAACAATAACAAAAAAAAAATTCCAATAAGAAAAAATTCATTGTGATATATTCTAATTCTTCAAGGCACAAATACTCATAGATAGGACTCAGGTGCTCTTATGAGGAGAGAAAGTTTGCACTGGTCAGGTTTCTGAAAATGAAACTCTCATACACTGACAACTAAAAATAAACTATAGATAAAGCAATGTCTTAAAATTCACATTTGTAACTGAAGTAAGTAAAATTCCATTTTAAAATGTGATTATGCCAATGACAAAGCAGTGCTTCCAAATTACTTGTACTTATGTTTAAGCATAAATGTATTTTTAAATTTTCATAACTAAATCAAATTATTATAGACTTTTTTGCTTATCCAATTGAGTATAAACATCTTCTCCAAAACTTTTTGTGTGTGCCATTTAATACAATGATGAATAAATCAAGTGGCAATGAGTTTTGAGAATGGTGTGAACACTATGTTCCCTATTTTACAGGTTGAGTAATAGAATTTTTAGATCTTTTTGTCTCAAATTCAGGATTCTACCAATATATACTGCTACTTCAAAGCACTGAATGTTTTTAAAGCCAGAAGCATTTTGTGTATTCATCATTTCTCACCAAATATAAGAACTGCCACAGAAATGCCTAGCTTTTAAAATTCCATAGTAGAATGGAATAAACTCAAGACTAAGCAGAAAATCAGAGTTTTGGAGCTAAGACAAGAAAAGTGGACATGGCTCAGCTTGTTTCTGCTAACGAGCTGTTTGGTAGTCTCTTCCCACCAGAGTGTCCCTGCAGAACTGGACAATTCCAGCTGTTTCACTGGAACCTCCAGCATCAATTGCTGAACTATCACAGGGCTGAGAACATCTGCCTAGTCTCTCAATGAGGGAAATACCAGTTCTCCTTCTCTCCAAATATCCAAGGGGCCCTGCATGCCATCATGGAAAGTACCCACAAAGCCAAAATCTCTTTTTTCACCCTATCATTCCACTACAGAGGGAGATGGGGACATGTGGAGGACTCTTAATGAAGACTGCAGCATCCAAATGAGCCTGACATCTAGACTAACAATCACCTTTGGGGCTCATTGTGGTGGCAGCTCTCAAAAACCTTATAGAAGGTACTAACCACTCTGATTTTCAGAACACAGTTCTTGCTGTCTCTATTCAATATACCTCATGGAATGTTTATGAAAAAAAAAAGCCTCAAAATGCTTGGGATATGGATAGTGAGTGGATAGCATAGACAAATCATTTCTTGTCTTATAACAAAGTACCTGGGGACGATGTCCACATCTTAAGAGAAAGAGTCACACAGCAGGAAAGTTACGACGGACAGAGGAGTAGCTAAGGCTGGCAAGGTCTTAGGAAGGTGCAGTTGTGTTTCAGGACCCACAGGGAGCTTCCTTAAGAAGTGCAGATTTTGACATGGAACTCTTTATGATAAAACCATCTTCAATTTCAGGTTCTACTAGGTAAATTCCAAATGGCTTAGATTAAGCTTGCATTATCAATTTAATAAGAAGAAACTGGTGAAGATGAAGGAATTCTTCTGAAAGAACTTTCCAGAATACTAATTAATAAGTTGGTGATTTCACACAATTTCCATTTGATAGCATCCTGCTGATGTTTTCTATGTCCATGTCCCCTTGAGATGAAAACAAGCAAGATATTATTAGATCCAATATATGAGCAGGTTTGATTGTTGCAGCACCTAGACAATTAAATTATTATTATTATTATGAATATTGAGATGGCAATTTATTTTAAGACCAATGCTTCCTACCATTCTGTGAAGAAGCCTCAGGAGTCATGATCCTGTTGTTCAGAAGAGGAAGGTAAGGCCTAATGAGCTCAGATGATTTATCACAGAATCAAAACTGAATCCTTGACTGGGCTGGGATAAACCACAGGCCCTTATTCACATGAAGTATTTATACTTTTTAAAGATTTTAAATAAATTTTTTTTTTGCTTCTCTCCACAATATTCATTAGTTCTAATCATATTATGGTCCCAATGTAGCTATTTTAAAGTGAAATTAAAAGGCAGCCCAGCTTTGGAGGGTAAGAGTTATTGAAAGAGGTGTCTGGAGAGCCATTTAAAATTTTCAAGTAAAAAAAAAGAGAGAGTGTGTGTGTGTGTGAGAGAGAGCTATTCTTTTCCTTTTAAAAATTAAGAAATCAAATATAGAAATAGTCTAATTTACATTAATGATCTGCAATCTATGAAACAATTTTTAACCATTTTAAAGTGAAAGGCTGGTGATTATGTGGGTGAGTAGATGGCAATAATAATCATAAATCTTTGAAAGCTGCAAACGTGCTAGGTAATAGTATATAAAAATGATGTTGGCTCAGTTCCTGGCCTGAGAACTTTCATAATAAAGCTTGAGCCATCTCTCAGTGCTTGGGATTGACAAGCTTCTCGCCCGTACGCAAGCAGGGCTGGTGGTCTCTTTTCTGGCCTCTCACACACCCCTTGCACAGTGTATAGGACGTAGTTAGGTCTTCTGATGAGCACTTGCCTGTCTTAGCCTCCCTGCCAGAAGAAGTATGGCCCAGAGTGGCTGAGGAGGTGGGAATCCTGGATGAGTACTCCTTCGGAGCAGCAACTGTCCCAAGTGGGCTCCAAATGAGGAGCTGAATTCCCCTTTGGTGTTGCTGGGATCAGTTTTCTCTTCTCCTAACTTGCATCAGAAAAGCATAGTATGCATCAACTGCTGAAATTTGAGTCTCCTTCCTGCCAGGCCCAGTCCCACAGAGAGAAACTGCTTCGGAAGGATGTAAGGGATGGAGAATAGACAGTGAAGTGAGGAAAGAGGGAGGTGGAGAGAGAGAGATGTCCGAACCCATCTAGTAACAAATCAAAGCTTCTGCTAGGAAGAAGAGGCAGTCCTGAGCCATGTGCTAATTTCCCAGATGTGCAGACTGAACTAAGGATTTGACTGTAAAAAGATTCTGCTCACCCTACATCATTGTTGGGAAAGAACTCATCATGGAAGCCTACAGATAAGGCAGTCAGAAACAGGCTGATTTTAAACCTTTTGAATGATACTTACAAATATGCCATGAACAAGCTTTCAAGGAATTCTCTATCAGAACATGTAAACTCTGTTTGATCTGTGCTCAGACTCTGTGTGATATGTTTTTAATGTATCGACTTATATGTCTTTAATATATCAACTATCATCTCCAACATTTAGGATAAATTAATTGTGATACATGTAGATGTTATACTTTAAGGAAAGTCTGTTGCATGGATTTGGTTTTATCTGACAGCTCAATCCTATGGATATGAGTTCAAATTCTAACCTTAATATTAAAAATGGATTTTTTAAAAAGAGTCCGTGGAGATTTAGCTGCAGCAAAGCCATTATGTGTTATACATATCAGAGAAGGGGGGCATGGCCTGCACTCAGAGAGTTTTAGAGGAAATTGGAATGCTACAAATGATTCCTTTTTTTGAACCCTGAAAAATTCCACTTTGATTTAGCACCAGTGGAGTTGTTAATAAAAACTTCTTTGCACATCGTGTATAAACAGCACAGCCCGGCCTGTATCAACTTTATGCTCCAATAAACAAGACAATAATGACAAATTATCAAAGCAGGCCTCAGATGTGACCCTCAATTGGGAGAGCAGCAATTTAATGAAGACAAAAGCTAGGTGAAAGCTGCTAATATCATTTACTGATAAACAGATTTTCTCGAGAGGCTCCTAGCTGAATCCCCTAAGGACCCATAAACCTGCATAATTCCATTTAAAATATTGTGCAATTCACTAAATTAGTCTTTGAACATCCTTACTATCCAATTACGAAGCCCCAGCATGGACAGAATAATGAAATTTTTCAAACTGTGGAATGCATGTGGTCTTAACAAACTTATGACAAACACCAAAATTAGCTTTCAATTTTGAGGCCCTTTAATACCTCAAGTCAGAGTGGCAACAATAAAACACTATTGTGGGGGTAAGCAGAACAGAAGGAAAAAAAATAAATCCTGACTTACTCAGAATTCTGAACACGGTCTACCTTCAGGAAAAAAAAAATCATAAGAAGTTGAATGATGTTTTGCATTTGCAAGCTATTTGGTCGCTTAAAATCTAGTAAAAGCTTTACTGAATAAAGGGTACAAAATACCTCCTGGACAGTTCTATCTTCCAGGCAGGCAGAAAAAGGCGAGAGTTTGAGGAAGTGAAATTTATTTCTGTTCAAGCATTGCAAGCTGCATTATTAAAGTCATTTGTCATGGTTTGAATATTTCTGCCTGATTCACCATTAAATTGGCCTTCTAATTACCAACTTTGTCATGAAAAGTGGTCTGGCTGTTTCATTCACCAGAAAACTTCAATTCTTTAATCATCTCTTGTTTCATAGGGGAAAAAAGGGAGAAAAAAAGAAAGATAAAAACCAAATAGAAACAAACCATATATTTTTCTCCTAAAATCTTAAATGATATCAACAATATTATGTTTAAACTATAACACAGCAACACATTTAAAAGATATTGAAATATGTGCAAGTTAGTTATAATTTCATCTTTATAAAGGAACTTGAAAAAATAAGCCTACTATCTGGTTGCATAACTTTGCCTGGCTGTTGACCATAAAAATCTCTTTTAATAGTTACAAAAACCAATGGGTACCAACTATACTCATAACATACTAGTTATTTCTCCTCATGTTTTCTAAGTTCTTGGGTTCATGGTGGCTATACTTATCTAAAATAAAAGGTCTGAAATCCATAACTTTTCCTAGTGCTTTGTGATGCCTTTGACAACTTGTTTACTGCTGCTTAAGTCAGATTTCCTTCACTGTGACAAAATACCTGAGATCATCAACTTAAAAGAGGAAGGACTTATTTTGGCTCGTGGTTTCAGAGGCTTCAGTCATGAAGCCAAATAAGTCACGAGCCAAAATAAGTCCATCCTCTTTTAAGTCCATGGTTCATTAGCCCGATTGCATTGGGCCTGTGGCAAGGCAGAACACAATGACAGGAGCACATGGTGGAGCAAACCTGCTCACTTCATGTTGGCAAGGAAGGAATGTGGGGTGGGCAGGCTCCCAATGTTCCCTCCTTCCAGGGCATGCTCCTGGTGACCTCTTTCCTTCCTCTAGGCCTCACCTTCTAAAGGTTCCACTACTTTCTAACAGTACTCTAGGCTGGTGCTTCTCCATATGGACCTTTGGGGCATATTTAAGATATAAATCATAACACTGCTTGCCAATACTTTAAGTTAGGAATAGATAGGAATAGAGAAAAGTGGTTGGTAGTTACATAGATAAAGTATCTTTCCTTTTATACTCACTGTTGACTGTGATAATGTTACAACATGCACTCATATTTTAAACTATAGAATACAGCTTCCTCGGGTGTTTGGGGGAGATAAGACTAACCCTTCTAACACTGTAAAGAGAATTCCTACCAAGGCTTAGTCATATATCACATCTGGGAACATTCACACAAGAAAATGGAGACTGGCAAAATTGTTTTTAGATGAGGAAACTAAAGCATAGAGGGTTTTCTAAGTTTCTTGAAGATCACATAGCTCATGAGGCAGAACCATAATTTAATATGTTTAAATACATATTCATCCTGCTTCTGAGAACCAGTTGAGAATGTTAATGATTATACTTTGGGGTTTACTATAATTTTGCCTTAGAATTTTGAAAGTTATTTTCCAATTTCTAGCTTTTTAAAAAAAATCCAATGTTATTCTAATCCTCTGTCCTTGATATATCATGTTTTGTTTTCTTTCTCTTTTCTTAATCTCTTTTCTTTTTTGAAATATTTAAGATTTTGTGTTTATCCTTAGTGTTCTAAAAATTCATGATAATGTGGCTGTACTTTAGTTTGGTCTCTTTTTCATTTATTGTGCTAGGTTCTAACAATATTCTTATAATCTGGAAACAAATGCTTTTCTTTTGTTATTTCTAGAAAATTTTCTTTGCTCCTCTCCTTTTCTCTCTATACCATTTATTAAGAAAATATTGTATCTTCTTCTTTGGTTAATTTCTTTTTAATTTATCCACTTGCCATTTTGATATACTATAGAGAAAATTTGCATGGCTTTGTAAGCCTTTCTGTTAAATTATGCTATCCTATTTTTAATTTATAGTAGCTCTTTTTTGTTCTCTGCTCCTTTTCACAGAATACTATTCTTGTTTTATGAGCAAAAATATCTTTTCTTGACTCTTCAAGGATACTATTATTTTTGAGTTTCTTCTGTTCTCTGGTTGTCTTTCTGCTTTAAATTTCTTTGTTTAATACTCTTTTACATAGTGGAGGCTTTAGTCAAATGCCTAATGCTTTCTTGCTTCCTGTAAATGTTATGAATGAGGCACTAAGAAGCAGGTGGGAGAGTGTGTGCGTGGCTGGTACTTGTCCACTGAAGAGCTTAACTGTGGGCTCATCCGGAGGCGAGGTGACCTCTTCATTAGAAAAGCTCTAGTAGTCAGCTCAGTTTTCCCTAGAGAGGAGTCCTTCAGATCCCGTCTGGAGGTCGGCAGGCACATTCTAGAACCCTATTTTCTCTTAATAAAATCACAGTTTTAAGCTTCATATTTCAACTCTGACCACTTTTGTTCCCGTTGTGCCTGAATCTGGAACTCTCTGCTCAGCTAGTCTCAGAAAATAGAATTCTAGTCTTCCTGGGAGAGTAAATAGGCTTCACCCAACCATGTCTCTTTTGTCTTCACACCCACCAGACACCAGATGTTTCCCAGTGCAGAATCTCTTGGGGTTTCTGGCACAATCTAGCCCACCTGTGTTTCAGCCCCACCTTTGCTAGTGTTTATGTCCCAGTTTCTTCCACTCTGCTAAATCTGTTACCATCCTTTAGCAAAATCCATTACTCTCCCTCCATCTGCTTTTTGTCTTTCAAAAATCTGATGAAAACTCTCTTTACATTTTTATAAATTCAATCTATGCTCTAAAAATCAGCTCTTGCCTCAATACTAAATTCACTGGATAAACAATACAATGGGATGGATATCTGCTGATAACCCAAATTTCAGCAATTGTTTCAGAGGTGACTGAAAATCCAGAGTTCAGGCAAGAATCCAGATCAGAGATCTGAAGCCAGAAAATATTTCTAACTTCACAAGATCGCTGCTGAAGTATCAAAGCAGGCAGCCTCCAGCAAATAGGATGTTGTGATCTTGAATCAGAAAAGGAATTGGAAAAGATGTGGTGAGTTTGCAGAGAGAGAAAAAAAAAATTTCAAGTAAAACATAGACCTGCAGTGTTAGCAGTTGACATTTAAAAAAGAATTTAAATGATGAGCTTGTGGTTTTAATATCACTGCTCTATCCAACCCTCTGAATCTTTTTATCATACCTAAAGAATTGTTCATTCATCTTTCAGGAATACATTAGAGCAGGAGAGTTTTCCCACAGGCAAAAGCATTATACATATTTGCAAATGTCTTACATAATGATGTGAATACTATGCATAGAGATGTTTTGATGATAGGTAGAAACAATACAGTAATTTCCATTCTGTTTCATTAGCTATCTTAGACCTTGGTAAAGGGAGTTTCCTTTGTTGTTCATGCTTTTTCAAATGTAAAAGAAGCTGTATTTAGAATTCCTGATACCAGCTATAAATAGGAAACCTAATTGTTATCCCATAGAAAATATTTGTTCTTCATAGATATATTGAATCTCATAGTTCTATTTCTGGTTATTAGTTCTAATAACTTTAATTTAAAATATCTGTTTATTCAGGAAATAAGTCTAGATTTTTCTGTTTTGTTTTTGTTTTACTTCCAAAGCATTTTAAATATAAGGAGAGGAAAATAAAACTGTAAATCGCAGCTGCAGGTCTAAATATGTTATTGTCTTTTCATTGCACTTGTTATAATCAACTCAGGTTTAAAATTTGTTTTTTGTTTTTTTTTTGCAGCAGAAATTAAATATATGACCCATGTTAGGACTCTGCTGGCAATGTAAAAGAATAAACAAAAGTCTCAATACCAACATTTTAGTGCCTGCCTTTCGTCTACATAAGAATTCCCCTTTCATGATACCCGGCTACTGGCAGCTTATTATGGCCATTGTTTAATTTGTGCTCTGTTTTTACAAATGACACTTGTACAGGTCTCTTGGGGCAGCTGATAGAAACCAGGCCCCTCTCTTTCCCTTGTGTCAATTCTTTTGTGAATCTTTATAATTAGCCACTTAACAAATTGAGGGAAATGAACCTTTGGCTGCAAAGTATATCCTGAAGTTAAGTCAACCATATGACAGGCAAAACTGATACACGAAAATCTCCTTAACTTGATTGTTGAGTTGCCTCAAGGGTTAAGAGGCATTCCACCAGTAATTGCCTAAAAGAGAAACCTTAGAAGTGATGTTTCTGATGGTTCACTATCCAGATGCCTGTTAGCCTTCTCAGGAAACAGTACACATTAGTAAAAGGCACATATTCCAAAGCATTCTGTCTACTTCTTTTTTGAATGTTTTGTTTTGCAGGAAAAAAAAAAATCAAAAGCCTGATTTTTAAAGAAACAAGATTCCCTAGGCCTCAAATATACAGATTAAATGTAAGTAAGTAAATAAACCTTGAATCTTCTGAGTTGAAATATTTAAGTATAAAAAAAATGACATCATGTAGATTAAGATTTAATGAATTTGTTTTCAGAATCCATAATAGGGACCCTAAGACTGGGGTGCTATCATTATGAACTCTTTCCTTTTTATTACTAATTAGACTTCTAAATGTGAGTGTAAATGTACCTCGGAGAGTATGGATTAAAAAGTTGCATATGCATAAGAGATCATTTCAAATTCATTTTCCAACAAAAACTTCAACTTTGATATTTTCTCATGTTCCCATTTAGAGCACATTAGCATAATCTTTTGTATTTAATTTCTAAATTCCATTGTGATCATTCTATCAAGGCATTTTCTTTGGGGAGCTGTCTGATATCTTAATCCCCAGTTCAATAGCCAAAAGACAAGTATTGTCAATTTAATGTATCCTACTTTCATCAGTAATTCTTTTTCAGATTATACATCTATTTTCTCTAATGTGTATATTGACATTTGTATGGCCTAGTGGCAATATCCAAATCAAAAATATATATGATGCCTTTTATACAGAGCTGGGGAGACACAAGTGGAGTTTATATTCAACAAAGATTTAAAATATCATAATATCAAAATCTACAAAATTTTAAGATGCTCTAACATATTAAGATCCCAGAATCCTTTATACCTTGAGATTAATAAAATGGAGCACAGAACATTTCTGAAGAGGTCAGTGTGCTTAAAAAGAGAGAGAAACAGGTTTTTACTTCTCATAAGCTCTAAGTATTATTATAAACAACGTTTTGTTTTCACTGTAGCATGTATTTCAAATATCTTAATTAATGGCTTACAGCAACATGCCATTTGTTTTCTAGACTATTAAAATACAGTGTTATCTATTGAAGTAGTGTTTGACATTGCTTAATTAAGTTGCCTCAATTCTAGGTCTGTTAGATCCTCCATGCCTACCTTTTTGATTGATGCTGTGTTGAGAACCCTTGTAATGTGACTAACGATATAGCAAGCATCATTCTGGGCACTTTACATGTATCAATTTATAAGATCCTAATTGCAGTCATATTGAGGGTACTTTTGCCAACCCCATTTTACAGATGAGGAAACTTAGATCAGAAGGCTAAAGACTTATGAACTGAAAGTGGCAGAACTGAGATAGAAACTTGAGTCTGGCTCCAGAGTCCATGCTCTTGACCACTAGGCTGTGGTGATTCATTTCTTTGATTTATCAGTTGTCTGTGTCTGTTGACCAAACTGATGTCACCTAGTATTAATGTATAATATGTTGTGTTAGTGGGACACTTGCAAGAAAAAAATAAGATGCTATTAATAATTGCCCACCTGAACAATTGGCAAAACCCAAGACTATCCAGGCAAATCTGGGCAAATAGTCACCCTAGTAAATTACCTTAAAGTTTGGAAGCTCAACTCCCTTATGGTGCAGACAGAAGACAGTTGGTAATTCTGACTGAGTCTCCCAACGCCCTTGGAAAATGAGAGCAAATAATATATGGAGGTGAAACAAATCACCACTTACCACCTACCTAATACATCAAAACCCTATTTTAAAATCAATTTGAGAGTCCTGAGAAAACCTACCATCTAGAAATTGTCAATATGGCCACTGTTAAAAGCAGTCTCAGCCTCTCAGATTACCAATTGGAAACCATCTAATAATCTTTGCAGCATAAGGGGCCAAGGAGGGGTTAGTTCCTTGATCAGTTAATGACCTCTATTTGCTACTTTCTTATTGCCTTCATCCACCACTCACTGGTCATAGTTGTGGACAATTTATTTGTTAATGTTGCCATAGTCCCTATGTGACAAGAAATACTAAACAGCATTTCCCTCAAGTTCTTGGAACTACTTAGTGCTTAGTACATGCATGACGCATACTAGGGACTTAATCCAGGTGTTGATTGAATGCATTCCTGAGTGAGTGAACATGGGGAAAAGACTATTATTACCGGGTATCGGTAGTGGTAGTAACATGCTGAAATCTTAATGGGAATATAGGCAGAGTTTTCACAGCCCGTCTTATTGTAGGGAATAGGTCATAAAATATTCTAGCTGAAAGTCAAGTTGCCTATAAAAAACAGAAAATCTACAATCCTTATGCCTGAGTGGCCTATTAGAGTAGATTAATTATGGTGGTATGGCTGCTAAGACACCTATAATTTGATGATAATGTTCCTTATGCTCAAAATGTTGTTCCAACTTTGATGGTTTGAATAAGAAAAGTGCAAATTCCAAAAACATGTGAGCTTGCCCAAGGTGTTTCCACCTCTGAACTTTTTTGTTGGCTCCTCCCTGCTTAGAATGCCTTTGCTCCACTCCATCCATGATGACTTGGCCTTCCCTAGAGTCCGGCTCAATTAGCTTGTTTTGTGATTTTTTTGACTCCACCACCACAACCCTTAGTGAACTCTCACTTACCTAGATGCTGAAACATACTCTGTTCCATAGAAAAAAGGCACAATATGTGCTGCTTGCATTGATAGGCACATATTTACATACATCATAAATTACATAAGAATGTGTTTGTAGAGTAGGTTATGTCTCTCTTTTTATCTGTGCTTACTGATAGATACTGGTATGTGTTTTATTCATTTTCAGACTTGGTTCCACTATAGGATACCATTAGGTATAGATATTTTGGGGAATAAAAAATTTTAGGCTGCAGCTCTTTTTGAACACACACACACATACCCACACACAACCCCCCCCCCCACACACACACACAATGTATCTAGCGATACATAGAGAGGTACCTTAGATTAGTAACAAGAATATTCATAAGACTGGGGACTTAAGTGTTATGATTTTCTTCTTAATAATGTAGTGTGATTGCTTGGTTTGTATGTGAATGCTAGATTGATGTAATTTATTTCCATTAATGTGTGGCAGGACATATGCATAAATAATACACTTATAACATTTATTATGTGAGTAAATGCAATTGTGCCTAGCAGTTTAAGGGAGTATATATTCCATTAATAAGGATGATATGAACAGTAGATGATATGAGTTCAAGTAAGTGATAGATCAGTATGAATTTTAAAGTTCTTTCCTAGTATAAAAGCACCACCTAAAGATATAGGAGTTTTTCCCAAATATTCACTTAATATGAAAATAAACAATTTTGTATCGATTATGGTGGATTAAATACACTCCTCGTGTTCTGAAAGAGTTAAAGCATCCCCATGTGAGACCAACAAGTACCAGGAGTCAAATGAGAATAACTTGTTGGGTTTTTGCTTGGCTTCTCAACACTATGTAAGAAGGAATAGAAAGTCAGGATGCTTGTAACTATCACAAAGAAAATACAGGGAGATTTCCTGATTCCCAGCATAATGTTTTCTTCTGTGGCAAGGTACATAATGAATTTAAAAGTTTTAATGGGTGAGGTACTTAGAGGACATTGACAGGAAGGTGAGTCTCCATGTTCCTATTTCTTGATTATACGGTTATAACCGTATAATCAAGAAATAGGACAACCTCAATGTCCAATAATAAAGAATTAAATAAATTATGAAAAAAAGAAATAGGAACATATAATTATTATAGTAAATGTTATTACAGTTCTTCTACACATCTCCATGACACTTTTCACATATAAGTACTCAATAAACGTCTTCTAGTACTATTAATGAAGAAGTCATATTTGGAAGAAAAGTGATTTGGTAAGGCACAAGTGAAAAACATTTTCTTTTTCTCTAATATTTTCCTTTCCTGAATGGGGCTGGGAAGGGAAGTGAGAAATTACTCAGCTTGGGCACAGAAAGGTGGTCTCTTTGGTGTTGGTAAATGAAGAACAATGCTGTACAGGTACACTGATCAGTCAAATGAATACAAATGAATAACAAATCCAAGTATTACCTGTCTATGGGAATAACAGGATACAGGAATGTGTTCCATCTTTTACCAACATGATGTCCATATGGCTGATTTATAAATTCTTTCATCAATTACCTCTGATTCTTCCAGTGACAAGTTGATATTTTTAAGCATATTGTTCTTAACTACATGATCATGATGAATAGAAGTGAATTGGAGATATTACTCTATGTAGCAGGCAGTATTGACCTATTCTAAAATGCATTATTGGACCAATTTTAAACAGAAGAATCAAAGTAATTGATTGGTGGCTATGGGAATGCTCTTCCATCAATATTTAAGTGTATTTTGAACTCTCTGTATGCAGTTAAGCAAATCTAATTGAAGTCACGTAAGCATGATTTTTTAAATTTGTCTTTTTAGTTGTAGATGGATATAATACCTTTATTTTATTATGTTATTTTTATGTGGTACTGCAGATAGAATCCAGTGCCTCGCACATGTTAGGCAAGTGCTCTATCACTGAGCTGCAACTCCAGCCTAAGCATGACTTTTTGATGTAAATAATCTATAAATAATATTCTGAATGGCAAATTTTAAAGCTTCATCTCTCTAATATTACATTCAAATAAAAATAAAAGGCTCTGATTTCCATTTTTGTGTGTGTGTATGTGTGTGTGTGTAGGGGGGGTGTGCTAGGAATTGAACCTAGGGCCTTATGCATGTGAGGCAAGCACTCTACCAACTGAGTTATATTATATCCCTAGCCCCTGATTTCCATTGGTATAAAATATCTTTTAATATAACTTGCAAACTAATCTTACTTTGAGAAAAATATATTTCAAAAAATTGCCAACATGAGTTTAGAAGAATGAAAACCAATGTGTTAAAACCAATTTTAGACTACCAAAATTTTAAGAATGTAAAAAAAAGAATGTAAAAATGAATTTTAAGAATATAAACTTTTGAGTAATAATTTTTGTAACCTTTACAGGAATAACTATTTTAAATCTGTGTTTTATATAAAACATGATAAATAACAGAATGTTTATTATTTTTATTATTTTCTGAATTACTCTGTTCCTGACATATCACCATTTCTATACCTTTATTTCCTTTCAATTCTCAAACTTTGCTTAGAGTATCCCAAAGAGCAAGGAAATGATTCCTTTTGATTTGGTTGAGACCAACCGAATGGAAAAATCAAGAGACATCTACATGCATGTGTCCTGTCTTTTAAGAACTTGCATACAAAATAGCCAGGAGGCAGACTGAGAAATGAAATTGAGCTTCACATGAATGACATGAAAAATCCCCCTCCAATGAAAATCCACTGATGACTGTCAAGGATGCCTTGCTTCTCAATTGCCCCTGTATTGTTTTCATGGTTGAGAGATACTCATATTCTTAAGCTGATTTGGAGGTCCACTGAGCATATAACAATACAATTGACATGTTAGTCTATTTGCTGAATTCCTAAAGCCCAGTGCACACTGATGGAAGTTATCCAAACTATTCTTCTCCACCCTTCACTTAACAAGCATAATAATAAATGAATATTTAAAGTAGCAGCAAATATATTAACTGGAAACAAATAGGTTTCATTTGTAACAAGTGCACACAGGTTAATTAACAAGAAGGAGCTTTTGTGTTCAAACAGGCTCCCTGATGCTGTTGGGGCAGGTGCGGTTAAGGGCCAATTGAGCTCTATAGGATAATTATGAAGTACCAGTGTGCTCTTCCCTTTGTTAACAAAGTGCTGCCCACAGTTTGCCTAAACCTATAAACCATCATCTGTGATTCTCAGCAGCAATTAAATGACAAACATTTCCTCATCGGAGACTTGGGAAAACAAAACAAAAAAGACATGATAGCATTTAAGGAGCCAGATGGATATATTTGAATGTTAACTTTGAAGACTTCTTTTTCAATAATAGAACGTTAGATTAAAACATATTTATATTCTGCAAAAGGGGAAACACCATGGTATTTTTTAAAAAGGGAAATTAAAAATGGTCAGATTGGATAATCGAGGCAGCATGTACTTGAACAGTTTTGGTTGTAAAATCTTGGAATGTGTGGCAAACTGAATAGGTAGACATCTAATTCTTCTCCTTGTGGCACTGTGGAGTCACCTTTTCCCTACTATTCCAGCTTCCAACCCACATTTGAGGACTGGCTATGACAAGCATAGAATTTCCCTTGAAGCATGAGGGTGAGAGTCTAACCAATATGGTGCACTTTCTGTAGGGCATGAGGTACTAATTAGTTGTTTAAAAAATGCTTATTACTAAAAATGATGCATCAGCATACATAGAAAAAAAAAGGAATTTTAGACCTAGAGATTGCCTTCTATCACAAACTAATTGATCTAGAAGGTTTAAGGATATAACATTTAAAATGCTTCTGTAAGCACAACCACAGTGCCAGTAGCTATAAACCTTACAAAGATACCATTGAGTTAGTTCAATTAATTGTCTGGTTGGAAGATTCTCCAAAACTTGCAGAAGCTCATGTTTTTATAGTTAAAGTTCTTCTGGGCATTTAGTTGCCTACATTAAACAATGTTGTCTAACTGATTTGCATAATGGGTAGTGCTAAAAGGCTATTCCACAACATTAAGAAATACAATTGTAAATGTACGAATTTCCCTCAGTCAGAAGGCACTGATTTTTTTTTTCCGATGCCAAAATAACGGCATTTACAAATGTTTTCATGAACCGCGAGAAGCTACTTCTCAGTGTGTTTTACTGTAGTATTAGGTCAATAGCTCTCTTGAAAGAACAAAATCAACCCAGGGCCAAACAGGCAGGCAGGCCTAATTAAGCACTCTGGAGCAGGAAGAGCTCTCAGAAAACTACAACCCGCTCGACCCCTGCTTTGTACTTCACCAGCTTTCTCTATACCTTTGCCACTTTCCTCTGGATTTATTTTTTTTATGAATTATTTAAACATGGCCATTTCACATCTACAATTAATTTTCAAAGAAAAGGCAACAAGAGAAATAATCACAAGTTAAACAGCTTGAGAACAGCTTCAGTTTTGGCAGAACGTGAAAGGCCTGCTTTCCTGTTTCAGGGACGGCCCATGGTGGTGGCTTCCCAAGTCCTCTTTTGTTTTAAGTCCCTTAGAATCAGTCCACCTTACAGCCTCAGCTCCTGTTTCCAGCAGGGAGGCCATGAAAATATCAGAGCACCTGCCTATGTTTCTTTTATGGAAATGGATGGGAATTAATGATCAAGATTTCTACAGGAGATTTAAAAAACGTAGCCTACAAAGAACAGGAAATGCTCATTATAATTAAGTGTTAACAATCTTTTTAAAAATTTTTGAAAAATAAAATTGTTAATACTAGTAATCATTTGCATAAATGGAGATGCTTAACAATCCTTTAATTCTAGTTACGGTGTCCCATCAGCATGTGGTAGTGAATGCCTTCCAAAATTCATGGCATCCTGATACTTTAACTCCTTATCACACACCATTCAATTGGTAAAGACATCAAGAGATCATTAAATTCTTCCTCTTGCCCTCAGGTATGGCCACACTCTTTCTGGAACTCATCATACTGAAATATTAATATGATATGATATGATATAACATATTCCATTAACCAGATTGAAAACCTTTCCAGGGTAGGGGCTGAGGTTCAGTCATTTATTATTCCCAAAGTCCAGCATATAACAAATCCCCAACATATCTGCATTGGAAAAAATTAAAATCCTAAACAGGCAAAATATCTTTCTTTTGGAGAAAAGAAAATCTTTAGGGGGAAAAAAGACTTTAAAATTCACTCACCAAAATTCTCTCATTTTGATATTTGACTAAATTCCCCTGGGGGTATGCTTCACAACTAAACACTGGTATCAGCTCAGTGAAAGAATTACCTTGAAAATAATTTTTTCTAAAATGTACATGGACATAATAGTGGATATATATATATCCAGAGATTGAACTCAGGGGTGCTCAGTCACTGAGCCACATCTACAGCCATTTTTTTTTTTTAATATTCTATTTAGAGACAGGTCTCACTAAGTTGCTGAGGCTGGCTTTGAACTTTCAATCTTCCTGACTCAGTCTCCCAAGCTGCTGGGATTACAGGCATGCACCATAGTGCCAGAGCAATTTATATTTAAGACTAGAAAAAACTCACTAATCTCTTGGACAGTTCAAAAGTAAATTGCTAAAAAAGTAGAGTTCTACTTGGTATAATATGAAAACTGCTCTAGATTACAAATTGGCATTTATTGAAGAGATACCATTTGCCAGGTCCTTAAACAACAATATTACAAAGGATGTTTTGTCATCTCCAACTGACAACTGTAGGAGACGAACCTCAGAGAGGCCAGATGACTTTTCCAAGGTCACACAGCAAGGAAAGAGAGGGGCAGAGGGGCCAGTATCCTGGTGCTACACCAGATGTTGGTTGTCTGACTTTACGCCTGGGCCACTGAAACCAATTCTGATGTGTGACTGAAAATAACAAACTCTGAATTAGTATTAGACTTTTTTTTCCCTCTAATTTAGAGAGTCATATCTACAAGTGGTTAGTGATCATGACTGGGGTAACTGGAACGGGGAGGGAAGTCCCAAGTTGGCTCATGTCATCTCACCTGTAATACAGCAGAATATCCAAGTACACTGTATCAGGGTCACTTAAGCATAAGAAGGAAATGCGCACGCTGCCCTTCCCCACCATCTGCCCCCACAGAGCCTGTGTATGAGGCGCTATCTCTGCTTCCTCAGTTCTTCCTGTTGATGAGAAGTCTTCAGTCAATCCACTACTCATTAGTCCTTACACAGGAAGAGAGTTAACAGGAAAGGAGGAAAAACAGATAGGCTCAATGAAAATGTCTCTGTTTGCCAGTAAAATATCTTTGATGAGAATTATGTGGCCAAAACCTGGATTTGAAAACCAATGGCTTACTTGAGAACTTCACAAAATACCAGTGGTAATGTAACCATTATCCTTCTTTTATGTGTGGACAACACAACACAATCTGAGGCTCTTTGGAAATGATTAATAGGACATCTAAAAGTGTAAATGAAATTTTAAGGAGAGCAGACACATCTGGTTAGTGGATTAAAGGACAAGGAAAAGTCCAGACTGCCACAGTCACGGGAAGCCAGACCCACAGCCAAGACATGTGTCTCCTTTCTGCAAACTTCTGATCTCCCTCATTCTCTGAATTAGGAATGAAGAGAAGAGCAAGAAGCCGGATGTGCCATTCCACTCTGCATCTCACACACACAGACACCAAGCCAGAGAGCAGCTAAGCAACTTGCCTGGAATTCTCTGGCTTGAAAGTTCAAGTCCAAAGCATATAGATGTCCCAGTTGGAGAAACCTGTATCCCTTTTCCAGTTACCAAATGCACTTTTCTAAGGGAGACCCTCTTCTCATGGCTCCCTGTCCACTTGTCTTTCTTCAGTTTCCTCTGAGAGCCCCCAACCAAACATTTTAGAAAATCTAAGCTATCTGTAATATTTGCCCTTTGCTGAATACAATGAAAACATACTTTAAAAATAATAATAATATGTGAATTTATTCAGTGAAAATGTTGCTTCATACAAGAAAGCTTTCAAACACCATGAAATAAAATACTACAGTACTTAGAACTAGAGGCAATTAACCTAATTAGTCTACTAAGCAGGAAATATAAATGATCGTAGTGTATTGTGGAAAAATAATTGAAAATAATGGCTAACTATGGTTCAAAATTATACAAATGATACGATTATTTTATCTTATAAATGCTAAGGTGACAGAAATGTTAAGTAAATGAATTAAAAAGATGACTTTGAGAGAATCCTGTAATTTCAATATTACCTGCTAGAATGGAGCATAAAGCTTTGAGTTTAGTTTAAATTGGCTACTCTAGGGTTGAGTAGGGAAAGGCAAAGTTTGCCATACATGGCACTGAAGTTTCAGTACTTTCTCCTTCTGCTAGCTTAATAAAGGTTTAGGAGTTCCAGGAAGAGGTCAAGAAGCACAAATAGAGGGTGAACCAAGTATAACAGAGAGGGGTCTTTAAAAAGGGCCCCAATTCAAGTTTTAAAAACAACAGGGGGAAAAAAGCCACAGAGATCCCAGAATAAGGACACTGTATAGATACTAATCACATTTTTTTTGGGGGGGGGGTAATGTGTTCTTCAAACTAGTAGAGCATCTAAAAGTTCATTCAGTGAGGAAACAGACAATAAAGAATTAAAAAGGAAGATGGGGCAACCAATTTCCTTCTAATATACAAATGCAGAGCATGTTGTATTGCTTAAACCTTCAGTGGTTTCCCATCACTAACCATTAAAATTTTGATACCGGGGCAAATAGGTTCTGACCTGGCCCTGCCTGGTGTGTATTCCTCACAGCTGACTGGGACCAGGCGCTATAGCAACATCAGGTCCTTAGAAGATCCCTCCACAAACTGCACACCTGCTACTTCTCAGGGACTTCAATCCCCTCAAACCCTGCCTGCGTGTTATCCTTGTGTTATCAAAGAAACTCCTCTAAAAGTCATTCATGATTGTGTTTTCCACTTTGTTTACACATGTGAAATACACTCTATTAGAATTAAGTGTGTGCTTTAGTCTGGGAGTTGATTCCAACTCATTTTTGAGTTCCCAGCAATTCCCATGGTCTGGTTGTAATTGAAATACTGTAAAAAAAATTGAATGGAACAAGGAGCAAAGTGTTGGAAAGAAGAGAAGAGAAAGTGTGAAGCTCAAGTGGGGAATGAAGCCGATTTGCAGTTGGGTATGCAAAGAGTACTCTGGAAAGATGTGGTTTCCAAATTTTTAAATTTAAAATGGTTGCCTACTACAAAGTAAGAGTTACCTGTTATGAACCAAAAGATATAGTACTTTAATCTATTTTTTATGGACTTTCTTCTTTTGAAAATCTTTGAGTTGTAGAAGGAGTGTAAGAATAATATGAAGAATTCTCAAATACACAGTTCTCTTAATATTAACATTTACCATATTTTTTTACTGAGTAATTTAAGAGGAAATTGCAGAGATGAAGTCTAATTCCTTCTCAATGTTTCAGTTCGAATTTCCTAAAAACAAGAATTCTTTTATGTGACCACAACAGAATTAACAAAATCAAGAGCCTAACATTAAGACAATATAATTATCTGAACAAAAATCTTTATTTGGATTTTTGCCAATTGACTTAATATCTTTTAAGGAAATCCAAGGTCCTGTGCTGTATTCAGCCATCTTTTTAGTCTTTTAAAATCTGGAACAGATATTTAAGTTTTTATTTGTATTTCATGATACTGACCTTTTTTGATTGTAAGCAAATAATTTTGTGGAATGTCCCTTATTTTGGGTTGGTCTCAACTGAAGACTTCAGTTGAGATTTAGGTTTTGACTTAAGGAAGTTTAATTTCTTCTCGGTGCATCCTCTCAGGAAGCACAAACTAGACTTTTGCATTTTATGGTGATGTTAGCTTTGACTACTTGGCTAGAGGAAGGTTTATCATGTTTCCACTATTTTTTGGAGAGATACTATCAAACTGTATACATGATCCTCAAACTTTCTCCCATTGATCGTAGTGCCCATTAATTATTCTTCCCTGAATCAATTAATTATTGATGGGTTTCAATAGGTGATTTTCTCATTTTCCAACTTTGCATTTATTAGTTCCTTTTTTCACTAAGGAAAAGTTTTTCCTTCCACACATTTGTTTGTGTATTCATATTAACATAAACATATGAAATTTTACCTTATTCAGCCAGTTACAAAGTTTTACTCTCATTATCTTTATTCTCAAATGGTCCCATATTTGATGGTTGGGAATACCTCAAGCTGGCTCCAGAATTCCACCAAATGGTACTCCATTTTCAAGTGGTTCTATTTATATCATGTATTCACATACATAATAATCCCACACTTTGGTCTTGTTCTTTAAATTCTGTGACATAAAGCAGTCATGTCTGCCCTTCAGTAAAGAATGTTATCACAATAAGTAATTAAAAATTATGATACTCCTTAAAAACTTATCTTTGAAGATGTTATTCATCATAATCAATTTATATAAAGTCAGTCCCAACACCAATTTAAGGCAGTGATTTAGGACAGCAACTTAATGCAGTGTTTTTAAGTAAGCCTGTGTTTTTCTTTTTTCTCAATTGTTTCTTCCTTGGTCATTTTATTTGTAGATGCAAAAATGGTTCAGTTTGGAAAAAAAAAAACAATTGAGTCTATTTCAGAGACAAGGTGAAATAGAAAGTTGAGGAAATCTCTAGATCATTATAGTAAAACTTTTATTTTTCCTGTAGGAGGAAGTACTATAGGCTTTCTGAATTGCATTCAGTGCTGAGAGAGTATATATGTGTGCAAAGGGGTGAGTGGCAGACAGAAGTGGGGTGGAGGGAAGTCTTAGCAGTCTACATTGGAGAATTATAAGAACAATTACTCAATTAAGCTTATTCTGTCTCTCTTGATATATTTTCCTCTATAGATATAAATATTATAGCATTTCAAGATTTCTAGGACTAATTTTAAGACCAACATATCCCTAAGCAATACACATGAAAAAAATACCTTTCCTTTACTGTCTTTTCAAACACTAGTTTATATGCAAACTTGGGCATAAAATTGATGGTCATTGGTTCTCCAAAAGTGGTCTAGCTGGGATGCTCAGTTTGGTAACAGTGATATGCCATTATCAAATCACCTTTCTAGCTAGGATCCCAAAGGTCATGATAACATCATTGGTCCTACTGCAACTATGGAAGAATTTAAGCAGAATGTAATTCTAAAAAATCCTCATTTGGCCACACTGTATGTTAACAGTTATCCAGAAATTACCCTATGTGTTTATCTGTTATTTTGCAGTTTGCAGCCACAACAGCATGCTTCTTTTTGTAACTGACAGAGGCCTTGCTTTCATTTATAGAGCACCATTTCACTGGCTCTAAGAAGTTTTCAAAAAGGGGTAACCAGGGAAAAGACAGGCTACCAAATCCTCCTGCACTCACAACTGTAGTCCTGGCTGTGTGTGTGTAGGCCTATCATATACCATTAGAATTGATCAAGCTCAAAAGCAAACTTAGATTTTCAAGCAGGGCAGTCACTGGAGTACATTTATGGATTGTGTTCTTATTCCAATGAGTTCCCCAGGGGAGAGAGTGAACAGCACAAGCAGTGTATCTGCTGTTTCCCTTCAATATAAGTTTTGCATAAGACAGAAATGCTAGTCTGTAAATATGAACACTTGTCATACACATGGCAACCAGAAGGTGGCATGGTCTTAACATTGACCAAGACTGTCAGCCTCAATGTTGAATCCAAGCAGATTTATTTGTGAATATATCTGCTTCTCGCATGCTGAACATAGGTTTATGAGTTTGTGTCTGTTCACTACTAAGTAAATATAAATCCCTTCTTATCCCTAGAAACGGAAAACTTTTTGCTTATTTTCTTTTTATTTTCCCTGTCCTCTTTCAAATTAATATTGTTTTGCTTTATGCTTTAGAGGACTTTAATATTGCTCTGTACTTATCTTTCTGTTAGAAGCCTTTGGTTAATGAAGTCTAAATAGATTTTCATGATTTGAATCTTGCTTATGTCTGATTTGCCACCAATTTTCATCATTTAAAGAAGGCCTTAATTTTATTTTCATTAGAAGAGCTTGGTTCAAGTGGCAATGAACTCTTTAGTCAAAATTAACAAATGAGTCACTCATATGGAGTGATGTGCATGTGCATATTTGAAAAGCACAGACTAAATTTCAGATATGGTAAACACTGGATTTATATCACAGATTTTACTATAAGGAAAAGGCATAAATTTACTATTCTTTTATTCAGAAAAAAGGAGAACTTGCCTTTGTATTTTATGAAACTGGATTTATAAAAATGCATGAGAGACCTTACAAGTTAAAATGAACAAGGTTTAAACAATTCAGCAATATTTCCTCACAATATGTGGGTGCTAGCTAATGGGCATCATTCTGGTACTCAAAAATATACCCTCCTGAGACTACTCAGTGGACTCCCCCACATTAGTCACTCCTTTGATTGTGAATAAAATCTGCGTCATCAGTGTGCATTCTTGTATTTACTGTTTCTTTCTTAGTCATTCAGGTGGGAGGTCTAAATGGGAAGTGAAGCCTCCCGTTTTCCCGAGTTCTTCTATAGAGCTCTCTTTACTCATCACTCCTCCCCATCTCCAGGCTCACACCCTTGCAACAAATGGGGCCTTCTCTGTAAGCTGTTCCTCTCACTCAGCCTTCCAGGCATTCCCTCCTTCTGCCCCCACCATCTGGCTGCCTTCCGGCCCCCACACAATTTCCTTCCACCTTCTTTTCAATATGCCCGAGAGGATGCTTATTGGGAGGGGCAGCTGTCTCTGACTGGGAAACTTACTTAGCCCTTGCATAATAGGAAGTATCTGAAACTAATTGAACTAAACTGCCACTTGGTCATGTGGAGTTCAGACAGCAACATAGAAAAGAGTCTCTATTTTTAATAACGGCATAAATTTTGAACTTTAATCCTCATTCCTTTGGGCATCCCCTCAACTATGCTTGCCCCCTACTCCCAAAATCAGCAATAAACCAGACTAGATATTTCTCCTTTTATAGTATGGAGCAATGTAAGCTTGACTGATGCCACGTGGTGAATAAATACAGAAAGTTTTCATTTTTTTGCCTTTTTAAGATAGGTATAAGCAGGTCATACCTAAGAGAGTCTGAAAGTTTTATCTTCTATGTTGTAACCTCAACCTTCCATGCTTTAGAATTAATAATGGTATTTTCTACTTCTCTCCCGTTCCATTTCTACTCATGCCATAAATAAGAGAAATGGAAGCTTCAGTTCATACTGGCTATATGACATTTGGACTCTCCCCTCAGGGTCCTGAAATATCCCAGCATATGCCCGTTCTGGCATAGATCAGAGGACGGCAGGCTCAGGGGACACCATATGGCCAGGAGCCTGCATATTACACTGGGGCATGCTGGGGCTGCAGGTACCCCAGCCAGGCTTAGATCTGGTGTTGGTCCCAAGGGCCAGAATTAGGTCCTAAGAAGTCCTCTGGGCATGAAAGCCCAGTTCATAGACGGCTGGGAATAACTGCTTCAACTTGGAAATGTTTCAGCAATCTACATTAATTGTGTGGAGTTGTCATCTACTCGTGTGATCATGAATTATATCTCTTTTTTACTCTATGATGAGGAGTAAAGGCTTCCATAAGGACAATTCCCTAGTCTTCCCTAGCACAGCCTGGGTTGCTATAGGACCCAGGGAGTTTTCTTCCTCCCCTACAACATAACCCCAAGGGATAATGAAGGATAAAGTCTCAGAATTATCTTTCTGGCATGTAGTAGGTGCTTAGTAATTTTAAAGGGAGAAAAACAAACTCTCAATTTCCTGAAGTTAATCATGGGCAATGGAATTTCATCCAGAACAGCCCTTCTGTCCCCTCCCGTCTCTTGCCCCATGTCTCAGAGATTCTGGTTTTCTTTTTACCTCCAATGTCTACACCAGAAGTCACAAATTTCCCTTTGTGAGGACAAGGGTGAGATAAGAGACCCTGACCCACAGTGAGAGTCAATGGAGGGCTGGGGATGTGGCTCAAGCGGCGGCAAGCTCGCCTGGCATGCGTGCAGCCCAGGTTCAATCCTCAGCACCACATACAAACAAAGATGTTGTGTCCGCCGAAAACTAAAAAATACATATTAAAAAAAATTCTCTCTCTCTCTTTAAAAAAAAAAGAGTCAGTGGAGGCCTCGTTTGTTTTGTTTTGTTTTTTAATAAAGCATAGCAATTCAAATCCAATAAATTTAAACTCCAGAGCAGCATAATATGAGAAATTAATAGGAGAAAAAAATGAGAAAGAACAGATGTAGAAAGAAGAATTCAGAAAGGAATGAAAAATAGAAAAATGGGAAGATAAGAGAGTGGGAAAGAAGTAGCAATTACTGGGCCAATGATTTTTTTTTAAAGGCATTTTATTTTATTTTTGTATTTGTAGTTGTCAATGGACCTTTTGTATTTATTTGCGGTACTGAGAATCGAACCCAGGGCCTTACACATGCTAGGCAAGCCCTCTGCCACTGAGCCACAACCCCAGCCCCAAGGGCCAATGATTTTTTAAGGATTGCTTTCCTCTCTGTACTTGAATGCCCTGTAAATATGTATATTTTCCTGAAAACCAGTGTCGAGATTATATGAGTTGGTGAATGAAAATACCTTCGATTGGCACAAGGCATTTATCAAACTCTCATAGCCACTATATTTTTTCCTTGCAGGTAAATCAATAGTATAAAGATATCATATCTTCACAATTAATTTTTAGATTTAACAAAATGACAACAAAGATCCCACTGGGATTTGGGGTGGATGATACATTAGTAAAATGATTAAATTTATTCAAAAAAATAGAACAAAGAACTAGAAGCATTTAAAAAAAAGAAAAAAAAAGAATCAGGGAACTTTTTTACTTGTTATAAAGCAAGACTAACAGCAGCAGCAGAAAAAGAATTACAGGAAACTCAGCAACTACAAACAGCTTTCAGCATAACTTTTACAGTAAGCAAACAGCAAATATCAAATGGTGTTTAAAAATAACTATTTGGGAATATCTTTTTGGAAAAATATTCTTTCTGCTGCGTTTTGGGTTCTTACTATCTGCCAAACACCATCTGAAGTCTTACTTCTCTTTCACTGTGAGGCAGTTAAAGCTTTCAGCTTGCAGGTGAGCGATGGCGCTTTACTGGTATTATAATCCCTCTGGTCTGAGATCCCACCTGATTTTGCTATCAGTTGCGCTTTCTTTTTGCAGATGAAATCATTTTATTAATAGTCATTTGTCACTATAAGCCGTAATAAATATAAAATGGATTGGTGATTTAAATGCAAATCCTGAAACTAAAAAGAGATAAGAAAATATAGGTGACTCTTTAATTGATCTCAAGTATGTAAAAAGCTTTTACACATCAAAGAAAGGGAAAGGAACTTTGATGAATTATACTAAGTAAATAATAATAATAATTATATGTAAAGAAGTCATAATATATAAAAATGCCATTGATAAATTGGGAGAGATATTTGCAGTGAATATGATAAACACAGACCCACTACCCTAACTGTACAAGGAGTATTTGAGGTTAGTTAGAGGTCCCTCAGTGTGCTAGTAAAAATGAAGTGGGCAACCACTATTAATAGTTAAGGAACAAAAGAATTAACACGAAGGGCAAGAAACATGAAAATTACTTGATAGTAATCAAATACATACAAGTCAAAATAGTTTCAACTAATAGTTATTAAAGATTTTCAAATTTCATAATGTAGATAAGGCAACCATATGTTCTGATCTTCAGCAGGTAGGAAAGCAACAGGAACAGATTATCTAAAAGTAATTTGGCAATATATATCATTAGATTCTTCAAAACATTCTTAATTTTTGATCCAGTGATTTCTCGTTAAGAAATCGAATCCAAAGAACTAATTAATTTTAGGGCAAAGATATTCTTATAAAATTTAAAAAAATAAGCTAGATATAATTCCAATGTTTAAAATATTGGAAACAATAAATAAGTTTTCTATATCCATAGGTAAAATTTCATGTTTTTACTTAAAAGTAGTTTGGAAAATAGTCATGAGTTTAATAGAACAGTGTGCAATGTTATTTTCATTTTGACACCTAGAATTATAAAGATAGATCAGAGACTGGATCATTTTTCTTTTCTTTTCTAAAAATTTTACAAGAATCATGTCTTACCTTCATATTTTAAGAAGTATTGACTGCTTTTGGGGGGGATTACTCTTTTAAATTTCACATACTTTAAAACATTTAAGAATGCAGAAACCAATAAATAAAGGTAAATAAGATTGTCAGTAGCACGAAAAGGACAGAAATACATTTCTTTGTAGATTTGGTAGGGAAGGGAGAAAAACTAGGCCAAAGAGAGAGACTGAGTCTTTAGTAAAAGTAATCTTCCAGGACCATACCCCAAATTAAAGGAAGCCCTGGACTTCACAAGGCATCTGTACTAAAAATGACTAGGTTACCATTTTGTTCTCATGTTATTTACACCCTTGCATTTTAAAACTGGAAGCTGAACTCTGAGTAGATTTTCCAGAGCAGCAGAGTAGTTGAAGAACACAGGATCTGGTTTGAAGCAACCATTACCAAAGCAATAGCACCCTGAGGCAAGAGGAAGCAGGTCCAGGGCTCAAGGTTCTTACCTGTGTCACCATTGATTTTTCCTCTTTTCTTCTACAATCAGGAGACTGCTCTGTCTTGAAACCACTGACCTGAAAGTTGTCCCTGCAGAATCCATCATGCTCAGGTGGTGTTTTGATGGCTCATGGACTATGTATGACATTCACAATAAACCAGTAAACTCTGGAGAACTAGAGTGCCAATGTCAACTCCCAAAATGGTAGCTGTCACTCAGCAGAGCACTTGCTGCCATTTTGACATGTGAGCTCAATGTTGCCCTAATTCACTAATTTAAAATACATATATATATATATATATATATATATATATATATAGAGAGAGAGAGAGAGAGAGAGAGAGAGAGAGAGAGAAGGAAACCTGAGCTTATTAATGATAAATTTCTCCATATTTAAAAATAGCAATAAATTTAAAGTATTTAAGCCCAGTGCTGGGCAACTCTTTGTGAACAAAGGACATACTTTCTGGTCCCATTGGCCCAGAGGCTGCAATTTGAGTCTTCTGTTTTATAGCACCGGGTGCGACTAAGTGGGTCCTGGCCTTATATAAAACATAAGCTATGACAATCAGAGGTGTAAGATGGACAGTAAACATATTCTGCCTCTAGGGAGTTTCATGTCTGGGATAGAGAAGAAAACCTCTAAGAGTTTAGGTCACAGTACAATAGAATGGCGTCATTACAGAGAGCAGAGCTAAGTGTTATTTAACACAGGAGGTAGTGTTGTCAGTGGGAATCAAGAAAGGCTTAATGGAGGAGGTGGCACTAGAGGTGGATGTATTCTCTATTCCCAAATGTAAAGGACCTTTGAGAGTTTGGTTTGCTTCCAGAGGTAAAGAGGTTATTTGAACTGACACAAATCAAGCCTTTTCTATACAATGGCAGTTTTCTTAGAGAAACAAACAAACAAACAAAAAACCCAAACAATTCTGCTCTCTGTAAGTGAAAGCAGAAAGCAAGGAACAGTTAGCAAAAGAACAGAAGTAGACAGCATTGAGAAGATGGAAAATAATAAAGAAATGAATATAAAGTGTAAAGAACAAGGAGCTCTAGGAAACAGATTTTGCACCTGAGAAGAAATCTAGCAAAATGGGAAGTAAACTTATAACAACTTTTAGCAATGCCTTCAATCTCTGGGATAATGTGGATACTTGGTTCCTTGCAGGGTAAGGGTGGACATTGTAACTCAACTTTCTACTTTCATCTAGCAAGAAATATTAATATCTGCATAGCTTTCTCCGAGGAAGTAAACCAGTTGTCAGTAGTGATGCTTTGCAAACTCTAAATGCTTAACAAGTGTGGTTATAATGTTATCATGCTTCCCATGTGTTGCTGTTTTGGAGAGAAACTTTTCACTTAATGTCCTAATTAAATAACTCCATCAAATATTTATTGCATTGATCCTCTGGTCACTCTACCATTGTTCCAGGAGGTGTATTATCCCTGGCTGGACCTGTCTGTGTGCCACATACTCAGCAGAGAGAGAAGTGGACTACATGAACAGAAGTGGGCACACTTTTCTTACTTACAATTAGCTCATAATTATCCTTCAAGCAAATATGATTACCCTTTTCATTCTTAGGTTGTATATTGCCAGATTGGGACTTGAGTTCCAGTTCAAGGTTTCCCTTGATGCTAATTTTAGCCTGAATGCATGAAAACGTTTGTGGGACGAGAAAAGGACAAGCAGCAAGATTTGCCATGAATATTACTATCCAAGAGAAATAGTACCAGGATATTATTCTGGTCAAGATAGGATAAGTTATGTTGCACTAACAGAGAATTTTTAAAAATTCAGTGATTTAGGGGCTGGGATTGTGGCTCAGTGGTACAGTGCTTGCCTAGCACATCTGAGGCCCTGGGTTCAAACCTCAGTGCCACATAAAAATGGAATAAAGATGTTACACACACCTACAACTAAAAAAAATAAATATTTAAAAAATCAGTGATTTATTTTAACAAGTTTATTCTTGCTCACAGTTCATGAAACCAAGTTTCCACTCCCACATTCTTCCCTGATCACTGCATTGAGGGGAAGACTGTGTTTGGGATTATTTTTTTGTTTCCTAAAGTCTGTGGTCATCTAACTGCTTCTATTTCATTGACTAACGTCAAGTCGTGCCCACCTAACTTTGAAATGGACAAAGGGAGTGCAATCCTATAATATATCTAGGAGAGAAGAGCTGGAATAATTCAGAACAAGTCTAATGGCTGTCATAGGCAGAGTCTCTAGTGAGAGAAATGTTCTCTTTAAGTCATTGCAAAATATGAGCCACCAGCATATGAGAGGAGTCATTTGATCCATGCCCCAAGTCACCACCAAAGAGGAGGCATGACTCAGCAGTACAGAGATGAAACGATCATCCTTCTAAAGCATCTTGGAAACCAGTGGCAGGGAAAGAGGTAATGATATGCACACAAGTAATCACAATGTCTTGTGGTCATTGCTGGTGCCGCAGTCTGGCTGGGCACAAAATCACGAGCCACTCAAGCAGGAACAAACTTTATTTTTTGAAACTGCCGCCAATGTCCAGTATGCGCCAGGGAAGATTTTTCGATCCACCCACGTGGCCTCCTCCCGACCCGCCAGAGAGAGCTCCTCCCCCGGAACTCCCGCCTACTGTACTTCCCCAACCAATGGGAACTCTCCAGGAGTCCCGTAGCAGGCCTAGGTGAACAGCAGGAGTCCAATATCCATATGAATGCAAATCTTAACATAATCATATCATCTCAATGGCTAGCTGGCTTCACCTTTCAACCAAAAATGCCATGCATCATATACTTGGCTCTTAGCATCTGGAACAAAGGGAGACACAAGAAGCCATAGGGTTGTAGGAAAGTGGAAGGATTTAATAAATCTATAGCGGATGTAATAGAGCATTTGGTGACTGGTTATTGAACATGAGAGACAAATCTTGGATGATTCCTAGGTTTTTGATTTGGTTAATTGGACATTGATATATTAATCAAGAAATGGATCACAGAGTTAAGTATCTTAGGTAACAGAAGAGAGAATATATGTATTCAACTTCATCCAAGCTCTGTTTGCCTTAGTATGGATGGGAGATTTAAACAGAGATGTTCAGTAGGTATTAAAGTATATATGTTTGTAGAAAAGACAGCAATTTACATTTAGCTGAACAACTACTAGTAGAGTGACGACTATAGGAAGTACTTTGCAAGGTGCTTTAGATATGAGGTCAAATAAAGCAGAATCCATAGCACTGAGGAGTTATGTTGGTGGGAGCAAAACACATCAATGGATAATTATCCTGCCACATGGTCCCTATCATAGGAGATGCATAGCGTTCTCTGGGAGACCAGAAGAGGAGGCCTCTAACCAAATTTAGAAAAGTGAGGGGATTCACTATTCAAGGACGTTTTCTTGGAGGTGATGTCTGGACTGAGGGTGGACATTTGATAAGAGTTCTTGAGCAGAGTGAAGTGTGGTAATTTGCGGTTTCTGGGGTTATAATTCTGAGATTTAGATTCTTTGTCCATTATTTTCTTGTGCAAGTCACTTAAACCTCTCTATTCCTTGACTTTCTAATCACTAAAATGACAATATGGTAGTCCTTCTTTTTATTTATTTAAAAAAATAAATGACAGCAGAATGCATTACAATTCTTATTACACATATACAGCACAATTTTTTATATCTCTGGTTGTATATAAAGTATGTTGACACCTGTTCATGTCTTCATACATGTACTTTGGAGAATGATGTCTATCACATTCCACCATCCTTGGTAACCCCCTGCCCCCTTCCCTTTCTCTCCCACTCCTCTGCCATATCTAGATTTCGTCTATTCCTCCCATGCTCCCCTTTCCTACCCAACTATGAATCAGTGTCCTTATATCAGAGAAAACATTCAGCATTTGTTTTTTGGGGATTGGCTAACTTCACTTAGCATTATCTTCTCCAACATCATTCATTTACCTACAAATGCCATGATTTTATTCTCTTTTATTGCTGAGTAAAATTCCATTGTGTATATATGCCACATTTTTTTATCCATTCATCTATTGAAGGGCATCTAGGTTGGTTCCACAGTTTAGCTATTGTGAATTGTGCTGCTATGAACATTGATGTGGCTGTGTTCCTGTAGTATGTTAATTTTAAGTCTTTTGGGAATAGACTAAGGAGAGGAATAGCTGGGTCAAATGGTGGTTCCATTCCCAGATTTCCAAGGAATCTCCATACTGCTTTCCATTTTGGCTGCACCAATTCACAGTCCCACCAGGAATGTCTGAGTGTACCTTTTCCCCCACATCCTCACCAACACTTATTGTTGTTTGTCTTCATAATAGCTGCCACTCTGACTGGAGTGAGATGATATCTTAGAGTAGTTTTGATTTGCATTTCTCTAATTACTAGAGACGATGAACATTTTTTCATATATTTGTTGATTGATTGTATATCCTCTTCTGAGAAGTGTCTGTTCAGATCCTTGGCCCATTTATTGACTGGGTTATTTGTTTTTTTGGTGCTTAGCTTTTTGAGTTCTTTATATACCCTAGAGATTAGTGCTCTATCTGATGTGTGAGGGGTAAAGATTTGCTCCCAGGATTTAGGCTCTCTATTTACCTCACAGATTGTTTCTTTTGCTGAGAAAAAACTTTTTAGTTTGATTTCATACCATTTATTGATTCTTGGTTTTAATTCTTGCACTATAGGAGTCTTACTAAGGAAGTTGGGGCCTAATCCCACATGTTGAAGATTAAGGCCTACTTTTTCTTCTATTAGACACAGAGTCTCTCGTTTAATTCCTAGATCCTTGATTCATTTTGAGTTGAGTTTTGTGCATGGTGAGAGATAGGGGTTTAATTTCATTTTGTTACATATGGATTTCCAGTTTTCCCAGCACCATTTGTTGAAGAGGCTACCTTTTCTCCAATGCATGTTTTTGGTAACTTTGTTTAATATAAGATAATTATAATTTTGTGGGTTAGTCTCTGTGTCCTCTATTTTGTACCATTGGTCTACCAGTCTGTTTTGGTGCCAATACCATGCTGTTTTTGTTACTATTTGCTCTGTAGTTTAGTTTAAGGTCTGGTATAGTGATGCCACCTGCTTTAATCTTCTGGCTAAGGATTGCTTTATCTATTCTGGGTCTGTTATTTTTCTAGATGAATTTCATGATTGCTTTTTCTATTTCTATGAGGAATGCCATTGGGATTTTGATCAGAATTGCATTAAATCTGTATAGTGCTTTTGGTAGTATGGTCATTTTGATAATATCAATTCTGCCTATCCAAGAGCAAGGTAGATATTTTCATCTTCTAAGGTCTTCTTTGATTTCTTTCTTTAGGGTTATGTAGTTTTCATTGTATAGATCTTTCACCTCTTTTGTTAAGTTTATTTTTTGAAGCTAGACAATATGGTAGTTATACAGTGTCTATCTCAAGGTAGTTTTGAGGATTAAGTGCAATAGTACAACCCCCCCCCAAAAAAAAAAGTATAGAAAAGACATATTAAGTACCGAGTAAACATCAATTATTATGATTATTATTTACAGAGATGGGATGGGGAAAAAGATATCACAGACAACAGACGTAGCAAAACAAATGTTTCTGAAATCATGGCAGCAAGGTTATTTGGATAATGATAGGCAGTTTACTAGAGTTTCTAATGTGAGACAAGGAGTAGCAAGAAAAGCGCTGGAGACCAGCAGAGGAGAAATAACATAGCCCTGCAAGTAATTTCACACACAGTAGCAGCTATTTATAGGATCTTAAAAAAGGATATGTTATCATACTTCTGTTGTTAATCACTCTTTACCAGGAGCTGTTTTGACCTGTGGGGTAAAGGAATGAGAGCTGACATACTTATTAGTGGTATATTAAAAATAAATTAAGAGTGAATTAAACAACAGTACTAGGGATAGAGCAGAGAGGCTGGACTCTAGAAATACTTAGGAAGTAAAATTAACAAATCTTCATGATGGGATGGGTCAGGGTAAGAGAGAGAGAATTCCCTCAGTTTGCTTACTTAGGTACCAACTGCACATCCTAGGATATGGAAATAGAAAAAGGTTTGCGGGTACTGGTGCTGTATTTATAAGACTTCTAAGTGGAAATACTCAAATGGAGCTTAGGAGAAACTTAAAGTTACAGGTAAATAATTTTGGATGTGAATAACATATAACCTTTCATCAAAATTAGGAGAAAATGTGATCCTATGGGGCATATGTTGTGAGGGAAACCCAGCAGTCTAAGGATAAAACTCTGGAGAACCCCAGTAATAAAAGGTTGGAAAATGAAGAGAAACCCATATGTGGCAAAATGACCAAAGATCATTTAATAAACATGGAACTGTTCATATGTAAACTAAGGGAGTAATCATTCGTTTATTTAAATAACAGATATATTGAACATCTACCTTTCCCTACAGTGTGGCCCTTTATGAGACCTCTGAAACCGTGAGCCATATAATTTTTTTCTTCTAATTGTGCCATCCAGGGCTTAGTCTGAGAATTGGATGATTTTAAAATTAAATTTTAGTTCTCGGATATTTTGCTCTATTCTTCTGGGTCTATCCTGTACAAGTACAGCTCAAGATAAGCCCAGAAGTTATACTGGCTATAACTGGTTATATATTCAGATAATTAAGGTATTCTTGTCTCTAAGTTGCTCATCTCAGTGATTTTCATTGTCCAGCTGGAAGGGACCTGTTTTCCTGATCCTCTGGATAAAAGGATGGAGTTTTATCTTAGACTTTAGATGCCCATGCTCTCACTACACATTGCATAATTCCCATAACTCCTATTAATGGCCATCTCAGGCAAACTAGGGAGAGAAAAGAGAAAGAAAATGAGATTTACCCTCCAATACTCTCCTGATTGTAAGAGCACCATTACCTAATTCCTCAGGTAAGGAAGATCTATTGGAACTAAAGCTTAAAACACTACCCACCACAAGGACTCCATGGGAGCCAACCCTTGTCAAGTCATGAGAGAAAAAATATAAATGGTGATTTCCCCCTGCATTCTCTGGTTTATAGAGCCTATATCACAGTCTTTCAGACAGAAAGAACAAGTTAAACCAAACTGTTAGATGACCATGGTATTGTGGATTCAAATCCACTGGCAGCCCATCTTGGCTCAAGTTCATGAAAGAAAAGGGTCATAATGGGGTAAACAAACTTCCATCTATGTTATTTTTCTATCTCTTAATTCTACTCCTTAAGCCACCTGCTTTTGTTTTTTTTTTCAGAATCTTTAGGTGGTTGATTTTTATATTTTCAATAAAGATTTTTGTCAGGAAAGATAGACTATAGTAGGCTTCCTCCATCTTGGCTGTACTAGACGTCCTAAGAAGGACTAAGTTGAATACCAAGTAAAAATCCAAGTAAAATTGAAAGTCTGAAAATAATTTAATAATTAGGAAAATAATTTACAAGTTATTTGAGTTTTCACATACTCAGTGTGGGATAGGGTCCAAAGCAGGACTGCAGTGGGGTGAGTGGTAAATGGGGAGTGGAAAGGTGGGGATAGGTGAGGATTATTAGGTTTGACTGGGAAGGAAAGTTGGGAAAAGAGCAATAGTGAGAGATAAAAATTGAGAATTTTTGATTTTGATGATTGAGAAATGTCATAAAAGTAGGGAGGATAAAGTATGTGCCCAAAGACAGATGCTGGTTAGTAGAATTACTAGTGGTAAACCGAGCTAGTTCTCTTGGATTTTCTCCCTGTGGATTTATCATCTGAGAATAAGGGGGAGGAGCTAAAGTTTCGAGATGAGAAATGTGTAATAAAAATACTGGTAAGAAATTTTTAAAAAATATATCTTTGGGGTACCAGGGATTAATTGAACCCATGGGTGCTCAACCACTGAGCCACATCTCCAGCTCTTTTTCTTTTTTTAATTTGAGGCAGTGTCTCATTAAATTGCTTCGAGCCTTGCTAAATTGCTGAGACTGGCTTTGAACTTGCTATCCTTCTGCCTTAGCCTCCCAAGCTGCTGGGATTACAGATGTGTGCCACTGTGCCCAGGGTTAAGAAAGGAAATTTAACCTTCCAGTGAAAGATTTGTAAAGTTGAGGAGCAGTGTGGAGGGCTCACTTGTAGTACATAGTGGTTAGCCTAAAACCCAAGTTCATCCATTCTATAAGCTCAGTAATGTCTTGCCTTTCTGTGCTCTAGTGACTTTCCTCTTTAATTCACATCTACAATCCACCGTGGCCATACCCTGTACTTGTGGGTATCCAGGAATGAGTTCTATCATAGGTAATACCCCCAATGTTAGTCAGAGTCAAAGCATCTTGGTGGAAAAACGAAAGGAGTAGTTAATAAGGAGGCCTGGATTCCTGAAGGTGCTAAGATAGAAGCAGAAATGGATGACAAATTAAATGACTGTAATAAATCAGGTCAGAGGTATAATACTGATGTTAAATAGGACAAGTGAGAAGTTACAGAATTTAAATCCATGGGCTTCTAGTTGGTCATTCTTTCTACATAAATTACTCTGCAACTTGGAGTAGGATGGATACTTGCAAAGAGCAGACTGGAATCAGCAACTTGGAACTGCTGCACCTGTAAAATAGAATTCCAATATTCCATTCTCTGGCTATAACATACAATTCTTTGCTGTTAGTATATTTTGTATTCATCTTCATCAATTTTTTAATCCTATCAGTTTTATTCCCATTAATTGTTACTTATCGATCAGCCCATTCTGGCATCTCATTTTGTTCCCATTCTGAAACACTGGTCTTTCATTCCAGTGTCTCATCTTTGGTATCCACAAATCTTTTGCTTACATGTGTCCTGAAACTAACTTTCCTCCACCCTCAGATCAATCCAGTCCTCTGTTCCCTCCCCTTCTACTCACTATTGAGCACAGTTGAAATGGATTGCCAATTGGCCATCGCCTACGCCTTCTACCCTAGCACCAAATTCACACCACTTCTCTCTCAATATCACCACAAAAGCCTCCTTACTACTCTCCCTCCTTATGCTCTTGACTACCACTAATAACTTCTAAAGTCAATGCTATGCACAATATCCAAAGCAAACTTTATGAAACAGATCAGTTCACATTACTTTCCTGCTATAACCCTTCAAATCTTGCCATTTCCTTTAGGACTATGGCTTTATTTTACCTGAGCCCCCATGACCTGACCCTGCCAAGCCCTCCCACCTTTGCCATTCCAATCTTCTTCCCTCCGCCTCGTACACACTGGCCTTCTTGCCATCTTTTTAAAATGGCATGCCCATTTTTACCTTGGGGTGATTGCACTTGCTGTACCATTTGCCCAGGTCTCCACATACACTGCATCTCATGCTCAAATGATACCTCACTGACCCTCTGTAGAAAGGCCCTACCCTCTTCATTATCACCTTAGCCTTTACCTTGCTTTGCTGTTGTTTTCATAGTGCTTGTCATTCTCTGAAACTACCTTATTGGTTTGCTTGTTTACTTGCTGTTGCCCACACAAACCCAGAAACCCCTCAAAGGCCAGACCTTAAAACTACCTTAGTTACTACATCCATAATGCTATTGAATTATCAGCATGGAAGCTCGAATCCTCTAGGATCCCAGAGGAAGAGGGAGTGAGGTGCCACTCTCACCCAATGAGCTGAACAATAAATTTGTCATTGGGGGCAAAAGATTAAAAAGATATATTTCTAACTTGTTGCATTTAAAAAAAAACTATTTTGAAAGAAATTGATATTAAAATATGCTGTAAAAATGATTCTGGAATTGGAGGTCAATGCAACCCATTAAGAGGGTTTGCAAATACCATTGTGTCATCCTCAGTTTTGCAAGGAAAATGCTGTGCTATTAAAAGATAAATGTGAGTAACTTCAGAAGAAATTAGATGTATTTTGCATATTTTTCTTATCCAAATATGGCATAGTTCCTAAGCATGTGAAATTAGTGACAGGAGAAAGAAACATAGTGAACTTCAAAAAGTATCTTTCTCTAGGAAGTATCCAGTATTTTAACCCACTCCATATATCCTACAGGGAGGTTCCCAAAATTTATCATGCTTTATTTGTCTTTAGAGGGAAAATTAACTTTAGCTGATATTAGGTAGAAAATCTTAAAAAATGGAATATAACTGGGAAATTAAGACACTGATAACAGCCTCAGTGTCTCTATTTATAGAAAGTTCACATTAAACTAAATGACTATAATCAGGCAATGTTCTTCAAGCTCCTGATTCTGTAAGTACATGGAAGTTTCCCGCAACAGGGTGTATGGATCAGCTACTATTTTCCTACTGACATTAGGAAAATGTTCATTAGATTGATTTGATAAAAAAGGCAACATGACTATCATTAATATCATTAATAAAAGGATTAACTATGCCAGCTATCCATAGCCAGCCCTGAGTATTTTTCAAAAGCCAAGTATAAGGGTTCTCCAAGTGTGGTTCCCAAGCCATTAGCATCTGGCAACCTATTAGAAATGTAAATTCTTGGGCCTCACTCCAAACCAAGTGAATCAGAAATTCCAGGGGTGGAACCCAGCAGTCTGTTTTAATAAGCCCTTTGGGTGATTGGGATGTAGAAAGGCATTTGAAAATACTGATGTAAATGAATAATTTCATCAGTTTTAGGAGTTGAAATGTAGGGCAGAGCAAAGTTATAAAAAATTTCAAAGGATAGAGAAGGCTAAATGTCTGGGATATCTGGACCTTGTCTCATGAATAGGAGTTCAAGCAAAGTTGGGAAGGTCTTCCTAGGTGTTATGGTTTGGATATGAGGTGTCCCCCAAAAGCTCACATGTAAGACAATGCAAGAAGGTTCAAAGGAGAAATAATTGGGTTGTGAGAGTCTTAACCCAATCAGTGAATTAATCCCCTAGTAGGGATTAATTGAGTGGTAATTGAAGTGGTAGGGTGTGGCTGGAGGAGGTGGGAATTGGCGGCTTGGCTTTGGTTTATATATTTTGTATCTGGCAAGTGGAATTTCTCTCTCCACTTTGTAATCACAATGTGAGCTGCTTTCCCTCTGTCATATTCTCCAACCATGATGTTCAACCTCACCTTGAGCCCTGAGGAATGGAGCTGGCCTTCTGTGGACTAAGACCCCCCCCAAACTGTGTCCTCAAATAAGTTTTTCCTTTTCTACAATTGTTCTGGTCTGATGGAGTCCTTTGAGTCACAGTAATGAAAAAGCTGACTAAAACACCAGGCAAAGGAAAGAGCTTGAACAAAGGTCAGGGAGCCGGAGAAGTCCAGACCAATTCCAAGACATGCAACAGCCTGTGGAACATGAATAACAAAAAACCTGTTTTCCCTAGACATCCTTCCTTTTCTCTGCTCCATGAAGTCACCCATGGTGTTAGTGAGAAAGAGGGCTAAGCAAACATGATAACGAGACAGTGAAAATTAGGGCCTGAAATTCATAGCCTAGATCAAATTGTGCTTATAGATGGGTTGTGTTTCACTGGCCCGGTGTACAACAATAAATTCAAACCAACACTTACTTCATTATTAGTAGTTTAAACATTTTTCAAAAGCCTTCATTTTGGTATTTTGGTTTTTCATCTTAATTTTTAGCTTTTCCTTAAAGAAATGCATAATTTTACCCACTTTTATACACAATAAAAATTTGCTAATGGCAATTAAGTGTTTTTTGTTTTTATTTTGTCTTGTTTTCATTTTTTGGTTTATGTCTTCTCCACAATCCACCCCCCCTCTCTCTCTTAATTCCCTGTAATCAGTACACTTAAACATTTTTTTTTTCATACAGAAAATAATTCTTCATTTTTATGTTGGAATAAAAGGTGAGAACATGCAAGAAGGACCAAGGGTACTATCTCTTTCAAAACAAATGGAAAAGAGCATATCTCGGAGTGGGCAGGGAGAATATTTCTATGTTTGAAAATAATTACAAAGATACATATGAAAAAGATCCCATAGGAACAAAAATGAAAAAAAGTGATAAACTCTAACTTAGGCTTTACAAACTGCGTAATAATAGAAAAGGGTACTGAAGAATGAATAGGAGTTTTCCAGATGCAAATTCACCTTTTGATAGCCATCCATTGATAAATGTGGTGTCTGAGGCAATTTATCATTTTGGACTTGTGTGTCTTTTTTCTATAATTAAAATCAATGGATAGTCTCATCATAGGGTCCCCTATCAAATGGCCATGTTGTTCAAGGCTACATTTTAATTACCCTAATCTGAGGCCCCTCTCAAGCCCAGAGGTACCTGGAAGTCCTTTTTAATAAGGAGTTAATGCTCAAGGCTCACTGCAAAGCCACAGCCACTCTCATTTGAAAATGAGGAGTGGAGATACATTCCATAAATCAAAAGCCCGAGGAAAAATAGTTAACCCAACATGTTCTGAACTTTCCCCTGCTTCCTTGAGGGGACTCATTATGAATGAATACTTTGCTAGGTCACTGAAATATTTAAAGGAGAGAAGCAAAAGGCATCTGAATCTAACCTTATGTGCATGTATATGTATGTTTTTCAAACAAGCACATTCCCTAAAAAGGCTAAGGCAAGGGATCATTCTTTAAATATAGTGGCTGACTAACCAGAAGCAGAGCTAGTGGGTGGATACTCCTGCCATTAGCAAATTGAGAGACTCCTCCAGTTCCAGTGGTAGCTGTTGTCCTGAAGTGGAGGTTGCAGCTCGGACCAGGATGTAGACAAATTTCTCCATGGATGCCCAATTTTTAGGTCCTGACCGTTTGTGCTAAGGGAGGCACAGGTGAGTTAGTGTCCACCTACTGGTGAGGTCCTTGTGCCAGGGACATGCTCACAGCTCCACTCAGCCTGGTCTATGTGTGCATTTGTCTTCGAGTGCTTTGCAACCAGACAGAGAGAGTGTAATGGTGTGCCATCATAGCTGGAGGCCTGGAAAGAGGATATAAGTATGATTACTGCTGACAGCTAATGGAGCATCACCGTTAGAGCCAGTGGTGGAGATGCTGCTTTTGGATCCCAGGTACTTTGGTTCCCGTCCCAGAAAATTTCTCATAGGGAACTGATTGATCTTTCAAATAAAATGACTAAATTGGCCAAGTTGTTTCTCCCTCTTTCATTTCAGTTTCTTTCCCTAAAACACAAAGACAGATGGCAGTTCAGAGGTGAAATGTTTGCTGAGCAACGTAAAGGAGGAGAGGGAATGCCCAAAGGTGTTTGCCAGCGTCTTTTCTTCTACAGATAGAGTAGCTAGGTACTGGCTGGGGGAAGAGAAGGAAAATAGGAGAGCTGTCACATGAGATGTGCTTGCAGGTGAACACATGATCTTTGGTGCTGGAGATTTACGCTTATACACTGTTTGGAGGTAGGTGCTGTTTGGTGTTAAAGGTTTTCACTCGAAGTGGTTCATGAGATACGCCCAACTATATTATGAAATCCATATTTTATAGTATCAGTCGAGATTACCAGGAATAGATCCAAGAATAAAATTAAAATGTAAAATAAGAAATGGTGTGGCCCCTTGGGCTGCAGCCCCTACCATCTTGTCCTGGGCCTCTTGAGCCTTCCTGGTTCCCTCTTGCTCCCCTGGTCTGGAAATCTTTATGCTGACCCACACAGAAGCTTCTATTTATCCATTTGTTTTAAAGTCTTCAGCTCTAGAAGTCTTTTCCTGAGTATTTTAATTTATTACAGTTATTATAATTATCTTTTTATGCCACTGACGCCCCAATAGTGGTTCCTCCCTGCCCCCCGCCCAAAATTCAGCCCATATTTATTGAGCTACTAAGTGCCAGCAGTATTCTGTGTACAGGGAATACATGGTAAAGGGAGGAAATAGTAAACAAAGGAACCAATAATTTCAATTATCAAGTACCACGATGCAGTACTCAATCATTTAGAGATGAAGCAGAGGCAGAATGGACAGAGGAAATTGAGGAGTCTAGCCCATTCTAGAAAAGAAACTGATAAGAAGGAGTGCTCAGTTTCATCATCTGCATTCTGCTTGTTAGTTTGGGTGAGTGATAGGTCACTCTGGATCTTAATAAGAATACTTCAATGGAAAGGTGGGGATAAAAGTCCTCTGGAGAGAGATGATGACAAAGAAGACAGCATCCTGTCTTCAGGATTTTTGTACTGTTTTTATACCTTCATTGTCTGACACATAGTAGGTGTTTCATGAATGTTGACTGAATATATGAATTCCATGGTCCTGTTCCCCAGTCCATATAGACACAAATCTAATTTTCTGACCTCATCATATCCCATGTTAACATCTTTCATAGCAATGACACGTTGCTATATTAATCTAGTGACACTAATCTCTCTCTTCTCAGGATCAGACACTCCTTGATGGAAGGGATTTTTTCATACTCATTGTGGTACCTTGAGGACCCAACACTGTTTTAGATACACAATCATCCATTTAATAAAATTTTGACAACTGAGTACCAGATGACAATATCTGCTTCATTTCTCCCCCTAAAATTTACTAAAATTTTCAGGCCAAACTGAAGAATAGCCTCAGCATAGGGCATATAAAAAGCATTTTAAATAGAGTTAAGCCTTGAACAATACAATAAGAAATCTATAAATGGAACACACAAAAAAGCAAAGTTGACATATCTTATTTTTAGGAATCAAATTTATAAACTGAGATTTATCCCCACAAGAATAGTAGTTAACAGTTAGTAATGTTATTGTTACTGGTTTTTTGGGTTTTTTTTCCCCGGGTACTGGGGATTAAACTTGGGGGCACTCAATTACTGAGCCACATCCCCAGCCCTATTTTGTATTTTATTTAGAGACAGGGTCTCACTAAGCTGCTTAGTACCTCACTTGGGCTGAGACTGGCTTTGAACTTGAGACCATCCTGCCTCAGCCTCCTGACCCACTGGGATTCCAGGCATGTGCCACGGCACGTGGCAATTGTTGTTACTGTTTTTTTTTTTATATTAGTCATTTAGAATTAATAAAATAATAAAGTAAAATAGTTTGTCACTTGATAGATACTTGCTAAATACTTACATATGCAAACTTGTTTAATTTTCAAAACAATCTTATTAGGTAAGTAATGTTATATTCCCATTCTAAAGATGAGAAAGTAAGCCTTGGAGAAAACTTCTGCTTGCCAGAGATCACACATATTTACACTGCTGTGTGACTTGAGAACTTGACCTTTGCCATTGAACACATCTGCCTTTAGGCAGAAACACTGAAATATGATTCAATGACATGGATGGGAGAATGCTTCACTTAAGCTCCTATGCAAACTTTTATAAACTTTGGTTTTATTATCTAAAATGACAGTTTCAGCAATTATAAAAGAGCTGTCAATTACTCTGAACTTACTGAATTCCATACGTGGCACTCGGCACTTTTCTTTCTGGGACAGATATCACTATCTCCATCTGCAGATGGGAAAAACGAGGCTTTGGAAAGTTCTGCAGGCTGCCCAATAACACAGAGATAATTAAGAGATAATTAAGGGGGGAATTTTATCTAGGTCTATTTTCAGATTGCAGTATGTTTACCTACGTCATATGTTATCTTGCTTTATATTCAAATACAGCAGCATCACAAGTATTAAAAACAAAGCAAGGCAAAATGCAACAGCACCTTCTTAACTCAGCCAAGATACTCTCATCAGACAGAATCAAAAGAAGTGGTTCTTCTTTACCCCCTAAAGAAGTCCAGAGGTGGTTTTTAAGCAATCAACTCTGCAAAGGTATTCAGAGTACCTGAGAAGCAATACAATCCAGAAAGTTGTTCTATGCACACAAGGTAATCTTCACCACTACTTCCTGTCTTTTTCCTCCTCGTCCCCTCCCTCCACCTCTGACAGCCAGCTTGGTTCATTTATTTATTTTGCATGCTCTGGACACCTCTGATGAGCCGCCCAGCACTGACTCAGCGGAGCTGGACCTTCACTTGGGGCCCAGTTTTCAGCAGCTGCTGCAGCTCTGCCTTTGCCTATAGCAACGTGCCAGCTGTCTCCAACTGCATTACACCACAGTAATGTGAACAACTGGAAGCAATAATGTGTCTCCCCATTTGCCTAACAATACCAACATGGACAATAACTCAGAAGACTGAAGATTTGTGCTGTAATTTAATAAACCCCATGCACATTTCTACAATTGAGTATCACATCTGTGCAATGGATCCTAGAAGTGTAATATTCTTTTATAAGGGACCATTAACCAATCTTAAGTTTATAGGTTTCCTTAAATCTTTTTCATCAGCTGTTAAACTACAGTAAAGAGAAAATTGCCTCTTATGAGACAAGGGATAGTAAAATACAAAGACTGTGATTAAACGTCAATCAATTAAGGATTATAATATAATAAAATGCTGACTGATGATTAAAATGAGCACTTTCTAGGAGAATTTCATAAGTAATATTATGAATTATTTTTAAAAGTCAGTAGAATAAACTCCAATTAGATCACTTTATATGAATCCTTGATCCATTTTTTAAAAAAGACACATTAAGAATTATTCCTCAGAAACAAGGATCCCGCAATTGGCATTGAACTTCTGCACAAAAAAAGTATTTTTTTCTAGCTTCCCATTTTACTATTCCCCAGTCTAGAGAATTTTGAATTTGTTTCTGAATGGAATAAATAATGACATTTTTCTTTCAGTTAGTTCTCCACTGATGTGTGCAGCTGGGCAATAGTTTGTGAAAATGGGTTGTGTAGTAAAACCACCAAACAAACAAACAACATTGCAATTGAAGTAACAAAACACCAACTAGAAACTAGGGCCTGGAAAGGAGCTTTGGGACTGCTAATAAAACGTGGCAGTCTAAATCTTCCTGAAACGATCCTTTATAGAAATTTTTCCTTTGAAAGGCAGAGCACACTTCTCTCTTGGAAGAATTCCGAGTAATCCAGAGTGATCCACTTCATTCATTTCTGCCTTCCATCAGTTGTGCATCTTCAGGCCTCAGCTTCTCTGCTTTGGGCTACAGTTATATTAGAAGATCTGAGCTAATTACACTAGTTTTGGCAGACCAGCCTGTCAAAGGTGGCTGAGAGTGGCTCTTCCCTCTTTTCTCTTGCTGCTATCTTTTTTCCAAATTTTCCAATTTTTTTCTCTTGCCAATATTATTGGCAAAGAGGCATTTTCCGCCTCCCCTGGACTGAGTAGCTCCTTGCTCAGATCTTCTTTCCTGCATTGCCTTTCCAAAGCAATTTTCCTGCTACACTGCTTGTACCTGGTCCCTCGGGCGCTCCAAGGGCATTCCGACTCCTGCCAGTTTGCAAGGAGCATTTTGAAGCTTGTTGCAACAGCTGGCTTATATGAGCCTTGAAGGAAAAGCACACATGCACGTGGCAGCACATTGGAAGTGCTAAAGCATCTGGCAAAGTAAGCAGAGACCAATACACGTACGTAACTCACAGCTTTGCTAGGAACTGTACCGGAGGAAACTTCCACCGAGGACAGTGACAGTCACACGATTAATGAATAAGTCCCAGCACAGCCTGGCTTCTGTCCTTCTCACTCTATAGAAACTACTCTGGTGAAGGCTACTCAGTGACCTTCTAATTATCCAATTCAATGCATGCTTTTCAGTCAATGCTTTTCTAGGCAGCTCTGCTGGACTAGGCAGGACAGTTAGATGACAGGCAGAAAATCACACATGCACAAAATTACAAAACTGGAATTTAAAACAGGCCTACTTAACTACAAATTCAGGATCTCCCATTAAACCAAACTGCCTCTCAATGCTTTAAGTGATTTACAGAAAAAGTGAATGGTTGGAATGGAGTTGTAGCTTAGTGGTAGAACTCTCTAGCATCTGTGAGATACTGGGTTCCAACCTCAGCACCATATTAAAAATAAATAAATAAATAAAATTTTAAATAAATAAAGGTATTATGTCCGTTTACAACTAAAATGGTGAGACAACTTGACTAAAAAATTTGTGTCAGTCAGCTTGCACTTTTGTGATCAAAACACCTGGCAAGAACAACTGCGAGAAGGGAAATTCATTTTGGCTCACAGTTTCATAGATTTAGTCCATGATAGGCTCAGTCCATTGCTCTGGGCCCTAGGGGAGGCAATACATCATGGCAGACTGCTTGGAGGAGGGAAGCTTCTCAGGATGTGGTGGCTGGGAAGAAGAGAGAGGAAGAGAGACAGGGGAAGGAGCCACATGGCAGACCAGTGCTTCCAAGGCACACTTCCATTGACCCATCTCCTTGAGACACACACCCGCCTGCCTACGGTTACCATCCAGTTAGCCCACTCAAACTAGGATGGATTGATTCGGTTACAGCTCTCACAATCCAATCATTTCACCCTGAATATTTCTGCATTAACACAGGCACTATTGAGGGATACCTCATATCCAAACACCACTATATACTCTTATTTTTTTTCTTTGTAGAACATACCTAAAATGATAATAATGGCATTTAAGGAAGGAATTTAGCCACAAGGACAAAGAAAATGGGAGAAGAGTCAGTGAAAAACAAGGAATTTCAAGAGATTTTTGAAAGATAGACACAAAAACTCAAACTGCATATACAGATTAGAGGAAAAAAATTTCAGACCCATGATTTAAGTCAGACTTTAAAAACATATGTTTATACTGCAAAAACAGAAAAGAAAGAAACCAATTTGTCCAGCAGAACAGGCCCAGGGAATACCAAGTCCTCTGGGAAGTAGAGGATAGACTTAGATTAAAAAAAAAAAAAAATCAAGATTGTTTGAAAGGCTGTAGGAACAGGAATTGCTACCTTGGATCTCTACCCATTCCCCCAGAAATGAAGTGACTACTATTCTTCCTCCTCCCAAGAAAAAGTTAGAAATTTAGTCACTGAACAAATCCAGCCAGAATAACTTCAGACCTGGGGCACAGAAAAGGAAAGAGTAAATAAAACAGGAAACTGAAGAGAGAAAGTGACATTCTCCTTAGTCAGTGGCAGCATACCTTGATCTTTACCCTTGTCTCCAGCCAATCTCCAGAACCCTATACTCAGGTGAATGTGGTTCTCTTCCCTTTCCTGATTTTTATTTCTGGACAGCCTAAAATGTCACAAAGTCAGAACTTTGAATACTAAAATGAGAAAGCCAAATTGCAACTTAGTCTTGGTACAATGAAGTTGATAAGACTCACATCTACATGGAGCTTCCAATTACCTTTATAGTTCTGCCCAATAATCATGAATGAATGAATGAATGTTGAGTAATACTATCAAAATGAAGAAAAAAAACCCAAATATAGACAAACAGAACAAGGAAATATGGACAATGCCTATCAAAGCAAAGAGGAAAAGAAATTAAATGTTCTCCAAGAAGTAAGAAAATATTCCACTCATGAAATAAAAGTCTCAGATAACAAGCAAGAGTTCTTGGAAATTTTATATAGCCAAAATGAGAAATGTACTAGAAGGGTTAGAATATAACCTATATATTTTCCTTATATAGCAAATATAGGGAAATATAATAATTAAAACTAGTAATGTATTACATATAAGAGACCAAAATAAGCAAAATTAAAAATATGGAAATGGGTAAAATGTTGAATTATTATTATTTTTCTCAATACTATTAAACATGAGCTTCTAAAGTAAAAAGGCCCACTAATTCTGTAATGATGTTTGAAATCATGAAATTTTTTCCCTCTAATCTATACAAGGGAAAAAACAAATTCCTAACCTAGATCTACCACTATGGAATTTTAGAACTCTGGAGATAAATCAGTGATATCAAAAGTATTTGGAGAAAGACAGGATATATATACACACATATACAAACACACACACACATACACACACACACACACAAGAATCAGCATTGCATTAAACTTCACAGCAGCAACACAGGAAGCTAATTGCATGACCCTTTCAAAATTCAGAGAGAAAATGATTTAAAATCAGTATTTTCTAAGAGATGAGTGTAAGGGGAGTTAGTTGGAAATGAAACTGACCAAATTATATTGTTCTATTATATGAATATATGTGAACATAACAATAAATTCCAGTATTATATATAATTATGATGCACCAATAAAATATTAAAAAAATAACTCAGCATTTTCTAATGAATCATGTGTGAGAGTAAACTAAAGATATTTTTAGATGTGACAGGATTTTCTTAGTAAGATCCTGGAAGATTAACTCGAGCAAAGTGAGGGAGTAAATCAAGATTGATCACACAAGAAGGACATCAGGATATTTCTAGAATAAAGAGAAGGTTCAACAGACAGCTTGAAATCAATGTCTGAAATAAATCAGAGGAGAGCAGAGGGCCATAGGACTGAGGTCTTCAAGGAAAAGAAAATGGAAACAATGCATTACCCATTTGACTATTTTGAGATTCCAGTGAGAGACATTGGATATATTGTAGTACCTATAAAAATAAAGAAGCATTCTATTGATTGAAAAAAAAAAAAAAACTTAAGCAAATCAAACTGATGCACTTTTCTTAGGGAAAGACAAAAGTTAAACTAGAAAAAGAAAACATTATCAAAGTGTACTCCATGGTTCAGAAACAAAGATTATTAACATTCATAATAAGGTAAATATTGTATTTTTTTAAAAAAATGTTACAAATCTACAATAAAGATAGAGAAGTGAGACAACTTATCTGCCATGACAGGAAATTAAGTAGGTCATGTCTGATAAATAATGAGATTTATATGAGCAAGATAAAGCTTCCTATTCTTCAAGACCTGTTTTCAGCTGCTTGTTATGTAGTTGTTCCCCATGTTAAAAATGTGTATTTTTGTTTGTTTGTTTCCCAAATCCACAAAGCTGCTGAATGTTCCAAGCCACTGCTCTTTACTCATCCTTCTGAACTCATGCTGCAAATCAGAAAATGTTCCAAGGAAAAGGTCACAGTAATCACAATTCTGCTAGGAACTGAATTATGCCCTCCCCTGAGTCCATAGGAGGAAGCCCTAACCCATAATGTCATAGTATTTGGAAATCAGTGTTTAAGAGATAATTAAGGAAATCATAAGAATGAGGCCCTATTCAGATATGATTAGTGGTCTTTTAAGAATACCCTCCTTTTCTTTTTCTCTCTGTCCTGTAAGGTGAGGACACTGCAAGACAGAAACCACCAACAAGCCAGAAAGATACTCCTTACTAGCAATTGAATTGACCAGCACTTTGATCTTAGATCCTTGTCTCCAGAACTATGAGAAACATATTTCTGTTAGAAGTCATCTAGTTGACAGTATTTTGTTACAGCAGCCTGAGTACAAAGACACTCCCTTCTTGCAATTTCCTTCTGACATCCTGATTCTGAAAATCCTGGCTGCCTTGTTTGTTCTCTGAATCCTTCAATTGTTTTTTGTTGTGTTTCGTTTTTATTGACATTTACATATGTGTTCTCAGTAGGAAGTTTTGTCTGATAACCACTCTGTTGAAGGAGTAAGCAAAAACTTTGATAAAGAGGCATTACAATGTTTAGGGGAAGAGCATTCCAGGAAAGGCAAAGAATTAAGTATAAAGTCCTCAGAGCAAAAACCTCCTCAGGAAATGGAATGGAAGCCAAAAGCATGAGCAACCTGATTGAAAGGGAGAATTGTATAAACTAAACTTGAAAAGTAGGTGAGAGTCAGGTCAGGAAGGGCCTGGTAAGTCAGGGTGAGGAAGATAAATATTATGAAGACTACTCTATATATCTGGCCTCTCAGACAATAACAATCCAATGGGCACAGAATTAGACTGGGAACATTATGGAAAATTTTTTTTATTGGTTGCTCAAAACATTACAATGATCTTGACATATCATATATCACACATTTGATTCAAATGGGGTATGAATTCTTATTTTTACCATCTGTACAAATTGCAGGATCACATTGGTTATACTTCCACGTTTATACATAGTGCCATACTAGTGTCTGTAAATTATTGGAAAAATCCAGATGGGTGATGATTTAGCCAAAATGGTAGCTGCTGTAGTTACATCTGGAATGTCTCCAAAACGTTCATGTGTTAAAGGTTGGTTCCCAGCTTGGTTCTATTAGAAGGTGGTGGAACCTTAAAGAGATGGAGCCTGGCAGAGGTCTTAGGTCACTGGGGAGTGTCACTGAAGGGTATAGTGGGACTCTGCCCCCTTACTATCTCTCTTTTACTTTCTAACGTATACAGGGAAGCAGTTTTTCTCCACTGTGCACTCTCCTCCATGATGGGCTGCTTGCCACAGGCCCAAAAGTAATGGGGTCAATCAATCGTGGACTAAAACCTCTGAAAGCATGGGTCAAGGTAAACCTTTCCTCTTTAAAAGTTGCTTATTTCAGATCTTTTGTTACAATAATGGAAAACTGACTAACACAGTAGCCAAGAAAGGGGTGAACACAGGGCATGTCTATATTTTACAAGTAGCTGAACTTGCTGATAGTTTGGAAATTTGCGATGTTTGGAGAACAAAGAAATAGAAGATGACCATTTTTTTTTTCCCCAGCATGATAGAGATTCTCTAGGGAAAGCTATTGTTTTGTAAGACTAATCAAACTTCTGTTAAGTTTGAGATGCCTATTAGTCAACTGTAATTACTAAGTTTATGTGTCAACTTGACCAGGTTATGGTGATTAGTTGTTTAATCAAATACTAGTCTAGATGTTGCTGTAAAGATTTTTTTTTTAAAGAGAGAGGAGAGAGAGAGAGAGAGAGAGAGAGAGAGAGAGAGAGAGAGAGAGAGAGAATTTTAATATTTATTTTTTAGTTTTCGGCAGACACAACATCTTTGTTTTTATGTGGTGCTGAGGATCCATACCAGGCCACACGCATGCCAGGCGAGCGCACTACCGCTTGAGCCACATCCCCAGCCCCTGTAAAGATATTTTTAAAGATGTAATTAGCACTTATAGTCAGTTGACTTTAATGTGGTTGAGCCTCATCCAAAGGCCTTAAGAGTAAAGAATGAGATTTCTCCAAAAGGAAGGAATTGAGCTTCCTAATTGCAACACAGGAACTATGCCTGAGTTTCCAGCTTTCAGAACCTAGACTACAACACCAACTCTTACCTTTATTTCCAGCCAGTCAGCTTGCCCTGTTGTCTTCAGTCCTGCCAGATCCCATACTCATGTGAGCTCATTCCTTTTGAAAAGATCTCTCTCTCTCTCTCTCTCTCTCTCTCTCTCTCTCTCTCTCTCTCTCTCTCACACACACACACACACACACACACATACACACACACACACCCCTCCTGTTGGCTTGGTTCTCTGGTGAACCCTTACTAATACAGCATCCAAGTAGAACTGTCAAGTAGGAAGTTGGACATATGAGTCTGCAGTTTAGACCAGATGCTGGGCACAAATTTGGGCTGAAATGACTACTATAAAACTATCCTAATGTTATGTAATTGTGTTAGCTTCCTAGGGCTATCACAACAAATTTCCACAAACTCACAATGTTTTCAAACAACAGAAATTTATTTCTCCTATAGTTCTAGAGGTCAGAAGTCTGAAATCAAGATGGCAGTAATGTTTGTTCCTCCAGGCAGCTCTGAGGAATATTCTGTATCGTGCTTTTTCTTAATTTCTGGTGGGTGATGGCAATCTTTGATGGGCTTTGACTTGTAGATGTATCACTCTGATTTTTGCCTCTTTCTTTACATGACCTTCTCCTGTGTACCTCAGTGTGTCCTCTCCTTATAAAGACACCTGCCATTTGATTTAGAGGCCATTCTAATCCAGGATGATTTTATATTAATATTGTTACATTAAATATATTTGCAAAGACTCCTACTCCAAACAAGGTCATGTTCTTAGGTTCCAGGTGGACATATATTTTGGGGGACATAATTTGATCTACTTCAGTAATACCCCAAAATATATCATTTCTACTAATATCTGATATAAGCCACACTATAAGATCCTGTTTGCTTAAACTGTCATCCTCATACAGAACTGCATTAATCACAGAATTACATTTTTGACATGAGTCATTATCAGTAAAGTTGTCCTTTATAAATCATGTAAGTTATTTGGAACTGTTAACCAAATTTGTACTTTATGCACATAGCAAAATTACATAAGGGTTGTATGTTCCAGAGGGTAAGAACTATATCAGTTTCCCTGGCTTTGCTATAGATATAGTGGAAGATTTTTTCAATAATCATGTCCCAATCCATAAAATAGACCCAAGCATCTGATGGATTAGTGTGTGTATATTTTGCCTCAGTTTAAGTCTGCATCTTTCAGAATGTGAGGGAAGTTAGGTGATCAATATTTTGACCTACTGGCTCTGCTAAACTTTTATGGCTGCCAACCCCTAGAGATATGCCATTTGCTTTGCACTAAAAGATCTGCAAAGTGTCTGGAACAAAGTGACTAAAATTGCCCTTATTCACATAAGGCTTCAGAGAACAGATGAAAGACCAATACCCCTCCTCTGCTGCCTTTTCATCTGACTCTTGTGGTCATTTCTGCTGATGTCAGCTCCACTGTCTGCAGCTATCACCGCTGTTTTCCTACAGAGATGGATGGCTGTGCAGGCCCCTGGCGTAGCTATCCATCACCCATGCCTATGGATGATCAAGACCATGTCTGTGGTCCTGAATTTGGCAGCAATTAAGTGTGGGTTGCATCCAGCAATACAGCCCTTTTGTACCACCCACAGAGAATCAGGTAATCTGAAAGGTTTTCTACTACTTATTTCAGAATGCTGCCCCCACTCACCTGTGGAGACTGCAAAATGGAAGTAAAGATGAAATGAGAAACAAACAAACAAAAAAAGAGTGATGGAAAAGAGAATGAAAATATCCAGGAATTGAGGCAGTAAAATCTAGTGGGTCTTTGAGCTTGTTGATTTTATGGTAAACAGTTTTCTATGAGTGCCAAGGCTTACTATGAAAACAATAAGGTCTTTATGGGTCAAAGGAATGAGATATATGTAATTGGACATGCACCTGGGAGTCAGAGAGGTGGATTGCTGCTCACAGATATGAAACAATATATCGTCTTGATGATCCTTCAATGTAGAAAACCAAGAAATGAGTAACAGCTTCAGAAATATTCCAGCACAATCTAGTTTGTTCTCTAGAGAATGAATTATATGCCAGCATTCATTCAGCTCTTGTTAGCCAGGTACTAGTGCTGACTCACTAATAAATTGTAAAGAAAAACAGTGAATGAAATGTGCATCTCTGAGTTAAGGACTATTTGAGAACAAGGGCCTAGATTTCTAGCTCTAAGTAACTTAAGAACCCACCTAAAAAGAGAAAAAAGAATAGTTGTGAAAAATAGATTAAATTTACTATGTATCTGGCTAGGAAAATTCTTTAGAGACCAAGAATTCATGGTGCTCTCTGGGGCTTTCCCTGTCTTCTTCAAAGGCAAACGTTCAACAAATACTAAGACAAAGCTCAAAAGGATCCACTCAAAACTCAAAGATTCCCCAGATCCTACTGTCTCAGTTCTTGAATTTATTTATTCCTATCTCTGTTTCATCTCATCTTCACTTCCACATTACAATTTCCACAGGTGAAAAGGTAGCAGCATTCTGAAGTAAGTAGTAGAAAACCTTTCAAATTAACCTGATTCTCCGTTGGTAGCATAAAAGGGCTGTTTTGCTGGATGCAACCCGCAGTTAATTGCTGCCAAATTCAGGACTACAGACATGGCCTTGATCATCCATAGGCATGGGTGATGGATAGCTATGCCAGTGGTCTGCACAGCCATCCATCTCTGTAGGAAAACGGCGGTGATAGCTGCAAGATAGTAGTGCATTTACTGTTTGGGTACAGGCAAGAGACACTGCATTGAAGGAATTTAAAGTCAGTCTGGAAATGCTAAACTCACATATCCTCATTTTATTTTTCTTTTGGAATTTATTGATTTACACCTTTTCCTCATTCTCTGTGCTGGAAATTTTGTGTCTTTTATGTTCTGTGATCTATGCTAAACCTGGGATCATAGAGAATAACCTGATTTCCTCCTACATACTTTGAAGTAGTAGGAGCCATTTAGGAGAGATGTCTGGAGACAGTATCATGGCTGAGTTAGAGCATGTCTTCCCCTGTGGTTTTCTGTAAAGAAATGGAAGTGTCAACAGAAAGCAAGTTGGGAGGTAGTGGCTCATACTCTCCCTGTTTAGGTGTCTCCTGCTGGATCTCAAGTAACTACTTTAAATCTGATTTGATATCTTTATATATACTATATATTCAGTGTATTTTTACATTGCAGTAGTGAAAGTCATGTCTGCTTTAGAGTCCTCTTATTTACTCAGACTCATTAGAGGAGAAGAGAGTTGAAATGCTATGAAGAAAACCAATGGCATTACATTATGAGTAGAGCTAGCACCATTTCTCATTCAATATAATGCTGTTCTGATTGGAAATCTATAGTCTGCTGTTAACCCTAATATCTCCTTTCCAAACAGTAGACTAACCAAATGCTTTTATTTTTTTTCTTTAGAATTTCTGTTCTCTGGAAGCTTATAGTTTAAAATATGCTGAGTTTTGCTCCTTATTTCCATCACAGTGTATTAGGCCTACAAGAATGTTCCTAGATTCACAGGTTCACAGTAGGCAGATGTCTTTCTGAGCACAAGCTGCTACTGTCGCTGTTCACACGCTTTACCTGAGATGGAGGAGAAGGTTTTGGGAATCTCCTCTCTACCATTTTACTATTCCAACGTTAACACCACACAGATCAGCTCTGCACTTCCTGAAATTAAGTAAAATAAGTTATTCACACCATCTCTGTTGTACCTATAGGACTTGAGAATTTAAATCACCCAGCCGAGAGGTGAGTGGGGGTTGGAATCCACACCATATGTTGGTCACCAACTTGTGTAGCCTGGATTGCTCTCAGAGGAAGGGGTGTCCAGTTCTAGTTTATACAGATTCAACCGATCAGGTGCGAGAGGCTCTGTCTAACAGTATCCACATAAGTCAGATTTAGGGGACCAATTTGGTCTTGAGCCTTCCTGAAATGCTCTCATGCTTTTCTAAGCACATAGCTCTTCCTCACTGTCTGTAAAGACAAACCACAAGTAAATTCATGACATGTCTTTAATTTGGACAAGTATATATGAAGCTTTTAATGTCACCTTTACAAATGAAACTATTTTTGATGACTTAAATTTGTTATGCCATGACATGACTTATCCATATTCTGTAGCATTCTAAGTTTGGGACAATAAATATAGTAGGGCTAGCACAAGATTAGGTGCTACTAGGAGTGAAAAAAGAGTCATAGCCATATTTTATATTTACATTGTACAGAAGTATATGACTGTGCATGCTTAGATTTTTGTTCTTGCTTTTGCTTAATTCGGACTCCAATTTGGATAATCAGAATATCTTTCCATTCTTTCATTTTCTTCATAACAAATTGTTTTAGTCTATCAAGCCCAACTTGAGCACCATTTCCTTTGGGTGGTCTTACCCACCAGCAGAAGGTATCCTTTGTGATTTTAAATATAACTAAATATATTTATTACAGCCTTTATCCCTAGTACTTTTTAATTTGCCTGCTCCTTTGGGCCAGCCAGACTATAAATGAGTTCTTTGAAGAGAGGACTGCACATTTTAGTAGCTACAAAGTTTCACATACCTCAATTATTCAGGAAATGCTAAATTAGTCTATAGTGAGTGACATGTTCTGGCAATGTGATCATTACTTTTTGAAAATGCCCTCCTCCCACAAAAATGGTGCACATGTGCTATACATGAAAATTTTTCACAGAATTTTAGGCTGTCCTAAAATGCTTTCATGTTCTTGCTTCTGAGTCCACAGCACTAAGATTTAGGAGATACTAGCTAACGGAAACAGACAATATCTTTGATAGAGTAAACTGTTAAAAATTTTCCTGACTTTTCCTTCACTTGACTGTTGACTGTGATGCATGTTGAGAATCCATGATAACTACCATGCAAGTACTCAGCCCAGAGATGCTGGCAAATGAGCCAATGGTTATATACTCAGCACTGTCAGTGCTATTGTAGCAGTACACATAGGGGCTTACCCTTAGGGGAGTGGCTTTCAGATTCATGATTTTGTGGACCAAAACTTTTCAAAAAATAATACTGGGTAACTGATATGGGTGATCAAATTTTTATCATCTCCAATTAGTACATTTTTTAAAATTAATGAATTTATTTTAATGACAGCAGAATACATTTTGATTCATTGTACACAATTGCAGCACAACTTTACATTTCTATGGTTGTACACAATGTAGCATCACACACCATATGTGCAGTCATACATGTACCTAGGGTAATGATGTCCATCTCATTCTACCATTTTTCCTGCATCCATAGCCCCTCCCTACCCTTTGCCCAGTCAAAGTTCCTCCATTTTTCCCATGCCTCCCCCCTCCCTAGATGTCCTTCAATAGATGAATGGATAAAGAAACTGGTATATATATGCAATGGAATATTACTCAGCATTAAAAAAGAATAAAATTCTGGCATTTGCAGGTGAACAGATGAAGTTGGAGAATATCATGCTAAACAAAGTAAGCCAATTGCAAAAAAACAAAGGCTGAATGTTCTCTCTGATGAGTGGATACTGATGAATTAGTACATTTTTAAAAAGTTCTACTACAGTATTTCCCTCATTTCGTAAAAAGTGATGACCTAAAAAGTAGAGATGTATGCTTTTGGAAAAAAGACATACCCTTATCATTGACTACATATAGTTTTGTGAGAATAAATATTTGTTTTATCATTTTGTCATGGACCTCTGACAACTTCTCACTGGTACCAGGCACTTATTATTTGAATTTCTCTGTCTTAGGGATTCACTGGAGAATGATCCAAATAGAATCTTAAGTAATAAATGAGGGGGGGATTGGGGCAGAATCAGAGTAAAAGGTCTAAAATTCAGGTACTTGAAATCATAGTTAAAAGTCTCAGAGATTATACAGATATAAAACTTGTGCATGGAAGGTAGTAATGGGGTAAGTTTGAGTTTGCAGAAATTCCTCATAGGTATTGGGCAGAACTGAAAATTCTTAGAAACTGGACTTGAACAGAGAAGAGGCATCAAATGCTGATGGAATCCAGAGGCAGTGACTGGGGCAGGCTTGCACAGACTTGAGCTGTGAGAAGTTTGGGAGCTCTGTGTGAAGACTGATTTACTCTGAGGCCATGTGTAAACAAATTGACCAGCAAGATGCTTCTAGTAGGAGGACCTGGCAGGTTAGCAGAACACAAAGTAGGGCTGACAATGAGGAGAGCCTGTGATTCCTATGCTGGAGTCCCAACTGGGGAAGGCTGGCTGGAGAGCAGCATTTGCCCCAGAGACTGATGGGAGGATGGGACCGCGCAATCATAGCAGGCCTCCACAAAGGTATAAAATTGGTAGGATCTTTTGCTAGGGGGAAAGTAGGTGGTCATGGAAATACAGCGTAAGGGTTAATGCCAGATAGAAGGCAGAAACACTGGAACTTGAAGTAAAAACAGAAATCTGAAAGCCACGGACATAATATTACCTTTCTTTAAAAACAGTTTAAAGATATTCTCTTGTATTGTCTGCATGCGATGATTTTTCTTTAATCAGTGCATTAGGTTATTTGAACCTTAGTAAATACATAATTCACTTTTTAAAATTTCTTACAATTGAATTAATGCTATTGGGTGACATTTGTTGACAACATTTAAAAAAAAAAAGTTTTAGCTTTGAAAGGATTTTTAAGTAAATTAGTTACCTAGATATTCTGGTCAATTTAAAGTAATTCATAGTGTTATACATTGCACAATTACTTCTTTCAGATAAACTGGTAGTATATCTGCACAGCAGAGACCCCTCATCCAAACCAGTGCTATAGCCATTGAATACTCTATCAAGAAAAAAAAAAACCTTTCATGAAGGACTGCTAATACATATTTGAGTATAGTTATAGAAAAAGACCTTCATTATGAAATTCTTCCCATACTTCAAATATCCTTTTCCAACTTCTAAGCATTTTGCACTTGAGGAATAGCTATTTTCTATTAAGAGAATATTGCTTGCTATTGACAGCTCACTTTCAGATGCCTTCTACTTCGGCATGTGAATATTTAAAAGTCATGTTTGCCTGGAACCACCATTTCCTACCTGCCTTTTCCTGCACTCAAAATTCTCCTTTTAAATCTGTAGCAAATAATTTTTAGACGCATTTCTTATTATAGCATTACCACAGCTAGCATAAACATCCTCTTTTTTCTTTCTCCCTCCATGTGTACACATAATGGAGTTTCTTATTAAATATACATGCAATCCCTCGTTGCATATAAATGTACCTCATCAAAGAATAAGGAAGACCCTGCAACTCTGCTATCGATTGGTCATAAAGACAGTGTAATATCTGAATGGTGTTCTTGGGCTTTCCTTAAGTAAAAAAAAAAAAAATGGAAAGTCATGTTACCTTATCAACCATCACGAGGAGCTTCAATGTGACTCTCTTCTTACATGTTTAGTAGGTTTCTTTATTACATATTTCTGCAGCCACAGAAAGTAGAAGCTGCATTTCAACTTCCTGAAGACAATCTGCAAAGTCATGGGTTTGGTCTTTGTGGGGCAATACCCTCATCTTTGGGAAAAATGCCAGTCTGATGAATACCATGCTACTATTTTAGAAGTGAGGGGGAGAATTAAAATTAACCAGTAATGAAATGCTTTCTGGTTCAGTTGCATATCAGAGAAAACACCAAGCAGTCCCACGGAAGATATTCTTGGAGTAAGCAAAGCAAAAGGATATTTCTCATATCCAAATAATTTCACTTGAACACTAGGTGCAAATGACTTGAAATTCACAAGAACCTTATGCCAGGGAGAAGGAAAAAATATCTGACTCCTGTTCAGTAATAATAAGAACTTGGAAGGGCAATCTATTGTTTTATTGAAGGTGCAGACTTCTCAGAAAGCTCTTCCCCCTCTGGTTTGAGAGTGCTAAATTACATTATTGGAAAACACACTTGGGTGGGTGACTTAGGCCAAGTCTGCACACACTGGGTGAAACCGTATCTATTGACTTACAAGCTGGATGCATGTGTCAAAATGCAATCCGGTATTTTTGCAATAATAGCTAGCAGTCATGGCTGTAAATTATTTATGGAGAGTATTCAGTGCAAACAGGTTAGTGCACACATCCTCTTCAGCTTGACTGCCCTGGTTTTAGATCACGCAGACATTCAACTCCTCCGAGATCTGCTCTTATCACTGCAAACCCTAAAAGGGGGCCCCAACTGCAGTCAGTTCAGTGACTCAAAGCAGCCTGGCCACCACTTGCTAAAGCTCTAGCTCAAGGTTCAGTGAGTAAACATGGTCCCTCTGCCCCCCTCTCTCACACCTGTCTGGCCCCAGCGATGTAAGGTAATATCAGACATGAAGGCGGATCGATCTCCAGAGCAGAGGCATGGTCGTGCTCCCCTATCTTTGTGCAGAACATGGAAGAATGTGCACAGCAAAGGCCACTGGTGATCTTAACGCAAGCTGACATTTCACTAATGCCATGTTTCTGAGGCTGGGAATAAGCTGGCTCTCCAGCAAAGCTCTCGGTTTACATTTAAAGAAATGCGGTGCCTATTGCCATGCTGAACATGGATTTCCCCTTCTGCCCTGAACTATTTTAGTCATGGCTATTTCCATTTCTTCTCAGTGATCAATGTAGACAGGTGGACCTCTCTGCAGTGTCACATAGATGGCCAGAAAGGTTATAGCATCTTTTTACATTTTAAGAATTAAAGCCACAAGAGAAAGCAAACTCTCTGTTAATATTTCAAGAAAACAACTCTTCCTCCCCATTGAACATGCAATTAATGAGATATGGACCTTAGATGTCCCAGGTCAGATAACTATACATTTCACTGTATCTTTTTTGTCCTTTAAGATGAAAAGATATTACAGAGTTTCTACTGCTTAATAAGGAAGAACACTTTTTTTTTCTTTTGCAATGCTGTGGATAAAATCCAGGGCCTTGGGTACGCTAGCAAGTGATCTATCACTAACTACACCCCTAGCCCAGAAGAACTATTTTTATCACGAGATCATAGATTTTATGTGTGGTCTTAGAACTGGAAGTGAGCTAAGCTGTGTGTTCACCAATTTACAACAATGAAAGAGATGCTAGCACAGCTCCAGAGCAAAACCTGGAAACATAATGGACATTGCAAAATAGGCAGAGCAGAAAATAGAATCTGTGGGTTCTAGACCCAGCTTTCTTTAGGATTAGATGTCAACAATTGTTCTGCAAATGAGTTTGTAGAGTATTAGTAAACACAAGATAATATCCCAGATAACAGAACATTGTGCCAGGAGTGAGGAGCCCTGGATCCGTGTGATTCTGTACCATTTGTTTGACTTTTCTGAGTACCAGTTTCTTCATGTATAACATAAGAGAAATAAAATCTTTCTTTGGTATCATGTTGTTTTAAGGAAAAAATGATATGATATAAAATAAAGGAGGTTACTGTCATAGATTACAGTAAAAATTACTCCTAAAAATTACGCCAATATCGTAATGCTTGGAACTTGTAAATGCAACCTTGATTTGAAAAACAGAAGTGGGAGGGTGATATTTGCAGCTGTAATTAAGTTAAGGATTTTGAGATGAGGAGATCAGCTTGGATTATCCAGGTGGTCCTTAAATACAATGACAAATGTCCTTCTAAAAGACACACAGAAGAAACACGTGGACCCCGTGGAGAAAGTCATGTGAAGACAGAATCAGAGACAGGAGCTATGAAGCCACAAACCAATACCAACAGTCTCCAGAACCTAGGAGGCAAAAAAGGATTCTACCCTTGACCCTTTGGAGGGAAGCTGGGCCAGCTAACACTTGATTTTTTGAACTTGGAGCTCCAGAATTGTAAGAAAATGAATTACTGTTAAGCCACCAAAATTTAAGTTATTATCTTTAGAACAGAATTCAAACTCAGTTATTATGAAAAAAACCTCCTGATCTTTGTCCCGGCTGTCATTCCACTTTTTCCCCACAGTGCCTTGCCTGTCCCCATTGAGTCTGTGTGTCTTCAATCATGGCTGCACATCCCATCTCTCCACACGCTGCTCCTCTGAATAGATTCCCCTTCCATTTCTGTAAGCCTGACAGTTACCTCTTCAGCACTCAGCTCAAGCACATATGGGCTTCAAAATCTTAAACCTCCGGGCAGTTTGATCCTCCCAAATCAGTTCTCAGACTTCCTTTTATTTATTTATTACACCATTTTACTATACCACATGTCATTTGCTCACCCAAGTATTTCTTCCACATAACTCTTGAACTCTCTGAGAGAAGGGAAAGTTGTATTTGACTCAAATCCTAATGCTTAACATAGCATCTGACTTCTCAATACTCAATATTCATTTGTTAAATCAAGTAGTTTGTTAACAATGTCTTTCAATATATAATAATATTTAATATATAATAATTGTCTAATCTTTTAAAAGTCAAAGGAAAGATAAGTTATTACCATTCTTATTACAGAGGAGAAAATTGAGAAATAAAGGGGGGATTTAAATTGTTAAAAGTTAAAATGTTAAAAGTTAAATGAAACTCATTTACAATACTGTGCTTTATAGACAAATACATATATATGTATAAGTTACTGTCAGTACAAAAGAAAGCATTATCCAAGTACATACAGTCATTAAACAAGTATATATATATATATATATATATATATATATATATATACACATACTTGTTTAATATGTGTGTGTATTTAGCCTATGTGTGTATTTACGTAGGCCTCTCTATAACATGCATTGTTTTGTTGATTTCTACCTGGTGTTAAAGCTATGTATGTATAATTCATATCTCTGGTATAGTCATTGAGAGAATGGGATATAGGTTTTAATTTTTTGCTGTACTATCTTTTCCAATTAGTCTCTCAAGTATTTGTTCAATAAATTAATGATCACATTTTATTAAAATTTCTTCCATGTTTCTGTGAAATTAAGAGGTTCTTCACTGCCATAATACTAAAAGTTATAAATCTGAAGTTTCCAGTGAATTTTCTGTGGTACCTCAAAGATGATAGGATTCTTAAGTAGTATTTCACTCTAAATGCTTCTCTGGTGCCCTGGTTATTCAGCTAGGATTATCCTTCTCATTGATTTTTCTTTTTCCCCAGAAAGTTAATGACAGATAGAATTTCACTTAGGAGCAAGTTTAGACAAAGCCAGCAAAGATGCTGCCATGGACATTCTCGAGGAGAAGATGCACTTTGACCCTTTATTTCTGATCCCACCATGTGTAAGGACTATGCCAATTGGGAGTTGAGTCTTCCAGTTACTGTCAGTACAAAAGAAAGCATTATCCAAATTCTAAGTATGGTCATTAATAGAAGGATGGAGATGGGTCCTAGGTCCAAGAAGTAGAAAGCAGATGGAACTTATAGGAAAGGTTAAGCAAGGTCAAAAGAAAGCAGGCTGTGGCTGTGAATTGGAAAGAGGTGCAATATAAGAAAGGGTACAGCAAGAGCCAGGAAAGAGAGAAAGGGGATCCCAGAAAATGAGAAGGAACATTGAGCCTACTCTACCTCTGTCACTAGCTTAGGAAGTGACAGGAAATATTTATCAAATCAAATGTGTGATAATTTATTAACCTTCTGTACATATCCCTGAAATTAATGATATGCTTGGGACAAAGCAGCCCTGAAGAGTAGTCAGTAGACCACATTTTAAGTGCTTTAAAAACAAATGGCTGGTAAATAATAGCAGTTTGATTACATGGGTGTTTTGACTGTGAGAAGGTTTATCAGTTAGTTGCAGTTAGTGTTCTAAGTCAAGTGTCACTTATGCAAGCTGCTGACAGTGCACATACGTGGAAGCATGTGGAAGAAAATCCAACTGGGGCTTACTAATTAAGATTTTCTATTTTGAACCAAACAACCAGGTTTATTCTTTATGCAAGTTGTGTTTACCTCCATAAATAAATCCTTCCTTTAGAAAGTGTTGTATCTTAGAGACAGTTATTGATCTTTGTTGAAAATTTATAGAGCATTTCCCCATAGTTACATAGCTATAGTGCGTTCATAAGTTTACAAATCATTTCCCCTTTCAAACTCCATCTAAACCAGCAAATATTATAATATAGGACTATAGTTCTAACTTAAAGCAATGTAATCACTTGTAAATGTTGTCTTCCCATAAACATTTATTGAATGCATTCTATGAACCCTCATTGGGCTAGTTGTTGGAGAGACTACAAAATATTAACAAGGGAAGTTTATGTTCTTAAAGTGTTCAGAGTTCATTTGGCAATATAGGCACTTTAATATCTATAACATATTTCTGCTCAATGGTATATCTATCTTTTTAGAGGACATTTATTTTTTCCCTGGTTTTATTAAGGTATAATTGACAAATGAAAATTGTGTGTGTGTGTGTGTGTGTGTAATATATATCATGTATACAATATATAGTCATTTGCTTATATATTGTGTATATATACATGCATTTATAAAAATGTGATTTTATATATATGTAAATACATATACTGTGAAATGATTAAATCAAGCAAATTAATGAACCTATTACCTCATCTGCCTCATATTTGAAGAGAATACTTAAGATCTACTCTGTTAGCAATTTTTCGGGATACAATAAAATATCTTTTATAGTGATCAGAAACTGTAACTTTGTACCTCTTGACTAACATCTCCCCATTTAATTTATGCTCGTATTAAAAAAGTTAAAGTAGATTAAGGATCATATGCAGGGATTTTAGTCAGACAAACAATTTTCACCCTTTTGAAAAATAGAAGAAAAGACCACACTAATAAAGGAAAGGTACAAAAAGGGAAAATGCTTGGCTAAAAATGTACAGTGTATTAGAAGTTTGAAACTATGTACAGCAAATTTAGCAAAGTAGGAAAGGAGGGCTCTGAGGATGGAGGGAGGATTATAGAAAACAAAATGGGATGAGTAGACCATGAAACTGTGAAAGGATGTTACACGAACCTACATGGACTGAGTTTTTGCTCTTACCTGAATGGCTGGGGCACATCTCCTATTGGTCAGCAAGTACTTTATGACTTGGCAAAAACAAATGATAGTGCATTACAAAGAAAGCAAATTCTGTAGCCCAATGGCCTGACTTTGCATCTTACCAGCAGTGGGTCCCTAGCTAAATTACTTAAATCTCACTGTGCCTCAATTCATGTATAAAATGAGGATCATAAAAATACCTATCTCACAGGGTCATTCTGAAGAGTATATGAGTTAATCAATGTAATGTACTTAGAAAAGTGCTTGGAGTGAGGGATACATCCACCACTGCCTCAGAGCATCCTTGGGCCTTCTTGAGGGAGATGTCAAGAATGCAAGGACTTGATGACCCTTATTCAAGACATTTTCAAGACTATGCTTATGGCAACTTTGAGAGAAGAGATAGTGTCTCTCTCTGGGGAATTGGTTACTCCCTGCAATAGGAGATTTTTCAAATCCTACACTCTTCTGTAATAAAGCCATCAGTAGGTACAGGCATCCAAATGGGCTTATTATTTCACCCCATGGGATTTGAGAGACAAGTTGAATTGATGCAAACATGGTGCTTGTGTTGCTATCCTACTATAAGTAATGAAATTCTTTGTCTCTGACCTAGAAGTTTCATGTCTTCTGCCAATATACATGAAAACATAACAGGCCAAATTATTAGTTGTTGCACAGGAAAAAAATATCAAATCCTGTACCCAAGAATTGGTACATAATAAGCATTAAGTATTAGTTTTAGGGAAAGGACTCAATGGGAGATGGAGAGGTCTGGGAAGACAAGATGGACATTTGATAAGGGGACTAAATATGAGACAAATACATTAAGAGTTATACTATTGGCATAAATTCCTGGTTATTGCCTTCTATTTTCTCTCACTTTCCTGCCTCCTTCTCTATCATTAATAACAATATTTTTTGCACCAGAACATCCTTCTAATCTGGACCACTGGCAATAGGATCTGCATTCAACAAAAACATACTTTCTCAACTCACCTGCCTCTGAAAGGAAAGTACAATTTTGACAATGGGAATAATTAAAAACGTTTGCCACTCTCTGAATTTTTAATTAAATAAAAATAGTATATGTTTGTCGTGTACAACATAATGTTTTGAAATATCTATACATTGTGGAATGGCATAATTGAGCTGATTAACATATAAATAATCTCACATAACACTTTTTTGTAGTGAAAACACTTGAAATCTCTCATAGCTAATTTCAGAATACAATATGTTGTTGTTTTTTTTTTTTTAATTTTAGAAGTCCAAATGACCAGCATTTTATTTTATGTTATTCACTTTAAAAAATTTTTTATTTGTTCTTTTTAGTTAAACATAACAGTAGAATGTATTTTAACATATCATATATACATGGAGTATAACTTCTCATTTTTGTGGTTGTATGTGATATGGAATTTACACTGGTTGTGGATTCATATATAAACATAGGAAAGTTATGTCCAACTCATTCTACTGACTTTCCTATACTCATCCATCCTCCCTTGCATTCCTATACATCAGTGATGAGTCAATTGAAAGAGAAATTAGAAAAATATCCCATTCACAATAGCCTTAAAAAAATGGCATGGTATTAGCACCAAAAAAGACATGAATCCCAATGGTACAGAATAGAAGACATAGAGACAAACCCATATAAATATAGTTATGTTATACTAGACAAAGTAACCATAAACATACATTGGAGAAAAGACAGCTTCTTCAACAAATGGTGATGGAAAAACTGGAAATCCATATGTAACAAAATAAAATTAGACCCCTTCTCTTACCCTGCACAAAACTCAACTCAAAGTGAATCAAGGACCTAGGCATTAGACCATAGACTTTGTGCCTATTAGAAGAAAAAAGTAGGCCCAAATCTCCATCATGTCAGTTTAGGAATAATACATTGTTTATAATTATAGTAACATGTAGTAGAATAGATCTCTTGACTTTATTCTTTCTATCTAACTAAAATGTTGTATTCATCGGCCAACATAACATCTCCCACACCTATCCCAGTCCCTGGTAAGTACTATTTTTCTCTTCAATTTTGTTAAGTTTAACTTTTTTAGATTTTACATGAGTGAGCTCATGTAGTATTTGTCTTTTTGTGCCTGGCTTATTTCATTTAACAGAATGCCCTCCAGGTTCATCCATTTTGTTATATGTGTGTACAACATATTTTCTTGATCTGTTTTTCCTGTGATTACACACTTAGATTGATACCATGTCTAGATTACTATGAATAATTGTGCAATGAACATAGGAGTGCATATGTGTCTTCAGCATGCTGATTTCATTTCCCATGGCTACATACCCAGTAGACAGACTGCTGGATCATATGGTACTTCTAATTTTGATTTTTTGAGGAACACTCATATTGTTTTCCATAATGATTGTATCAATTAACATTCTCACTAACAGCTGGCAAGGATTCCCTCTTGGTACTGGGGATTAAACCCGGGGCATTTAAGCACTGAGCTATACCTCTAGATCTTTTTTTATTTTTTGTATTTTATTTAGAGACAGTTCTTGCTGAGTTGCTCAGGGCCTTTCTAAGTTGCTGAGGCTGGCTTTGAATTCACTATACTCCTGCCTCAGCCTTCCAAATTGCTGGGATTATAGGAGTGAGCCACCTGGCAATCTTTTGCCTTCTTGATAATAGCCTTTTAAACACATGTGAAGTGATATCTCATAATGGTTTTAATTTGAATTTCTCTGATAATTAGTAATTTTGATCATTTTATCATATACCCACTGGTCATTTGTATTTCTTCTTTTGAGAATTATGTTTTTTTTCTTGCTATTGAGTTCCTTATATATTTTTATATTCCCCCCCATCAGATATATGGTTTGAAAATATTTTCTCCCATTTTATAGGTTGTACCTTTTCTCCCCTGATTGTTTCTTTGGTTGTGCTGAAGCTTTTTTTTTTAAGCATTATAGTTATACATAGTAGCTGGATTCATCCCAACGAAATCATACTTGCATGGAATCTGATACACTCTATTCAGTTCCCATTCCATCCATCCCCCTCCATGCCATTGACCTCTTCTTGCTCAACCATTTATCCAACCTTGATTAGTGCTCTCCACACACACATAAAGGTGAAATTCCCTATGGTATATTTATATGCACATAATGTGATTTTTGTTGAATTGATTCTGCATTTCCTCTCAGTTTTTGCCCCTCCTCTCTTCCTCTTGATTTTTCTCTACTCCACTGATCTTCCCTATATCCTTATGATATCTAAAACCCCCCTTGTTTTCCTTATTTTGTTCTAGCTTCCACATATTAGAGAAAACATTTAACACTTGGTTTTCTGAGTCTGGCTTATTTCACTTATGATATTCTCAATTTCTACCCATTTACCAGCAAATGCCATTATTTCATTCTTCTTTGTATCTAAGTAAAAGTTCATTGTGTTATATATGCCACATTTTCTTAATCCATCTATCTATTTATGGGTATCTAGGCTGATTAAATAATTTGACAATTATGAATTGTGTGGCCATAAACACTGAAGTGGCTATATCACTATAGTATGCCGATTTTAGTTCTTTTGGATAAATACCAAGGAGGGAAATAGCAGGGTCATTTGGTAGTAACATTCCTAGTTTTTTGAGGAATCTCCATACTGTTTCTCAGAGTGGTTTTACTAATTTTCAGTCCCACCAACAATGTAAGAGTGTATCTTTTCCCCTACATCCTTGCCAGCATTTATTATCATGTGTATTCTTCAATTGCCATTCTGATTAGCATGAGATGAAATCTTAGCAGCTTAGTTTTGATTTGCATTTCTCTGATTTTATATATGTGTTGGTCTTTCATGCTGCTTCTTTTGATAAATATCTGTTTAATTCTTTTGCCAATTTATTGATTGGGGTGTTTGTTCTTTTGGTGGTATTTTTGAGTTCTTCATATTAATTCTGGATATTTATTTTCTGTTAGAAGAAGAGCTGGCAAAGATTTTCTCCCATTCTTATCTGGTCTCTCTCCACATTCTTAATCATTTCCTTTGCTTTGCAGAATCTTTTTAATTTGATGGCATCCCAATCACTGATTCTTGGTTTTATTTCTTGAGCTTCAGGAGTCTTGTTAAGGAAGTCAGTGCATGTGACCCTGTTTTCTTCTAGCAGTTGTAAACTTCTTGGTCTAATTCTTAAACCTTTTATCCATTTTAGTTTGACTTCTGTGCAGGATAAGAGATAAGGATCTAATTTAATTCTTCTACACATGGATATTCAATTTTCTCACACATTTGTTTTTAAAAAGCTATCTTTTATCCAACATATAATTTTGACACCTTTGTCAAATATCAGATGGCTATAAATATGTGTCTGTGTCTTCTGTTCTATTCCATTGGTCTTCATGACTATTTTGATGCAAATACCATGTTACTACAGCTCTGTAGTACAGTTTGAGATTAGGTATTGTGATGTCTCCTACATCATTGTTCTTGTTCAGGATTACTTTGGCTATTCTGGGTCTTTTATTCTTCCAAATAAATTTTAGGACTGTTTTTTCGAGGTCTGTAAAGAAAGTCATTGGTATTTTGATGAGGATTGCATTGAATCTGTGTATTGCTTTTGGTGTATGGCCATTTTGACAATATTATGTGAAGAAGCTTTTTATTTTGAGGCAATCTCATCTATTTTCTCCATCTTTTTGCTTTCATTGCCTGTACTTTTAGGCTCATGTCAAAAAAATCCTCACTGAGGCCAATGTCATGGGGTATTTCCCTGTTTTCATCTAGTAGTTATATAGGTTCAAGTCTTACATTTAATTCTTTAATCAATTATGAGTGGATTTTTGTATATTGTGTGACACAATATTTTTGTCTGCACATAAATATTCAGTTTTCTTATTCAGAAGCAAATTTCATTTCCCATTGTGTTTTCTTGGCACCTTTATCAGAAAATCAATTAACTATAAGTACCTGAGTTTCTGAGTTCTCTATTCTGTTACTCTGGTCTTCATTTTGATTTTGACATCAGTACCATGTTGTTTTCAACATGATAGCTTCACAGTACATTGTGAAATCAGGTAGTTTTTTGCCACTTCTAACAAAATGTTAGAATGGTAAAAGCTTATCTATATATAATATCTTTTAAAAAATTTGTGTGTGTGTGTGTGTGTGTGTGTTTTAAAGTGCTGAGAAATACAAAACCTTACCCAAAAGATAATGAAGGATCTTTGGGGATGTAGAAAATTAAATAATATTATTTCAAAGAACACCAAGTTTCAAACTACCTTAGACATTTTCCTATGGGCACTGGTACAAGATGGAATATCTGAAGTAGACAAAGCAACATGAAGGCTGAGAACACAGAAACGACTCAGGTTTCTGCATCCCTCAGACAATAAGGAAGAAAAAAGCACAGTCTGTCTCACCCCCCTCCTCCTGGATATACCTGCCTTTACTCATTCTATGCTGGTGCATATTCATAAAGCCTCTAAAGACAGCACTGAAACAGAAGCACAGCAGACTAGCGGGGGAGGAAAGGGAGAGGCAAAGGGACATATAAGTGGAGAAGGGATGGCTGGGAGGGTCTCAGTGCATCCTCAGTTTCTGATATGTTCAGACATTAGAGCAACCTGCATCTTAAATGAAATCTTTAATGAGATAAAGTTGAGGGGGCATACTTGATCAATTACTATTATCCTCTGACATCTAGAAAGGAGGCCCATATATTTTTCAGTCATACATTCTCACAGAATAGGTTTAAATTTTAGATTCACTGCAGAAATCATTGCTTGACCTAACAGAAAGAGTAGTGCAGTAGGATCAGAAGACCTGAGGGTTTTTCATGCTCTTTCACCTTCTCATCCAGTGACCTCAGGTAAGATACTTAGCCTGAGCTTGAGTTTCCTCTTCTCTAAAAGGAGGGTAACACTATCTCACTCATAGGACCTAGAGCATGAGCCAAAGCAATAGATGCAAAGTGTCTGGACACTGCAAATTGTGAAGTATCACAGCAAGAAAAATGACACCAAAAACTACTGTCAGAACTAAATCTTTATAGTTTTCAAAACTGTATAAGAATATTGTCTGGTGCTTAGTTGTGCTAAGATTAAGGAGTTTAAAAACTTGAAAATATAAATCAGAACCAGAGTCAGACCAAATAACCACATGTGTTTATACATATGTGTTTAAATGCCAGAAACAGAAATATTTTGAGATTTACATGTTTCTAATATGATTTAGAACATGGAACATGTGTTGATACTACAAGTTCTCTCATAAGATGATATTTAAATGTGAAGCATCAATAACTCTTAGAATTAAAGACTTCTAAACTGCTAACCATTTTGATTATTTTGTTACGAACTTTAGATACTTTTAGTATATGAAGAGTCACAGAGGATAGTCAAAGCAGTACCTCATTCTTCTATCTAAACATTCTTCTAGTGGCAAGGGGAAGGTAGGCACTGTCTGTACCTCCATGTATATACTCACATTTTGCTGGCAAATAGACTGTGGCAACTTGAAATAAAAATTTCCACTAAAAACTTATATTCAACTGAAAGATGCATAAAATGGTTAATAACGTTGGCAACACTATTCACCTCCTGAGAAAGCATTGCCAGATAAAATCTGGTATACCTAGTTAAATTAGAATTTCAGATAAAAAGCAAATAATTGCAATACTATGCAATATCTGGTACATGCTTATATCATTTACTGAATTCCTAAACTTGAAATTTAACTGGTGTTCCATGTTTTTAATTGCTAAATCTGTCAGTCCTGCCTGAAAAGATAAGCTGCTCCACGATCCTGTGTCACAGTGTTTCACCATCCTCAATTAATGACATGAGGTGAACAACTCTATTTCTTTTGGCCTCTATGGAACTTGGTATTTCTCTCCACCCACCCTGATAACAGTGAAGGGGCAGATCACACATCAAATCATTGGACCAATTTTATCTGTAATAGTAGATATATATTAAACCACATGCCTGCCTGAGAGTTGAAATTCTTCAACCACATTGCTGTTCTGCTGAGGAGGTTTGGACATAAATGTTCAGGTGGTTTGCAACAACCCAAACAACTTCTCTTTCTTTAAGATATTAAACCAAAATTCCTGGAAGCTCCAGATTCTAATTCGACCTAGGATGAATAATTATAGTAATGATTACTGTTTATATTTTCTTACATTGGCATTTCTTTGGTTATTTTTAAAGGGAATGTCATTGCTATGGAGCTAATTGGAATCTAATTATTTTCATTCAGATTAGAGTTCTTAAACCTGTGTCTCAGGTCATGAGATGGTGGTCTCAGATCAACTTCTTTTCATTCACATTATTTTTTAAAAATAGGGAAAGAACACATTCTGTATCATTACCAGCCTTAATTAAAAGCTGGACCAATATATCACCTGTAGTGGTGGCTAGATGAATTCCATAGAGCTAGCTTAGATTCTATAGCCTTCTGATTAGAATTGTGTGAATCTGGAAATATCCACCTCCATTATATCCAGTAAGACACATGCTTTCGGGCCTAGTAATTGATTCAAGCCAAACAGTCTTTTTACCAGTCCTGATGTAGGAAGAGAATTGGAAAATCTGGTAAATATCTCTTCATATAATAAGCTAGCATTCAAAATTATTGCTAGAACTCTAAAGTGGATCTCCAGGCTCCTTAACAGATAAATGAGATCTAATATCCTTAAGGATCACAAAGTAATATGCAATTCTCACAGTCATCACATCTGAGAATTTTCATGGAAGATATATAAGTTGTTTTAAAATAAATTAAAGCAAATAAAAGTAATGGATTCATGTTTTATTTAAATGCTACTTCAAATGGGTTAAATGAGAAAGAAGAATAGAATTATAAAAGAAGAATATAATTCAGATTGCTCCTTTATGACTGCTCCTTCAAGTAAAACAGAAAGCTAAGATTGTTCAACTTTTTGGCAATTGAAATGTAATCACACCAACTGAAACCTGTATAGATTGAAGGAGTGAGTGTTCCCAAGGATATAGAGTTATATCTATGTTTTTCTGCATAGAATCCATAAAATAAGAGAATAACCTAATTTTTGAACATAGTTATTTTCATGGTTTGGTAGGGAAGCTGATAAATTGAAGAATAAATGGATGATTTCATCTCATGAGTTATTTAGAAGCATTATTTTCCAGAAAGATTTTGGGGGGCTTATAATAAAATCACAGGATAAAAACTAAGTGAAGACCATCAACAGGAATTAAATAAGGGATTATATATGGGAGAAAAGAAAAGGTCAGAGCAATCAGGGGAATGATAAGGAGGCCACCTGACTGTGAGAAACTCAGTAAGTAGTATGCTAAATTTAATTCTCACTTCATCAGCGAATAGAAGTGTGTATGTATATATGTGTAAATATGTGTTTATATATACACTTTTTATTACATACAAATATATAATAAAAAGCAAACAAATTATAGAATTCCCATTGCAAAATGATAAAACATACCAGTTTGCCAAGAGAACTGGTTTTCGTTTGTTCAGTACCTACAGATGGCAGTGGAGAAACACTGCAATGTCCATAAGGATGTCTTTGTGCCTGAACTTGATCAAGGCCTTCTATTTCCAAGAATCTTCCAACAGTAGATCAGAACTAAAAGTCCTCAGAGGCCAAGTGCTCTCCCTAAGCCTCTCTAATTCAATGTGCTTCCAACATGTGGACCACAGTCCATGTTTGAAAAAAACAATATTTTTATCTATTCTCATTTATTCACTTTTTAAAATGAATGAAACTCATTAAGTTGACTTTGTGAGCCACTAATAGATGGAGACCCATGATTTGAAAAACACTGTTCTAGTGGACACAACAGTTTTTATAAATACAGGAAAATGGTAAAATGTAATCTATTTTGTACTTATATATAAATATATGAGTATATGATATGTGTAAGTCTCTGTATATGTGTATGTGTGTGTATTTATATTTATAATATATATATAATATATATTTAGTTCTTCTCTTAACATAATGATATTATATATATATATTTTATATGTATATATATATAATATATTTTATATATATATATAATTGTCATATCAAAATGTGTATGCTGAATTTTATAAGTGTGCTAATAAGTTTCTTGAACTCATGAAAAAATTTGAGGTGTTTCTGTATATATATATATATATATATATATATATATATATATATATATATATATTTTTTTTTTTTTAGTTGTAGCTTTATTTTATTTATTTTTATGTGGTGCTGAGGATCAAACCCAGAGCCTTGCACATGCTAGGCAAGTGCTCTACAACTGAGCCACAATCCCAGTCCCTGTACACATCTCTTAATCATAGAGTTGAGTTAAACTCATTAAATGCTAAAATGTATTTAGTATGTATTTTGTCTGTTTAATAGGGTTTAGTTCTTCTCTTAGCATAATGATATTTTAACTAACCTAAATCCATAAACTAGCTTATTTTTCCCTACTTTTTCCCTGTAATTTTCTCTGATAAGTTTTCTTCAGTTCCCAGGCAAAATCTGCTTTGTTGAGCATATAGGTAGGTCACTTGTAAGTGTCTACTTATCATTTTATTTAGATGATTTAGATACATGTTCATTAGCTCAAAATTTCATTATTGGTGTACTCTTCCAAATGACAAGTATTATGAGCTAAAATCACTGAGCTAGATTTCTCTTTTTACCTGTGTACTATTTGCTGATTTCACTTTTCTCCTCCTCTGTCAACATATAAAAAGTCAATTCTCCTAGAGGAGTTGTTACTCTCCACCAGTAATGTTAGCTTTCATTTATAATTAAAATAGCCCTCTTCCCCAGGCATGCTTTTGGGGAGATCACACTGGCATGCTAGAAAAGGCTTCCAAAAGGGGCAGAGATTAAACTGAGATAGGTATCAGGTAGGCTGAGAGAGGGGCAGGGAAGGGCATCCCTAAAAGTGTAAGACTTGCAATAAGGAGGCCAAATTCAGTGGGAATAGCTAAAACAAGAGGTCAGGATAAAGAACAATGGAAGGTAGTGCGTCACATAAAGGCAAGGGCCAGATCAGATATTTATTATTTATTGCATAGAGGGGAAGAGAGACTTGCAATGTTCCCAAGCAGAAGAGTGACATAATTAAATTTTCATTTTAGAAAGATCACTTTGACAAAAATGTAGAAAATGGATTAAGACATGCGGCTGAGAATTCAGTCAAGAGGCTGTGGCAATAATCCAGAGGAGAAAATGATAAGGGCTGGATTGACACTGTGGTAGAAAATGAAGAGGAGGGAACACTTCCAGACTCATTTTATGAGTCCAGCATCACCCTGAAACCAAAGAAAGACAAGGACACTACAAGAAAATAAAATTATAGGATCATATCCTTGATGAACTTAGATGTAAAAATCTTCAACGTAATATTAGAAAACCAAATTCAGTAGTACACTGGAAGAATCATTCACCACAATCAAGTGGGATTTAACCCAAGAATGCAAGGTTGATTCAATGTATACCAACCTAGAGATGTGATACACGTGTGGGCAGAATGAAGGACAAACTCACATGATAGTCTTAAGAGATGAAGAAAAAGCACAACATAATACCACAGCAAAAATAAAAACCATACATGACAAGCCCATGACTAACATTACAATCAAAAGGAAAAGGCTAAATTTTTTTTCTTTAAGATCTGGAACAAGAGAAGGATACTCTAATTAATTTTCTTCAGCATAATATTGGAAGTCATAGTATAGGTAGAACAGCTAGGCAAGAGAAAGAAAAAAAAGCTTCTAAATGGGAAAGTAAGAACTAAATTTGGCTTTGTTTGTAGATGGACATTACCTTGAATATAGGAAACCCTAAGTAATTGGCAAAAAGAAAAAAAAAACTGATAGAATTAATGAATTCAGTAAAGTTTCAGGATGCACAATCAACATACAAAAAACCAACAGCATTTCTTATATTAACAATGAACTCCCAGCCAAATCAAGAAAACAATTCCATTTACAATAGCACCAATAGAATAAAATGAAATGCTTAGAAATAAATTTAGTCAAGGAAATGAAAAATGTACACTAAAAATGGTAAAACACTGTTAAGGAATTGAAAAATATTAAAATGCCTATGCTAATCCCAAATGATCCATAGATTCAGTAAAATATTTATCAAAATTCCAAGGGTATTTTCCACATGAAGAGAAAACAAATGTTCTTAAAGTTCATAAGGAACTACAAAATACCACAATAGCCAAAGCAGTCTTGGGTACAAAGAACAAAGTTTGTAGTATTGTGCTACCTTATTTCAAAATCTGCTACAAAGCTATAGTAATACTGGCATCACACAGAGAAGTAGACCAATGAAACAAAATAGCAAGACCAAAAGTAAATACACATACTTACTTACTGTCAATCTTCTGCAAAGTTGCCAAGAACACTCAATGAAAAAAGAAAAGGCTCTTCAATTAATGTTTTTGGGAAAATTGGATATTTACTTAGAGAAGAATGAAATTGGATTATTGTCTCACACTGTATACAAAAATTGACTATTAGATAAAAACAGGGGCAAACTTCATGGCATTGGTCTGTACAATGAAAATAACCAAATCATATATATTGTTCTAATGTGTGCATGTGCAAATATGTAACAATTAATCCTACTATTATGCATAATTATGAAGTGCCCTTTAAAAAAAAAAGAGGAAAAAACACCATGTTGTATACCATTAATATATGTGATTTTTTTTCTTTTAGACCTTAATAAAGCAAGGGAAAAAGACTACAATAGAATTAAGGAAAGGGTCTGGACTCTTATAATAAGCTGTAATTCAGGCAAAGTATCTGGGTTTCTTAGAGACTATAAAGGTGGATTGACTGATGATATGTGGGGTTGGGGCAGAGATTCAAAAGAAGTTCTTGAGTGGTTCCTGTATTTTGGCCTGGAAAAATGCATAAATAGTGGTGTTTGTAATATAAAGTTCAAACTATGCAAGAAAGATGATGAGTTCAGATTTGAAATATTGAATTTGATGGCATTTTTCACAGAGATGTGAAACCAAAGAGCCAACTTTCACTGAGTACTTGCTATGTGCTAGATAGAATGCTGATTATTTTATACATATCAAGTTTATCTTGAGAAGACTCACCAAAATCGTTATCATTATTCTTATTTTATGTTATGGTTTGGATGTGAGGTATCCCCAAAAGCTCATGTGTGAGACAATGCAAGAAAGTGTAGAGGAAAAATGATTGGGTTATGATAGCCTTAACCCAATCAGTGGATTAATCCCCTGATGGGATTAATGGAATGGTAACTGAAGGTGGGTAGGATATGGCTGGAGGAAGTGGCTCATTGTGGGAGTGCCTTTGGGGTATGTATTTTTTTTCTGGCAAGTGGAGTCTTTCTGCTTTCTGATCATCATGTGAGCTACTTCCCTATGCCATATTCTTGTGTCATGATGTTTAGCCACACCTTTAGCCCCAAGGAATGAAGATGACTGTCTGTGGACTGAGACCTCTGAAACCATGGGCCCTCAAATAAACTTTTCCTCCCCTAAAATTGTTCTGGTCAGATCTTTTAGTCACAGTAGTGAAAAAGCTGACTAAAATATTTTACATGCAAGGAACCTGAGACTATACTTTATATACAAACAGAGATATCAAAAATTGTGGTATATATGTATAATAAGAATTGTAATGCATTCTGCTGTTGTGTATTTTAAAAAAATAAAATCAATTAAAAAAGAGTGAAGTTATTTGCCCAAAGTTATAGAGCTGGTATATGACTGAGAATAAACTCAATGCAATTCTGTCTGACCCTGTACCTCACCCTAATATCTATGTTATACAGATCTGGAGAAACAGATGCTCTGGAATCAGAGAAGCATCAGTGGTACTTGAAGTTGTAGTAGAAAGAAGAAATCTCAGGAGAAGCCCCAAGGAATACAAGCATTTAATGCTCTGAGTGCAAGTTAGTGGTCTCCACTTGTAGTTATTTGACTATCACACAATTTCTTAAAACTTGGATTGAATGCCTTCTGGAAGGGACAAGGAACACTACACTCCTTCACTGCCTCCCAACCCCCCTGGGAATCACTAGCAACAACTTCAGACCTGCACATTTTCTGCTGGGCCTGAGAGCTCTTGAGCAACATCCCCTAAATAATGTGGTGGAAAAGAAACCAATGTAAGAAAGGGGGAAAAGATCAATAAAGTAAGATTTAAAAAAAATACAAAGGAGCATGTGTTTTTGTGAAAGCAGGGAGTTTCAAGAAAAGAGGGATAGTCAATCATATCAAATGAATGTCACAGATGGTCAAGTAAGATGAGGACAGAGAGTGTCTACTGAATATGGCACACCCGTGGTCATTTATAATCTTTGTAAAAGACGTGGAAGGTAGATAGACAAGTCAGATCATGCTTAGGTGAGGAATGAAGTGGCACTGAAGAGGTGAGAAGAGATGGTTAAGTGTCCTCTTACACCTGTAATCCCAGTGGCTCAGAGGCTGAGGCAGGAGAATCGCATGTTCAAAGACAACCTCAGCAACTTAGTGAGGCCTTAAGCAACTCAGGAAGACCCTGTCTCTAAATAAATAAAATATAAAAAAGGGCTGGGGATGTGGCTCAGTGGTTCTATCCCTGGTACCAAAAAGGAAAAAAAAAAAAAGAGAGACAAGCAACTATGTGCAGTCAGATGGAAGCCTTCACTTTCAGAACAGGAAATATTTGGGAAAATTTTTTATTGGTGCATAATAATTATACAAAATAGTGGGTTTCATTGTGGTATATTTTTACATGTACATCACATACCTAGTTTAGTTTCATTTCCCAGTTCTTTCTCTTGTCCTCTCTTCCTTTGTCCTCCTAATTCTCTTCCTCCACCCTACTGGTCTTTGGGAACATATTTTTTTGAGGGACAGTAACCATCAGGATGGGCTGGGGATATGGGAGAGAGGAGATGGTGAGCTCAACAGTGATTTTGGAAGTGATGCTGGCAACTAGACATTCTTTAAGAAACTGAGGACATAGAACTGAAAAACCAGCAAGATCTCTGTTTTCATAGAAATTACACTTATTGACTAAAGGCGACCAATAAACAAGGAGAATAGAAATGATAAACAAGGTAACTTCAAACACTGATGTGAGAATAGAAGGTCTCCTTTTTATTTTTTCTTGTTGCAGGGTGACTTTCTATTGGATATTCAGGGAATTCCTTCTGAGGGCTGAAATCTGAGCTGTGACTTGAATGAAATAGTGAAAGATGGTTGAGGGAAGAGCATTCCAGATCGAATGAAAAACTGGTGAACTCATGAGTTTGGTGTGACTGGAAACAGATGGGTCAGGTCATTGCACCCTACAGCCTACAGTAAGGAGTTTGGATTTCATTTAAGGTGCAATGGGAAGCTGTGTTGTTACACTTTAGATATGAGTTGTCCCCCAAAATCTCATGTGTGAGACCATGAAAGAAAGTTTAGAGGTAAGATGATTGGGTTATGAGAGCCTTAACCTAATCAGTGCCTTAATTCCCTGATAGGGATTAACTGGGTGATAACTGTAGACAGGTAGGATATGACTAGAGAAGGTAGGTCAATGGGGGCATGCCTTCGGGTTTGTATTTTGTCCTTGGTGAGGCGCGTGCTCACTCTCCCCCACCCCCCATCTCTTTCTGCACTTCCTAGTGTGATATCTGTAACTGCTTTCCTCTCTTGGGCCCAGAGCAATGGAGCCAGCTGTCTATGGACTGAGATTTCTGAAACCATGTGACCCAAATACACTTTTCCTTCTCTAATTGTTCTTGTCAGGTCATTTGGTCACAGCAGGGAAAAAGCTGACTAAAACACATGAGAGAAAAAGAAGAAAATGCATGGGAAGGCATTAAGTGGGGGAGAGCTGTCAGCTATGAGAGGGGATGGACCTCAGTGCAAAGTGGGGGTCTGAGCACTGAACAGGTACACTGTTAACTCTTTCACTGAGACAAGGAAAGCCAGAAAGAGTAGGTGGAAGGGCGGATATTTGGAGGTAGGGAGGAAATTCAAGGAGTTAATACCTAAGGGCCAATTTTTCTCAGTGAAGCTAGAGGCAAGATCATCTGCTAATGGTGACTGGGGAGATTTCAGAATACAGGGTTGTATTAGTAAGCTTGAACTGTAATAAAAGAATTGGATGCATAACCAAAAAAATTATTTTCTGCCAATTCCAGACACTAACAGTACATGACTAAGATAGTAAGAGCTCTCTTGCAGAGCTTTTACTTTCTTGCTGTGTCCATGACTAGGGAAAGCTTTGGTGTGCCTTCTTCTTGTAAGGACTACAGCCCTACTGGATTAGGGCCTCACCCTAGATCTTGTTTGGTCTTTATCACTTTTCACAGGCTGTTATTCAAATACAGTTGTAATGAGGGTTAAGGCCTCAACACATAAATTTGGAGGAGATGCAAACATTCAGTTCATAATAAGTCTGTAGAGAAACAGGACATGTAAGGATATCTGTTGAATAAATGGGAAAGGGAACTGATTAAGAATTTAAAGAATATCTTCTACCCTAGTTTCTCTTTACCTGTATTAAGGTATTTATTATTTCTATCTCTCCATGATTCCTAACTTTATGTAATGGGAAAATATTTGGGTGAAGGTATCATTATCCTTAATTTGCAATCTTGCACTGACTTAGAAATTAGGTAGAACAAATAAAGAACTGATGAGTTCTTTATTTGGAAGCAGATAAGATAGTTTGGTGTGACAGCCTGGAGCTGAATCAGACCTGAGGCAGTCTGCACAACAAGAGGACATAAATAGGACAGAGAAGCAGGGAGAAGATTCATAAGCCAGAAAGCAAACTTAAAGGTGTGGACCCTACCCAAGGGAAAGGAAGAAAGACCCCAGGGATTGGCAGCCATGGAGAGGTTTAGAGAACACAAATGTCCCAGGATCCATTTCTTTGTGATGTAAATATGTGTTTCCTTCTCCTTAAGAAATCCTCAACCAAACTTGTAGTATCCATTAATACTATATGGAAAGATTCTGCCTTTTTCTTTTTGGGGAGAGAAAGGCAGAAAGCCCTGTTTTTAAATTCAGCACAGAAAGGACGATAGACACATGTCAGAGACAAAAGTAAAATAACATCTAAGAACTAATGAGATACAAAATTGTAACATTATTTATACCAGGCCCCAAATATTTAATTTGGACAAAGAATCATTTTGGAAATTTAGTCTTCATTGCAGATAACAGATACAGGTCATTCGAAGCACTTTTGTGATTCACCTATACACCCTCTGTCCAACACACCTCTGCTTTTCATTACAACTTTGGTTGCAGCATTGCTGAGTCTGAGCCTGCTTCATAATATTTATTGCTGATATCGCTGACTATTCCTTACTGCAAATAGACACGACACAAAAATAATACTTTTCCAAAAATCATAATCAGTACAATTCCAGACCCTTATAGTTTGCTTTTGACTCCATCAAGGTTGAGTTAATTCATTCAGATTTCTCACTTAATTTCAGTTTCCTGGCACCTACAAATGCTGTCCGGTTTGCATTTTTCTTACCATGAGATTTCTCCCCCTTCGTTCTTTAATACACATAGGACTTTTCTTCAGCTAGATTGATATGGGCTGCCCTATACTTCCTATCCTTGCCCTGTGTCTCCATTTTGGTATCATCCCTGGAGCGGTGCATGAATCGATGCTGGTGGAACTGATGAGCCTATGAATAAATAATAATTAATGACCATTTTGACTCACCCAGTGTTTATCTGTTCAGCTGCATTATTGAGATGGAAGGGATAGCTATCTTCATAGAAATCTTTGCTGACTGAAGGCCTGATGGATAGATGTGAGTGAAAGGGCTCACATCTTTATTTTCAGGTTTTCCCTAAGTGCTAGTGCAACCAGGGCTTTGTGGGATTCCACTGCCAGCGATTAGAGAAGTGGCATGTGGAGAGAAGACTGGGAGGCAAAATATATGCAGGAAAAGTGGAAATCACCAAGGAAAACGACTGAAGGAGAAATCAATAAGAGGTGAAAGGTCAACAAGCCTCCTGCTGTTAGTCTGTCAAAATGTATTTAATGGGTTCATTGGATATTTTTCACATTTAAGAAATTGACATAAGAAAGGGTTAGGCTGTAATAATTTTTTATCTCCCACGTACAAAATAGCTTTTTAATTCTTTGAGAAGTTTTTATCTGATCTCAGTATTGCATTCATGCCCAGGGGTTTGAAGGTTCAGCAGAAGTATAATGACAAGCTTTCAAAAACAAATTAAGATAGCTAATTTCTAAGGAGTTAATTCTATAATCGTAGCCACATTAATTTATCAAAGTGTAAGTTTAAATATATGTGTTAAAATAAATTAAGTCAGAATTCAATATAGGTCTTGCTACATCCAAAGTTCTAGTTTTTGAGTCTGAACATCATATTTTTAAAAAGGGTGCTTTATTTATTCTTTTTTCTACCATCTGTACAAGATTGATGTTTAATTATCTCCTCTTAAAGCAGGAATATGCCTGGGAGTAAGAGTAACAGGTACAAAAATCTTCAACTAATTTCCAGCAATAGAATTTACTACAGAACTTCAAAAATAAAAAGCCTATCCACACAAAATCACACTTTTGCTATATTTTAAAAATTTCTATACTCTCACTTGATGAATATTCTTACTTATTTAGTTCTCCTTATTTATGAGAATGCTCTGCAATCAGTTTTTTAGAACTTCAGATTTTTGTATTGTTTTAACATCTTTAATCAAAGTAAATTTAGGTAAATTAGAAGTATTAACTCATTCAATGGTTCCTGAGCTATACAGAGAGGTTAAACATTAAAATTTAATATCTGGAGGATTCAGTATTGTGGACTTATATGAGATAATTATTACCTTCCTTTTAAAAAGAGAAATTTATGTTCAAGATCTAAATTTCCTTTAGTTTTCCATCTTGACTATCCAACACCATTTTGGCAAAGGCCCAACAGATTCTTGGATTCCAATGAAGGCCTGTTTTATTAGCTTTGAAGAGTAACGCCATGGAAGTAAAGTTGGCTTGAGGCTGTTCCTTGAAATTGTCAAGCCCCCCAAAATCTAGCAACTCTGTTTCCCACAAGTAATAAATATTAGCAGAGCTCAAATAAGGTTATATACCCATATAAGGTTATATATATAATTCTTCCATATACAAGAATTTCAAAAATTAAATTTGCTTTTCCATTTTTCTAAGACATGTTGAGATTTGAAATTTCAAAGTTAGTATGGAAAGGCACTACAGAAGTGTAAATGGGTATTTTTATACTTTTCATTTTCTGAATGTTAATTGTCAGTCATATATTAGCAAATTTTTTTTAAGAATTTACTGTATATGAAGCACTTTCCTAGACTCAAGGTGGAAAAAAAACATAGGTATTGCCCTTTAGGAACATTTGCCTAAGTGACAAGTGCTATGGATTAGCATAGTTTTATTAGAATAGTTTATTATATTAACTATATAATATATAATTATTATATTAATTATATAATATATATAGTTGTTATATATAATATAACATATATAACAGCTATATAATTATATTATATAATAACTATATAATATATATACATAATAGTTATATTAGAATAGTTTTCGATTGATTGTGTAACAAAATTCCACAAACTTACTAAGTTAAAACAGTGCATATCTATTATTGCATAGTTTCTGTTAGTTAAGAGTGAACTCTCACTTAAGCCTCTCCTCAGCCTCACAAGAATGCAGTGCTGACCATGGTCAGGGTCAGTCTCATCTGAGGCTCAGGGACCTCTTCCAAGCTTATGTGGTTGTTGGCACAATTAAATCCTAACAGCTACAGAATTCATGATGGCTTGCTTCTTTAAGAACAGTAAGAGTGGTAGAAGCAGCTCAGGAAAGCCCTAAAGCCTCTTAGATTAAGGGCTCACCTGATAAGTCAGATCAACACAGGATAATCTCCCTTTGATTAACTCAAAGTCATCTGACTAGGGAATCTTCAATTACATCATCAAAATCCTTTCACCTTCACCCTATATCATATGTGGGTCATGATATTCCATCATATTCACAGGTCCTTCCTACACTCAAGGGAAGGGGATTATTGAATACTGTGGGTTATTTGGTATCATATTACAATTCAGCCTATCATGAGCCAGAAGAGATGACTAAAGTCTGGTAATGAATAAATAGGGTGAAGAAAGGATCATAGCACTGGTAAGTTGTGGACCAGCTAGACTTCTGGATGCTATATGATCATTAGAGTATTTTTGTGCTACTTGGAGAGAAAACTCATTTCAGGCTTTCATAAACAAAGAGCCTCAAAGTTATCTTAGAAATCACACCCAATATACAATTGTTGAAATCAGATGCTACAGTCATTGGGTTCGGGTAAAGGAAAGATTTGGATTGTATGGTACACAAATGCGAAGCTCTGTAGGTTCTTTCACAGTGGATCTTAATACTTTTTATATCATTAGCTGTCTAAGCCTAGGCTAAGACAAAAGTTTATGTATAAACAGCTGATTTGAGAATGTAATTCCTGGAGGGAAGAGAAAGGGACAAGAAAGAATGAAGCAGGAAGGAGGAAAGTCAACATAGAAATGTGTTTTAACATGATCACTACTTATGGCCTAAAGAACCTTCTGAGGAACTTCTGGAGTGGAAATCAGAACTTTTCATTTGGGGATAAAAGAAAGCAGCATTGTCCTTCTGGTTCCAGGAATGCATCAGTCAGCAAAAGCCAATGGCTGTAAATGTTATGTGGATATAATGGTGTTGGGGAAGAGTAAAAGAAACAGGGTAAAGTGCTTTCAAGTTGCTCAAGAAAAAAAATGGTCAAATGTGTGCAGAACTCATGGTTGGAGAAGTGATGGAGGGCAAGTTTACTACACACACACACACAAAATTATATACGCCTTAAGTAGTTCTACCCTTGAAGCCTATTCACTTGCTCAAGTATAGGAACCTATGTTAAGGCAATCACTGCAAAGGAATGATTTTTGACAATATGGCATTCAGGTAGGAAACTTAATAGATTTCCTAAAGACAAACATATGCATTTTTTTAATTTGAACATTTTTTTCTCTATGAAACATTCCCTTTTTTAATATTTATTTTTTAGCTTTAGATGGACACAGCATCTTTATCTTATTTTTATGTGGTGCTGAGGATCGAACCCAGTGCCTCATGCATGCGAGGCAAGCACTCTACCACTGAGCCACAACCCTAGCCCCTGAAACATTCTCTTTTAAAATACTATTTTTATTCTTGAGAAAGTAATTGTCAATTAGGTGGCTGTCTTTACTATCTGTTAATTTCTTCTATGTAAGTGTGAGCTTGTTTGCGTTTGTCTGGAGTCACTAGTTAAAGCAGTGGTCAGAAAGACAAGCGGTAAGGTTGGAAAATGGTAAAAGGGCAGAACCCATGTTAAGGTAAACACAAGATTTGAGAATTCTGTGGGGCTGGGGTTGTGGCTCAGTGGTAAAGCACTTGCCTAGCATGTGTGAGGCACTGGGTTCAATTCTCAGCACTGCAGATAAACAAATGAGTAAAATAAAGGTCCAACAACATCTTTAAAAAATATTTTTTAAAAATCTGAGAATTCTAGTTTGAGGAAGCTTTCATACAAAAGCACATCAAGAACAATAATTTAACTTCTAACTTTGGCCTTGGTAACAAAAATAACTATAGTGACTAGTAAGATGAAAGTTACATGTTCAATCATCATCCATCATCTTGTTCTGTGCAAGTCACAAGTCATAGTCTGAATCTCTTAGTTCAGTCAACAGCTCAAGTCATGCTTCAGAAAGAAAACTTGTACATGGATCAGTGTAACCTCATACAATTAAAAAGACAAATTAAAAACATTCTCTTTATTGAGAAATGATCATAAGAATGCCCTGCAGATTCACTAAAATGGAAGTTAAATTATATGTAAGTTTGCATGATGAAAAGAAACTGCACAATAATTTCAAGAAAAAACAAAGGGAAAGTCACAGAAGAAGGAAGGTAGAATGAAAATAACACAGTAATATCGTGCTCAGTACATACAGATGTACAGGCACACACAAAAATAAAGAAAACAATAAGGAAACCATTAGATTTCCTCTCAAGACCACCATTAGATGTGCAATGAAATACAGAGTTAAAGGAAGAGCACTCTAATATCACATAGATTTGAGTATAGATTTGTTGTGGTTATTTGCTTTTTGCATCTTTGGTGATGGGTGGAAATATTGAAAATTTGAAGATGCAAAAAATAGCTCAGTCACTGGATATATAATGAGTTTAGAGTCCATCAGAGAGAATACAAGAACTATCCCCAATCTTATATTAATTTCTAGATTAATATTGAGAATGTAAAAATTTGGAGCATTAACAATACAATTCAAATCTTTGCAATCTCATTAATCATTCATTGACTTTATAGATACTTTTAAAATCAGCTATCTCACCATGATCATCAAGTATGCATTTGGAATCTTCTTCTTCCTACTTTCTTCTTATTCCTATAAAAATGGAGACTGGGAGAACTTCAAAATTTGATGGAAGTGAAGGAATATATCAGAAATGCCTACCTTTGGTTTGTGAAATGTTAAAGAACCATTGTGAACATTCCAAGCTAATGCATCAGGCTTCAAACCAAATTATAACAGTGATTCTGATCACATTGTTACCTCTTTGAGATCAATCCTCAAATAAACCTATCAGTATTCCTATCTATACCGTTCAACTACCTATAACACTGAAAGAGCCCACATCCAAAGAACTGTTCCTTATAGGCGATAAAACAAAATACCTCTCTAATTGTTACAGAGGATGAATTAAAGTCCTCAAGTGGAATAAACACACTAAGATGCTGGACAACATATGAAAGAGACTAATCTGGGGCTGCGGATGTGGCTCAAGAGGTAGCGCGCTCGCCTGCCATGCGTGCGGCCCGGGTTCGATTCTCAGCACCACATACCAACAAAGATGTTGTGTCCACCAAAGATTTAAAAATAAATAAATAAATATTAAAAAAAAAGAAAGAGACTAATCTATCTCATAAACTGTATAAATCTTGCCCAAATAAACAGCAGGAGATCTATTAATCATTTTTAAAAGTATCCTCTGAATATATAAGTGCCAAATGTATACTAATTCTAAATCTCCTTGCAACAACTAATACTTTAACTTTTAACTAATTTGTGTTTATTTTTCAAATGTATGCCACAGAGGCAATATATATTTTTGTCTCATCTCATCTTATAGCTGGCCTTTTAACTGGGATATTTATTTTTTCAATTAACATAAATACTGCTGTGGTTAGGTTTAAAATGATAACTTTGCTATTGTTTTCCACATTTCCCTCCAACTCCTTCCTTTTCTTTCTTGTCCTTTTCAGTATCCTCTAGATGAAGTAATTTTGCTTTGTGAATCAGTTTTATACATTTTGTTGACTTGGTAGCTCTAATCCTTTGCTTTATTTTAGTGACTATTTTATGATTTAACTTACCACTGTCTACCTTCAAATACAACTTCATATTTTATATAAAAACATTATGACAGTATACTTTCATTTCTCTCCCAACCTTAAGACTATTATCATATATTTAAATTATATGTATCTATACTATATTATTATTATTATTATTTAGTCAATTACCTTTTAAATGGATTTTTAAAATATAAAAATATTTACTCATGTAGATATTATTTTCAATATTCTTCACTACTTTGCCCAGATCCATATTTCTGTCTGCTGTTATTTTTCTTCTTTCTGAGAAATTTCTTTTATATTAAAATAAGGTTTTTAGTGATTAATTCGTTCAAAAATCTTGTGGCTGAAAAATAAAGTCTTCTTTCATCTTTGTTTTTGAAGATTGGCTTTTCTGGGTATTAAATTCTCATTTGACAATTTTTTTTCCTACCATTACATTGAAAATGTTTTTACATTGTCTTTCACTGGCCTTATTTCCAATAATAAATATTCTAACCTGATAATTTTAACTCTGTATCATATCTTTTTATAGAGTTTGTTTTACTGTTTTTCCTTTATTGCCTATAGTTAGCAACTTAATTATGATATGTTGGATGTTATTGTCTTTATGTGTCTCATGCTTCAGATCTGTTGAACTACTGAATATATGAGTTTATTGTTTTCATCTGATTTGGAATATTTTTGGTAAATATTTCATTAAATATATTATCTGTCCCCTTGCTTTAAATACCTTACAAAAATGTTTCTCCAACATTAGTATATCTGAATCATCTAGATGGTTTGTTAAAATGCAGAATTCAGGAGGTCACTTTCAGAGATCCATATTTATTATCTCTTGGGTGGAGCCTGGGAGTATTTGTATTTCTATCACAGTGTGGAGCCAGGCTTCTGACAATTCATTTCAAATGAATTTATTTTTAGGTTGTTCTTTCTTATTCCTTTTCATCAGAAAAACTCTTTAACTTCAAGAGAATCTATATTGGACATTACAGGTTTGCCTAGTAAATAGAATCCAAAAGAGACAGAGAGGCATAGCAAGGCTGACTGTAGCTTGAGTATACCTAGGAAATTTCTCACTTAGAAGTGCCTGAGTCTAGCTTCCCCAAAGTGAGCAGAGTGGTATTATTAGAAGATTCTTATTTCTTAATAGTGCTTTAATCCACTTAGGCCATAATTATGATACTGTATTTCTCGGGTCCTGTCGAATAATCTGGTCAAGGTTAATTGTCATTCCATGATGACTTCTGTTCCAGTTTTACACAGTACAGGGAACAAACATTCTACTCAGGTTCAGGAAAAGACATCCTCCCTAGCTATTTCCTGACAGACAGAATGACTTTTGTGCAGCCCAATATGTGATTTCCCAATATTCTCTCTATACACAGCACTTGATGATACTCTGAATTTGCTCACTCATCAATCAAGAAAGCTTAGTTTTCTCAATTATAGAACCATTTTTTTCTCCTGATAACCTTTAATTTTCATATACATGGTGCAGTACCAGAAGGAACACTTTGTCAGGTATTGAGAAGTACAGTGAAGATATACATTTTTCATATCCAGAAAATCCACAACTCTCAGAATTATTCCAATTCTTTAGCAATGTTGTAAAATGATGTTGTAAAGTTAAGATTCCAGATACATTTTATTTTCTGATAGAATTTGATATTAGTTTACTAAGAAGTACATAATTGTTTTTCTTGATTTTAGGGGAAAGTACAGAGGATAGTGTGGTTTGCAGCTTCTATAACTCACAAATTTAAAGATTTATTCTTTAGGATAATTTGACTCTATCTTGGTGGAATAGGTTTTCTCTCATTCCATCTCTGCAGTGGGGATAGTATTAATTATCTTGATGAGCTGACTATCCTTACCAGACTTCTTCTCTTTCATAAAACACATCAATACTCCTTTCTCAAGTTTGTTATTAAAATAGTTTTAATCTCATTACACATAACACAATGTCACTGCATTTTAAATTCTCAGAAGTCAATTTTTTTTTGTTACCCTAAACATCAGAAAAATTGGTTGAAAGGAACAATATTTATAGGACAATGATTTAATGATAAAATATCTGTGCCAGGATTAACCAAATTAGAGGCAAACTTTCTTTGAGTTCTGCAAAGACTTCAATATGTTAATTGCAATTGGTATGTATTATAGATCATAGTTAGAAAAACCTGAAAAATGTTTTACTTTACTCAAGGCAAGAGTTCTGACAAGGATGCTGTTTATTATAGTGTGTAATCTCCTTTTAATGAACACACACAGGATCAAATTCACTATAGTCAAGAGCCAAAAATATTTTCATTAAGAAATTTAAATTGTATTATTTCATTAAACATACTTTACGTGTATACTTCCATTTCCTTCTTGACTGCTGACAAGCTTAGACTAATAATAATAATAATCACAATTAGCAGTACAGAAATCATGCATATTATGGATTTTCTGTAATAATCTTGTTTCCTTTTTTCTTACTATCATTTTTGTTACATTTTCCCTATCCATTGTATATAGTTGTTTATTGCACTATGCATTGATGAAATAACTTTTTAAAATGCAAAGTAGATTCAGTCATTCCTAAGTAATCTCTTAGGTTAAAAGTTTCCATCATCTCTCAAAATTTATGTATTAAGGCAACACACTACTGATATAAAGACAGACATTTAAATCAATAGGATAGAACTATAGAGTCCAGAAATAAACACTCCTGCTTAAGGTCAACTGATATTTAACAGAAGTGCCAAGGCAATTAAATGGGGAAATAACTATCTCTTAAACAAATGATACTGACAATGGAACACCCAAAAGTAGAAAGGAAGAATTTAGGCCCATCTCACACCATCTGGAAAGTTTAACACAAAATGTCTGAGAGATCTCATTTGTAAGAGCTAAAAATATAGAAATACAAGAAAAAGTTGTTTGAAATCTTGGGTCAAGCAAAGATATTTTAGATATGATGCTAAAAACATGAGCAATAAAAGAAAAATCAGGCTTCATCAAAAGTAAAATCTTTTATACTTGAAAGGACATCATTAAGAAAGTAAAAAGACACTCCATAGATGGGGTATAATATTTGCAAATCATTTATCTGATAAAAGACTTATATGAAGAATATATAAAGAACTTATATAGTTCAATAATAAAGAAGGCAAATAACCCAATTTAAAAATGGGCAAATTATCTGAGAAAACATTTTACTAAAAAAGACACATAAAGGGCTTGTAAATACATTAAAAAATGCTGAGTATCATTAGTCATTAGGGAAATTCAAATCAAAACAATAATGATACATTGTTCTACATACATTAGAAAGATATAATAAAAGACAATAATAAATATTGGCAAGAATGTGAAAAGATGGGGACACTCATACATTACTGATGGGAATATAAAATAGTGTATTCACTTTGAAAAGAGTTGGTGAGATTCTTTAGATGTTAAACTTGGAGTTATCATTTGCCCTGGCAATTGTATTCCTAAGTGTCTACCCAAGAAAGGTGAAACCATGTGTCCATGTGCTAGCCAGCTTTTCAATGTTGTAACCAAAATACCTGACAAGAACAACTTAGAAGAGGAAAACTTTATTTGGTGGACTCATGGTTTTAGAGGTTTAGTCCAGGGTCAAATGACTCCATTACCGACATCATGGTGAAAGAGCCTGGTGGAGGAAAGTTGCTCAGCTCATAGCAGCTAGGAAGCAAAGAAAGAGAGAAAGGTACCAAGGAAAGATATAGTCCATTCAAATGATTATTCCATAAACTGGATTATTCCATTGATAAGGTTATAGCTCTCATAATCTAATCATTTCACTTCTGAACATTCCTGCATTGCCTAAGACATGAGGTTTTCAGGGGACATTAAAAATCCAAATCATAACAGTCTACAAGATGTCTTGTATACAATGTTCATAAATACCCACGCAGGGGGAAAAAAACCAAATATCTATGAAATGATAAACAGAGAAACAAAATGTGGTATATTCATACAATGAGTACTATTTAGCAATAAAATGGAATAGACTTCTGATCCATAGATAACATGAATAAAACTCAAAATTCTTATGTTAACTGAAAGAAACAAAATACAAAATATGGTATATTGCTTTTCACTTGTTTTTGTTTGTTGTTGTTGTTCAAAACTTGGAATTGAACCCAGGGGTGTTGCCACTGATTTACAACTCAAGCTTTTTTAAGGTTTTGATTTTGAGACAAGGTCTAACTAAATTTCCCAGGCTGGTCACAAATTTTTGCAATCCTCCTGCCTCTTCCTTCCAAGGACCTGGGATTACAGGCATGTGCCACAACACCTAGCAAATGACAATGTGTATTTCCACTTACATGAAATACACATTTTTAAAAAAAGTCTGTAGAGAGAGAAAGTAGACTTGTTGTTGCTTCAGGCTGGTAGTCAGAATGTGGATTAATCTTAAAGGGGCCTAGGGGATTATTTGTGAGTGGAAAAATATTCCAAAATGAATTATGGTAGTGGTTATATGATTCAGTGAACTTAATAAACACCATAGGATTTTAAACTTAAAACAAGCAAATTTTATAATATGTAAATTATGGAATTCAATAAAGTTAACTAAAGATTCCAACAAGTATTGTTAAGGAGTGATGCTTCAGTTGGAGACTCTTGGCACTTGCTGCCAATCTCTTATATAGACAGTTCAGAAGAGTGGTACATTCAAGGGCCAGCTCAGAGTATCTGGCCCATTCTTATTGAATGCATGGTTGACAGTGCAACTTAATGTGGTTACATCTTTTTTGAACCACAAGCTTTTTGAAGCATTATATGACATGGATATAAACAAACTCCCCTAAACAGTTAGATCAATATGAGGGTATCCCCCATGGCCAAGAATGGACAATCAATGTATCAGACCACATTTATCTCAAACGAAGACAATCAAAGTGACATGAAAGAAATGACTGATTAAAATTGAATGTAAGAGTTTGTCTGCACTTGGTTATTTTGATGATATTTCAAATATTTATGGAAACAAGGGAATCTTTTTTCAAATAGTTTAAATTTGAGTAGGGATGGTTCTGATCACACCTAGAAAACAATGGTGACATTCAATAAGTCCCTGATTCTTTGTAAGGACAAGTATTTTAGACCTTTGTTAGAGTATCAAAATACGTGAGAGACAGTTCAGGAACATTTCAAAACTAAACATTCTATGAATTTATGAACTATATAAAATATCTGTATAATGCACCAATAAAAAACCATTAATAATAAAAATATAACATCTTATACATATAATTTATACTCTTCACTGCATCCAGTTATTATTGCTTATGCAAAAAAACATGGAACTTCAAAAGCTTTGTTACTCAAGCATGTTCCTTTCTTAGAGGACTAAATTGTGACTCCTGAGAAAATAAACTGGGTCATATTCATGTTTGTGTCCTAGAATGTGGGTAAAGATTTTAACAATAAAATGGTCAATATATCTTTGATAAATTATAAAATGACCTAAAGATAGTCATTGACCCCTTTTATTCTCTGCTCTAATAAATTAGTCAACAGGACTCATTCTTCATTTGTTTACTACACCATGTAGCAAAAATTTTCCAAATACCTACTGTATACTAAATATAGTGTTAAGTGTGAAAGTTACAGTGGTAAAACAAGAACAAATAATAGTCATTAACTCTGGAAGACAAGCAACTAAGCAAAGAAATAAAATATTCTGTGCAGAGACATTAAGTAAGGAGCCTAAGAACTAGCTTCCAACACAATTAGGGAGTAACTGGGGAGGGCCCGAAGCTCAGATCTGGCAATGAGGTCAGCAAATGAAGAAGGAGACAGGAGGGAACAGAGAGAAATTGCAGTCACACTGCAAAGTGGTCCATTTAGAGGCCTGGAAAGAGTCTGGGTGTTGAAGTCAGCACAGATGTCTTCTCTAGACCCTCACTAGTTCTGTGACCTTGGCCAAGTTATTTATTCTATTTGGCTAATTTACAAATTAGCCAAATAGAATACCTTTCTCACTGTATTTTTGGCATGATTAGGTCTAATGTAGTTGATGAGGATGCTGGCACACTCAAAAATTGTAGTTATTGCTGTTACTGTCCAACAATAAGTTACACAGTTCCTACATGAAATGTGAATTTTTAATGTAGTTTTAAATTTTTAATTTGAACAATTCTTAATAACTATTGACAAATTGTTTTTAAAAATTCTCATTTACAAATATTAAGTGGTTTCCATTGCTTATAAAATTAAATCTAAACTTTTTTAAAAAGGTGCATAAAAGTATAATTTACATGGTATAAAATTCTCCAGTTTCAAGTGCACAGATTCAGTGGGTTTTATTATATTAATATTTTACTCATTCATTAATTAGTTGATGGATATTTGGGTTGGTTCAGCTTTCTGGCTTTCATGAATAATCCTGACATGAATATTTGTACACAAATTCTTGTGTGGATATGTATGTTTTCAGTAGGTGTCTGGAGTGAGATTGTTGGGTCATATGATAGCTCAAGCTTTAACATTTGGAAAACACAAGGCCTAACATTTTGGAAAACTGTCAAGTTATTTTCCAAAGTAGCTGAGCTATTTTACATGGGCTGCCATCACCACTACCTAATGTCAGAATATTTTCATCACTGCCCATTCTCATCACTCCACCTATTAGGAGTCATTCTCAATTCCGCCATCCTTCCTTCTCTCCATCCACTCCCAGCCTTGGGAAGCCCCTAATCTGTTTTCTGTCTCTAAACATTTGCTTACTGTGAAACTTCATGTAAATGGAATCAAACAATGTGTGTTCTTTTCTGCCTGCTTCCATTCTGTTAGCATGTTTGAAGTTCACTCATGTCATAGCATGCATCAACACTTTCTTTTCATTTGTGGAGTGTTCATTGTATATTACATTTGACTGATTGATTCATCAGTTAATGAGTATTTGAGTTATTTCCAATTTGGGGCTATAATGAATAATGTTGCTGTGAATATTCGTGTACAATTCCTGTGGGACATATGTTTCGCTTACCTGGAATAGATACTGAGGAGTGGAATTGCTGGGTTATATGGTAACTGTAGGTTTGACATTTTGAGAAGATGCCAAACTGTTATCTAAAGTGGCTGCTATTTACACCAACATTGTATTAGGGGTTTACTTTTCCACATTTATGACAACACTTGTTATTTACTTTTTAGTTTCAATTTTTTTCAAAGAAAACTATTTCAGTGATGTAAACAAAGAACTTTGCATAAAATTTGAAAGTATAGAAAATTAAATCAAAAGCAAAATTACTCATAATTTCACCAAAACTATGACAGCTATTAATGTTTTAAGCAGATCTTTGAAATTTTTCTTAAATACCATATTTTACTTGTCTTAATAACAAATCAAACTTTTATCAAATATATATTTGGAAAAGGGATTGCAATAATTAAAGGAAAAATATATAACAGCAAACATTTACTTAACACTGTGCCTTTTATTGCATTACCTCATTTGACCATCAAAGTAGTATTATGAGGGAGGTAACATCATTATAATAGTCATTGCAGATGAGACAAACTGAGGGTCTGAGATGTTAAGTAATTCTTGTAAGTTACTATTCAGGTATATAACAGAGCCAGACCTCAAAGTGAGGGTCTGGGGCACTCTAGATTCTCTCTATAAACCACTAAACTCCTGTTGGGTATAAGACTTAACTGAACTTAAAACGTAGGTGGAACTTAGTTAAGGGGAGGACATTGGTTGGAAAGGGAAATATGGTAAAAATGAGACTTGGACTAGAGACACTCAGAGTATATTTGATAGTCTTTGAAGAGTCCACACTGATTAGAATTGAGAGAGAGAGTTGCAGTTGGAGAGGGTGGGTAATATGTGGTTTTGAATGCAGGATGCTACTGTGTGGCTATGACTTGTCTCCAAAAACCCATGTGTGGCAAGCGTGGTCCCTATATGGCAGTGTTGAGTGGTCCAGTGAAAGATGGTTAGGTCATGGTGCATTGCTTTCAGAAGGGAGTAATTCAGGTCTCACAGAGTGGGCTCGGTCTTGTAGGAGTTAGTTTCTGAAAGAACGAGTAGTTACAAAGAGTGAACCTGACCTCCATCCAGTCTCTTGCTTCTTGTGTCACCATGTGATCTCTTTCTCTTGTGTGTGCTCCTACCATGTTGCCATTGGCCACACTGTGATATGGCCAGAAAACCCTCACCAAAGCTGCGCTGATGCCAATGTCATACTCTGGGACCTTGCTATTGTTTGCATTTTGAATAATCCCCCAAAGCCCATGTGTGAAAGGCTTTGCCCCAGGGTGAGATGGTAGAACCTTTGGGGGTGAGGCCTAGTAGGAGGTCCTTAGGTCCTTGGGGACATGCTCTCAGAAGGTGCTTCTTGTGGGACTCCTTGGTAGTTCTCTCTAGAGGACTGCTATAAAAACTTGAGCTTGGCTTCACCCTTGCTCTCTTTGCTCGTGATTCCAGATGTAACCACTTGGTTGCTCCTGACATGCATTCCTACCATTGCTATCTGCTGTGCCCCTAAGGTGATACAGTTAAGGGACAGTACCTTCCAAATCTGCATTATGCTGTTTTGATTTTAACCCTCAAAAACTTTGAGCTATATAAACTTCCCTTTCTTCACAAGGAGACCATCTCAAATATTTCCTTATGATGACAAAAAGCAGACTAACATAGAAACCCCAAACTGTGAGATAAATAAGCCTTTTTCTTTATACATTACCTAGTGTCAGCTATTTAATTATAGCAACAGAGAATGAACTAAGACATATTATGAGGAGGTCAACTATTTCCTAGAGGGTATAGGAATTCAATGGATATATTTGAAATAGAAAGTTGGCATGGGTTTTACTCCCCAGTGATGTCATAAGATCAATCAGGGAAGAAAGGGATGAGATAAGAAGGAGAGATAGGATGTTTTAGAAGAGCTCACATGTATTGTGATGAGGAATGAGACCATGGGCCATAAAGAATGGGAATGGATTTAAGGGTCATAGTAAATGGGAAAATAACAAGGGAACTTCCTCTACACCCATCTACATCATGGCTGGTAATAAAAAGAAATTAAATACAGAATATAAAATAAATAAATTGGTTTGTTTTATTATTTATTAAAGGAATATTAATTTTTAAACATTTTTCTAATAGTTTCAAGTATTTTAATGTACTGTAGCATTTAATTCAATGCTGTTCACATCAATAGGGTCAATGAGTGTCAATTCGTCATTATTTCCTTTATAAAGAAAGAAAACGCCAGCATTTGGAAGGTGAAACTAATTCACAATAATACAGGTGATGTTAAACTTTTTTAATAGCTCAACTTCATTAAGCCTCATTGTTATGGAGTTACAAAATAGTAATAATAATACAGCTATTGTTGGCTGAACACTTACTATGTGGGCAAGGGCTTTATAAACTGTATTTTACTGCAACATAATTGCAGCATGACCTAAGCAGTAGACATTATTTGCTATTTTTTTTTACAAGAAATAAAACTGAAGCTCAGAAAGTCTAATTAACTTTCCCACAGTCAATAGGTAGAAAGTTCCAGAGTTAAGATTTACCTTCATCTTGCTCTAAAACTGCACCCCTTTTCTGTGGTCTCCTAGGCCTTTATGCTAACATGCTTTATATCCTTTTACCACCTGAGTTATAAAATTGGAAATTATAGAATTTAGAAAATACTATTATTTCTTTCTAAAGCATTATTCTAAACACAATTATCTCCAAGATGAAATCACTTTTGTCTATAAGAATAGTGATGTTCGTGTTTAAAGAACTGTTCAGGCATGCCCCATGAGAATCCCTTCTCCCTGTCATTTCCCTCAGAAAGGCTATCTAGCACTGCTTTCCTGTTCCCTTGGTGTGGTCTGTCCCTCCCCGCTGTCCACTCCATTCCCTGGACTGCCTACCACTCTTTGTCTACCTTTCCAAGTGCTCTTTACCTGTTGGTATCCTATTTAAAGCCTGCTTGTTGCTTTTCCAAATATTTCCCTAGGATTGCTGAGTATCTTTCCACTCTGTATCTCTAAAGAATATTAAACTCACTCCCTACACTTGTTGGTTTGTTAAATACCTGTTTTCCTCACTAAATTATAACTGTAACACCTAACACAATACCTTAAAATGAATCAATAGATTTTAAAAGGAATCATGGTTTTGTTTTATATTTGTTTTTCTTGTTCTTTAATGTATTTATTATGTGATTTGCTTGGGCCCTATATTCCAATTTCTTAGCAAGCTTCTGTCTGATAAATGGTATTGTCACTCTAAAACAGTTAAAAAAAAAAAAAAAAAAAAAAAAACCTAACTCATACCTTATCTGTATGACCATGACTGGCAATTTCTGTGGCTCAGATGATATTGGCAATATTTTCAGATCCACATTGCAAAATCATAGCTACATTTTTTGGATTTAATCATGATCATATTTAAATCTCTTTAAGTACTACTCTCGTTCAAATGCTTCTTCCCAGATGTGCTGCATTATTAATGGAATAGAATTAAATATAAGGGTTTTAAAATGAACTTGCTTCCAAATATATTAGACTTCATCTTCCCATTTTGACCTTCTTTATTTCTTGATATTGCTATTTTTCACAAGTGCTTTTTGCCTCATTTCTTTATCTTTTCCTGTGATCCTAGTATCTAGTCTCTAACAATTTAATTGATGTTTTATTTACAACAATCCTAATCTCTCTAGTTAAGATCTTAGTTCATGCAGGATGCCATAACAAAATACCATAAACCAGTGGTTTATAAGGAACACAAATTTATTTCTCACAGCTCTGTAGGGAAGTCTAAGATGGAAGTACCTGCAGACGCCATGTCCAGGGACTTACTTCCCAGATGACCATCGTTTCACTGAAACCTTATATTGTGGAAGGGGTGAGAGAGCTCTCTGGGGTACCTTTTTTGAGCACTAATTTCAAAATGGCACAGACTGAGATTTTATTACCTCCCAGAGGTTTCACCATACATCACCTTAAGGGTTAGGATTTTTAACATTTGAATTGAGGATGATACAACATTCAGACCTTAATGGGCCCTAAAATGTGACCTAATACCCCTCTTTCTGGCACGTTCCTGGATAACACCTTCTAAATAGACAAGCTGCTCTTTATTCTGATCACAGATTCTTCTCTATTCCTTTTCTTTCCAGAGCAAGACTCCAATTACATAACAGAACACTGTCATAATTCATTTTTCAGCTATTATAATTATTTAAAAAAATAATTTTTTAGCCAATGAAATCTATCCAATTACTTAATCTAATTAGGTGTTTTCTCTTTGTGTGTTAATAAACTTTAAGAGAGAAGGAATGACTGTCCACCTCAGAACCTCCAGTTGATTGTGTTGGGAATGGGAAGTGATATTGAGAAAGAAGAAATAAAATCTGATGGTATAATTGGATGGTAATCTAAAACATGAACCCACATGAGCTCACTCTTTAATTGAAACAATTTGTCCTGGAAAAAACTTAACCAATTAATTCAACAAAAATTTCCAGAATAAATTTTGAAAAAGTAAATAAATTTTAGGGAGTTCTTTCAACCTACAGATCCTTATCTTTGTTCTATAGAATTTATAATCTAGATTGGGTTCTCTATAAAGAATCACTTTAGAGCAAGGTCACTGTTTCTTCAACCAGAACTCTGTCCTTTTTTTTCTTTCAATCATGAATAAAATATTGTAAACTGAAGTGGGATAAGCCCCATTATGAGAGCTACCTGTCTTACCTGAGTCATGTCTCCTGATTGTTTGCTTTTAGGAAAAAAAAATTAAGTAGGATCTTTGACTTAGGAAGTTGACCAAGGAAGATGTTGAGAAATTCTGGACTCACTCTCAATAAACTACATAGACACCCCTGAAAAATAGCTAAGATATATTCTGGGCTTACTACATGGTGGACTCTCTGATAATAGATTTTCATATAGCATCTTTAAAACTCAACAGCCTATGAGGTAACTACTATTATCATCCACATCTGACAGATGAGAAAACTAAGCCCTGAGGAATTTAAGTAACTCAGCCAAGGCTGTATGGGTGTTGCTACTTGCATCTGGTGGGTGGAAGATGAGTATGCGGCTAAGCATTCTACAGTGCATAAAGCAAGTACCACAATGCAGAATTATTCATTCTACATTGTCAAAAGATCAAAAGATCTTGTTCTGTCTAACTAATTTTAGTGCTTTAAGAAGGATGCTGTAATAACAGTAGTTTCACTAATGAAATTTTAGTCATGAATCAGAAAGAGAAGAATTCAAAATCAGTAAATATACCCCGTATTTTCTTAGGGTAGTCCAGTATGTGGTATAAGCTCTGGTTCTTGCTTCTAGATGCTTGTCACTGAACCTTGAAACAGTTGTTCAAAGTACAAGCTTTAAAACTTCAGTCTGTTATCACTGAATGGTATGACAGGCTTGGCTTTTTTGGAGTATGTTCTGCAAAATGCTATAGTGCTCTTTCTAACTTGAGTGTATCATGCCTGGGGTCTTTCTGGCAGCCACTTTTTACTTGCATGTTTTATGCCAATTGGTACTACTAGGGGTCAGTGACTGTCATGCTTCTCAAAGGGATATATTTTCCCCCAACATAGTATGTAAACTTAAAACCCATCCCATCACATGTTTGGGTGATACACTCTCCATACATGACAGTCCTACATATTTCTGTGCCAATGTCATGTGGACTAGCCTTATATGCCATAGGTAGTCTCCTACTTCCCCCATTAAACCCCTCCTAATGGAATTATTCAAAGATACAACAAACTGATATTGATGGCTTGAAAAATTATTTGAGAATGGCTCAGAAATGGCCTGGATGTGGCCAAAGTCAGTGAAGTTGTATAAAGTAAACTTTTTTGTACTTAGCTTTCCAGAATGGAAACTGCCTGAGAGTAGGAATGAAATTTTTTGAAGGTCATGGGCAGAATTAAACATGATGAAGTTTGTAAAGTGTTTAATATTAACAGTATTTCCATCAAAAAATTATCAGATTCTTTTTTACAATAGTTTGGGGCATTTAGATAAAAGAAATATATTGACAACTTGGAAGGAGTTCAGAGTGAAACAATAAAAATGAGTGAATGGTTAGAGGAAAGAGGGAATCATTTATGTGCTGGCTAAACAAGAATGAAAGGAATGACCTATGATGGATGAAAGGTGTGTGTATCGAATAGAAAATTGCTTGCTTGTTGATAGGCTGAGTCAGACAGCTGCTACCTCTGGAGCCATATATTTTGGGATTAACTGAGCATTTTTTCCCCCTCTCTACAACTGAATTCCCTTGCTCTAATGTTAATTTAATACCTCCTCAAGGAGTCATTACGGCAGTTGGTAGGAGTCAAAGCATTACCCAAGATTTTGTGAGAATGTCTTTTATTCTCTGAAGACAAGAGAATTCTAAATGTAAGAAAAATAAACTATTTCTAATGATAACTCAAGCTCTTTTGTCCCTAACAGTAATTCAATGAAAGCTTGAAGCAGGTAGGAACACTGTGATAGAATCATGGACAAGGTAGTAAATAAAAGACACAGTGTTAGTTACTAATCAGGAACGTAAACAGGTAAGCTTTGAGATCCACCATGTCTTCTGACTTACTGCCCAGAGGTCCCCTTGCTGTGCTTATCTGACCACATCTGAAATACTATGGAAGGAGAAGCACCACAGTATAAGAAGGCCACTGACCTGAGATAGCTGGATAAAAAGTTTGCAAATGCAAATGAAGAAACTAGTTTGGCTATTAAGTAGTCAAGCAAAATTTAGTGGGACAATTATAGTCATCTTTAAACATCTAAAGAACAGTGAGACAAAGTGAAATACAGACTCATGGTAAAATTAAGAAACAAGGAACATGGGTGAAAGTTTCAGCAAGACAAATTTCTGATTAACATGATGGGGAAATGACTAATAACTTGGTCTGTACAATAATGGAAAGGCTTCCTGACAAATAAAGTCAGCCAGGAGATCATCACTTGAAGACTCAAACCAGGACTGAAAGATTCATAGATGAGATCCATGCACAGATAAAAGAAATGAGATTGAAATATTGCTAACATCTTTTCCAAAGGCATATTTAAATGCCATTAGACATTTTGAAATGGAACCCAAGTAAATGTTTAAAATACTTCTAATTGTTGCCTACACACATTTATCCCTGCTTTACTTCTACTGATATTCATTACTAATATTTGTATATGGAGGGTTATTAAAAGGAACATAAATGATTTTTATTTTTATTTTTAAATACTTATCATATTCTCCCCCTACACACACATACACACTCCCCACTTGCCCCTGATATCTCCATTGTGTCTCAATTCAGTCCTTTCCTCTGTATTACTGAAATGCTTCTGAGTTGGTACTGTTATTTCCATACCTTCTGCCTTTCACTACATCTTCCTTTTACCTATGTCCTGGGACACATTTGGTCCAGCGACCTCTGCCACCCCCACCACTGACATGTCCTGATGGCTGCTGTTTGCCCATGGATAAAGGCTAACCTTCACACAGCACCTGGGCTCAGGGACTCACCATTCATGCCAACCTTGGACTCTCCAGAAGTAAGAGATATATTGTAATCTCTACAGGGGAAACACTGTCTCACATTTTCAAGACCTAGTATACACTGTTTCACCTGTCTTGACTGTCCTTCCCTACTCCTTGTCCACTTTGCCCAACTTTGGTTTTGTTTGTTTGTTTTAAATATTTATTTCTAAATTGTAGTTGGTCACAATACCTTTATTTTAGTTATTTATTTTTATGTGGTGTTGAGGATCGAACCCAGGGCCTCGCACGTGCAAGGTGAACACTCTACCCCTGAGCCACAACCCCAACTCCAACTCCGTTTTTTAATAATCAAATTCATAGTCTATATTAATAATTCCATTAAATAGTCAATCTGTTTTATCTCCTCAACAATTTGCCTGAGAGTAACAGGGAAAGAAAAAAGAAACAGTTATTAATTTAAATTATGTTTCTCCACACCCCATTTCTCAATAAGTTGCATTGATTTTTTTTGATTTGTGTTTGTAAAGTGTAATACCTATTTGTATGGTTGCATTTTGAGGATTTTATTAAAATGTATTGTTCTTTATGGTAATTATCAGGGTTTCTTCACAGTTAAGAAACATGGTAATATAGTACTCGTTCTTATAAAAACAGTTACCAACTCATAAATATTAATTTTCCTTTCCTTTTGCCATGCACTATATCTCACCCAAAGCCCCTGATCAAATGCAGAGTGTGCCTTCTGATGTCAGAAGAGTGAAAATGCTCTGACTCTAAAATACTAAAAAAGCAAATTATTCTGCATCCAAATGGGCAGCATGCAATTTTATTTACAATGTGTCCAGTTACATAACATTCATCATCCTTGATGTTGAACGTGTAGCATTCAAGCACATTTTAAGTATAAATCTTCATATGCATGCACATTTAAAACTGAATTTGGCATTCTTTATATAAGGCTATGTACAGGTGTGGTACCTTTGGTGAACTACAATAAAAAAATAATTCATAAGATGAATTTAAATGGATAACTAGAACCCCCAAAAGTTCATCATAATAATCAAAGCTTTAAATGCAATAATGTTTAGGATTTGAGCTGGCACCAGGGAGACTAAGTTCTCAAGTCAATATTTGAAAATTAGAGCTGCTGTGTGAAATGAAGTGCTAACTTGGAGAACTTCCAGATGCTGAAAGCCCACATTCAGGAGCTGTGACTGAGGAAAGAGTTTCCAAACAAGCCAAGACAGGACGCTGAGGAGAGGCTGTCTCATGATCATGTCTTACTCTAGCCCAGTCCTTGGACTCAGTTCTTTTAATGCTCTCTCCCTTCCTATCCATAGATTCTTCATCTTACAGTTTCTGTTTTCTTAAGTGAATTCATTATTTCCTGATAGCAGCTCTTGGAAGTCATGAAAGAACAGAAAGATACAGTAATTTTTTGGTAGTGGTAGAGACTTGGTTTTTGTGTGAACTCTGTTAAGATAAGCATGGCATCATGGTACAGGTTGCAGCAATATAGTCAAAGCAAAAGCGAGAAAACCACATGTGTTTCAGAGATAGGAGATCCTTACATTAATTATGTGACAAAAATAAATAAACCCATTCAGGTAGAAATATTGGAAGCATTCTAAATTGAGCTTATGGACATTCATTAAATATGTGTGAATTTTCTCTCACCCAGTTTAAATTCTTAAGCTTTTTTTTCCTTTTAAGCCCCCATTTTTATAGCTTTCTTGAACATACTAAAGAGCTACTGAGGAAGCTCTTGGGGAAGAAGGGAGGTAGGAGAACCTGATATTGTTTCAGTCACAGTTCAGTCAGGCAAACAGAGCCCTTGCTAAGGTGATTCACTAGAAGAAATGTAATATGTGGAATTAGACACAGAGATGTTGGGAGAGCCAAAAAGCCAACAGGGAACTGGGAGGCAAATCAGAGATTATCAACAGGAAAAAGCTGTTCAGATATGAAGATTTTCACATATAGAGATGAGAAATATGACAAGATTTCAGAAGAAAGCCATTGTGGTGGAGTTGGAATGAGGCAGAAGCTGCCCAACCATGGCCTGAGATGTTATATAGTTTTTTTTTAAAAAAAAAAATAAAAATAAAACAGGAAATGAACCTAGAAATGAACCTGAAGATAGAGAGATACAGCGTATCAAAGATGCTACATCATCTAAGTTGGGAAGCAGATGTGAGGCACTTTCCCTTTTATGGGCCAATCTCCCATCAAAGCCCTCCCACCAGCTAAACCAAGCAGGAAGCCAGAGGCAGTCAGTGCTGGGACATGCAGTTTTCAGGATCAATTCTCCAGACCAGTCCAGCAAAGACAGAGAAAGAGATCTGAGAAAAAACTGGCAAATCACTGTCATAATTAGATACCCAGATAGAATAAATTTCTATAAACAGGTAGAGTAACAATAACTATAGTTCTCTTTCCCTAAAACTATCTTCTGGTACAGAAAATCTAATCTTATGGTGAGAGACTGTAACATGGAGTAAAGAGAAAGAGAGTTGATTTATCTCTCAATAACAGCCCATCCTGAGTTACTGTGAATCAGCCTATCAGACAAGTGTTGACTAAAGTCTTACAGTTTGCTATGGGAGGTGGGGTGACACACTTAAATGTCCTCTCACAAAATGTCAAACTAGGTAAGACTTTACAAAATGAAGTGTTCTGTTTTATTGTGCAAACCATGAACTTCAAATAGACAGACACACAGAAACAGACACACACACACACACACACACACACACACACACACACATACACACACGGATATTCCCAGAAAATAGGAGGCAAAAACAACTCACATTCAGGAAGGACCTAAAAATAAGAGGTTTCTGAGCATGGTGATAGAAAAATCTCAGAAAAGGAAAAAAATTAGTTTTTCCAGGTAAACACAGGAGTGAAGGCACAAATGAAGCTGGTCTTTTCTTAAGTCAATGAGGTAGTCTAGAATTCCAATCAGAAAGGGTATGAGTTAGGGTTGCTGAAGAAAAATGGAATTCGATATTTGCTTGGAACAAGAAGATTAGCAAAGACAAAAACACCACAGAGCTCAGCAGCCCTGAAAGGTTTTGCTGACCCAACACACAACATTAGCCATGACTCAGGGCAGGAGAGGCAAGTGAGACCCTGCTCCACCCTGCTCACTGCTCTCCCCTCCCAGACTGAGAATCACAGATCTACACAATGAATTTAATCACCTCCAAAATGTAACAAATTCATTTTCCTTAGGAAGATTTGGAGAATTAATGTGCAGGTGGTAGACAGATAAAGTAAGTATAGTAAAAATAATAATAAATCTTTCAACTGTATGTTTGAATTTTTTCCATCAGAAAATTGGGGTTACAAAAGTATGGGAGGGGAATGCTTAATTTCTTTCCTCGGAAGAATGTCATTTAGGAAATTTTTCGTGTGATCTACCTCCTAATGCATTTTAAATGTGTTCCCTCCTTCCCTTAGCCATTCCTATGGTGAATTCTCTTATAATTATTGAATAAATCTGTACATATTTAAATGGGTCTCTTTATCCTCTATAATTACCTTAAAAATTCTTCACCAAGAATGGAGTTATAACTACTTATTTTTACTCTGTAAATGGTCAACACATACTCCCTACTTTTTCTTGAAAATCTCATGAGCCTCTTTCAAGTTATTCAGTTGCCTCACAGGTAAAAATTTTGCCACTAATCATCAGATACTTATATTTCTTGAAATTTTCCTTGCTAATCAACACACTTGATTATAATTAAGATAATAGTTAGGTACTGTGGAATGCACCTTGACTATTTGTTAGTCTGTGTATATTATTCATTATATGGTAATGGAAGTCCTCTGTGTTACATGTTTCTATTAAATATTTCAATTTATCCCATGAACATGATTTTCACTTTCAGAGCAGAATATATTCATTTTACTATAATAGAAGAATAGGTCTGTCTAGTAAGCCTAAAATGAAAATGACATATTTTATAAATAGGTAGTAATACCCAAAGACAGTTTTACTGCCTAACAACCTCCAGATTTAAAGTTATATAAATAAAATATCCATTTTCTTTCAATTCCCTACCATCTTTAATCACATGAACTGAACTTTGCAACCGACTATCTGTGCATTGATTTAAAAACATAGACTCCAATTACCTAAGCAAAATAGCAGAAGTCAGTTATTCAGCTGGACAGGAAGGAGAACAAATATTCATTTGAGAAGTCTGATTTCACAATCAACCATCAAACATGAGTACACATTTTTACAGTTGATATTCCGAGTGTTTAAAGAGGTGAGGAGATCTAGACATTGTTTATTTCCATTTAACATTTATAGGACTCTTACCAGTGCTGTAAGACAATTGACAAGAGAGACTGAATTGTTCATCTGTGTTTCTGCAGAGCCCACTACATGATAAAATGGACAAGTTTACACAGTTTACAAAACACTTTTCCTGAATTCTGAGCTTCTTCATATTAACTTCTTTGTTCCTACTCTGGCCAGCTGTTGAAGACAGAATAATGCTCCCCAAATGTCTATATCCTAAACTCCAGAAAGTGTGACTATGTTACATGTCAAAAGGGATTATGGCAATGTGATTAAATTAAGGAATTTGAGGCAGATATACTATATCTTTCAGGAGATCTCTTGCTATCAAAATGGATATTTAAAAAGGCAGGAAGATTAGAGTTAGAGGAGGGGATGTGATGTTGGAAGCAGAAATCAGAGACAAACACTCTGAAAATGCAACACTTTGGGATTCAAAGACAGAGGAAGAGGCTTCATGCCAAGGAATATAGGCAGCCTCTAGCTGCTGGAAAGACAGGGAAACAGATTATCCACTAAATCTTCAGTAGAAACACAGACTGGACAACATCTTGCTTTGAAGATTTATGACCTTCCAAACTATATGATAATAACTGTTTGTTGTTTTAAGCCATTAAGTATATATTGATTTTTGAAATAAATAAGAGCAATAGAAAATAAATACACCAACTAACTTGAAGATAAATGACCCTCAGATCCAAGATGGTGGGCCAGAAGGAGACAGCATTCTGTGTTGCTCCGTGACCTGGGACTCAAGTAGTGAGAATACTGCTTCTATGCGAGTGATATTCCTGCTCCCGCATGTGGGAATCATGGCCCCATGCAGGTCCAGGGCTCCAGGCCACAGCATCAGAGTAGGTCTCCCAACTACTCACCCATGCAGGACTACTGGGTACCCACGCAGGCATCATCAACACCCGCACATAACTGTCGGCCTCCCACCGGAGCAGAAATCACTGACCCCGCTCCCACGCAGGACACATGGCAGGTTCCCGCATGCAGGAATTCCGGCCACCACTCCTGTGTGGACCCACATCTAGCAACATGGGGCTTCCCCAGTCGCTGCCATCTTGGGACTCTGCCACAGCAGAGATAGTCCCCTACACACAGTAGCCTGCCTGCACTTGGGAACTTCACACAGGCTCTGAAGCCAGCCAACAGCCACACACTGCAAGCCACAGAGCTCTCTCTGAACTAATTGTCCAATGTCATCACTGTGCTCCCCCCACCAGACCCGATAGCCCACCACTGAAAGCAGAAACCTCCATCTTGGGTCACCTTCATCACCATCTTCAGTAAGGAGTAACTCCCAGTTTGAAACTTTGGCTGGCCAGGTACCCAGTTTCTAATTCCCCCCTCTCCCCAGCAGTTACCACCCCCACACAGTGACACCTGGTTACCTTCACCATCCTGAGGTTGGATATACCAGCTAGCAACAGACGGCCATACCTACTGGATGAGAAGGGAAGCAGGAAGGATAAGGATTTCCAAACCAAACAATCCTGTTTCTTCCTTCAAGATTTTTTTTCTCTACCTCTCTATTCTCCCGCCTTCACATCCCCAACATATGTGAAACTAAGTACTTTGCATGAATTAGACTTTGAGGATTGTGATATTTAAATACTATATTATAGCTGTGTGATATAGTCTTTTATTTTTCTTTTATCCCACCAATTTCTACTATTTAACATATTTTATTTTTCTTTATATATGTGTGTGTGTTTTACGTATTCTACTGTCTTCCCACTTACTTGTCTACCCAAAATCACTTCCTATCCCTTCTCCTATTACTAATCTTCCTCTTTAGATTTCTCTTTCACACTTCCTTTGGTTTGGAACTCTATTTCTTCCTCTATCCCAATAACTCTTAAATTTGGTCATCCCATATTTCTTGAATGTTCTGCTCATGGTTTCTTACCATATAACAACTGTATATCCTCACCTCCTACCTCCTCAGCATATCATCCTCCTCCTCACCCCGAGTTCTTTGTCCAGCATCAGAAACTGTAAACCCTTTTACAAACCTACTGAATATATTGTAGATAATAATTGAATTAACCATTTATGTACATTGTGACCAAACTGTAAATGTCTTAATAGCAAACATATGTTTTTAGGGTGTATACTGTTTATATTGGGATCTGATAACATTGTCTTTCACCTCAAAGGAGAGGTATTGGAATCCTACAGGGGCACTATAAGCCTATAGGGTAAAAATGGTAATGCCTCAGATCCACAGTGCTAGAAGGGAAGACAAACAAGCAATATGAAAAGACAAGGGAAGAAAGTGCCCCAAACATCAAGATACCACATTATTAGAATCCATGGCCAGCACAGCAGATGGAATGACAGAGAAGGAGTTCAGAATGCACATGATTAAAATGTTCTGCGAATTACGGATGACATAAGAGAGCAAATATAAACAGCAAAAGATCATTTTGACAAAGAGCTACATAAGCAAATCAGGAAGCAAAATTTACTTTAATAGGGAGATAGAGGTTCTAAAACAAAACAAAAACTCCAGAAATCCTTGAACTAAAAGAAAACAAAACAAAAAAAAATTAAAAGTTCACTGAAAGCACCACCAACAGATTAGACCACTTGGAAAACAGAACCTCAGACAATGAAGACAACATATAGAATCTTGAAAAGAATGTAGAGCACACAGTGAAAATTGTATGAAACCATTTCAAGAAATGTGGGATAGCATAAAAAAGACCAAATTTAAGAGTTATTGGGATAGAGGAAGGAATAGAGTTCCAAACTAAAGGAATGAGCATCTATTCAATGAAATAACATCAGAAAAATTTCCAAAATTTTCAACCCAGATGCTGAAAGCTAGAAGATCCTGGAACAACATATATCAAGCTCTGAAAGAAAATGGATGCCAACCAAGAATCTTATATCCAGCAAAATTAAGCTTTAGATTTGATGATGAAACAAAAAACTTCCATGATAAACAAAAGTTAAAAGAATTTACAACTAGAAAGCCTGTACTCTAGAACATCCTTGGCAAAATACTCCATGAAGAGGAATTGAAAAACAACAATAAGAATCAGCAAAGGGAGATATTACATTAAAGGAAAAACTAATCAAAGGAGAAACCAAGTCAAGTTAAATACCAAAAAGAAACAAAAATGGATGGAATACAAAGAGTGTCTCAATAATAACCCTGAATGTTAAAGGCCTAAACTTACCAATCAAAAGACATAGCCTGGCAGATTAGATTTAAAAAAAAAAAAAGACCCAACAATATGCTGCCTTCAAGGGACACATCTCATAAGAAAAAACATCCACTGCAGGTGAAAGAATGGGAAAATTCGTAACACTCACATGAACTGTGGGAGCAAGCAGGGATTTCCATCCTCATATCAAATAAAGCACACTTCAAGCCAAAGTTAATCAAAATAGATTTAGAAGAACATTTCATACTGCTCAATAGAATAATTCATCAATAAAACGTAACAATAATAAATTTATATGTCCCAAACAATGGAGCACCTACTTTCGTCAAACAAATTCTTCTCAAGTTCAAGAGTCAAATAGACCACAACATAATAATTCTGGGTGATTTTAACACACCTCTTTCACCACTGGATAGATCTTCCAAACAAAAGCTTAACAAAGAAACTATAGAACTTAATAATACAATCAATAAATTAGACATAACAGACATATATAGAATATTTCTTCCATCAACGAGTGAATATACTTTCCTCTCAGCAGCACATAGATCCTTCTCTAAAACAGACCATATATTATGCCACAAAGTAACTCTTAGCAAGTAAAAAAAGTACAGATACTACCCAGTATTCTATAAGATAATAATTGAATGAAATTAGAGATCAATGTTAAAATTAAAAATAAAAACTACTCCAACACATGGACACTAAATAATATGCTACTGAATAAACAATGAGTTGAAAAAGGAGGAGATTAAAAAATTCTTAGAGGTGAATAAGAACACAGATACAACGTATTGAAATCTCTGGGATACTATAAAGGCAGTACTAAGAGGAAAGTTCATTGCATATAGTTCATTCCTTAAAAGAAGAAAAAGTCAACAGATAAATAACTTAACATTATACCTTAAAGCCCTAGAAGAAGAAGAACAAATCAACACCAAAAGAAGTAGAAGACAGGAAATAATTAAAATCAGAGCTGAAATCAATGAAATTGAAACAAACAAAACAATTGAAAAAATTGACAAAACAAAAAGTTGGTTCTTTGAATAAATAAATAAAATTGGCAACCCCTTATCCATGCTAATGAAGAGAAGGATAGAGAAAATTCAAATTACTAACATGTATGATGAAAAAGGAAATATCACAACAGACACTACAGAAATACAGAAGATAATTAGAAATTATTTTGAAAACTTGTACTGCAATAAAACAGAATAAATCAAAGGCATTGACAAATTTCTAGAGTCATATGATTTGCCCAAATTGAATGAGGATGATACACAATTTAAACAGATCAATTTCAAGCAATGAAATAGAAGATGCCATCAGAAGCCTATCAACTAAGAAAAGCCCAGGACCAGATGGATACACAGACAAGTTCTACAAGACCTTTAAAGAAGAACTAATACCAATACTTTTCAATTTATTTCTGGAAATAGACAAAGAGACATCCCTTCCAAACTCATTCTATGAGGCCAATATCTCCCTGATTCCAAAACCAGATAGAGACACACCAAAGAAAGAAAACTTCAGACCAATATCTCTAATGAACACAGATGCAAAAATTGTCAATACAATTCTGGCAAATCAAATACAAAATATATCAAAAAGACAATGCACCACAATCAATCTCAGGGATACAAGGTTGGTTCAACATATGAAAATCAACAAATTTAATTCATCACATTAATAGACTTAAAGATAAGAACCATATGATCATCTCAATAGACGTAGAAAAAGCATTCAACAAAATTCAGCACTCCTTCATGTTCAAAACACTAGAAAGACTAGGAATAACATAAACATATCTCAACATCATAAAAGCTATCTATGCAAAGCCCCAGGCCAACCTCATTCTAAATGGAGAAAAATTGAAAGCATTCTCTCTAAAAACTGGAACAAGACAGGGATGCCCTCTTTCACCACTTCTATTTAACATAGTTCTTGAAACACTGGCCAAAGCAATTAGACAGATGAAAAAAATTAATGGGATACAAACAGGAAAAGAAGAACTTAAATTAGCACTATTTACCAATGATATGATTCTATACCTAGAAGACCAAAAAAATTCCACCAGAAAACTTCTAGAACTAGTAAATGAATTCAGCAAAGTAGCAGGACACAAAATCAACACCCATAAATCAAAGGTATTTCTGTATATCAGTGACAAATACTCTGAAAGGAAAACTCCCCATGTACAAGAGTCTAAAAAAAAAAAAACTAAAATAAAATACTTGGTAATCAATCTAACAAAAGAGGTGAAAGACCTCTACAATGAAAACTACAGGATGCTAAAAAACAAATTAAAGAAGACCATAGAATATGGAAAGATCTCTCTTGTTCTTGAATAGACAAAATTAATATTGTCAAAATGACCATACTACCAAAAGCATTATACAGATTTAATGCAATTCCAATCAAAATACCAATACATTCCTCATAGAAATAGAAAAGGCAGTCATGAAATTCATTTGGAAAAAGAAGAGACTCAGAATAGCTAAAGCAATCCTTAGCAGGAAAAGTGAAACAGGTGGCATCACTATACCAGACCCTAAACTATACTATAGAGCAGTATTAACAAAAACAGCATGGTATTAGCACCAAAATAGACTGGTAGACCAATGATACAGAATGGCGGACACAGAGACTAACCCACATAATTATAGTTATCTTACATTAGACAAAGGTACCAAAGACAAACATTGGAGAAAAGATAGCCTCTTCAACAAATGGTGCTGGAAAAACTGGAAATCAACAAAATGAAATTAAACCCCTATTTCTCACCAGGCATAAAAGTCAACTCAAAGTGGATCATGGGCCTAGGAATTAAACCAGAGACCCTGCGTCTAATAGAAGAAAAAGTAGGCCCAAATCTCTATCATATCAGATCAAGCGCCTATATCCTTAATAAGACTCCTATAGCATAAGAATTAAAATCAAGAATTAATGAGATGGATTCAAACTAAAAAGCTTCCTCTCGCAAAAGAAATAATTAGTGAGGCGAATAGAGAGCCTTGCACTTGGGAGCAAATTTTTACCATTTGCACATCAGATAGAGCACTAATCTCTAGCGTATATAAAGAACTCAAAAAGCTAAACACCAAAAAACAAATAACCCAATTAATAAATGGGCCAGGGGACTGAATAGTCATTTCTCAGAAGGTGATATAAAATCAATCAACAAATATTTGAAAAAAATGTTCAATATCTCTAGCAATTAGAGAAATGCAAATCAAAACTACTGTTAAGATTTCATCTCAGTCTAGTCAGATTGGCAGCTATTAAGACTACAAACAACAATAAGTGTTGGCGAGGATGTGGGGGAAAGGCACACTTATACATTGCTGGTGGTACTGTGAAATGATGTAGCCAATATGGACAGCAGTATGGAGATTCCTTGGAAAACTCGGAATGGAACCACCTTTTGACCCAGTTATCTCACTTCCCAGTCTATACCCGAAGGACTTAAAAACAGCATACTACAGTGATGTAGCCATATCAATGTTTATAGCAGCACAATTCACAATATCTAAATTGTGGAGCCAACCTAGATGCCTTTCAGTAGATGAATGGATAAAGAAACTGTGGTATATATACACAAGGGAATATTACTCAGCATTAAAAGAGAATAAAATTTGCAGGTAAATGGATGGAGTTGTAGAATATAATGCTAAGTGAAGTTAGCCAATCCCCCAAAACCAAAGGTCGAATGTTTTCTCTGATATGTGCATGCTGATCCATAATGGGGATGGCAGGAGGAGCATGGGAGGAATGGAGGAACTTTAGATAGGGCAAAGAGGAGGAAGGGCATGGGAGGGGGCATGGGGGTAGGAAAGATGGTGGAATGATATGGACATCATGAAGACATGAATGGTGTGACTCCACTTTGTGAACAACAAGAGACACGAAAAATTGTGCTCTATATGTGGACTATGAATTGAGATGCAGTCTGCTGTCATGTATAACAAATTATAATAAATAAATAAACTTACAATAAAAAAGGGATTCTGTGATCAGGGGTGATCTAGACCTATCTATCTTCAAAAACCTCCCCCTGTAGTTTGATTTTAGATTTATGTTTATAATGGCATTTATCCACATCCCCACTGAATTCTGTATATTAAATTACCATAGTCCTTGCCACATTATAGTATAATAATCAATTTACTGAGTTGTTTCCTGTATCAGAAAAGAAATTCCTTGAGAGTGGGATCCATTTTGCTTTATGTCCCCAGAGCCTAGCAGTGTGCTCATAATTTGTTTATGGAAGAGCATATGAATATGTTAGATGCTATAGTGAACAAAATGCAATTCTTACCTGTGATGAATTATATTTATATTTTTCATAAATAATTAGAACACCAAGTTGAACGTCTGATACTAGAGTAGCATTAGGGTGGGAATGGGGACAGATATATCCTGAGGGAACCTGAAGAGTTGGAGAAGATGGTGTCTCCTGTTCTGATTAAGGAGACTGAGACAAGATGAATTCAAGACTTCATTCAATATCTGAATCCTGTAAACATGATGGTTCACAGTTACCTTCATTTGCAACAATCATTTCTTCATGTGGTGCAATTGGATTAAATATGGTTTGTCCCCACAAAAAATCATGCTGAGGCTTGGTCTCTAATGCAATAGTGTTGGCAGGTGGTAAGCTCTTTAAGAGTCATTTTGGATCTTGGGGACTTTGGGAGACCAACCTTGTACATCACACTCCCCGGCTGGGTGCTGAGGCACTTGGTTACAGAAATGTGGCAGAGCTTTCCCCACCCTTCTTGGGTTTGAGGGTCGGTGTCTCATGCATGGGTGTGTCTTGCTACAGCCCCATGGGTGAAGCTATGCTCTCCTGTTCCTTTGTAATATAATCCCTTGCCCTGTTTAGGATGGAATGTTCCATGGAAGTGCCTTGTGTGTGTCCCCTTCTCTTACTGTGCCCTTGGGTGTGGCCTACCCAGGTGTCAGTCAACCTGCTCACAATTGACATCATGAAGATAGACTCAGCCCCTTGAAACCTGACCCCTTGCCTCATTTGAATAGCTTCTCCTGGATAAAAGGGGTTAGCACGTGCTCTCGCTCTCTCTCTTCCTGCGGACCCGTAAGGAGCCATCACAAAGAAAAAGGTATTTGTGTCTCTTGTGTGGTTATTTTGTGCAGCCCAGTCAGCCCAGTTTACCTGGAGTGATCCCTGAGCCTTTTAGTCTCGAGAACTGAAACCCGGCAGGGACATCATCCTCAGAAGAGATGAATGCCCATTTCTCAGGAATGGGCTGGGTCTTGCAGGCCTGGATTAGTTACTTTGAGATTAGGTTGTTGTGAGGCCAGGTTACCCCAGGTGCTACCTCTTTTGCACATGCCACTTCCCCTTTCACTGCTCTGTCATGTTGTGGTGCAGCCAGTGGCCCTCACCATACACGGGGACCATACCGTTTGTACTTTCCAACCACTGAATTGTAACACAAAACAGACCAAGACATGTACCCCAATATAAAGAAGCAACTTTTACAATCTCACATAAAAATCTGTCCAAGTCCTACTGGATTTAGTGAGAAAATTCTGCAGTCTAGGAAAGAATTTGTGAAAGAGCTTGTTAACAATGTGCAGGGCTGCTTTGTAAGAGTGAATTCCTAATCACTGGAGATGTCCAACCAGGAGCTGGTTAAATTACTTGTGGGGAATTTTTTAAAAAGTAACTCATACCAGATGGAAAGATAACTGATTTTATCATAAGGTCAATTCTAAGAATGAAATTCTATTTTCCAGATCTCAATGCTCTTTAGTTTTAAAGTCTATATTTCCTAAGCTCCATATTATTCAATGTATAATATACATTTTCCTTTTGTTTATTCATTAAATTTCTCCAATTACATTGACTTTTTTTCTTCCACCTCTAATCCCACTTACTCATTACAATTAATTTCAATTCTGTTTACAGTTTGTATATGAGTATATTTATGTGAGCACACAAGGGAGAGACAGAGAAAGAGAGACAGAATGTTCCTAATCTCCATGGGGTTGACTGTCAGGAGAGATTTATTTGTATTCATTCCAAATGCTTGGTCAAAAGGGTTATATTTGCAGAAGATTACGAGGGTTAACAAGGGACTTGAATCTTGAAGTGCCATTCATCTTGAAGTAGCAAGTGCCCAGTCTCCTATAAATGGAATGTCATGTTATTTTTAGATGAGGCTTTTGCCACAAGGATCCAGGACAGGGTGAACAATGTTCAGTCTGATTAGCAACCTTATTTAAACATGTGAACGGTGCGGTTCCTTAATGTTACTTGCAATAAGTCTGTGGCAAGCCTATTCCCTTAGTGAGGGTGCATTATTTAGTTCATAAATTTAAAAGAGAGAGAGAGAGAAAAAAAAAAGGCTTTCACAGAATTCAGCTTGTTTACTAATAACAGAACCCAGAAGTTTGAAATGAGAGCTCTATTACACTACAGTTCTTGTGCAGTAGTGTATCAAGGTGGATTTCCAACACAAGGTCTCTTAAAGGATTCTCAAAAACATCTGTTTTGGGGCTGGGGTTGTAGCTCAGTGGTAAGAGTGCTTGCCTAGTATGTGTGAGACACTGGGTTCGATTCTTGGTACCACATATAAATAAATAAAATAAAGGTACACTGACAACTAAAAATATATTTAAAACAAAAAAAATCTATTTTGTACCATTTCCCAGATCCAGATATGCTCACCTAGAAGTCAAAGCCTAAAGACCGACTATTTTTAACAGATTACTCTCAACACACCCAGGAGAGAAGAGGAGATGTGGAATATTAAGTAGCAACAAAACAAGTGATTGCTACTTTATTAGACCATTGCAGTAGAGAAAATCATGTCATGAAAAACAACCCCCTAGGTAGGAGATGGGGATGCTTATGAGTATGTATGAGGAGAAATCTATAAGCAAGGAGTCTTGTGTGGCTGTAATTCTCTGTCACTATGAAGGAAGGTTCTGGAAGGTTCATCTGCACTCTAAAAGATGCACTTGGGGCTAAATACATGTTCCACTGGATTTTCATATTTGGATTCTCCCTTTCTTTAAAGCTTCTTGCTGAGGGACCATACAATACAAGCTATTATTTTTAGCAATAAGCTTTAAAAAGTAGATATTTTCTCAAGTCATACTCCATTTATTCTTTGGTGTTTCCATTTTGAAAACAAAAACTTGGTCCCCATTTTATTCTTTAGTAGCCAAATTCTCTAATCCAGGGCTTCTGGGCAGCTCCTAAATTTACACAGAGGACTAATTCATATAAATCACCACCCCCGGGCATGCACACATGGTTTTTCTTTAAAGGGACAGTACTATCCTCTCCAGATTAAAGATCTGTAATGTCTTTCATAGAAAAGAATAAAACCCTGTTATTCATCATACAAAGAGCTTACAGTTAGCAGGGTTTTTTTCAGACCAAAAGGCAAGCAAGCTACGCCCAAGGAAGATCACCATATACCTAGATCCTACAGTTCTATCAGGAAAAAACAACAACAACAAAGAAAGTTAGAAGACCTTTAAAATCCCTGAATGCCCACGTAGTGAACAAGTTCCTTGGATAGTTCTTATATCACCCCATTTTGAAAAGCTCTTCCATGGTGAACAATATTCAGTCAGATTCCTCTTCCAACATGGAAACTTGGAACATAAACAAATGAGAGATTCAGTAGGAGATCAAGTTCCCTAAAACTTAAATATTATTCTCCTATAAATGGAATGTCATGTTATTTTTAGATGAGGCTTTTGCACTGCACTGCTCTAACTGGCCAGTTCAAAGGTGCCTGATGATTTTCTACTCCTAGGTGCCACCTTCTGACATAGGAAAATCTTGGGCTGCTTTTGACAATATAACTGTGCATGACCATTGTTCTCTGACATATCGAGCTACTTATAAGTGGAATTTTCCTCCGTGGCTACTTCATGATCTATATAGCAATGGGTCTTGCTATGTTTTACCAACACAGCGTATAGTCAGGGTTTCTGGCTTTGTTCAATGAATGTGTGATCTGCAACTTAGGAGATAGACTCTATTGAAAACAGAAAATAGCTAATTCTTTGCAAGATAGGTTATTCCCAAGAAAAATTTCATTCTACTTTTCTTATTTAGACATCAAAATAAGCCTCTTTTCTTGGGAATTAAGAGAGAGTAAATTTGAAATTCTTTGAGGTTCCCTTAACATCTAATCAACACATCTTTTTTTTTAAAAAAAATAGCATTTTCTAAGCTGGCAAAGACAAGGAAAGAATGGACAGAGCTCATTTAATTAATTCATTAACTGTGTCTGTTAAAAAATAAAACCAGTTCCTATCATAGAAATCTCAAATAATAATGATGAGTAGCTGTATAAGGTATTTCCTATACTTTTTTGTCTTCCCTTGTTTTCATTTAAGCAATCCAAACAACAAAGAAATTAAACCACAGCCCATTAAACCTAGGAGAAAACTGACCTCAGATGAGATAAACCATCAAGGCCTTTAATTGAGAAAAGAAACAAGACAGGCAGGGCAGCATGACACAACATGTAACACATCAGAATGGGTGGCTTTCCCATTGCTCCTTCTCTGGGTCATGCTGGAGGCCTTTGTGACATGAGCAGCAACTGCTGCAGGGTAATTATGTGTAGTTATATAAAACAGACTAATGCCAGCCAAGCAAATTGTGTGAAAGGACTGGTTGTGTTCCTTGTTAAATGTTTTGTCAAGCTGACCATGCCCTTTATTTATCTCTAACACAACATGCTTATTCTGCCCCATCTACTGTATTCACTCTGCAAATTTATGAGGCTCTATTAATCTTCTGCCCTGCTGACTATCTCTGTTGCAAAGTGTCAGCAGACTTTTGTACCTTGCTAATGTACAAAGGGCTTCCTATGAGTAATATCAGCATTTTGCCTTTTAATTGCACATATAATTTTTAGGTCTTACAGCTAATAAGGGAATTGAGACCACAGTTCATCACTGTCTCGAATGGTACTCCAGGGGTGTGGGGACTGTGGAAGCTGAGAGACGAAAATAGCTGTTCTGGTTCCAAGCAATAGTTTCTCTCATTATAATGGAACCATCCCCACTATAGTGATAAGGGTCTGTCACTTTTCTCATTAGGCACCCCCACTTTTCTGGGGCTTTACAACCTTGTGGTAAAAATGCACTCTTTTTTGAAAACTTTTTGTGCTGGATCTTAGCTCATGAATGGTTTTATCACCCTTCCTATCAATTCTAAATGAAAGTAGCTGTTATTTTTTAAATCAAAGAAACCAATACTATCTATTAGTCAAACTTCTGAATTTCAAACTTTCTGAATTTCTTCTGAATTTAGAAAAATAAATAGACTTAGTTTTAAGTAGTTTCAAGAAAAGAAATGTTAAAATAGAGGATTAGTGTTCTCAATGTAGGCGTTTTGCTTTAGCATTAATAGCATTTCACAAACATTTTTACTATGCCTGAAGAATGTGCATTATTGATGAGTGTACTTTTTACTGTGCAAAGCCATTAGGAAAGAAATGAAAGGTTTGTGGCAAAAAGTTGGTACACAGAAAGGGCCTGGCTGGATAGTGTTTTCTGTGAGAAGTAAGGAGTACCCATGATCTTCCTCTCAGATAGGACTATTTCATTAAGGTTTCCTTATAGGTCCCTCCATGAGTTACTATATACATCTTTTTTTGTCCATCTCTAGTTTAGAAAATAGGTATTTGTGAAACTGTGATTGTATGGCATTGAAAGCCAGTTGCTGGATTTATCATATAGATAAATTTACTTAAAACAGGAAATCAGACTCTCAAATTTGAAAAGAGGCAATTTTGGGGAAGTGAGAGGTCTGGGTTCTGTCCTTGACTGTTTATGATTCTGAGTACTTTTCTGGACCTCAGGGAGCTGGAATGTTGGTTAATGTCCTTCCTGTGGCTTGGATTCTGGTAGGCAAGAAAAAAATATTTAGATTGGCTGAGCTTCAAGCCGATCCCATCAGGTAAAGAAGGTTCAAGCAAACTGACCATCATGTGTGGGCTACTTTAGCATCCTGTTTCCTTTCCCCCTTTGTGATACCTATATTTTCTCCATATATGATCATTAACCCATGGGATTAATCCCCTTCATTCCTAGGTGGAGGGCTCTTCTCTCAAGTGGTAGGACTTGTAAGATCCTTAGTATGGTCTTTACTTATTCCTGGGAGTTGAAGAATTTTAGGCCATTGTTTTGGTTAAATTCTGAGCAATATCTTAAAACCAGAAGGAAGACTGTCATGGTCCTATAAGTACCATGAAAGTAACAAATTGAAACAAGATAGCAGAAAATCTCCATGATTTATGAAGAAAAATCTAAAATCTCTTTGCTAGAATGAAATTCAAAGGAAGAAACTAACTTAACCAAGAGACTATTGTATGCCAAACATTGTCTCATTTAATTCTCTCATTAGGTTATAGAAATTATCTTTAAGTACAGATGAGAAAATTAGTATTTCTAGAGCTTACATAGCCTTTCCTAGGAACCAGGATCATATCTAGGCCTTTCAGGTCTTTAGTATTCCTCTTCTTTTTATTTTTCATCACAATAAAAAGCCCAAAGGATTTTGAAATATCATGGGATTTATCGTTAAAGCCATGATTAAAAACATGTTATCTCTTTAGTCTCTCACCATCTATACTTTTGCCTTGTTATTTTTATCAGTTACTCATTTTAAAAATGATAATGGAATATCAACTATATGCCAGATTCTAATATTCATCCCATTCTTCCATTTCTGATGTCTCTGTATCTCTTATACAATGAGGTAAAGGAGACTGGTGATTAAGAAGTAAGATTTTCTCCACAAAAGGACAGAACCATTTTACGAGATGGACATGCAACAGGGTCTCCAAAATTTTTTTGATACTGAAGATGATCATATGATTTTGGTGTTAAGTTTGTTTTGCTTTTAACCATGATCTTTGATTAGTTTATCTAATTTTGTTTTTAAAAAAGTAAACAATAATTATTGCTAATTTGTCACAGTAACCAGGTCACTAAAATAGCCTTGTTACTCAAATTATGAATTATTTTCTTAAATGAAAACCACTTTAATGAAGGAATAAGATTTTTATAGACAAAATGCTCAAAATTTTTATAGAAAAAATGGAAATTATAGTAAAAATTAAGAATGTTTTCAGATTTTTTAACAGTTTAAAATCTGTGCTAATACTAGAATAACTTTTTTATGTCAGTTTTCTCCTAATACTTCCCAGCAATAATAATTTCAGGAACTAATAGTTTTTATAAACTGTTTCTCAATACTGAAAATAATATTGTGCATTTTCAGTAAACTTAGATGCTATAATATTTACTTTACATGAAGAGAATTCTCTTGGAACTCTAACAGTCAAAAAGAGTCAGAACCATATAAGGGTTATGAATTCAAAATATAAAAAAAAGTGGGTACCTTCTTGGGAAAGCACTTTTGAAGAAGGAGAAATAAAATTTCAATAATTTTTTTTCTTTACATGATATTTAATAGAAAACCAATAATATTAAAGTGGTGACTATTTTGATTTTTTCCCTATCACGGAGATCAGTATCTACCTTACAATATTTTTTTCAGAAAAGACCCTACTGAGGCATTCTAACTGGTGAAGCATTTTGACTTATGAGCTTGTCCTCAATCATCTATTTAAACTTAGATAGCATGACAGTTGTGTCTCAAAGAGAATGAGGGCTTTGGGGTCAGAATAACCAGCTCTAAATCCTGGCACCTTGACTTCTTATCTATATAATTTAGACTAAGGTACGTAACCTCTGCCTGCCTTATTTTCTCCATCATAGGGATCAAATTGAACTACTTCAGATTGTTATTATAAAGGTTAAATTAGATTATACAAGGGAAGCACAAAAGGACATGCAAGGGATAAATTTGATTTTAAAACCATTCCAAAATATCAGTCAATCTACCACAACCTCCATGCATGTCTCTTAAGCCTATTAAATAGAGAAATAATTTCTTACTTTCTTTAATTTAAAAAAAACATTTTTGTGTAATCATTGTCTATAAAAATAATTCCTGATATGCTCTTCAATTATTTTTTTTCCAAATATCATGGTGCTACTTGCAATAACTACACAATAAGTCTATGGTAGAATCAGAGGATATTTTAAAATCATAGCTGAGAAATGTGTATCCTATTGGAACAGATGAATAGAGACTTGACTCCAGGAATAGGCAAACTCTAAGATGACTTCCAATGACCACTGCCCTCGGGTATTTAAGCCCTTGAGAAATCCCTTCCCTTTGAATATGGTCTGAACCAAATGGTTTCTACAACTGAATTGATGGTATGCTGCTTCTGAAGTTAGGTGATGAACAGTCTGTGGCTTCTACCTTACTCTATTTTTAACTCCCTTCCCAGATGACTCATTGTGATAGAATCAGCTACTATGTCCTGAGGCAACTTCACAGAAGATCCCCATGATGAGAAACGAGGAATTACCAAAACCTATGAGAGTGATCTTGGAAGTATGTCCTCCCCACCAATCAAAATTTCAAATGGCAGAGCAGACCCAATCATTAGCTCCACTCAATCTCTTGAGCAACCTATTATCAGAGGCATCTTGGTAAGATGTACGTAGATTTCTGGCTCATAGAACTGTGAGATAATAAACTTTGTTCTAAACTGCTAAGTTTTGTGATAATTGCTTCACACATCAATAGATAACTGATACCAGTACTATTTATCTAAAAAGAGCCAGGTTTCCAGTTTTAGCAGGAAATAAATCAGGGTTTGGTAAACTATGGCTTGTGTGTGAATTTTATTCCACATTCTTTTTTAATAGCTTCCAATCTAAGGGTTGTTTTCACATTTTTAAAGATTAAAAAATAAAACAAGAATGTGTAATGGATAGTATATTTGAAAAACAAAACTTAATGTATTTACTATCTGGTCATTTACAAATAATTCACTGACCCCTGAGAGAAACCCTTGTACTCTACAGAGGACAGCCAACCCCAACCCCAAAGTCACTGAGATGAACTGCAGACTAGAACTCCAGATGGTTGACTCTTAAATGAGCTTTCCTCTCTATTATGTGCCAAATGTTGTGTATATTTCTGTGCACAGGGGGAAAATAATAATTATCAACCATTTCTAATTATATAAAATTATCCAGATAGAGAGTACTTACAACAGTGAACCAAAGCACCTTATGTGACTATTCATGATAGACTGAATTTTATAATCAAGAGCAAATTTCATTTAGTATTCTTAAAAGTATAGGATTTGGGTAGACTGAGTCACAGAACCTTAGTAATTTGTACATACCAATTATATGTTCTAGATGCCAAAAATTCCCAAGACTTAGGGCATCAGAACAGTCAGTCACCCTGACTATGACTGTAAAAGCAGCAAAACTAGCTCTAAGACTACTAGTTTATGAACACTTTCCAGCCATTCTGTGATGGAATAAATAGTAAAACTGAGAGGAAGCATTTAGAAACTATAGCAACTGACAAATGGATTGTGTCTATTGAATATCATTATTCTAAAAATCAAGCTTGCCTTTCGTATATTTTTGAGTTTTTTATTTCATAGTAATCATTATTATTCTATTTTACAAAAGTATCAATCCACAAAGGATTGAAATGTTTGTTTGTTTTTTTCAAATGGCCCACCATTACAGAGAGTTTGAGAATGCTTTAGGGGGTCAGTAAAAAGCTTCAAATATCCTTGGGTTAAATCAATGTTTTATGACAAGATTTATTTCTACAAATATTGCAAATATTTTGGTCAACCATAGCAATGAGCCTAAGCCACAGACTGAAAGAAATACACATAGGCTAACCAAGGCTCTTTCATGAGTACTTTGAATGATTGTACCAGTCCAAAAGAGAAGGAGATGCCTGCCTCTCCTTTCTAGATGTGCTTTCCTCCTACTGTCTAAGCATGATAATCTAAAACCAGTTACTCTCCTCCTCTACTTCCATTCATCAGAAAATCTCTAAGAATGAAAGGAATTGCAAGGTATAATGGATAGAGCTTTTGAAAAATTTAGCAAAGTCTAGGACTGACAAACCCTTAACACCATCCTTGGGTTCTATCTCCATAGTGGATATTGATATCAACCACACATTCTTTCCTGCCAAGTGATGGACAGCTTCAGAAACCTTCTCAGCAGAGTATTCCAGGAAACCACCACTAATCTGTCAGAGTAGACATTTGGGCTGAACACTATTTGCCAAGTCTGGTATAATGGAAAGGGAATGGATATCACAGGATTTTTTTTTTTTTGGACCCTAACCTTGTTCGAACAGTCAGCAATTCGGTGCAATCTTGTCAACTCTGCACATATATGTATGTCAGCCGTAACACAGAAAGGTGTAACCTTTTAAAATGCTGGGTTTTGAGCCCCAATTTTAAACTCTTTTTTTAGGCTGTTTTAATGGCATCTCAGACATTGGCAATTTTACAGGTGCCCCATGATTTAAATGTACTGTCAGACTTGAAAACCATTGGATTGGAAGATGGGTATGGTCCTTCTCAAGTCCAATATGCCTAGGCTCTATGACTATTTAAGCAAGTCACTCACACAGATTTAGAGTCTAACAATTAAATTGGATTTGTTAGGACTTAAAGAGCCAACTTGATCTCTTGGGCAGTTTATAACAAGGAAGAATAAAAGGTGTAGGGATTTTGAATTATGAGGCAATAATTCTACTTTAGGTGTACATGATCACAACCACTCAAGCTTTGCTCTTGTGTTTTTTATTATCCCTCAGGATGCTTTTCAAGAATTATTATAGCCCTATAAATCACTGTTGCCTATTATCACACGTCATAGTTCATAATATTAACTACTGTTAATAATAATGTGCATTATAAATGACCTGAGTTATTTTATTTGAGAGTATCAATACATTTGGTAAGTCTTAGCTCATTAATCTTAATATCTCTATGCAAAGCACATATGCCCATAATCATCCCATTTCATAGGGAAGAAACTGAGTCAACTAGTAAACTGATCCCACATTCACGCACTCAAAGAAACTTAAAACTCAGTCCAAAATCTATAATTTTTATTGTTATGATTCAAATAATCTAGAGGTTTAAATATCCTTTCCCAAAATTTTTGTAAAGGGTAATCTTACTTTACTTAATCATCCATCATACTATTTCCAAGAACTGAATATTCAGAGATAGTAAAATGCTTTAGTAGATATTGAAATAGAGAACATTAATAAATACAATAAAAGGTGACACTGGCTCTAACAGAAATACTTCTGAAGTACCGTGGTAGCATTGGGAAGAGGTGGGCTGGCTTCCACATTTACAAGGTGAGAGTCAAGGTATAGAGAAAATGATTGAAAGCTGGGTTTTGGATGGTATCTTGAGGTAGGTTGACGGTAAAAGGTAAAGAAAGAAGTGTGTCCTGAGCAGAGTCAGGCTCAAAATAGACATAAGATGGTGATGTCTGCTGCGTGTCAGCAGGAGTGGGAGAAGATAAAACTGGAAAAGAAGGTTGGGAACCAACCCTGAGTTCTTTTGGATATCTTAAGGATTGTGATCTTTTTCTTATGGCCCATTTTGCATTAATGACTTTCATTAATATGTACATCCTTCTTCTAATATGAAAGTTCTTTGTAAGCAAACATTATAGTTTTAATGCCATGTTTTTAGCAATATATTTTTAAATCTTCAGAAAATAATAGGAGTATGTCATGAATTTCTATATTCTCTTAAGCAAGAGTCTCATTTATATGTTCATTCATTACTTACCAAGTTTGTAAGCTGTAAGAGATGAGGAAGTCTATTCAGAACCTTAGAGGTCATAGGCAGATGCTACAGAATTTCCCTCCAAGGGACGCAATCTCTGATGCTGATTTTTAGTTTTTATTTTTATTTTTTTGAGGAGAAGGTAGCTTTTCTTTCTTTTTTAATGCAACTTGAAATTAATTTTCATAAAAATCCATATCAAAATTCTTGTGACATACTGGTTACAAATTAAATGCCCTTAACATTTTGTCACAAATCTTTAAAATTTTTATTGTTGCATATTAATTATACAGAGTATTGGGTTTCATTATGGCATATTGGTTATATGCACATTACATGATCTAATCAATTTCACTCCCCAGGACCTTCCCTTTCCCTCCCCTCTTCCCTCCCTCTGATCCCTCTCCTCTACCCAATGGTCTTTCTTCTATTTTCATGAGATTCCACTCTTTTTGTTCTCTCTAGCTTCCACATACGAGAAAAAACATATGACACTCAGATGAGTCTGAAAACTCCTGATCTTATGCCTTGCCAAATAGCATTGTGTAGCATTTATACATTGTATTCTTTGGGACACTGGACTCTCAAAGTGATGATTGGTATGCTGAGAAATTTTTTTCATCTACCTATTAACCATTTGTTTGCATTCCTGAGAAATGTCTATTTAGGGTTTCTGCCCAGGTTATTTGTTGTTATCAACTTGCTAGCTTATATAATTTGGATATTAACCTCTTATCAAATATATGGTTTCAAAATATTTTCTTCCATTACATAGATTGTCTCTGCATTCTGTTGATTGTTTTCTTAGCTGTGCAGAAGCTTTTATCTTGGCATAATTCCATCTGTCTGTTTTTTACTTTGTTGCCTGTGACTTCAGGTTTGTATCAAAAAATTCATTTCACAGACTAATGTCATGAAGCATTTCTCCTATGCTTTCTTCTTGAGGTTGTATGATTTCAGGTCTTACATGTAAGTCTTTAATCCATTTTGAGTTGATTTTTATGTATGATAAAAGATGAGGGTCTAATTTCATTCTTTTTCATGTGAATATGCACTTTTCCCAACATCATTTATTGAAAAGATTGCACTTTCCCCATTCTATATTTTTGGCACCTTTGTCAAAAATCAGCTGGATGAAAATGTTAGGATTTATTTCTGGGCTCTCTATTTTGCTCCATTGATCTATGTATCTGTTGCTATCCCCGTGCCATGCTGTTTTTACTATAATAGTTTTATGGTATATTTTGAAGTTAGGTAGAGTGATATTTTCAGCTTTGTTCTTTTTGTTTAAGATTAGGCTGTTCAGGGTCTTTTGATTCCATACAAATTTTAGCCTTATTGTTCTATTTCTATGAACAAAGTCTATGTTACTTTGACAGAGATTGTTTGAATACACAGATAGATTTGGGTAGCACTGACACTCTAATAATATTAATTCTTCTAACCCATGAATATGGGACATTTTCCCATTTATTTGTATCTAATTTCACTCTTCAATATTTTATCACTTTCATTGTACAGGTGTTTCATCTCCTTTGTTAAATTTATTCCTAAATACTTCATTTTTATTGTTTGTGGATGTTATAAGTGGGTCTGTTTTCTTGATTTTCTTATCAAACAGTTTATTTGTTATTGTATAAAAATGGTAGTGATTTTTTTTACTTTATATCCTTCAACTTTATTGAATTTGTTTATTGCATCTAACAGTTTTGATGGATTCTTTGGAGTTTTTTATGTGTATGATCACATCATTATTGGTATTCCTTTATACACCATTTTCTTCTTTTCTCTTACTTTTTTAGGATCCTCACTTTGGTCTTGATTTTCGACAGATTTATTATAACATGTCTTGGGGTACTCTAATTTGGATATAATCTGATTGGTGCCCTGATCTTCCTATACCTGGATATTTATATTTTTCCCCACCATTGGAAAGTTTACTGCTTTGATTCTTTAAATAAGCCTTCTGCTCCCTTTCTTTCTCTTTTCCATACAAACTTCTGTAACCCAAAATAATTTTTTATTCTGTCCCATAAATTCCAAAAGCTCTATACATTACATTTTAATCTTGTTCTTTCTCCTTTGATTAGGTTTTCAAATAACCTGTCCTCAAACTTACAAATTCTTTCTTTTCCTTGATCAATTTTGATATTGATAATGTCATTTAATGTATTTTTCAGCTCTGGAATTTGTTATATATATATGATTTCAATCTCTTTGTTAAATTTTAATATTCATCATTTATTCTTTTTCTTAACTTCATTGAATTGTTTCTCTTTATTTTCTTGAAATTTGCTGAATTTCTTTAAAACAATTATTTTAAATTCTTTGTCAGACAGTTGTACATCTTTACTTCTTTGGAGAAAGCTACTATTTGATTATTTTGTTCTTTAATAATGGTATGTCTCCTTGGTTTCTTATATTCCTTAATGCTTTACATTGATGTCTTTGCAGAGTGACTTTGTGTGGGTAGCCCCTTCACCAGTAATTCTGTCCAGAGATTCTGGGAGGTCATCTGGCATTGTCTGAGGAAAAAATTGCTGCTGGAGTACTCAGACAGGATAGATTAGTACCTGGGTCAGTAGGTTTGGGCATGAAACCTAGATACACAGAAGTAGAACTGTTGATTGGGTTTGTGTGGCTGAGCCTGAAGCCTAGGTTCACAAAGGCAGGCTTGGATCCTGTATATAAAGGGGCTAACCTTTGTCCTTCTTGGCCCACAGAGAGATGACCTTGATCTTGGATGGATCTACATCCTGAGTCCACAAGTGCTAACCCAACATTGTGGTGGAATTTAGTCTGAGTCTATAGGAACAGGTTTGGGTTCTGGGTCTACAGTAACTACTTTGGAACCTGAATCTTCAGGGATGGCTTTGCAGGCTCAGTTCATGGGGGTGTATTCTGGCACCAGGATATACTGGGGCTTGTCTGGACCCTGTGTCTGCTGGTACAGATCTCTATCCTGGATCCTCTGGGTCTTGGGCCACAGAGACTATCCTGAGCCCAGGGATGGCTTGATGCTGGGGTCAGTGTGAAGGCTGATTCTATAGGTGCTGGTGGGGAGTCTAGGTACATAGGTGCTAGCTTAGTTCATATAGACTCTGGGGATGGCATATGTCTGGGGCTTTGGGGACCACCAGAAGCCATAGGTGTTTGCCTGGAGGTTGGATGTATAGGTACTGATCTAGAGGTCAGGTCTATAAGATTTGGCCTCTGCATTTGGGAACCAGCCCAGCACCTTAATATTTAAGAGTCTGTGTCATGGGGGGCTGGTGCAGTGATGAGGTCTCTTGGGACAGGTCTGAACTCTGCATCTGCTGAAAATGTGGGGCCAAAACAGAAAGCCTGGTGGCTGAGTCTAATCATACCACTCTAGTGAGTAGTATTGGTGGAGTCAATCTGGTTCTGGAACAGGCCTAAAGCCTAAGGTCATAATGGCTACCCTAGTAGTGAAGTCCAGTCTGATGTTGCTGAGGTTGAACTGGTAGTAGGGCAGCCTGCATATGGAGTCTACCATGTATACCTAGAACCTAGGACTGGAGGATTTGATAGGGTGCTTGGGTGGACCTGACCTGGAGTCCCAAATCATGTCAGCCTTCCCATCACTGGACTTGACTAGAGAGGACTGTTTGGGGGCCTAAAACAAAGTTCTGTGTTCAGTTCTGTCTCCTTCCCTGAAGAGAGGATGTCTCTACATGCTGTGCTGCCTGGAAAGGGTGAAAAGGTTATGTGGGTAATATAAAACTGTCCCCTCTAAACTCTTGAAAGCATCCTTCCTTATTTCTGTGCTACCCCTACAAGATGTAACACCAGGATCTCACCTGGTTTCCTTAACACTTGTGAACATATTTTTGTGCTTGGATAGCTGTTCAAATTGATGTTTCTGTGGGGCAACAAGTGCTGGAGAGTCCTATTCCATAACCTTGCTGATGTTCTGTGTTTCAAAATTTATTTTACACTAGTTGTTTCTTTAACAACTCCAACTAACAATCCACCTTTTCCCACTCATATGTGCCACCTAACTGATTTTAACCTGCACTTTACTCTTGAATTTATTTTTTGGTTAATTTCTTTTATTTATTGGTTTATTTCTTTTTATTTTATTTATTGTTTTATTTCTTTTTATTTTCTTCTACTGGATACATTTCGATTTCTAATTAGCTAGAACAAAAATAAGGCTGTCAGTCCTTTCACCTTGTTCTTCAGCAGGATACCCAGCTTACATTCATAGCAGTCAGTGGTTACCTATCTCAGGGATGCAAACAGAATTCTCCCTTCAAGTGTTTCTTTGATGTCCATTTCTCTCGGTCATCTTTTCCTAGCTATTTCTTCCCTCTGGAAGACTCCTGAATAATTACCTCATTTACCTAGCAACTTCCCATGGTGGGCAGTAAGCAAAATGTTAATCACTACGTCTAAAATACTATCAAACAGCATCCAAGAAAATCCTTCAGTCCTGACTGAAATGTTCTCCAAAATGCTGTTTCAGTCTTTTTGCATGAGGGAAGTTTAGGAAATATGAAGGTATTTTCAAGCTGGTTTTCTAATTTAAAAACATAGCTTTAGTGCCTCCCATGGAAGTATTTTTGTATCACCATAGTTATGAATACTGCTCTATTAAATATAAGAATACTAATGAACAAATAGCATTGCTTTTAAAGCCACAGAAATGTTGCCATCTGGTCTTGTTTGAAATGTGGCATCTCATGGCACATCGCCACTCATTCATATCTTACATTTGCAAACTTCTTTATAACTCAGAAAATGAGCTCATAGATATTTTCTTATTATAAGTTTTATTCTACTCTGCAAATCTATATCATCACCATAATCACTTTAAAGTTAAGGGAAATCATAACTCAAGAAAGTACAAGAAAATTGCACAACATTATTCTGCTGGACTTGGACTTGAATGAGTTGAGCACATTTATCACCATGTTTGAGAACCCCAAATGTAGCAAGCTCCTTTATAACTTCAGAATACATACATGAGAAGGGTAGGATCGCAGTTGGTTTTCAACCCAAACAACTCTTTGTGACTATAGCATCACCTCCACCTTCAGGTTGTGAAGCCAGGTATACAACCTGAACAGCTCCAATGTCCCAAAATACTCTGTGTTTTCCTTAGGGTGGGTGTCCAGAGGGCCCATCCTACTTTGGACCTGGGTTAGGGATTGAGAGAAGTACTTTCCATTATCTCTATCCTTCCATCACAAGCCTGGAAACAAAAAATTCTAAAGGACTTTTATACTTTAGAAGGGTTGAAAGTGTTTCCCTGAGTCTATCAGTGCTCCTTAAACTTGAGCATGCACCAGAATCATCGGGAGGCTGGAAAGCTCATTAAATTGCGGTTTGCTGGGTCTCATTCCCAGGGTTTCTGATTCCGTAGGTCTGTAATGGGGACAGAGAATTAACATTTCTTATCAGTTATCAGATAATGCTGATGCTGCTGATCTGGGGACCATACTTTTAGAATCATGAGTTCATTTACTCCAACTTGTTCTTTATTTACATCTTCAATAGTTGAAATATTTTGAAATTGTGACTTTAGAAATCAGATCTTCAAAAAAAAATCCAGAAATTATTTCATCCATTCATAAATAGGAAATTGCCCCAAAATAAAGCAAAATGAAAGCCGCTCCACTACAAATTCTAGAACCAATCATTAATGCTAGTCCTGCCATTAGTAGCTTTTAGGCTTTGAGAAAGAGGCACCTATGTTTTCTCAGCTATAATAGGGAATTACATGTTCATACCAGCAATTTACAACAAGATACAGAAGATAAAGCATTTTTTAAAATTAGATTGGTTCATTGATTGATTGATTGATTGATTTGGTGCCAGGGATTGAACCCAGGGGCACTTCAACACTGAGGCCCATCCTCAGCCCATTTTTAAATTTTATTTAGAGATGGGGTCTTGCTAAGTTGCTTAGGACTCACTAAGTTGCTGAGGCTGGCTTTGAATTCACAATCCCCCTGTCTCAGCCACCCAAGCACTGGACAGGTGTGTGCCACCACACCCTGCTCAATATATCTTACTTTAAAAGGTAGTGATAAAGATATAAGAATCTAAGTGAGGACTTTCCCTATTGTGGAACAGAGCAGGTATTTATATAAAGCTATTCATCTAAAATAACAGCAAAAAAAAAAGGCAGATTCAGATGTAGAAATCAGGCCTATTCATTCCTCTTACAGATTTCCCCCAGGTATGCTACTCTGCAACAATAACAATAGTAGATAAATACTCAAATGGGCTTTAGAAAGCCTAATATAGAACTTGACAAGAAATAAAGCGATCCATCCACTCCTCTAGGTATCTATTTCAAGGGCTCCATTAGTAATAGAATTTCTCTTCTGGATGCATAATTGATAACAAAATAAAAATAAAAATAGATCTTTAATGTAAGTATCTAAGTACAATACATATTATAGTGCAGCAATCATTTCTACAAAACTCAGGGGTGTGATTTCATTATGCCAAGTTTCAAATTCCCTTAAAGCTCATCGACAGGGCTTTCAGCTAAGTTCAGTCAGAGATGTTTATGTTTGCATCTGGGGGGGTTAACTTCTAGTTCTGTAAGTGAGAGTCTCCTTCATTTCCCAAAATAATTCTATCTAGATAAATATTTCACTCCTCTTAAAATAAATAATTTAATAATTTAAAGTTCAAACTCCAAGTACAACAGTAAGATAAGAACATATCTGTGCTTGATGCCGAGAACAATGCATATCAGTGTAAAGTCGTTTAATAGATTAGATGGAGAAATAATTTCACAGTGAATTGGTTTTGTTTCTTTTAAAAATGGGAGCACGAACAGAGTAGAGTTGCATGCAGTTTGCATGAGTAAATGCTTGCACAGATATTAATTGTCTTTCACAGGTCAGTCAAGAAAATGAAATTCTGTTTAATTCAGTTCAATGAACATTAAGTAAGTGTCTACTGTGCACCTGACACTATTTTAGTCACTAAGAATGCAAAGATGAGGAGGACATAGCTTATGTCCTAAAAGAATTGAAAAGTCATATTGCAATAATCCAAGATGAAATGATTTCAGTTCCATGCACAGACTCAGACGGCCATGATTTGTTTGATCACATCAAACAAATTCAGATGTAACATAAGTTTGTTCAATTCAAGTCAACAAAGAGCCTGAGCTAAGGGACTGTACAAGGATTATAAACAAGACATCATCCCTGCCTTCAGATTGTGATTCAACTTCTCATAATAGCAGAACAAAAAGGAATACACAATGTATGAAAAACATTCTGTCAAGGGGAGATTTATTTGTAATTCCTAGTGAATATACTTTGTTGGTAAGAAGCATTGATAGTTCTCCAATATCTGACTTGTGGAACTGAGTTCATCAAACTCCTTGGGCTTGAGCCTGCTATGCTCATGTCACTGTGAGGAACAGACCATGGATATCTAACCAAAATTATTCTTTACAGTTTGTTTTCCAAGTTGAGACAATAATTGTTATAGTTTGGATGTGAGTTATACCCCCAAAACTCACATGTAAGACAATGCAAGAAGATTCAGGGGAGGAAATAACCGGATCGCAAGCACCTTAATCCAATCAGTGAATTGATTGCCTGATGGGATTAATTAGGTGGTGGTTAAAGGCAGGTGGGTTGTGGCTGGAGGAGGTGGGGTATTGGGGGCATGGCTTTAGGGTATGTATTTATATCTAGCAAATGGAGATATAGCTCTCTCTCTCTCTCTCTCTCTCTCTCTCTCTCTCTCTCCCTCCCCCCCCCTTCTGATCATCTTGTGAGCTGCTTCCCCTCCACTACACTCTTCCACCATGATGTTCTGCCTCACCTGGAACCCTGAGGAATGCAGCCTGCTGTCTGTGGATGGAGACTTCTGAAACCATGACCCCCCCAAATAAACTTTTCCTCCCCTACAGTTGTTCTGGTTGGGTCCTTTTGTCACACCAGCAAAAAAAAAGCTATCTAAAGCATTAATGTTGGCTAAAGGGAAGTAAGTATTAACAATATTTCTTTGAAGTTATGAAAAGAGATGAGATGGTCATGTGGGCCCAAAAGATGTGGAATCAAAGTAACTGACCACTTCTTCCTCTATATTCCTGTTATACCATATTCTGAGTTTTAGCAAGAATATCCACCATGACACTTGATCTTTCACAGCTGTCCAAAATTGTTGAATGCAACACATTGTTTTATCATCCTGGATAAAAATGATGTATAGAGCAGTATAGAGCTGAGCTTATATGTTACTCTCACCAGAGGTTTGTCAAATGTGGAAGCCTGGAGAACATCAGGTATAAGGTAGTGGAAGATCAAGGAAGTTCATTGAATGTTTTCTTTACACTGTGTTCCAAACATGTATGTCTATTACTAGTCCATACAGCAGTTTTAAAACAATAGTGACTGAAGGAAGCAAATACAAAGGAAAGAAGAGAAAACTCAATACATAATTTAAAATAACACACAGGAGTGGGGGAAAGGCATGAAAGGAATCTTAAACATTCTAAATATTTCTGTATGGTGGAATTATAAGAGATCTTTTCCATATGCATAAATATTTTTTCTATAATTTCCAGTTTTCTAACTTTGTCATGTTTTACCTTAACAATAATTTATGAGCTACAAAAATTAACTATATATGTCCCCCTTTTCCTTTGGCTGTTAAAGAGATTAAAGTCAAATGGAAGGAATCTCTGGCAATTATTATTTGGCTGAGTTGTGATAAGTGGCCATGTCAGTTACCTGTATGAAATGGAAATATGCTGAAAATATGCTAAATCTCTCTGTAAAAAGCAGTGCCAGTTCAGCATGTTTGTATTTACAGTTATTATAATACCAGTGAAACAAGTAAAAATAATAATTTTATATTTTTTCAAGCTGTAGATTAACCTTTTCCTGCTTAACAAAGGATTTTATAACTGAAAATTCTAATTTAAAACATGAAGTCTATAACATTTGCAAGCAAATGCACAGAAAATCTTAAGGGCTTATATTTCTTAAATGTTGGATATATTTGTTAAAAGTTGTATTTCTTTTTTTGAATATACTAAATGAACATGACTTTGCCCCCAGAGTCTCCAATTTGTTGTATATACTCTCCAGAAGCACTTCATAGAGGATCATCATAAAATCCATATTCAAGGCTTAGAACATATTACTAATTAGTGCTTCATGTGCACTTTTTGTATGTAATGTTCAAACTCTGAAATAAATTTTGAAATGCCTATTCTTACACCTCCAGTTAGGCCTTTATTTTACTAAATTAAAAAGCTAAAATCTGACAGAAAACAAAAGTTTTCAATACTCTTCAAAGAAAGTAGCTTCATTTAAAGTATCTATTTATTAGTTTGTGATTCCACCATTTAGAAATTATTTTTGTCAGCATGTTCATGAGTGCTAGTAAAAAGGGTATATCAAGTTTTGTGGGACATGAAGTTTAATTTGGAATGGATATTCCTTGCAAGAAGTTTTGAGTCTAGTTGAAAAAAACAAGACATGAAAACACACACATTTGAAATGGGCCAAATGATAAAGACTACAAGAAAAGCCCAGATCAAGTGCTATAGAAATAAGAGAAGGGGATAAGAGATCAAGTAGCATGTGAGTTAGAATTGGGTGGGTAAGACGCAGCTATGTGGAGACAGATACGGCAAGCAGTACAGCTTTGAGCTCTTATCTACCATATTAAATTGTAACTATTGGTTTACATGTCTATCCGTATGTCACTAGACTCAAAACTCGGAAAGCCAGAACCAGGGCTTATCCCTTTTGTACATCCTCAGCACTTATGACAGTGACGGAAACATAGCACTAACACATACTTGTTGAATGTGGAATGACAAGAATGAAAACTAGAACAACAATGGTAAATCACAGAAGCTTTGGGAGGAGAAAGGGCAGTGATGAGCTCAATTTGCTGAACCACAGTGATGCAAAGAGGAGTTGTAAAAGACTATGTGAGGACTCTGAGCCAGGGACAGTTAGAAGGAGATGGGAAAGGGTTGGGGGCGGGATGTGAGGAAGTTATTATTACTGGTCAGAGATAATACTCATCTGTAATAAACTCAATGTTGGAGGACTGGAAAGCAAAGGTGATGGAGTGAACCTGTCACATATAGAACCAACAGGACAAGGCAACTGAGGGAAATTAGGTTCAAGGAAGAAAATGAAGGATAACAGGTATTCTACCCCAGCAGCTGAAGAACAGTGTGCCCATTATGAAGTGGAAGAAGCCTGCATGCATAAAAGAGGGCTGAGGCATCTGTTTTGACTGTAGTGATGTAGAACGCTCAGTTTTACACAGTTAGCTAAGGGTCCAACTAGTGTTCAAATTCAGATCTTATATCTCCAATGGAGTGCTAATTTAAGGACACAATAGCCTCCTTATTCTGAAACAATGAATGATTGGCTCCAGTTTGAGATTTTCTACCAAAATTATTTCACTTTGAAGTAAGTAATACATTGCTGTGTATTAATATCTTCTCCCTTCAGTGATAACGTGCTAAAGACTTAACTCCCAGTGTCACTGTGTTTGAAGACAGGACTTTTAGGAGGAACTTAAGTTTAAATGAAGTTGCAAGGGTAGAATCTCAATCTGAAAGAATCAGAAGTCCTTTATTGGTAGGGGAAAGAGATACGGAGGATTGAACTCAGAGGCAGTCAACCACTGAGCCATATCCCCAACCCTTTTTTTTTTGTATTTTATTTCAAGACAAGGTCTCACTGAGTTCCTTAGGGCCTCACTGTTGCTGAGGCTTGCTTTTGCAATCTTCCTGCCTCAGCCTCCCAAGCTGCTAGGATTCTGCCTGGCAGAATCAATGGTCTTACTAGAAGAGGGAGATAGATCACTCTTTTGCCTTGTACACATAGACAAAGAAAGGTCATGTGAGGACACAGTAGGAAGCAGCTGCCTAAAAGCCAGAAAGAGAGCCCTCACTAGAATCCCTCAGAGGGCTGAGGCATCTGTTTTGACCGTAGTGATGTAGAACTCCCAGTTCTACATCGTGCTGACACCCTGATCTCACAGTCCTAGATTTCAGAGCTGTGAGAAAATAATTTCATGTTGTTTAACACTCCTAGCCCCCACAAAAATATTGTGTTATGGCATCCAGAGTTAAAATATACCTGTTTCTATATAAAGTAGGAAGGAGTTTACCAGCCTTAAGATTGAATTATCACTCCAACCAAAATTGTACTTTTTTTTCTCAAGTAATAAATGTGTTTTTCTTGTGCATTTTCTTTTTTGGTTTAAATCTTAATTAACTAAGTTTCCCAACTAATTACTGATTAACAGCCTGTACAATTCCTTGAGTACAGCCTGTATTCTGCTGGCCATGGTGAATAACACACAGAAGGCACTCAGCATCTCTTCTGACTATATGAATGTTGTTCATTTCCCAGCATGAGGTAGGAAGGTGCTAACCCTAACCAGTGCTCTTCAATACCTCTTACCCTCCTTAGAGACCCAAATGACACCAACCTAGAGAATATGTAATTTGTGACTTTTTTCCAAACATATTATATTCATCCTTAGGTTCTTCTCTCATTCAAAATATTTCTTGTGGTCAACCAACGTCATGACATAAGCAATATGGAAATGGTTTTATATACTTCATTAACAAATATGAGATAGATGCTCCATTTTCTAGAACGACTTTAGTTCATTCAGACTCCCCCCAAAAAAGAAAAATCAAGCACCTATAAATCCCCTACAAAAAAAATATTAAGCAGTATAGCAGACCAAAGGAAAAATATTTTAGTTTTATTTCTATGCATCAAAGGAGAACTGAGGATTGATATTAATGATTTTATACTATGCTGGGGGAAAAGCTAATATTTCTTCACAGCTTAATGGCACAATTTTACTCTACTTAGTTTTACTTTATTGGCTGACCGAATAATATTGCCAAGTTACACTGATCTACTGTGCATCACATAAGTTACTTCCATCTCATGGCAATACCTGATATTGATTTTTCCTTCCAGAAACTTGACTTCTGCTCATCTTAGCTTCTTCTCTAGTACTGCCCTAGTGATCAAAACATGGCAAGTCTAGCTTTCCTTTACATTGGAGACACTTGGCACTGAGAGATTACTGGAAAAAAAAAAGTCTTATTGCAATTGAGGAGAGTGTGAAAATTGAAGAGAGTGTGAAAAGTGTGTTACTGTGACTGCAGAAACTTTCTAAGAGGACATAAATGTTAGCTTTAATTCTAATTTTTGCAAGAGAAGATCAAGTAGGAGGCACAATTCACAATGATTTCTCAGACTATCTAGCTTGATTGTTGTCATAAAGCCCGTCTGCATTGCCATTTGTGAATGTTTATCTGGGGTCGGTCCCTATGAGTGGTATTCATGAGGCAGATCAGCAGCAGAGCCCTGTGTTGGGAACTAACAGGCCATTACTGACTCGTTGACTATTCATTTTAGATTGTTTCTATGGAGGATTTATAGAAACAATACCAAGGTGGCACAAGGTGGCTATCAATGCTGTTTACAGACAATTTAGAGGAATAAACCTGCAGTTATGCCCGAGCTGGCTTCCCTTGTGGTCCTGGGGCATAGTGTTCTAATCCTATTGTGACGTGATTGTTTCACCATAAAGTGCTCCACAGAGGCCTGTAATTGGCGTACAGGTTCAAATTAGATTGCTGTGTGTTTAGGAAAGCTAGGGTCATTTCACATCAGCACCTCTCATTAAGAAGCAGGCGAGGAAGTTCTCCATTACAGGAAATCTAATGTATACATTATCTTTTATTATAAAGACAATACTTCGTGTGTGCACTCACTGACACACACACATATATTACCCATCTTGTCTTTCACCATCATGAAGAGGAAAATAATGTGAAAATGCAAAACACATTTCTGAGGATGGAAATTAAATATTTACCAGCAATGTATCATGGAACACTGGCTGTAGAGGCTAAAGGGGAGCAAGAGGAAAAACAATAGATGAAAAAAAAGTCCAACAATTAATTCAGCTTTCTTATTATACTAAGATCATGACATTGTGGTAGTCTGTCTCTGGAAGCCAAGATAGCATGTGGCATCTGTGTTGTCAACATTAGTGGTGGGGGTGAATTCAGGTAAGGTCTCTGAATGAAGCATACTCTTCCTAGGCTTCTTTTCCAAATACCCGAGTCATGGAACCACGGTGATCTGAAAGTTTGTGTTCCCTGCAAAAATACATATGTTGAAAACATAATCACCAAATTGATGATAGTAGGAGGTGGAGCCTTGGCAAGATTAGGTCATAAAATGTGATTAATGCCCATACAAAAAGAGAACCCAAAGAGTGCCTATCCCCTTCCACCATGTGAGGACACAAGAGGGCATCATCTATAGATCAGGAAATGGGCACTCGCCAGACACTGAATCTGCTGGTGTCCTGATCTTGGATTTTTCAGTCTCCGGAACTGTGAACATTTTCTGTTATTTATAAATTCCCTAGCTTATAGTGTTTTGTTACAGCAGTCCAAATAAACTAAGAGGTAGTAGGAGAGATACAGAGGAATATTTTCCACTTTAAAAAAAGAAAGAAAGAAAGAAAGGGATTTACTGTCAGATAGGTGCAAACTATAGAAGAGTATAGACTGACCATGAGGTCAACTAGTGCACAAACACACACACACACACACACACACACACACACAAACACAAGAATTTCTCTGGCATCCCAACATAGCTCCTAGCTGTTGGTCATATTAATGAGTCTCAGAGAGACCAGAGCAAGGTTTCTTTTATGAGCTGAATTGTGCTTCAGCCAAATATTTTAGAATCCCCAGTTCTTCTGAATGTGACCATATTTGGACAGTGTCATGTAAGAGGGAATCAAGTTAAATTAGGTTATTAGGGTGGGTTAGCCTTATAAAAAAGGATAAATTCAGACACAGAGACAAGCATAGAAAGAAGATGAGGTAACATGACATAGGGAGGGTTTGGCCAGCTATATACCAAGGAAAGAAGTTTGGATGTGTGTGTGTGTGGAGAGGGGGGAAGTCCTTCCCTCAGGGTCCTCAGAAAGAGCCAACCTTCCTAATACCCTGGGACTCCTAATTTCCAGAACTTCAAGACAATAAATTTCTGTTGTTTCAAAAATATACCTGGAGGACATTAAGTTCAGTGAAACAAGCCAAACACCAAAAGGCAAATACCACATTTTCTCATTTATATGTGGAATCTTAAAGTCAAACTCACAGAAGTAGAGAGCTGTAAGGCGGTTACCAGAGGTAGATAACCAGAGCTGAGGATGGGAAGATGTTCAAGAGATACAAAGTTTCAATTAGATAGGAGGAATGATTTTGAAGATCTATTGCACGGTGTGATGTCTGTAGGTAAAAAATAATGTATCATGTATTTCAAAATTGCTTAAAGAGTTGATTTTAAATATCCTCACTACAAAAAATAGACATATAACATGATGGATATGTAACTAGCTTGATTTTATTATTGTACAAGTGTAAACATATCGAAACATTATACTGTATTTCAAAAATAAATACAATCATTACTTATCAATTAAATATAGAGTAAATAAATTTATTTCTGCAGTTTAAACTACTCAGGAAGCCCAGAAAGATTAGAGAATCCCACAGCCAGGGAGTCTGGCTCTCAGGTGATCGATCCCCAGCACTTCCCTCCCAACTTTCCCAATTCCTCAGGATTGCCTTCAGGAGATTCCTTACGATGAACCTCAGGGCTGCAGATGCTCTGCCTTCTGCACAGAAACCTGTGAATTCTTTTCTTCTTTCTTGCTTGTGCACATCAAACAGACATAATTACCCACTGGCAAATGCTTCTGGCCTACAGTCTTCAGGGACCTATGATGTTCAAAGCCTGCTGGGATGAAAGAACCTCCTAAGGTTCTGAAGCATAACCTAAAACCAGCATCCAGGGAGACAATGCCCAGCCTTGTCCACAGTGGCTACAGCCATCAACCAAAGAACTATCTCATATGTGGAGTTTTGATAGTTTCCATAGGTCTTCAATGGTGGTATCACATTCTTTCCAAACACAGCAGCAGCATGGGTGAGCCATCTGTCCCCACAGCAAGTGGGACACAGCAGCTGATGGATTCCTGGTGGGACCAATCCAAGATCCCCAAGTGCTATTGCTACATGCTCTGAATCCCTGGAAAGCCATACCCCAGCCCACATCAAAGCCAGAAGCCTCCTTGCTAAAATACTCTCCACTATAATATCAGGGAAGGACATAAAAAATATGCTTCTTCTCTTAGCAGTGCTCTTAATGACAGATACATCCCAAATGATCTGTACACACTGGTCAATCATGTCCCTCCCATACTTTGTCTGAGAGAAGCAGTGTCCTCTGGTGAAAAAAGGCATAAATAAGGTATGTGACCTTGAGACTATCAAACTTATCAACCACAAAATGAAAGGAATGTATAATGGAAAATCCAGAGATCCCTTTTCTGATAATTGTATCACTGGTATTTTGAGGGGTTCCTCTTCCCTATGTGTTTCTCAGGTTTGCAGCCCTTCCCAAAGTACTCCTTGATCTGGCTTCATCAACAGTTTTCTCCAAGGTGAATGTTCATATAGTTCCCTCTAAGTCTCTGTTACAAGTAAAGAGAATGAACACTCTATCCCCCATATGAAACCCTAGCACTTCAGTGGTTTAAGTGGATTCCTTTCACCACCAGAGAGCTCTGTTACGTAATGTACCTATTAGGCTAGGCAGAACTTCATCTGATGATAAATGATAGGTCACAGAAAGTTCATGCCCAATAACAGAAGTAGCACATCAGTATTACCCGGAGCACACACACATGAGAGGATGGAGAAGCCATCAATAACTATGTTTGGTCCTGATAATTATTATTAGCTTAATAATAGTTATTGCTCTCCTCTCTCCTTCTGCTGATTTAGAAAAGAACAACTAATAACAATGAGGGGTCAAATGTACAAACCAAATAATACTCCTCATCTAGACACATAATGCAGTTTCTAATGAGCTAATAAATGCTGTGCATGTCTGTGTGCGCATGCGCGCTTGTGCACGTGCATGTTTGTGGGTATGTGCTTAACCCAGGAAAATTAACCTTACTAGGTAGCAGGGGAGTCACCCAACCACTACATTTTCTTTCCTTTCTACTAAATCATAGGCCTACCATCAGCTGTCTTTGAAACTCTGCAGTGTAGCAGGGACTAGCAAAAGAATTCCCCTTCTGGCTGCACTTTGAATCTTCTTAAAACCTAATTCAAAGTACTGTCATTCTTTTTGTAGACACAAGTCTATAAACTCATTCTCCAGACAGAAGTTTTGAAACAAAACATGGGGACTTCTGAGACACAAAGGGCTCCTTAGTAATTAAGATAAAATAAGGATTCCCACACTGGTTCTCTATTACAGATCTGTGAAACAGTTCGATACCTCACTTCACTGGGCTGAAGCCCATTCGGGCCATCGAGTTGAAAACTGCTGTATTATTATTCTTTGATGTCTACAGCTTAGTAGCACAAAGCTGGTCTCTGAGCACTTACTCTCTATAAAGAAACTCCAAATGTTTGGCCTTTGGGCTGTAAATATTGTGTCACCATTGATTTTTAACATATAAAGTGTATTTTCCTGAATGTCAAGTATTTTCAAAGTGCAGGCCCTCCCAAGAGCACAAAGTGGAAGGAATTAAAGATGCCTTAAAAGCTAGAGCTATAAGCAAGCAGGGAAGAAAGACAAGGTAAGGAGGAAATGAAAGGAAGGGATGAATGTGAACAGTATTTCTAGTATTGTGTTCTCTTTCATGGTTTAGTTTAAAATGTTAGATGAAAATATATCTCATTGTCTCTAAAGACATTTTGCCACCAATATTATCAGTTCCATGCCTTACTATACAACTGTATTGTAGAACACTATATTTAGCACTGCTATGAAATCTCCTCTTTACTGTTACTTTATTCATTTACAGCTCTTTCAGTACTCTCCATAATAAATAGATGCAAAAAAAAATTCTGTTGAATAAATTGTACCAAATCCTCTACTTCCCCGTCAAATTATATTTCAAAAGCAACTGCTATCTAACATCCTACTCACACTTTCATTAGAATTAGAAAATAAAACTACTAGAAAATAATTCTGAGTGGTTATTCTACACATAAGAAATCTGTCAAAATTCACCTTAATTTCCTGGCCATGGTGTTAAGTACAGTCAGATTTTAGACTAAAAAGTGATATTTTTTCTTTTATTTATTTATTTATATTTGGTGTGTGTTTTTAATAAATTAGAAGTAAAATAAATGTCCTGAGCTGTGTCTAACACCCCGCCCCCCCGCCATACTGGATCAGCTTGCTCATTCTTCATCAGCCTCCTGTGTCAAGTCACAATCAGACCATCACAGAGTTCTGACCTCCTAGATGCAAGCTGAGATGTCCCCGAGGACTCAGAGAAGCTGGGGGAGCTATTTTCTTCCCTTGGTCAATCAGGTCCTCACCAGACAGATACAACCCAAGTTAGGAAAAAACTTATTAGATAAAGCATTCCTGACTTGCATTTGCCTATGGGTGAAGCTGAAAGAAATAAAGGTTTTGTCACCTATATTTTTAAACAAAAATATTCCTTTTAAACAAAAGGAATACAAATGTGTCATCAGAAAAACCTCCAAATCCCTCATTGCTTGATAAAATATAAAATTATTCATATCAACATATAAAGCAAACAATTATTCAATTTCAAGAAAGTCAAAGGTAGACTGCTAGCTTGAAAATCCAAAGAAATAAAACTGCAAAACCAAACCATTGCTGGAACAGACTAGAAGGAAATATAAGGGACTAGATCTTTTTGAGCAAAACTGTGAACTCATGTATGTAAAAATTTAGGAGTAAACACAAATTACCCCAACAACTTCATTCGAATTACTAATCTCTTATCTTACCAAAGCTCTGCTGCCTTATTTGGGGGTTCTGTGGTGACCTTTTATGATTCTTGCAACCCTTTTGACCCTTTACCTCTTCATGCTTATCCTTTATCTCCTGCAAGTCCTCCTGACCTTCACTAATTAACTGGAACCATGCACTGGTACTTATCCTTTGGCAATTTATTTAACAATATATATTTATGCTCCTTACTCATGCTCTGTTCTTAAAACCACATCTACTTAAGTCCCCCGAAGATGCCTTTCAAACTGCTAATAAAAAACTGGTTAAGGATTTTTTGATGCTATATAAAAATGTAAAGGTAATTTTTCTGACTCGGTTCAATATAAACCACCCTGTATTAATTGAGCTCCTCTCATACCTTCAGTTAAATGTCATCCAGGGAAAAACAAAGGTGATCAGCCTTTGCCAAGGAATGGAGAAACTTTAGTCCCTTCTTTACCACAAAGTAACTGCATCACCTTTGGCTCATCATTTCTCTGACCTCTGGAGTCTTTAAATGAAAATAACTAACCTAAATGGACTTTTATGTCTCTACAGTATTTCAAATAATTCCTGTTTTCTCTGACCCTTTGAGACTGTGTGTGTTAATCATACTCTGTGCAGGTGAACAAGACAAAACCAGGGAAACTGAGGGATAAAAATGGCAAGGAATATATACCTGTTCATTGTTTAACTACAAAATGGAAATCTGAAGTTAAACAATAAATAAATTGTTTATGGTTATGAGACTACAGTATCATATTTGTAAGAAAGTGAAAATATTTACTTTTACATCTGTTTTATTCAGAAGTTGACCGTTTGCCTACTGGACAAACAGTCTCAAATGTTGATAACAATGGATTGAATTCAAAAGTGTCCTAAGATAGTGATAAGGGACAGGCTATTGTTTTAGGACATTTTTAGGTTCTCGTTCTAGTTACAATAATAAACCCTTTTCTCTCTAAATGGGTGTAAAATCAAGTTATAAAACAAATTCTGTTTGCTGTGCATTTGAAAAGAGTAACAGGCTAAATGTGTAGATATGACATGGCAAAGTTAACTATAAAAATAGCCACAGGCTGAGGATAACAATGAAGTCCTTATGGTGTGACATCCTATTGGTATAATTTTATTTCTTTAATTGCTTCTGCAATACAATAATCATCAAGAATCTACACAGATTGCAGGATGGACACCTTAAAATTCAATCCCCTTTCAGGAACTTTTAGTCCTTTAGGTCAACAGTTTCTATAGATAGTATATTGTCTATCTCTACCTTTTTGGTCACATTTGATTTTCTGATAATAATATATTCAGGATACCATTTGGGAAGAATGTGCTTCCCGTACTTGATTACCTTGGGCAAAATATTTTAAACACAAACCACTTGCCTATAGCTATGCTAATTTCATAGTTAATATTAAAAGACAATATTCACTCATTTATCCCTAACTTTATGCCAAACATTATTCAAAATGTCGTGGCCATTTCTACAACCAAAACAGAAAAAAAATTCCTTTGCCTTCTGGCAACTGACATCCCAGTGTTGGGAAGGCAGATAATAAACATAATAAACATAAAAATTGTCAAGTGCCATTTAAGAAGTGGCATTCCCTATGTTAGACTGTTTTTCCTTATGTAGAGGTTCAGTCTTAGTTATGAATGATGTATCTTGCTTCCACAAAACACTCAGATACTGAAATTATTAGTCTCATTTCTGAGGTCTTTCTACAGTTCATGCATCAAACACAGGCCCTTCAGGCAGCTGTGCTTGGGTGTATAGCATGAGATGTAAAGAAATGAGCACAGTCATGCTGACGCTGCCCTGGCTCCCTTACAGATGTAGGATGACAGCAATTGCCCAAGCCATTCTAATTACAAAGTATTTAGTAGTCAGGATCCAGCACACACCTGCCAGTAACTTGAGAGAAGAGCTGCCGCACCAGGATTTTCATCTTACACAGGAACCCAGCTGGAAGCCCAGTTCTGAAGATGCTGGAGGCAGCATAAAAACCACACGCCTTCAGAATTTGATTGGAAGTCCCTGGAATTCTCCCCTTGCATGGGGCAGGTGTTTTGTCACCAGTCAGTCTCATTCCACAGGTTCAACCACAAGTCTAGAGGATAAGTATACTCCTGCCACAACTTGGAACTAGAAACTTGATTTACAAATCCAAATACCAGCATATCTCACCTGGACATATACTTAAAGGGTCGAGAATTGTGAATTGTTTATAAACAAAACATATAACATTTGTTTGAGAGTTATACGTCAGAAACAAAGTACTATAAATAAAAAGTTTTGCAATCAAATATCAGATATGTGTCTTTAAATGTTTCTTTAAATTCAGGGCTGAACACATGAAATTCTAAGTATTAGATTAAAAATGCAAATTTCTGGACCAGGGTATAACTCAGTGGTAGTACATTTAGGGAAAGTCATAAGTTCAGTTCCCAACATCACAAAAGTAAAATACAAGTTTCATAATGATTTGGAAGATTATTATTGAGATAAAAATTTTGCAAGTATTTTTCTAAGGAGGTAAAATTTTCAAAATCAACATGTCCACTGTTGCTGCTTTTATTTTTACAGATCAAATCTGTAATCACTAGCACTGAATTTTTTTGTATGTTACTGTTCTGTAATGCAATCTCCCATTTAAAAAAAAAAAATTCCAGAAAATAAGAAGAAATCCATAAAATGAATCTGCTTACAGACTGTCAGAGCAAAACTGAGAAAAAAAGAGTCAAATACATTTGCTTATTGCATATACCTGCTGTGTTAATCTGATAATAATAGGAGATATAAATAATTAACCGCTATCTCATATGCCACTGTGTAGGTGCAAATCAGGAATCTCATTTTGCCTGTGATCACGTTAATGAAGCAGTCATATAAAACCAAAAATTCATTTTTTCTCTACAACTTGGGGAATGCAAATTCTCAAGTGAATCCTATTGAAATTTTACTCTTTTATTTGAATTTCTACCCACTTGTATGCATACAACTTATCATTTATAAAACATTACCATGAAAATATTTAAAGTTTTAAGGGTAGGCACTAGAGATAACCTGAAATATTATCAAGTCCATACCCCTACCTTGTAGCAATCTCTCTCCTCAACCATACAGACAGGTTTGTATCACTCCCATTTTAAGGATATTCACTAAAAGAGACTGGAAACTCAGTTTAGCATTCAAAAATTTCATGATTTGGAAGATACACATTATATTGAAGTCAAATCCATGCTGCTGTAGTATTCATCTCCTGGCTAGAGAACAGTGGCTATTTTCACAGGTGTTATCATCTCCTTGTAAATCCTATTGTCAAAACACATCCAGGCTACCTCCCCATTCCTAGTGCAAAAACTATAGTTCTATTACCTACACAGCCTATTTTCTACTCCTAAATCCTTACCTGCCACAAACCATTCCAAACTCCAAGCAGTAATGTTTCTACCCCTTAAAGTTAGTTTCGTTCACGAATTCAGAAATCCTGTCTCCAACTTCCTAGATATTAAGAACTAAACTGTGTGCACTCTAGTTCAAAAGCAGAAACCTCCAGTGGAGATGGGTCCTCTATGGTAAGTTACTGGATTTTTCTACATTGCGTTTCAGAAGCATCTCTGTCATCATAGATGAGGTAGCCTCTTATGAGAAGTTCAACCTCACTTTTAGTTAGAAGATATATTAACTTTCAAATTTTAGAGTAAACTCTCTAAGGAAGCTTGTTAAGACTGTAGATTCACTTCATGGCATCCCTCACCCCTCAAATTATGACACAGCAGATCTGAGCCTGAACTGATAATTTGCATTTTTAACCAGATATTATCCACAGCACTGAATTTCACCGGGAAAAGGCTCCCTCTATCTGCTATTATTTCTTTCTTCTGAATTTCTCTCTTGAGAAAGAAAGTCAAGAGTCCAGATGGAATTTTCCAGAAGTTGGATTTGACCTGAATTAGAATGTGCAGACAAGGAAAGTCCCATGAATACACTAGAGGAAGTAAAATGCTTGGAGGAACCTCCTCACTTTATTTGCATTTACTTGTACATTTGCTCATTCGTTCATCCACATATTCTGTGTTAACTAATAGTTTCTCAGGGTTGAAATGTGTTCTGTCATGTTATATATGGGTCATTGATAATAAGAGAGAAAAAAGAGTAGAAAAAATATCTGTATAGGAGTAAATAAATGTGATAGGCTGGGAAGTATACAAAAGCTTCAAAAATTTATCCTTCAATGGAATATTTGTTGAATACCCATCATACGAATGAATGAATGAATGAAAAAAAAATGTTGAGCACTTTATTTTGAAGGCTGTGGACAATAAAATGCATACTAAATCATTCTACTCATTCACTTATGAAACATTCATTAAGCACTTTGTACACACTAGCCAACTAAAAACACAAAGATTAATACCTTCAACCACCTATATTTACATAATACCTATATGCCAAGCAATTTTTTAGGCTCAGAACATATAGCAGCAAAAAATTTTTAACAAGAACTTCTACCACCATGGGGCTTACATTCTGGAGTGTATGTTGTGGGGCTTTAACAAAGTAAAATATGTGGAGTTTAGTGGGTACAAAAAGCCATGGAGAAAAATTGATTAGGGAAAGTAGATGAGAGTGTAGACATGGGAAAGGATTACAATTACAGGCAATCAGGGATGGTTTCATGAAGAAGATGGCCCTTAGGTAAAGACCGGAAGGAAGCAAGGGAGTGAATTCTGGAGACAACATGGGGAAAAGCATTCCAGGCTGAGGGAACTGCAAGTGGGAAGACCCAGAGTGGAAACCTGCTCAGAGTGCTCAAGGAATAGAGGAGGTAACCATGACTGGAGCAGAGGAAGCAAGATTGAGTGTAGCAGGAGATGCAACCAAAGATGCACAGCATGGCCTTGAAGAATTCTGGGTCATTCTCTGAATGAGGTGCAGAGACACTGAAGGGTTTTCAGCACAGGAATGTGTGATCAGACCAGACGTATGCTTTAACAGGGACTCTGGCTGCAGTATTGTCAAGAGGCTAGGATGGGGGGTTGGGAGAGAAAACTAAAAGTAGAAAGAGAAGTTAGAACTATTCAAGTGAGAGATGTTGGTAGATCTGACCAGGATAGTGCCAGTAGAAAGGAAAAGTGGTCCAATTCTGACATGATTTTGAGGGGAGAACCAAATATTTGCTGAAGGTTTGGACAAGGAGTGTGAGAAAGAGAAAAAAATTAGGGATGATGGCAAGTTGTGAAGCCTGGCAGCCGGCAGTTGTCCATAACTTACATTGGAAATGACAGGAGAAGCCAGTTTGAAGAAGAACATTAGGAGATCTGTTTGGGGGCCTGTTGTGTGTGAGGAGTCTATTTAGACATCAAGAAGAGATGTCAGGGAAACCCTGGGTATTCCACAGCTCAAGGGAAAGGTCAGAACTTGAAATATAAATGTGGGTACCTTCAACATATAAGTAGCATTTAAAACCATGGAACTGGTTGTGAACACCAAGAGAGTGACTATAGAAACATCTGGAGCATGTTCATGTTTGGGGAGTGGGAGAAGAAGGGGGACCAGCTATGAAGGGACCACTATGATGAGCGACACTTTCCAAATGTCTGGAAAGCCACTCTTTCTCCCTTTGACTTCATTCTGCATCTTGAGTGATCTTTTCTAAATTCAATTAAATCTTATGCATCCCCACTCCCACCTGCAAACGTCTCCCTAACTAATGCTCTAAGGATAGGATTTTCTTACTCTGGCCTGTGAATACCTGCGTGGTCTGAATGGCAGCATGCACCTCTCACCACCATTCTTCGCGCACGCTGCCATCCTCCAGTTCCTCAGAGGCTTCCCATTTCCTGTCCCTGGGCCTTTGCAAAGGGTGTTTCATTTCCTGGACTCCCCCTTCCTTTTTCCTTTTTAACTTCCTCAGAAGCCTTCTCTGACTGAGTCTTTCTCTTTCTGTTCTCCTAGCACCATATAACTTACTTTTACTGTCTTACACAGAGCTAATATTGGTATTGCCTGTATTATCACCTGATGTTTAGCTCCTTTTACCTCAAGACCTAGGCACTATGAAAGCAGGGACCACAGCCATTGTTTTGTGTATCTCCAACCCTTAACCCAAGACCGGATGTGAAGTTAGAGCTCAGTAAATCTTAAAAGGTAGAGTTAAGGAATAAAGCTAATCCAAAGTTTTATTTCTAAAGATATAGACCAAATACATATTCATTTCCCCTGAAGGACTCAAATTTATAAAAATTAGCCAGATGCAGTGGTGCGTATCTGTGATCCCAGCGACTGATAAAGATTGAGCCAGGAGGATCACCAAGTTCCAGGCCAGCTTCAGAAGTTTAGCAAAGCCCTAAGCAACTAAGTGAGATCCTTTCTCAAAATAAATAATAAAAAGGGCTGGGAATATAGCTCAGTGGTAAAGCATACCTGGGGGTTCAATCCCCAGTACCAAAAAAAAAAAAAATGTACAAACAAAATTTTTAAAAAAATTGCTAAAATTACTCTCACATTTAATACAGAAAACAATATTTTGGAATGGAACATTCTACATTTACTTTTTCTTACATTTTGCCTAATTTCAGGTAAATATTCCTTTTCCAAGCAGGCCACTGAACCATGTAGTCAGTGTATTCTGATGGGTCTTAACTCAGGGAGGAAGAAAGCCTGGACATGCCCAGAGGGGTCAGTTTATCCCATGACCTTTCTCAAGTGGCTGACCCCCAATTTACTATGTGGCACACATTCTGTAATATGGGTACTGGATTTGCAATAAGAAAAGGTCAGCCTTTGGAGGAAGTCACACCCATGGAGAAAGGAATCTACTCTGCTGGTGACTTGAATGGCCACCTGGGGAACAGGATTCATGCAAATGGGCCTCAGCCAGGCATGCTGCTGCTCTGCTGTGCATGGCAGCATGTGATTTCTTTTCAATCTTTTGGACTAAAGCAATTTTTCTATAGCCTGTGGGTCTCACTTTTTACATGATCTGTTAGACTTCGACTGAAAACAAAGAACCAATCAGAGTGATTGAAGAATTTGCCTTTGAGATGTTCAGGATCATATCAGTTATAAAGTGAAGTTCAGATATTTTACAAATAACTCATATAAAAGATAAGAGCTGAGTCTAACTTTCCAACAAGTAAAAATTATACATACTTACATGACATTTGCTTTCTATCTTAAGAAACATACTTTATAGACATTGCTTGTTATTTATCTGATTGTGTTCATGGAAAAAAAATATGATCAGCTCTATTTTATGGCTAAGAATGAAAAAGTAAGCTAATTAAAATATTTAAAAATTATATGGTGTAGTAAACCCAAACATATAAAGATCTAGATGTTTGGCTTTCTTCAGTGGACAGAAGGTTCACTAAGCCAGGCAGCTTTCAAAGATATAAGTATCATACAATAAATTAAAAGGCTGTGTAAAATGTAGTACATAATTGCCCTCAATAATATCACTTTCTTATGATAGGGGACAGATATGAGTGTTGGGAACATGAGGTTAAGGAAATAATTCTATAAAATGGGCCCACTGTGCTGGCCTCTACACGTTTTCTTTTCCAAAATGCAATTTACTTGCAGCTTTGCCTGGCCTAAGTGGACAGAATATGTTATATTCCTCAGCTAACTACCTGTTATCTGCAGGAGAAATGCAGGCACTAAATAATGTTAATAAGAGGAACCAAAGTTACTCTGAGGGAGAGACTTTTGTGACCCTTTTCACAAACTCTGGGAGACAGGTATAGTTCCTCCTAACCATAAAATCTGTAAGAATGTATGGTTAAGAATCCAATTAGAACCATTCAGCCTGGACCACGGTGAACTAGAGCTGTGGGTACTTGAAAGTCTGATGTCATCCTGCTGTCAGTCAAAAGTCAAGAGGTGGTTCTAGGCAGGACTCTCTGGAAACTTCTCTGGGATCCCCAATAAAACTGGAGTGCAGAAGTACACTGTCCCTCTCCTCTCTGAGAGGACCCTTTCTCTCCCTTAAGACTGTCCCATTTCCCTTTTCCTCTTCCTTCAATCAACTCATCCCTGTTTCTCTCAATCACATGTCTAAAATTTTCTGGCTTGATCACAAGAACCAGGGTTTGAAGGGGGGTGGGGGCGGGATCTTCACACTGCCTCAGTTTCCCAGAAGGCCCCAGCTCCATAACACTTATAAGATTCTATCAAAGTTAGGATTCTTTCAGAAATCCCAAGTACAACTGGCTTTTTTTTTTTCTTTTTGTAGTGGAGATTGAACCCAGGGGAGTACTCTACCACGTGAGTTACATTATATCTCTGGCCCTTAATTATTTTATTTTTACATATTTTTTTCAGTTGTTGATAGACCTTTATTTTATTTATTTATATACGGTGCTGAGAATCAAACCCAGTACCTCATACATGCAAGGCAAGTGCGCTACTGCTGAGCCACAGCCACAGCCCCTTTATTTTTTATTTTGACACAGGGTCTTGCTATGTTGCCAGGTTGGCCTTGAACTTGGGATCCTCCTGCCTCAGCTTCTGAGTTACTGGGATTATAGGAGTAGACCACTGTGCCTGGCTTCCAACTGGCTTTTAAGAGCTGGAAATGTGTTACTTCACCTCGCAGGAAGCCTTAGGTGGAGCAAGCTCAAGGGCTCCACCTTCAGTCAGGGCTGAAGCTCCACCTTCTGACATTTTTCCTGGCCCTATGCCTTCTATATCAGCTTTGTCCTCAGCTGGCTTCCCTCTTGATTGTAGGAGTGCTGCCAGCAGCAACTGGGACACAGAATTCCCTTTTCATATCTAACTTAAAGAGATCATCTTCCCCTATGTGAAATTAAAAACCTTTCCTTTCATCTAATTGGTCCAACTTGGTTACACACAAGCCCATGATAGACCATAATAGTCACGAGTGCAATATCAAGTGATCATCAGCTTCTCTGGGCATCACTCAAGCTAAGGATGGATTCAGCCACCCCTGAGTCATGTGGGCCACCAGGAGGAGCCTGAACAAAACTGGATTCTTGTTTGGAAGGAGTAAGAGTAGAACAGCTGCTGGTTAGGCAATCAACGGTGTCCATTAAAGATGGCCCCAAAGCAAAAAACTGTCCAGAGAAGAATTTTTACCAACACAAATGTTTGTAATACACCAAGTACATATTTGGGATAGTAAATCACTAAATTCATTATTCATCATTTCTGTTAGTTGTATTAAGATTTACTTCAATTTTCCATGGCCTATTCTCCTTATTAGATTTTGAACACCTTGTTCTTTCTTCTGCTACCTCAGCAAGGCCCCATAGCACCCAGTTCATTACTGTGCATCCAGCAGGGGCAAACCATTTGACTGACTGCTATGTTCCAGCAATTGGCTGCCTTACTTCTTGGCCTTTTGGCTAAGAGCAAGCACAGCATCAGCTTACTCGTTGTGACATCCTCTATCCAGGGAGTCTTCCCTGTCCTGGCAGGAGGACAAACCCTACAGGCTAATTGCTAAGCATGTGGTTTTTAATTAATAATGCCTATGATTAACATGGAACAGTTTTTTATCTAATATGGGGCACTATATAGACTGAAAAAAAGAACAAACATCTTAAAATGCTCTGAGTTTAGAAAGTGGGAGCAAGCATATCTTAAATGGTTAAAACACACACTACACACAGAGACAGAATCACAAAATTAAGATTTACCTGGTTTTGTGTGTAAATTTTAAAAATTCCAACATGAGTTAAGACAATTTTTATTCCAAAGTATTGTGAAACAAGATGAAGCCTGTTGGTAAGTAAATAAATGAATGGCACTCACATCTGTCAGTGTCCTTTTTTATAATAACTGTAGTTTTAAATAAGTGCTATGGAAGTGTGTGACTACAGCTTTTTTCTTTTCTGATGGATGTAGTTACAGGAGAGTGACATTTGCTCAATTGTCTGCTATTGACCTAATGTGTTTAGACTGGCTCAGAGAACAAAGCCCATGTATGTTTTTGCTGACTCAAATTTCCATTAAAATTAAAAATTTGTATGTGCTCCAGTGAATGAAGTAGTTTATAGTCTCCACCTGGTTTGTCTGTTGTAGGAATCTTTAAGGAGATGACTAAGTAGTCTGGTTTGATTTTGCAATTCAATTCTTACAAAATAAAAATAAGGTAGAAATTATAATACCATCCTCATTATAACATATTTTTCAACACAGTAATGAGAATAATATTGTTACAAAACACTAAATATTGCAAAATAAAATGCATTCAACCATGCCCCAAGTATCCCTAGGTGATGTTTTCAAAGTTCCAGGTCATTTCCTTATTGTTGTTCCACTTTTTTGTTTCAACAATTTTTGGATAATATTTGATAATTATTTACTACTTGGGCTCCAAAATACATTAAAAGAGTTTTACTTTTTATCATGCTGCTCTTTACTTACAAACATCCACATTTCTTTGGGTTAAATAACAATGTCACACATAGTCTATATTAATCCTCCAATAGGAGCAGAGTTAGTGTAGATTATTAAAATCCCAAAATATAATAGACATTGAATACTCCCAAAAGTCAAACTTTTTTATCAGACTCAAATAAATACTAATAGCATTATTAACACCAATAGAATTCTAGCAGCACTTTCTCACTTTACATGAATCATTTAATTTATTCTTCATACTAACCCTTAAGTAACTATTATTGTTATCTTCTCTTGATAGGTTAGCAAACAGGTGCAGAGAGGCTGTGCTGAACTCTTGGAATGTCCTCTCATCTTTTATATCAAACGTGATCTGATACTCTTAACTACTGAATGGCACAATCGAACAGCAGTTATATGACAGGCAAGAACTTCTGAAGAATTAGAGGCAAATGCAACACTACAGAGTTCAATAATAGAGAAACTGAGACAATGATGAAGAAAGCAATTTGACAGCATATGGGTTTTAGCTCATATTACTTAATGCAGGCTACAGAACCCGAGATTCAGCAAGACACTGCAGCAACTCCCCTGGCAAGGAACATCTTTCTCTAGTCTGGCATACTGCACTTGCTACTTTACTTTAGGAGAACAATATTTCTTCATGGTACTTAAGGATAATAAAGACATGGGCCAAAAATAATCACATGGATTAAATATTAAAATGCAAAATAATGATAATTGTAAAAAAGAAGATGTTGATGATGTAAAATTTAGGAAAGTACTACATAATCTTGAACTATATACTGATTTTTTTTTTTTTTTTTGGAATGGGGATTGAACCCAGGGGTGTTTAACCACTAAGGAACATCCCCAGCCATTTTTAAAACATTTTTTATTTTGAGACAGGTTCTTACTCAGTTGCTTAGGGTCTTGCTAAATTGCTGAGGCTGGTTTTGAACTTTTGATTCTCCTGCCTCAGCCTTCCAAATTGCTGGGATTACCAGCATGTGCCACCATGCCCAGTTTAGAATGAATTCTTAAACATGACCTAAAAGGACAATAGTATAGAAACAAAGACATAATTTTGATTACATACAAATTAAAACAGAGAGGAGGGGTTAAGATTAAAGTACTCCAAACAAAATAAATAAGTGAATTCACAGGGGAAAGCAATAAGCACAAGTTTGACAGACAAATGGTTAATATCCTTAATGTAGAAACTAGTTTTTGCAAATGGTGAAGAAAAAAATTATCCATCTCCCTCCAAAACATGCATCACGCAAAGAGCTAAGGACACAAATAAGAAAATAATTATTGTAAATAGTCAAGAAATATAATTTTAAAATGCTCATTTTTTAATAACCCAAACTAATGCAAAGTCTAATAAGAATAATATCTTACTGTCTCTATCAATTGTGTGATAAAGAAATACGGAGGGAATTTTTAAACTCATTCTTCCCCTTTCACTTGGAGAATTAAGCCCTTTTTTATAAAGTACTTCAAGCTTCAACAAGCATAATATTAAATTAGTAATTTTAAACTAAAGCAATTTGAAAATACAACACATATACTATATAAACTGCTTTGGATACTAAGTATGGCCCAAAGGTCCATGTGTTAAAGTTTATTTCCCAGCATGGCACTATTGGGAGGTTGTGGAACCTTTAAGAGGAGGGGCCTAATGAGAGGTATTTAGGTCATTGGGAAAGTGCCCTTGAAGAGAATTGTAGGATTCTAGTATAATCTTATTTCTCTCTTTGGCTCCTGGCCACAAGATAACCAGATTTTTCTTTACCATGTGCTTCCTACCATTGTCATCCAGCACTCCAACAGGTTCTACTGTGGACTGGAACCCCCAAAACTGGATGGCAAAATAAACCTTGTCTGTTCGTAAGTTGATTGTCTCAGGTACTTGCTAAAATGACAGAAAGTTGACTGTCTCACCGCTAAAGGTATCCATACAAAACCTCTCCAAAGTTATATCTGTTCAGCTATCTCAAACCTTTAACACATTTCACTGGTCTGCTTTGTAAATGTCCTTTTATAGATATCTCTCTTCAAATATGTGGCCACTTGCCAAAAAACATTTGATGGAAATTTTACACAATTAAAATTATAGTACCTCTCTTGCAAAGATTTAAAAGAGTTTTTATAGGGTCTGGCATGTGCTAGGCACTTACCAAAAAATAACTATTAGTAATAAAGCAGGTGGAAGATAAGGATTACTATTTATATAGCTGTAGTGGACTGAATTGTGTTCTCTAAAGACATATGATAAAGTCCTAATCCCTGACACATGTGAATGTAAATTTATTTGAAAATACAGTCTTTTTAGATATAATTGAGTTAAAATTAGGTTATGCTGGATTACAGTGGGCCCTAGATTCAATGACTGCTGTTCTTAGAAGAAGAGGAGGGTACACAGAGAGAAGGCCATGTGAAGATGGAGACAAAGATTAGACTGGTGTGCATAGATAAGAAAAAGAAGGTTAAGGATTTCTGGGAGACACTCAAAGCTAAGAGGCAAGGAAGAATTCTTCCCTGGGACCTTGAAAGGAAGCACAACCTTGCTGATGCCTCAAGTTTGGACTTCTAGTCTCAGAGTTAAGAGAGGATAAATTTCTGTTGTTTGAAACCACTTCATTTGAGCAGCACCAAGAAACTAATACAAGAGTATAGCCCAATTTATACCCTCAGGCTTTAGTATATCTTCTAAGACTAACAATGATGTCAGTTAACAGATTAAGCCAATTAGAAATTCCTCTGAAGAATACTTAATGTAGTATCATGGTGAACTGGTGTACCCAGATGACGCTAATCGCAGTAAAACAGGTTAGAAAAAAACCAAAGCAACCCTTCCCCAGGACATCAAAATAATTCATGCAAATTTCAAAGATTTGGGCATTGAATTATACATCTAATTATCTTTATTCTATACTTTTGAATATATACACATACATATCATGAGCATTTCTTGAAAGTCATAGAAAGGATAGTAAGCTCTGACAAAGGCCTTTTTGTAGGAATTGGAGACTATCTGTAAAATAAATACTAAAGAAAGAAAGAATTACAACTAAGGAAAGTCAGCCCCATAAATGATGAATGATGTTGACAGACTAATAGACACTAGCAGGAGGAAAGGAAAAAGGGAATCTACAATACAGATTCTACTTTAATTGACCTCAAAGGTATTTTTTAATAAAGTAAAAATAGAATATTCTGTTGCTTTCCTTCTGCAATTAAGTTTATGCCGCTCTCTCTTATTCTGGCATGTTTTCCCCCCTACTAAAAGCCAAACTAAAAGAACTTCAAATATTTTAGAATGATTTTGGCAGTTAGTTTTTTGTTTTTAAAATAAATCCTTAAAGGGTAAATCTTCCAAAGGAGATAATCTTCCAGTCCCAGACCAATTAACTCTTCTGCTGAGTGTGAGCAGCAACAGTTTTGGGCTTTAGGAAAATGTTAATACCAGCACTAAAATTTATTCTGTTAATTGCTCTAATAATCAATAAGTAATTTTCATTCTAAACTAGGTTCTTTATGTGACTTAAATAAACCAACTGAAGATCATTTACATCTCAATAACAATTCCTAATAATGTCACATCATTAAGTTCCACCCTGGTTCTCAATAATGTTGGTTAGTGACCAATAAAGGGACTTATTACCTTGGTCAGGTCCTCAGGGGCAGAGAGTGAGCCAAAGAATGAAGGATTTGCTTGTTGCACCACGGTGCCTGGTGAGCCTCCCTTCCCTCGGAACTTTTGACAGTCTAGTCGCAGACTTGTTTTCTTCTTTTCCCGTACTTCTTTCTTACCCTTATTTCCCTCCTATTTTTTCTTTTCTCTATCCTTCTCTCACTCCCCTTCACTTTTTTCTTTCTCTCTCTTTCTGTCCCCCTCCCCAACATCTTCCTCCATTCCATATTTGCTTTTAGATAGCATGTTTTTAGTCCTGATAGTGGCAAAAAAATCATGAAGAGAAGAATTTCTGTATCCTACTTGTCATTACAGATTAATAATTTAAAAAAGGCAAAATATTTTAAGAAGAGATTTGTACCACAGACTTAGAGCTCTTGATACAGAAAAAAACAAATAGGCAAAGTTTGGGGGATCATCTACATATGTAGATTAACATAGATAACTTACTTAGGCATTATTTCCAGGAGAAATATATGGAGCCTATATTTCTAGGGTGATTATTTATATTGTCCTAGTTAAATCACCTGCTCCTTCATGCTGCGTGGCATAGTTGTCATGATGTAGAATCCACTGTGTATCAGTAAAAACTGTGTCTACAGTTAAAATGTGTATAACTTAAACAGTGAAAATCATTACTATTTTAAAATACATTTTTAACAATGCTTTTGTGACACCAACACACTTGCTGGATAATATTGAAATTTTTATGTTAATTAAACAACCCCTAACCACTGGGTACTTTTCAGATATGTACACTTTGTAATTACCTCCATTATTGAAATAGCTGGCTTGATTTATCCATGCCACAGTAACATTGTAGCTTCTGTTATTTTTGTCTTTAGAAAAACATAGGTCCCAGCGAGGGAATATAAAACTATTACTGTAAATTAAATATTAAAGCTAACTTATTCTTGCATAAGAATGCTGTCAAATAATGGTGATAACTGTTGCTAAGACAAACTATATATTTTTTGCTTTTGTTTTCTTTCTTTTATTATTATTTTTTGGAAGCACAAATTAAAATCCAATTTTCAGTTCTTTTGGTAAATTGCATGTAGTTAGTGTGTATAGTTTTACTGATGGTAGTAGCTTAAGGGGGAGCTATTATAGTCTTAGTTTAGCGATTAAGAAATACAACATTTGTTGAAGGGCTAGGCCTTTTAGTCTAGAATGGATTATCACTTGATCCTTCCTTAAGCATTTTTATACAGGAGTGCATTATCCTTGGAGCCACCCTGGGCTCCATGCCTCATTAGCTTGGGTGTTAGATAAATCAAAGGCAACCTCCGAGACAAAGATAAGCAAACTGCAGGCCAGCAAGATGATGATGTATGGATCCAGGAGGCTAATAGGAAAGTATTGACAGGAAAATGGTGTGCTTATCCTGCAATCACTGCATATTGCAATGAGAGCTCCCAAAAGCAGATGGGATACACTTCAGGGAATGCGCAAGTACGAGACTGCTAGGCAGAAATGGATCCTTGTGTTTTAAATTCTAACAAGAACTTTGCTTCTTTTTTAGCAGCACTTCAAATGCATTAAAGTGTATAGTGGCAAGGGCCACAGCAAACTCTGGAAAGAGAATCTTATTTCAAAAGAGCGGATGATGGGATTATTTTCGCTCCAGAAGATGTTTTTTTCCTCACCAATATAACATTTACATAGTAAGAAATAATCACTACTGCTTTCCATGGTTATAACTGTTCTTTTTAAGTCCTTAATATATGATTAAGTTGGCTTCCCATTATTTTATCTGTTCTATTAGTCTTTAACACATTATGATGCTTGCTTCTTTATATTTTTATGGATTCAAAATGAACACCTTTGGGGCAAATTTTAACATGGAAAAACATGCATGGATATTATTTGAGATGTTCTCTAGCTAAATAACATTTTCTGATTCTTATTCACTATCAATATCTTTAAATTAAATTAGTCTTTTGAGATTATATATAGTCTTATGCTCAATTTTTTCTCTCTTTTCTGTTTGAAAAGTATGCATCCTGTATACTTCTTAAGCCAATTAAGTTAACTGTAAAACTTAAAATTTGGAGTAAAAATACAATACTGTGATACTCTTATCCATTAGAATCCCACATTCAGAAATATATTTATTAATACTCATTTGACCTGAGCCTATGGGGGTACTGCTGAGGGTGGAAGGTTAACTAAAAGAATTGATCTCCCAAATTATAATGTAATCCTTCAATCACCCCTTTTCTGTCTCAAAGTAGAATTCTCTGATTTACTGTAAATGATGAAAGAGTCAACTCTTCAGAAATGAGAGCAGCTACCAGCTCTGTGGCTCACTTCTTTTATTTCCAAGACCATGGAACCAGATACATTAATCCTGATGATGATTCAGGAGTCAGGAGTGTCCTGCAACCCCAAAATGCCTGAATAGTTCTTTGCATGGTACACACACTGTCGTGTGCACCACTGTCATGAGGGAGTGGGTCCACTTTGGTCTCAGGTCACTATATTATAATGATGAGTGAGGGACTGAATGCAGATGTGAAGTGAGCAAATAATCATCCAGACAGGCTTCGAGGAGAAATCATAGGAAAATAGCCCTGCAAATTAGAGACCATAATTTATGGTAATTGATGTGTGAATTTTGCAGTTGCTGGAATGCCCTCTGTCATTATCTAAATACCTGATTTTCCTGTATTTATGATACGAGGGTACTTTATCTCATGTACCATACCCATGAATTCCCTATAACTGTTATTGAAACAGGTAGCATATTTATTTCACATAGCATATTTATTATTTATTAGACTTTTTTTCATTTAGATTTCTTTATCCCTTAATCAAAGGCAAATAGAGACAGATGAAGATTTTGTAATTTGATTGTATTTAAGGGTAATGAACACAGAATCAATGAAACTCCATTGCCAAGTCTATATGCTATAGATGAGAAAAATGAGGTCCCTTCTACCCTGAAAACAAAACTACTTGTCAAAAATCAAACAATTAGTAACTGGCAAAATAGAACTAGATTCATAGGTCCGTTGATAACTCAGTTTGATGTCTGTAGCAGGCTGCCTCTCTAACTAAAATAGAATTCATGGGTAAGATATTACTATGCCACAGTTAATAAAAATGAAAAAAAAAGAAGCAAATTCATTTTAAAAATGGGACTGACAAAATCAAAGCACAGCTTTCTCAGGCTTCTAGATATCTCTAGTATTATCTCATCATTGCCAGATTAAAGAAATGCAGGAGACTCTCCCCATTCTGGTTTGAGTGATTGGCCATACAGAAAGCTCACACTGTCACTTAAGCCTGATACTTCAGGAGTTGCTCTCAGTTTGCCAGGGAAGAAACTGTCCCTGCACAGGTGGATTAATTGCTTTACTTACCACCTGATACATTCTTCTTCTTTTATTTCCTCCAGGAATTTCTGACTTAAAACTTTTTAAACAAGCATTAGAGCTACTATTTTGCAAAATGTTAAGGATATTATAAAAATCTTTCTGAAACAAAAGATTATAAATAAATCATCTCCTTGCAGTGTAATACAATTGCTATAAAAATATTTTAAAAGTATCCATTAGTTTGCTTTCTCCTATATCATTATTCCTAAAATCTCTGCAGTATCTTTTATAGAAATAAGTCACATATTTTCAATTTCTGTTCTTAAAGTTTTTCTGTGCTTGACTAGAAACATGTTTTCTCCCTGATCCTCTCTTGCCTACCCTTTCCCACTCTTTCTCTCTCTCTGTCTCTCAGGAACCTCAGGAAGAAACAGTAAAATGAAGCATCAAAATTGATTGCAGATAGACTGGCCAGTTTTTTTTCTTTCTTTAATGAAAATCTTTTATTAATTAATTAAATCTTTTATTAATTAATTCAACTGTAAATTTAAGAACAATCTATAAGTGTATTGTATATAAGGTTCTTAAAACCTTGGTTTATCATGGTATCTGTCATATCTCAGAGTTGCCAAAATCATAATTCCTAAAATTATGACCAGAAATGTACTGGAACACAGATAAAGCCTGTAATGTTCTTCCTTATAAAGGATGCCCTTTACTCCTGAGCTGAGTTCCTTAGGAGGTTGCAAGGAAATCAGACAACCAAATAAAACCAATTCAGGCCCACTTCATAAAGGAGCATTGAAGAATAAACACAGAACTACCCTAAATGTGCTACCCATTGAGCCTTCTGCCTGCGGTCTGAGTTCTGGGCAACAACTGTTATCTATTTTATTTCACCTTCTGAAAACCAACCCTGGAAACTCCCAACTGGTACCCTCTTCATCATCTTCTGCCTTTGTTCTGCTGGCCCAGCCTGCTTTCCCTGCACTGCCCATTAGCTCAGGGAACACTGTGATTAATGCACAAGCTCTCTGCCCCAGCCAATAGGCGGGGCCATGGCTGTTCAAGGTGGCAGGTCTGGAGCAGTCACCAGTGTCCCTGTGCCTTTAACTGACTTCCCTTTATCTGCCCGCCCCGGGCCTGCAGCTGGGCCTCCTCATGGCCTGACCCACCGCCTCCTGCACCCTGGGACTAAGGCAGGGTGCGTTCATTACTCATCTGTGACAATAACCCATCGAGTAAGATGTAGAACTCAATTCCAGCAGAAAGACCTATAATGTGGGAGTCAGGAGGTTATCGCTGAGGGACCTGCTCCTTGCTCCTGGCCTCTCTTATCGGGAGCTTTACAGGCTCTGCTGGAGCCAGCATCTTGTAAAGCTGAGGGTGGCAGATTTGGCCTCAGATTAGCATACGTCTTCCTAAAGTGATACCACATTTAATTAAAAAGTAAACCTTAGTTAATTTTGTTGTTGTTGTTGTTACTATAGTATAGGAAAATAAGAGATGTACATCGTATACTCTGGGTTGGCAGCAGAGAGGAAAAGAAAGCAGATCCCCTGAACACTTCTGTCCCTGGCTGTCTTTCACCCTGTCTCCTCCCAGGAGAGGCAAATTACTCATTAGTGCTTGAGAGTCCTCTCCCTGCCTCCCACTATACTTGTCTCCACACCAGAGAACCCCAAACTGACCTGGTGCTCAACACTGGAATATATTTTGCTACTATCCTGTGGAGCCCCATCTCTCCCCTTTTGGCTTTTTCTGTTTTCTCTTTGAGGGGCAGCGTATTTGAGATATTGACTAAAGCTTCTGTATATGGTCATTCACTGTTGATTTCCAACCTCCTAGAAATCCTCATTTGATGAGAATTAGAAAACTCAAGAGTCCAACAGAAAAGGTGGTTGGATCAGGATAGGGAGGCCTATTCCTGGAATTTGGCTTCTATCATTTAATTATCATCCAGAATCATTTGCATCATAATACTAAAGCAGAGCAAAAGTATGAGAATTGCTTCAATTTTGTTACATTAAACAGATAATCATCAAACTTCAACAATGAACCAAATGTCAGAAAGGACACACTATACCTGATAAGAAAATTCAGGCCATAACCACAGCATTGTTGAAAGCCAATCATGCAATTAAAAACTATAAATTGTTTCTTTTTCAGTGAATTTCAGAGGCTTGATCATCTAGAATACAACTTAATCATCTAGAGTACTACTGTAGTGGCAAATTTTAAAATATTGGTAGAATATGAAAAAAAAATGGCTAACAGAAACTTTAACTCAACGTTTAAGAGAGAGTAAATCCATGCTAAATAACATGGACCTGAGTGTACTGTTTCAGATTACTGTAGGGATAGTTTGCATATCTTTTCTAAAAACTTTGTAATGATATCATCTTGAAATTTTACAAGAGCTTAGCTTAAGTTTTTAGCAGAATACCCTCTTTTTTGAACAATACAACGTTCCATATCTTGCTGGGTTTTGGCGCAGCATTTTATACCACTTCACAATCTCCTAGCTTCTCCGGCTACCACCATGTCAAACCTGTGCCGTTTTCTTGAGAAATATCCCAAAATATACAGCAGAGAGCACCATCCCTTCCACAACTCCTCCTATTAAAAAGAGCACTCCAGAAAGTTTTACAAATGTTTGCTTAGAAGAGATCTAACCAGGACTTCCAGAGTTCCACACAACTGTACCTTAATGTAGTTATAGTTGGTTTTTTTTTTTTAATTATGGCTGATGTTTGGCAATGTCTGAGATTAAAATCTTAATAAGTCTTAATATATCTTAATAAGCCTTTTCAAAACCTGTAAATATTACCATACATTGGAAAACTCTATGAGGCAAAAACATTGCTTATATTTCAAATGTACTCATCTATAGACATCTTCTCAGGTAGTATCTGTGAGGTATAGCTTCCCATAGTGCACAACTAAAGAATTCTGTACTTTTACTTTTTTGCTTATATTGAATCTTTCCATAAAGGGTAATGAGGCAAGGGCAGGACAATATAATGAAGAAGAAATCTGATAAAATATGCAAAACTTTTAATAGTTCGTAGGCCCTTGTTATGGTTTAGATATGAAGCATCCCCAAAACCTCATGTGTGAGACAATGCAAGAAAGTTTAGAAATTAAGTGTTTGGGTTATGAGAATTTAACCTAATCAGTGCATTAATCCAGTGACAGGGATTAAGTGGGTGGTAACTATAAGCAGGAAGGGTGTGGCTAGAGGAGGTGGGACATTGTGATGTGACTTTGTCTCTCCACTTGCTTTTTAGAAGAGAGCCACTATCCAATCCATTCTTCTGCTTGCACTTTCTAGCACAGTATTGGGCACATAGTTGGCCTTAAGAGATGTTTGCTGAGGAAATGAATCAGTCAGAAACCAAAATGTCATCTTTGTATATTAAAGTATAATATATTTCTAAAAATATAACAGGATCAATATTTTCCCCTCTACCATCTCCAAGAAATCCAGGGCATCTCAATCTCATTATAACAAAAACAATATCAGCAACTACACCCACTGTAGGATTTTTGTGTCAGGCATTGTGCATCTACATATATGATCTTCCTAATCTTTATAACAGTTCTCTAAGATTCATGGTATGACCTATCTAACAATTAAATTAGATAGTAATATTGTCAATCTCACAAGACAAAAGAGAAAACTGAGGCTGGAGGAACTAAATGTGTGCCCATAGTCAGGGTGGAGATCTGAATCCACACTGGCCTGGGTCCAGCCTCATACCTGAGCTACATTAGCAGCTCTGCTCTACTGACAATGAAATGAAATATGTAGGAGGGCACAGTGCTGTGAGATGCTGCCCTCCTTGTTTGGATGAGTCTTCACTAGCTGGAGGGAGGGAGAGGGAAGACCCCATACATTTGATTTTACTTAATCCCGCAGGGGACAGTGGAGCATGATGGAATGTCACCAGGTTTTAGTGCCAGATGCTTCCTTTGAAGGACAATTACTGTTTCTCTAAGTTCTAGTTTTCTTATTATAATGGGCACTGCAATACTTAATTGAGTTGTCAGTTAAGAAGACAAGGTGGTATCATCCTCTTTCCTTGCAGAGGCATATGTTAGAACCTGATACCTTCATATCTCCACTCTCACTCACACTTCCATCCTTTTTGACCAGCTCTGACACTGTCTGTCTATCAAAATCCAGTGTTCTTTCCTGTTTCATTGTTGTTGTTGTTGTTTTATGGTGGTGGGGATTGAACCCAGGGCCTTGTGCATACAAAGCAAGCGCTCTACCAACGGAGCTATATCCCCAGCCCTCTTTCCTGTTTTCATTTTCATGATTTCTATAATATTTATCACTGTTTATAAAGTAGTATTTACTAGGGATATTTACACTTAAAAATGATCTTTTAATTTACAAAAATTTCAAATTATCAAAGAAAAAATATAAAAAGAAATAAAAACCACTGGTAAGCTCATTATTAAATAATAAAGCCATTAATATTTTGGTTTGCTTCCCTTAATTACTTTATGCATATGAAAATTTGTGATAACTTTATAAATTTTGAATCTATGTATATTTACTTAACAAGAATCAACCCATGTATTTAAATTTTATTTTAAATCAAAATTTTAATGAGCATGTATCATAATTTTTGGTTCTTTCCCTCTTGTTTAGAATGTTTAAAGCTTTGGTTAATATAGGAATGTCAGGATGTGAAATCATTAGACTATAAAATCTGTAATTTAATCACTGGAGTAATCCATTTGCTGGATTAGTAATTTGAAAGGATTACTCTACTGGGTGCCAACTGTATGCAGCTGGCCTGAAGGAGGTGGGTCATTGGGGACATGCCCTTGGGAATTATATTTTCTCCCCCTGCTCCTCCCTCCCCCACTCTCTGCTTTGTGGCTACCATGAGATGAGCAGATTTTTCTCTGCCATGCTGTTCTGTCTTAGCTCTGAGCAATGGAGTCAATTGACTATGCAATGAACCTCTGAAATAGTATGCTAAAAAAAAAAAACAAACAAACTTTTCCTCACTAAGCTGTTCAATTTTTTAACTGGTGACATTTATGAAAATCTAACCAGCGGGGCACAGTAGCACATTCCTGTAATCCCAGCAGCTAGGGAGGCTGAGGCAGGAGGATCTCAAGTTCTAACAGCCTCAGCAACTTAGAAAGGCTTTTTTAAGCAACTTAGTGAGTTCCTGCCTCAAAATAGAAAAACAAGCTGGGGTTTTGCTCATAAGTTAAACACCTCTTAGTTCAATCCCTGGTACCCCCTCTCAAAAAAAAAAAAAAAAAGAAAACCTAACAGAAATGTAAATGTTATTATAAACATCATTCTTATAGATGCATCTTTTATTGAAAATTTTACTATGGAATGTATAGTTCTTAAACTTTTAAAATATATATTAAGAGTTTTGGATTCTTGATTCATAATATTATGCTGCTTTCTAGTACACCTAAGCCTAAATTTCCCATTATGATAGCCATATATGGTATTTAAATGTAAGTTTGAATTTATTTAATTTTAAAAATTTACAAATTCATCTTGGCAGTGGTATCTCACATTGAGTGTTTAAAATAATTATCGATATGGAATATCTTCATCCTTTCAGAGGCTTATATTGAACAGTAGTGAGACAAGAATGATCCAGAAGGAAGGCAGAACCATTTGCATTTCTGATTGACCCTGAAAAAGGGAGCAAAAAAAAAAATGATGACTTCTTCAAGCTATGCAGATTGAATAGCCGTGTAGCAGAAAAGAAGCAAAATATGGAAAGTTCAACTCAGGTGCTTAACACAAAAAAAAAACAGTTGTTTTACTTTAAGTGATTTTAAAGCCATTTGGCTCACTCTTAGGAAGATAGTAGCTCCCTAAAACAGAAAGAAATGTCTCTGCTCTTTCTATGTTGTGAAGGCTTCTTTTCTTAAATTCTGAAAAGTAGTCAGTATATTTTCATCTTACTAATATCCTGGGAATCTGTATTCATGCCTACCAATCCCCTCTGTGGAAGAAAAGAAGCATTGGGTGATTTTGGTAAGTAAGAAGCCATGGTAATGGGTGAAAAACTAGAAGAGTCAGTGAGATCAGAGGAAGGGCCAAGCAAAAGGGCATTCACTCACTATGAAGTTTCTGATGCCTAAGTAAGATCCCATCTTATAGCATGGTTATGGAGTTCATGTATTTCAGGAAAGTACCAGGAGAAGGATCACTATAAGAAGTGCAATTCCTGTGTAGAGATTATGTGATGGATCAGAGGTTCACTAGTACTCCTGTTGAATGTGGAAAATTTGCAAAAGCAAGCTGCATCATCAAGTCCCACCTGCCAATCATCCATAAAAGTGAGAAAATTACTATAGGTTAGGATAGAACCCTGAGCCTATCTATGCCTTGAATCCTTGCACAAATCATTTACCTACACCAGGTGGACACCTTTCTTCTCTTTTCCAGAACACTAGTAAACCTAGGAAAGACATCTGGATATCTACGTGAGAATCAGAATCCTATGTGTACTCTTGAAGGGCAGACAGGGTGCCCTATGGCTTCAGAGAGTAGAAATATCCTAGTACATGAGATGTGGTCAAGACTTTCATCAATTTTTCCAGCAAAGAATTAGGAATAGTGATGAAGGCCAGGGCCATAAGAGAGACTTTTTTGAGAACAGTCAATCAGCCTATATCAAATCCATACCTAGTTTAGTGACTTTACACTAGTTTAGTTGACGTTTTAACACACTGAGAGGAGTTTTCCTTCTTTTTGCATCTTAGAGACAGGATGTGAATGTGAACAATTAGAACATATCCAGGGGCAGTATGGTAAGTGTACCAAAATTAGTATGAGCATCTTTAGGTGTTTTAAGTTAGTTCTACATGAATTAGTATGTGGTGTGAATAATGTTAATAAGATAATTTATGTTCTCAACTAAGAGTAAACATTAAAAAGAAGCAAAACTCTGGAAGTTTCTACAACTAACAGTAGCATAGAGGCCCACAGAGAAAATTTGTAAGTTAAATATATCTGAGCAAAACTGTAGAGTTGATTCTTGAGCTCTAATTAAAAATGTGTCTCTTAATAAAAATATTCTATTTGAGCTGTTAAACTGCTGGGTTGTGAAGATACGAGTCCATTTGACCCACTTTATGGAGAAAATAAATCTGAGAGATGTAGAAAAAGACCATCCTGAGAGTAGGATTTGCACCCCTGACTCCAGCTGTGCCTGAAGTCAGAATAATTTCAAGATTTCCCAGTTAGACCAGCTAATAAATCCCCTATAAGAACTTAAATCATTAAATTAATTAGTAGTGACATATAAAGGTAACTTCAAATGGGATAAAATATAATTATTTTTATATAATTATTTTTATGTTTGTCTAAAATATCTACAAGATTCCAGTAAATGAAATAGAGAATTTATTTAAATAGAGCTGAAGATTTTTTATTTTGTCTCTTCAATTGAAAATCAAAATAGCACAGTACCTAATAGAAAATTCTAAATTCCCATTACCTGAGTTTAAATCTTGGCCCATTAACTGTTAGCTGGGTGAACTTGTGCACATTATATAACTTCTCTGTGCCTTATGTTTCCCATGTATTAAATGGGGGATAATAATAGTACCTGACTCATAGGGTTGTTATAATAATTTAATGAGTTAATGCCTGTTATACATTAGAAGAGCACCTGGCACACTGTAGTACTCTATAAATCTTACCATTATTATTATGGGATAACAGGGTAGAGTGCAATCAGACTGTGGAATTTTTGTACCATGTGTGAGTATTTCAGACCTGACAACAGGACAGGCCTGGGAATGGGGACCACTGTACTAGGTTCTTACAACGGTTAAGTGATATTAGCATTGGTCTCCAAGAATACTGGCTAGACCACTGATGTAAATAACAGAATGAATAATAAGCATAAAAATAAGTCATTCACCTGATTGACTTCAGTTATACCCCAGTGACTTCAGTTCTTATAATGCTTTGTTGTGTCATTTGCAAATGTGACAATGTGTGTGTGTGTGTGTGTGTGTGTGTATATATATATATATATATATATCATATGAGATGTATATATATATATATATATCATATGTATATCACTCAAGGCAAACCAAATAAAATTACAATAGTGTAGGTAAATAAGGTCCTAGCAAACATTTTTGACCCTTCTTAATAGAGCTGAATCTTTAAATTTATGGTGTCTCTTACCTTCTTTATCATGTAAATAAATTTTCAAATATGAACTAATAAGTGAGTAAAAACATCATTCATCTATAAACATAGGAAAGTAATGTCTGATTCATTCTACTATCTTTCCTAATCTATACCACAAGAATGGGATCCTAATTAGAATAACTTATACTCCATGCATAAGTTTTAATTTGTTCATTTTAGTTGTACATGACAGATGTATTTTAACATATCATACATACATGGAGTTTGATAAAATAATTTTTAAAGATTAAAAAATCATTTATTCTAATCACCTAGTCTTAATATTGAACCATAAATATGTTAGTCTTTGAAGGCTTTATTTTTTTCCTCATTTACTTAAGCTTATGGTGAGTATGAAAGAAAGTATTTATCAAAACTGTGACTTTAAACATAGCAATTTATATCCGTAAACCTGTTTTGAGCAAACTTCCCAATCTTAATAACGTTGGGGAGACAAGTCTGTGTTGATTAAGATTTTGAGAACTATTTTTCTTTATCTATTTTTACTTGGATAACTCAGAAATCATGAGATAGAAAATCATTATATTAATAACTACATTGGTAGTTGGTAAGCCATTTGGATGCCATGGTAGACAGAATTGAAATAGAAGACTATCCGACAAAAATATTACAAGAAAATAAAACTATAGATCAATATCTATCATAAACATAGATACAAAAATCTCCAAGAAAATATTAGCAAATCAAATCCAAAAATGTATAAAAATATTGATACACCATGTTCAATTGGGATTTATTCCAAGTATACAAGGCTGGTTCAACATTTGAAAGTCACATCAATAGTCTAAAGAAGAAAAGATATAAGATTTTAGCAATGGGTTAAAAAATAATAATTTTTTTTTTTTTTACCAAATCCAGTACTGATTCACAGTTCCAAAAACCTCAGTAAGCTAAAAATAAAGAGAAAGTTCCCCTATTTGATAAAGAACACTCACCAAACAAACAAAAACATATTCCTAGGAAAAATAAGAAAGATAAGACAGATTGTAGAAGGAGAGGTAAAACTGTCTCTGTTCAAAGATGACATGATTATGTAGAAAATTTTCAATAATAAAAATTATCTCTAGAACTGCTAACAAGCTTGCAAGTTACAGGTTAGCTGCCTTCCTATAGGGTAGCAGTATACAATTGCATTTTAAACACACAATACTATTTACATAAGCAACAAAAAGAGAGTATATAGTATGAATCTAACAAAACATGTATGAGATATATATGATGAAATTATAGTACTCTTTTGAAAGAAATAAAAGATGTAAGTAAATGGAAGATATTCTGTGTTCATAGACAGGAATTACTTAGTGGATATTAATAAACTGATTCTACAGTACATATGGAGAGGCAAAAGACCCAGAGGAGTCCACACAATGTTGAAGGAGAAGATCAAATTGGAGGACTGGCACTGCCATTTACTTAGCATAAAGCTATAATAATCAAGGCAGTGTGGCACAGGTTAAAGAATAGACAAATAGATCAATGAAGGAGAACATAAAGTCCAGAAAAAGCCCCAATAAATATAGTCAACTGATGTTTGATAAAGAAGCTGGAACAACTGGACATCCACATCAAAGAAGAATCTACGTGCTAACTTTTACAAACCTTTCACAAAAACTATGCCAAAATGGAACAGAGATATAAATACAAAATGCAAAGCTGTAAAATTTTGAGAAGAAAACACAGATGATTTTGGATTGTCCATATGGTTTTAGATATGACACCAAAATGATGATCCATGGAAGAAAAAATTTACCATGTGGACTTCTTTAAAATTTTTTTAATGCTCTACAAAAGACAGAGAATGAAAATATAAGCCATGACCTAGGAGGAAATATTTATAAAGCAACGTATGTGAAAAAAAGACTTATGTCCAAGTTACACATACACACACACACACACACACACACACACACACACACACAAATCCATAAATTAAAGCTCAGTGAAGACAATTAGGAAAAGCAATTCCACAAAAGGGGCAAACAAATATTCTTCATGTAAACTGTTATTATAAGAAGAATATAAAAAGTCATCAGATATTTCTATCTGCTAGCCAACTCATCCTACTATGCAACTGAGTGTATACTTTTTTAAAGTCACTCGTATTAAGTCATACGTAGCTAAAAGTATATACCAAACTTTTTGTAAGCCGTCTGCAAGGCCTTTTAGTTTTAGCTATCTTACTTGACTCAAACAACTAAAGAGAATAAATGGGGTCAGCTATGAAGAGAGGAAGTCATTCTGGAGATGTGGAGCTGGAAGAACACTATCGATAGATGTGATATTGGTGAGAGGCCCCGACTCAGAAGTCATCAATGGTTAAATGTCAGCCTTCAGGGCATATTGAGTAGTGGTCCTCAAGGGGTCAGTCCCACATCTGGTGCTGTTAATGTTTTCACAAGTGACTCCAATGACGGACTCTGATGTGCTTCTTATACCAGCTTATATTTTAGCAAAGATAATAATTCATATTCTATGTGATATGGTGGAGAAATGAGAAATGTTAAAACAGTATAACACACAGAGGGAAAGTGTAAGGAAGTTTGTTTTAGGAAATAAATTACCTCTATATATCATGGAATGGTCCTGCTACAAAATCTCCACCAGGCCCTACCTTTGTTTCTTTGGCTGACCAGTCCCTCAGTGAGCCTGGGTAGGTTTTCTATTCCCTTGAGTAAAACCATCTGAGTCATTCCTTTCTGGATTGCTTCCCCACAAAGAGCCTGGAATAGACTAAGACTGGAAAAGATCTTCAGATGACCCTGACACAGGGATCTCAAGGAGATCAACAAAAATGTATAGCCATTATAGAAAACAATATGAAGGTTCCTAAAGAAATTAAAAATAAAACTATGAAATCATAAAATATCTCTTCTAGATACATAGCCAATGATGAAACCACCACATGGGAAAGATATCTGCCTTCAAATGTTCACTGAAGCATTATTTACAAAAGCCAACACATAGAAACAACCTCAATACCCATCAGTGCACAAAAGGACAAAGAATACATTGTGCACATGTAACAATGAATATTATTCAGTCTTTAAACAAGCAGTGACCCTTCCATTTCTCACACTATGGATGGACCTAGAGGACATTAAGCTAAGTGAAATAAGCCAGATACAGAAATGTTGAGAGCCACAGCCGAAGGGGCCCCAGCAAACTTCCAGCTGCCAGCAAACTTCCAGCTGCCGGCTGATGATTGGCTCACAGCGACCCCAGCAACATCTAGCTGATTGGCTCCTCGGCCCCAGCAACATCTAGCTGATTGGCTCCTCTGCGGTGATGCTCATTGGACTGTTTCCCTGCCCTTTCAGACCACGGAGCTGCTCATTGGGGGACTTTTTTGGCTCCGCCCACGTGACCCAGCCAATCGGCCTCAAGAGCAGGAGGATTGTGGGAGGTGGGGAGAAGCTTGTGTGGGAGAGAGAGGCTTGTGGAAAGCTGGTGGTGGCAGCTGAGGCTCTGAGGGTTTTTCCTGAGAGGCTGTTTTGTTTGGCGTGTGTGGTTCTAAAAATAAAGTTAGTTTCTTTTGACAAGTGGCTCCTGATTGTGCCCAGCCAGACTGCGGCATTTGGTGGCAATTACAGCAGCAACAAATTGCATATGATCCTGGCGTATACGCACAAATTGCTGCAGATGCAATTAAGGCATGGAAGACTTTACAAGGACATGGAGGTTTACAAGGTCAATTATCTAAGGTAATACAAGGAGCTAATGAACCTTATGCTGAATTTGTAGATAGGCTTATTCAAACAGCTACCAGAGTTTTTGGGAATACAGAACAAGCAATGCCATTACTAAAACACCTGGCTTATGAGCAAGCGAATCGTTGGTGCAGAGATATCATTAGACCATGGAAACATGAAGATTTAAACACATATATTAAATTATGTAGAGACATTAATGAACAAGAGCAAGTTGTGGCAGCTGCAGTAAAACAGGCTTTAGATGCCAGAGACATTAATGAACAAGGGCAAATTGTGGCAGCTGCAGTAAAACAGGCTTTAGATGCCAGGCCAAGAACATGCTACAATTGTGAACAAACAGGACATTTTAAAAGGAATTGCCCCATTGGAGGAGGGTTTAACAAAACTAGGTATCAAAGGAGTAGAATACCAGGTATTTGCCCACGATGCCGTAGAGGGAGACATTGGGCTAATGAATGCCGTTCTCAAACCACCATAGAGGGTACTCCATTATCAAAAAACGAACAAGGACCAGGTGTTTATCCACGATATCGTGGAGAAAGGCATCGGGCTCCATTGCCAAAAAATGGACAGGGGGGCCCAATGCTCCGGGGCCCAAAACCACAAATATACGGAGCACTGGAGGAACCCAGCAACCCCATCAGGGTAGTGCCCAGGACACATTGTCCATCAGATCCCTCATCAGACAAACCAGAGGGAGCGCAGGGTTGGACATCTGCGCCTCCGCCAGAGCAGTACTAACTCCAGAGACAGGAGTTCAAATCATTCCCACAGGGGTGAAAGGACCTCTTCCCAAAGGAACAGTAGGCTTATTATTGGGATGCAGCTCTTCTACTCTAAAAGGACTTATGATAAGTCCTGGGGTAATTGATCCCGATTATGAAGGTGAAATAAAAATTATAGCCAGTTCTCCAAAGGGTATATCAGTTATTTCACCAGGAGATAGAATAGCACAGTTACTAATAATACCCAGCCTACATGATAAATTTTCCAGTCGTACTGTAGAAAGAGGTTCCAAGGGATTAGGCTCCACAGGTGTAGATTGGGCTATGCTTTCTTTAAATTTAGATTCTCGCCCCATGCTAAAACTAAATATTCAAGGACATGAATTTAATGGGATACTGGATACAGGTGCAGACCTTAGCATCATCTCTCGTCAAGAATGGCCAAAACATTGGCCATTACAACAAGCCACTCAAACGCTTCGAGGCCTAGGAGTGGCGACTAATCCCCATAGAAGTGCAATGGTATTAGATTGGAAGGATCCTGAAGGATGTGAAGGAACTATACAGCCATATGTATTGGATCATCTTCCCGTAAATTTATGGGGACGAGATGTCCTAGATCAATTAGGTTTGACATTAACAAACAACATCAACCAAAATGCACCCACTATTATGACTAGACAAGGTTTTAGGAAAGGAAAAAGATTAGAAAAACAAGAACAAGGTATAGCAGCACCAATACAAATACATCAAGGAACAGACAGACATGGGTTGGATTTTCAGAAAGGGCCACTGAGACAATAAAAATTACTTGGAAATCAGAAAGACCAGTATGGGTTCCTCAGTGGCCCCTGACTAAAAAAAAGATACAAGCAGCCCATGACCTGGTCAAACAACAATTAGCGGAAGGACATATACAACCTTCTGTATCTCCCCATGATACTCCCATTTTTGTCATCAAAAAGAAATCTGGTAAATGGAGATTATTGCAAGATTTAAGAGCCATTAATAATGAGATGGTTATTATGGGACCTGCTCAATCAGGGATTCCTCAGTTGTCTGCTTTGCCAAAAACCTGGCATGTTTTAGCTATAGATATTAAAGATTATTTTTTTTCAATTCCAATTCATCCTGAGGATAGTCCACGTTTTGCATTTACTATCCCTGCACTGAATCATGAAGGTCCTGATCAGAGATATGAATGGAAAGTACTCCCTCAAGGGATGGCTAACAGCCCAACTATGTGTCAAATTTATGTTAACAAAGTAATCCAGCCACTTAGAAATCAAAATCCTGAACTACAAATATTTCACTATATGGATGATGTATTATTAGCACACAAAGATAAAAACACATTGCTAGAATGTTATGCCACACTTACAAACTTATTAAAAAATTATAATCTAGAGATAGCAATAGATAAAGTACAATTAAATTTTCCAATTAATTATTTAGGAGTTCTATTATCCTCAACCATGGTCCGTCCACCAAAAATTCAAATATGAGTAGATCAACTCAAATCACTTAATGACTTTCAAAAGTTATTAGGAGACATAAATTCGATAAGGCCTTATTTAGGTATACCAACAGGAGAGTTGGGACCTTTATTTGATATCCTAAAAGGTCCATCAGATCCAAATTCACCCCGAATGTTAACGCCTGAAGCAAGAAAGGCATTAAAAATCATTGAAACATATATGGAAAATATGCATTTGGATAGAATTGATATAAGTTTGCCTTTATTATTTATTGTACTACCAACAAAAAATATTCCTACAGGAGTATTTTGGCAAGAAGGTCCATTATTATGGATACATTTATCTTATTCTCCTAACACTATTCTTACTAGGTATCCTGAGGCTGTAGGACAATTAATACTCAAAGGAATAAAAGCAGCAAAGGGAGTGTTTGGAATTTCTCCCAATAAAATTATTACTCCATATACTATGAATCAAATTGATGAGTTAGCTAATGAGTTAAATACTTGCGCAATAATCATGTACAAATCTAATGTTTCATTTGATAACCACTTACCATCTAATCCTTTATTGTCTTTTTGGTTATTGCATCCTGTAATTTTTCCAAAAATGACAAGAAAAACACCTATCATGAATGCTCCAAATATATTCACTGATGGGTCAAATAATGGTACAGCAGCAGTAGTTACCCCTGATCAAACTTTTATATTTTTAGTACCCAAACAATCAGCTCAAAAGGTAGAGCTTAATGCAGTTTTACAAGCTTTTGTGATGTTTAAAGATTCTGTATTTAATTTATTTTCTGATAGTCAGTATGTAGTTAATGCTATAGTATCTCTTGAAGATGCTGGTAGGATTTCCCCTTCTTCTACTGTTTTCTCTTTGCTTTCCATTATACAAAGTCTAATCTGTGACAGAAAAGATCCATTCTTTATAGGACATATCAGGGCACATACAGGATTGCCTGGAGCCCTTAGTTTGGGCAATGATTTAGCAGATAAAACTACACATGACATACATATTTTCTCTACACTAGAAGAAGCTATAAATTTTCATAAAAAGTTCCATGTCAATGCTAATACTTTACAAAAGCGTTTTAAAATAACTAAGGAACAAGCTAGACAAATAATAAAACAATGTCAAAATTGTGTGACCTTTTTACCACAAGTTAATCTTGGAGTCAATCCTAGAGGATTGATACCTAACCATATTTGGCAGATGGACGTGACACACTTGCCAGAATTTGGAAAATTAAAATATTTGCATGTTACAGTTGATACTTCTTCTGGATTTTTGATGGGCTCCCTTCATGCCGGAGAAAAAACTAAAGATGTTATAGCTCATTGCTTACAAAATTTTGCCACTGTGGGTGTTCTAAAACAGTTAAAAACAGATAATGCCCCTGGTTATACTTCTACCTCTTTTAAACAATTTTGCTCAACATTTGGCATTACTCATATAACAGGAATCCCATACAATCCACAGGGACAAGGCATAGTTGAAAGAGCTCATCAAACTATTAAAATGTACTTATTAAAGCAAAAAGAAGGAATTGGGAAGGGGTATATATTCCCCAAAGATAAACTTAAAATAACCCTTTTTACTCTAAACTTTTTAAATTTGGATTCATCAGGACTTAGTGCTGCAGAAAGGCATATGTGTCCAAAAAATGTGCATAAGCCCAAGGTACTTTGGAAGGATATTCTAACAGGACAATGGAAAGGTCCTGACCCAGTAATTGTCTGGAGTCGGGGGTCTGTTTGTGTGTTTCCACAGGGAGAACAGCAGCCGATTTGGATTCCAGAAAGATTAACTAAAGCGATTTCTACAGACCAAAAAGAAGATGATTTGGCTCAAATCCATAACAACTGATATCCAAAACTCCAGTTTGGCTATTCTTACATCTGCAACAGAACCAGGATGCTTTTTTCAACATCTATTTTATTATTGCCCTTTGCCATATCATGAAGTTCTATTTTGTTTTTTGAGCTCATACAGACCTAGGTTAATGTTTTGCTGATCAGTTCTGTTTTTTGACTATAGAGTTTTTAAACATTGCAATGGAGATTTCACCTGTAAAAAGTTATAAGGCCTTTACTATAATGTTATGTGTTGTATGTATTATATTATGTGTGCACACTTGTGTTTTGTGTTATATGTTTGAATGTATGTATGTCCATATATCATATATGATGAGCGCTCATGATAAAATGGATCCAAATATTTTTTTTTCACGTGATTTATATGGTTTAATTTAAATTGGGTAAACAACTGTTGAGGATTGTTTTACTATGTAAATAAAAAAGGTTAACAGATCTGTTTGTTTACTTTCACCTTTCCTTTTCATTATATTTAATAATTCTCTTAAAGATAATGTAAATTGTTAAGAAAATTGTTTTCTTTTAGTGCCTTCTGTAATGTTACATAATTTTTTCTTTAGCCATTATTGCCAGAATTCCTATCTTCATCCCAGTGCTGGTGAAGTCAAAGATAAAACCAATCTACAGCTTCTACAATAGCCATCACTGAACTGCTTGCAGAACTTGCCTGGACACATTGTGAGCTCACCTGTATGCATTGTGAACTATCTGTTGGTGCAGCGACTTGTGGTAGTGTTGGGGTATTTTTGGTGATGATGTCACCGGTGGTACAATTTTTCAAAGGAGCCCTCAATTGGCTTAATGTGATGGCATTTTGCATCCTCCTCTACTAGTGATGGTCTAAAATTTGGGGGCCAACAGAGGTGAGGCAAAGAACCTCACCCCCCCACTGGTGCAAAGGCCTATCCACAAGTATAGCTGTATGCTGGACCGGTAGTCAGTGACGGGTATGATCCAATTGCAGTGGTACCAACCTAAGACAGGAGGCTGACGCCTAGAGGTCAGTTCATCTGATGACGGGTAAGGACCATATGTTGAATTGGACTGCCTAACAGACACGGTCCCTAAGCCACATGCTTGTTGTTTAAACAGAGAGGGGGGAGATGTTGAGAGCCACAGCCGAAGGGGCCCCAGCAAACTTCCAGCTGCCAGCAAACTTCCAGCTGCCGGCTGATGATTGGCTCACAGCGGCCCCAGCAACATCTAGCTGATTGGCTCCTCTGCGGTGATGCTCATTGGACTGTTTCCCTGCCCTTTCAGACCACGGAGCTGCTCATTGGGGGACTTTTTTGGCTCCGCCCACGTGACCCAGCCAATCGGCCTCAAGAGCAGGAGGATTGTGGGAGGTGGGGAGAAGCTTGTGTGGGAGAGAGAGGCTTGTGGAAAGCCGGTGGTGGCAGTTGAGGCTCTGAGGGTTTTTCCTGAGAGGCTGTTTTGTTTGGCGTGTGTGGTTCTAAAAATAAAGTTAGTTTCTTTTGACTAGTGGCTCCTGATTGTGCCCAGCCAGACTGCAGCACAGAAAGAAAAATATGTCATAGTCCCAATTATATATGGAATATTTTTGAAAGAGCTCAATAGCATAGAGATAATGAAACAGTGATTGTCATGGGGTAGGGTGGAAAAATGTTGGTCAAAAAACAGGAAATAGCAGAGGCACAAGAAGAACAAGTCTAGAAATCTAATGAATGTTCAACATGAGGACCAAAATTAATAAAACTGCATCGCATCAGGTGGTTTTGTTAAATAAGTAGATTTTAGCTGTTCTTTTCACACACAGAAAAGTAATGATATAAGATGAGAGATATGTTAAACTACTTCACTATAGTAGTCATGTTGTAGTCTCTATGTATCCCAAAACATCATTTTGTAAACCTCAAATATACACAATAAAATGTATTGAAATTTTAAAAATGAGATAAGCTGGGATAAAGAATGTTTATAAGGTCCATAAATTATTTTTAAATATTTTTTTGGTTGTAGTAGACCTTTGTTTTATTTATATATTTTTATGAGATGCTGATGATTGACCCTGGAGTCTCATATGTGCTAGGTGAGTGCTCTACCGCTGAGCCACATAATTAGTTTTGATGACAGAAAGATAAAATTTTATAAATGATTGTTTAAAAAGATAGATTGTCTATGGTTATGTTTTTATTTTTGTTGTGCTCTACTTATTAAGTATGGTAGGAATTCTGAAAGTTAAAAAATTCCGTGTGAATTAGGTTGGACAAAGGAGGCTCCACTGTGTACCTGAGCTTTGGAAGGAAGGAAGTATTTGGATAAAATAAGACATGGGAATTTTCTGACCAAATACTAATAAAAATAAAAATTATTTTTTAAGCAGGCTGACTCTCCCTCAGTGCTACTGACATCTGCACCAGACACTTCTTTTTATTGGAGACTGTTAGGTGCATTGTAGGTGTTTAGCAGCATCTCTGGTCTCCACCCAGTTCATGCAGTAGCAACCCTCAGCTTCAATAACCAAAGCTGTATCTGGACATTGCTAATGTCCCTGGACAGTGTAGGTGGAGTGTGGGGAGAAAGATGGGAGGTAGGGAATACCCCCCACACACTGAGAAACATTAGACATCCAAAATCTCATTTTCTAAATGAGAAAGTTTAGATGATACTAAAATAAATTAATTTGGTCAAAGTCCAAAAGCAACTAAGAGATAGATTCAGGGCTAGAAACCAGGTCTTCTGGCTCCTAACCCAGGTTCTTTCATAACTTAAGTCTGTAGTTTTGAATTCTGGAGACCTGAAAAAAGTCAGGGAAAGCAGGTTTGGATAGTTAATAAGGGTTTGCAGATTATTGTTGAAAATCCTATGCTGTCCATGACACCCTAGAACTCCTCAGGAGCTGGTCAGATGATATGCCATGAATCTCTCAGGATAGAGATTTTTTTTTTAAAACTATTTCCAGAGTAAGAAAAGAGTAGTGGAAGAAAATTAAGTTCATGGTTACAATGAATCTCCAAAGCAGAAATGCATTTCTGTGAATTCAGGAAATCCACAGTAGGACAATTGATACTTTAGGAGGAAGTAGGCCCAACCACTTTGCAATTAAGTTGATAAGTTTGTTATATAGTCACAAATAAAGCAATAAATAGAGTTTCCACAAGCCTTACTCACCTCTCAAAAACAAAACAAAAAAGTGGATGAAACCTGAAAATGCAGTAATAAAGTATAAATTGATACTAAGTCAGATCTTGTCAAAATTTAAACATTTTCAGCTTCAAAATGACAGCAAAGTTTTTCTGAACTTTTGAAGGAAATGAAAGAGAATTCACAGAATGGAAAAAAAAATTTGCAAATCATTTATTTGATAAAGGACTTGTACTCAGAAGACATATAAAATTCAGTAATCCAAAATCAAATAATTTAATTAAAAAATGATGAAAGGATTAGAATAAGCATTTATCCACAGAGTATACAGATAGCCAATAAGCACATGAAAAGATCCTTAACATTATTAGTCATTAAGGAAATGCAAAGCAAAACCACAATTATAAGTAGAGGAAAGGGATCAGGGGGAAGGAAAAGAGGAAATACTGGGAATTGAAATGGAGCAGACTATGTTATACGCATTTATGACTGTGTCAGAATAAACCCCATTACTATATATAACTATTATGGACTAAAGTTTTTTAAAAAAAAAATTTTTTAAAGGGCTGGGGATATAGCTCAGTGGTAGAGCACCCCTAGGTTCAATCCTCAGTACCTCAAAATAAATAGACAAATAAAAATTTAATTAAAACACAATATCATCACATACACTAAAATGGCTAAAATCAAAAAGAGAGACTAAAACAAGTGTTGGCAAGATTGCAAAGGTACTGCCGGGAAAAATGTCTATAATTTTAGCAGCTCAGGAGGCTGAAGCAGGAGGATCACAAGTTCAAAGCCAGTTTAAGAAATTCAGTGAGGCCCTAAGCAACTTAGTAAGACCCTGTCTAAAAAAAATTAAAAAGGGCTGTGAATGTGTCTCAGTGGTTAAGTGTCCCTGGGTTTGATCCCTGGTATCCAAAAAAAAGCAAAGATACTTAAGCCCTCAAATTCTTTTTGAGGGAATGTAAGATGGTACAGCTAATTAGGAAAACATTTTGGGAATTTTTTAAAAGGTTAAACATGAATGTATCGTATTATTCAACAATTCCATTCCTAGGAATTTAAACCAAATAAGCAAAAATATGTTCATAGGAAAACTTGTACACAAATGTTCTATTATTCACAATAGCCAAAAAAAAAATGGAAATGACCCAAATACACATCAACCAGCAAATGATAAACAAAAAGCCATTTATACATATAATGGATACCAGCAATAAAAACGGAAAGAAGTACTGGTGCTATAATGTGGGTAAATCTAAAAAATAATTATCCTAAGTAAAACATTGACACAAAAAAGCACATATTATATAAGTCCATTTATATAAAATTCCCAAGAAAAGGCAGATAGCAAAGAGTCTAAGTAGACTAACGGTTGTTTAGACTTTTGAGTGGGAAGAGGGAATAATGGTGATTAGGTATAGGTTTCTTTTTAAAGTAAGGGGAAATATTCTAGAATTATGTTGTATGATGGCCATACAATTAAGGAAGTATGCTAAAATTCATTGAACTGAACAACTGAAATGAGTAGATCTGTGATACATAAGTCATACCTGAATGAAGCTGTTATAAAAATCTCCCTTAAGATAAGTGCAACAGCAAGACAGAAACTGGGAGAAATGTCTCAATACATCTGTCTAGGACATGTACTAGACCCCCATATGAGTTAAGTGAAACTTGAGACTTTGAATTTAAGAAGAGCAAAGTTAAAAAAAAAAAAAAAAAGAAAAAAAGAAGAAGAAGAAAAGAAAGAAAGATGTTCCCAGGAGAAAATTTCTAGGTGTGCATCATTAATATGACACAATAGATAGTAAGTGGAGATTATAATAATTAAATCAAATGACAGATAAAGACCTAGGTTTTGATAAGAGTCTTTTATTATAGTGAATATACCTATAGAACAATCTATACTTCATATCAGTTAGCTTCTAATAACCATGTCCCAAAGGAACAACAAGATATTGTGTGACTGAAGTTCAAATAACAAAAACACTGTGCCGAAAGATTGACTAAGGAAAAGAAAAAAAGCATCATTTTAAAGTGGTAAGAGGGCAGAGAGAGAAGAGGGGAGGGGAGGGGAGGGGAGGGGAGGGGGGATAGTAGAGGATAGGAAAGGCAGCAGAATACAACAGACACTAGTATGGCAATATGTAAATCAATGGATGTGTAACTGATGTGATTCTGCAATCTGTATATGGGGTAAAAATGGGAGCTCATAACCCACTTGAATCAAATTGTGAAATATGATATATCAAGAACTATGTAATGTTTTGGACAGCCAACAATAAAAAATTAAAAAAAATAAAATAAAAAAATAAAAAAAAATAAAGTGGTAAGAGAAGAATGTCTCCAAACTGAAGTCATATGAAGATTTCTTTGCAAATGCAAAGCATAAAGGATAAGGGAAAGATGATATACTGCTGTGGGTAGATAATAGCAGAAGAAAAGAAGGTTCATTGCTTGATTGACAGCCTTTCATGAGCCTCTGTTGTTGATGAAGTATTCAAGATTTTCCTTAATATGACTATTATTCTAGTTGATAGCATCCTCTAGAAGATCCACCTGCCTTCTGTGCATTCTGGACCCCTGCTCCTTAGCCACCATGTATTTTCACCACCTCAACCCACCACCCATATCCTTTGGTGTGCAATGTCCTCCCCAAGTCTTTACCTGTTGAAATCCTACTCAATTTTCAAAGCCTAGTTTAAAAGCACCTTCTTCCATGAAGCTTTCTATTGAATTTACTTTTTGGAAGTAAGTCTCTGTCATCTCTTTCTTACAATTTGTGTATTTCTCCTGGCATTCTTTTCCCATCATTAGGCTCTGACTCTGTGCAACTGTCTTCTCTTCCTCAGGGTTTTAAACTCCTTCAGGTTAGCAGCTCTGCTAACTTGTCTTCCTAGTCCAACCTGGCACCTGCCTGCAAGAAAAGCTAAGTTCCCCAAACATTCTGAGTAACATTTCCAAAGTAAGGACTGAGAAGATTCCACCTCAAACAGTCAAATCTACCAAGTCTACATCCCTTATCAGTTAGCTCTGAGTAAAAGTTCCTACAGGAACCAAATCAGATTACCAAATTAAAAGTGACAGAGGTTGTTTCTCTGCACATATTTATTGTTATAAGGGGGTGTCCAAGTAAAGTGAAAGGAAGTGTTTTAAAGATGATGATAGAAAAAAAACCTTTAAGTATTGCAGAATTCAATTTGAATTCTAACATCATTTAGGTGTTAGCTATCTAACAAACTCTAGTAAATAAATCTGTGGGGCTTGGAACATACAGGAAACAATATAAAATAAGACAGTTATAAAACTGTTAATTCTATTAACAGCATTTAGCAGTGAAGACAGAGGAAAGAATTAGAATAATGAAAAGGAAACAAAATATATAAGAACCTAGTCAGGGTAACAAGAAAAAAAATTCTTCAGAGATGGGCATTTGTGTATTCAATCAGTCACTCAACCAAGCAAATGATACAATATATTTAGTATACTATATGCCCCAATCTGGTGGTAGGTATTGAGGGAACAAAAGTGTCCATAATGAGGAACTGATATATTAAAGTGTGAGGGAAATAAAAAGCTATATGTTTTTAGATTCTAGTGGATACAAAAGAAACCCAAATGAGGAGTAACGAGTGCTTCAGAGGAGCTGTCACAGAAACCTGGAGCTGAGTCTAGAGAGTCTTAAGGAATCCATAGGCTGCCATTGGTGGAGATGTGGGGAAGGAGAAGGAGATAAGGCTTCTTAAAATAGGAAGAATGGGAGCAAAAGCACAAAAACAGGAAACCATCAATGTGTCCTGGGAACTTCAAGATCAAAATACTCCGAAATTCAGGGTGCAAGGGGACACAGAGAAGGAAGCTAACAAAGAGAGTTACTGAGCTGAAAGTTTGAACTTCAGGCAATGTACACTCTTTGAAGAGTTTTAAACTAGCCACATACAGGTAGTTTTGCATTTCAGAGGAACCACTTTGGTGGGAAGGAGGAAGATGAATTAGAAGGAAACAAGACTAGAGAAAGGGATGTAATTAGGAGACTTTTACAGCACTCCAGCCTAGAGGTGACAGCGTCCTAGGTTGCGGTAGTGAGACAGGAGAGAGGAGACAGATTGGAGATATATTTAGGAAGCTGATTCAACAGGACTTGGTGATTAATGGCTAGTGGAGAGGAAGAGACAATGAGGAGCCCAGGTTTGGGACTAAGGCAATTGGGCCATGTCATTCTGTGTCTTAGAAAAAAAATGGAAAGAGGAGTGGTTAATGGGAAGATGATGAATTCTATTTCAGACATCTTAGGTTCGAAGAAAATGTGAGACATCTAAGTGGCAATTTCCAATAGGCAGTTGGATTAATGTGTCTGGAGATGAGGGAGAAGCAGGGGTAGAATTAAACATTTAAGAGTCAACTCCATACATTGGTTAATTTAGCCCATCAGAGTGGGTAAGATTTCTTCCAGAGCCAAGGTATAGACTGAAGAGAACTAAAACTCAGAAGGAACCTGAGGAAGCACCAAGGTTCAGACAGCTCCAACACACAGTAGAAAAGACAGCTAGCTACTCAAAGGAAAGGGGTTTGCAAGTTCGTGCCTGCTATGGTATTCTACCCATGATGGCCCCTGCCAACACATGCCTCTTAATCTAAGTCTAGTAATACCCTCCTTGACTCTTTGTCAACTCTTTTTTTTTTTTTTTTTTTTTTTGCGGGGGGAACTAAGGATTGAACCCAAGGGGGCTTAACCATTGAACAGCCCTTAGTCCTTTTTATTTATTTCCTTCTTTATTTTTGAGACAGGGTCTTAATAAATTTCCTAAAGCCTCACTAAATTGCTCTGTGGTTGGCTTTGAACTCCCGATCCTCCTGCCTCAGCGTCCAGCCTTAGTCTCCCAAGTTGCTGGGATTACAGGCATATGCAATCACACATGGCTTCCTTATCAACATTTTAACAAGTGCTGCCATGAACAACTGTTTCCCTCAGGAATCTTTATTTATAGAAACAATTTATGGACAACTTTGTGTCCCCCAATTAAGAAAAATTATTTTTTATAAAATTCCCTGGTACAAAAGGAAAATACAAATTCTTCTATCCCCATCACAAAAATAAAAACATACCCATGTCTTTTTATTATCCCCTTTGTCACAAGATTTTCAACATGTCACCCTAATATTCACTAAAAAGGATTAAGAGTCTGCCTCTTGCAATTAACCCATTGATGTGTTTGTATTTGGCACTATAGAATTAAGGTAGCTTCACATGACTGAAAATTTAGGGCTTGGAAATGGTTAAAACACCATCAAAAAAATCCTTAGACCATCTCTTCTAAAGCACTTTGGCTGTTGAAGTATCAAGAATACTACCACCAAATAGTCAAACCAAGCCAGGAGAAAGAAATTAAGGATTTATTTGTGAGACTTGATATATGATGATTGGGACATAAGGTGAAAGCAAAGAGAATCCAAGATTGGTGCATCTATAGGGTTTGTTATACTATGCTCTCTGCTTTTGATTACTTAGAATAGTCTATGAGAAAAGATTAAAAAAGAGAATCCCGGATCAAGAACACTGAACTGAAGAAAATCAGTTTGCAACTAAAACTGGCCAGAATGGTTGAAGGAGACAAAATAAAAAGTTAGGAATGTCAGCTCTGGAGACAGACTCCTACATGTGAATCACAGTTGCACCCTTTACCACCGTCTTGGAGGAACTGCTTCACTTCTCTGTGCCTCAGTTTCCTTATCTGTAAATGGTGATATTATTCATCTTATGAAGGTGAGTTAAATAAGGTAAATTTAGCACAGTATCTATATATAGTAAACAGCCATTACATATTAGCTATTATTAGCCCCAACAGACTAGAAGAAGATTAAGACAGAAAGATTACAATCAGATAAGAGACTGATCAAGAACCCAAATTTCATATTTTATGTTCCATTTGTCCATCAATCCATCCACTAACTTATTTCATCTCTAATATTTACTATCTGGATATTTAGTTTAGGTAGCCTCTTTCCACATCTGACTTTTAGATCTCAGATTAACCCTGTTTGGGTTTGGATATGAGGCATTCCTCAGAAGCTCCTATGTTAATGCAGGAATGTTCAGTGGTGAAATGATTGGATTTTGAGAGCTGAAACCCAATCAGTCCATCCCAGTCTGAATGGACTGACTGGGTGAAGACAGCAGGCAGGTGGGGTATGGCTGAAGGAGGTCGGTCACCGAGGGCATGCCTTGGAAGGCTGCATTTTCACTAAGGCCTCTTCCATGCCCCCACACTCTGCTTCCTGACCCTATGATGAGCTGAACAGTTCTTCTTTGCTGGGTCTTTCTACCATGATGTGCTGCCTCACTCAGGCTCACAGCAATGGAGTTAGCTGTCCATGAACGGAGGCCTCTGAAACCATGGGCCCCCAATACACTTCTCCCCCTCTAAGTTGTTCTTGTTGGGTAATTTGGTCACAGAAACAAAAAGCTGACTAAAACAAACCCATTAAACTTAATCCAGTTACTTCCTCACAGGATCTAGGCATGGTGTATCTGATATTGAAATTTAACAAACTCTAATGAAAAAACACTGAGTGACCTTATTTTGCTGCAGCCTTATATAAAGATAGCTGAGTGCAGACAGATCAGTAGGGAAGTCATAGGGCCCTCAAGCTACTGTGGAGGGATGCTGACAAAATTAGGTGAGACCACTTCAAATAATTGTATCCTTCAGAGGACAAGAAACAAGCCTTATAGTTCACTTTTGCATCCCGAGTCTAGCACAGTGGCTGGCACCTAGCAATCAATAAATGTTGAACTAATGAAGGACGGATGGATGAATGAACTTTCAATTAAAATCCTATGATAAGGGAATAAGAACATTTTCCTTCTGAATGGATCTGAAACTCCAATAAGAGTGACTTTATTGCAGAACAGTTTAGTCCCTGAATTTTCAAAGTCAGCTGAGCCAGTGACTTATCTTGGATCCAAACCCATGAAATGGACCTGCTAAAGCATCAGCATGGCCTGACTGATGGGTGGGAAGAATGTGTGACAGAGATGTGTAACCTCTGCACTGCATTCTCCTTGTAGGAGCAGTGTTCCTAGGGACCACTGCCCACTGCCCACTGCCCACTCCCCTAGGGCAACCAGTGCTGCTCAACCTTTCAGTTTCTGTTCATCACAATTCTCAAATTTGCATGCTTCAAACTTCTTCATCCTTGCATCCGGAAGACAATCTATTTCATTTCAAACAACTTCTTTCTGTAATAAACTACGTTTTTCTTTTTGGTAGCAGGGATTGAACCCAGGGGAACATACACACTAAGCCACATCCCCAGCCCTTTTTAAATATCTATTTAGAGACAGGACCTCAATAAGTTGTTGGAGCCTGCTTTGAACTTGTAATCCTCCTGCCTCGACCTCCAGAGCTACTGGGATAACAGATATGTACCACTGTGCCTGGCATAATGAACTATTTTTAAAACACCAGATTTCATTTATTTTAATATGTCACAATATGAAGTTCTTATTTTAATCCCTTTTTCAAGTTCCAACTTAATTCTTGTGATTTTATATTTTAGTTGTTCACCCTCTCCAGATTCTTCTTATTGTTTTTTTGTTTTTTGCCATTGTTCTCTTGGTCTATAGTCTACAGTTGTGTTTGATGTCAATATGTTTTAGGTAGTATATGAAACTGTGCCTTAAATCATCTTATTTTAACCCATCCTTCATCTCTACATGTTAGATATGATCATTCCCATTTTACAGATGAGTTTTTTAAGAAGACCATGAAAGTTAAGTAATTTGTCCCACTTCATATATTTAGCAAAGTCAAGAATTAGTTCACTCTCTTCTAAAAACATAGGCAAGTTTTTACCTAGCATAACTGAAAATTAAAAATAGAAGAATCCTCATGCAGTAACAATTTATATGTAGAGATTTATTTAGGAAAAAACAACAAAAGGATGAAGGGAGATGTTTTGTGGTTCTCTTTCAAGATGGGAACAGAAGGCTCATAGGAAACAATGTTCTAACACTTTTTCCCTCTCCCCTCACTATTTAAAAAAGGAGTCTTATTCTGGAGTTTGGGTTCAGTTTCCTCATCAATGACAGCCTTTAGTTTATCACAGTGACTCTGTTAGTTCTCTGCTCCTTTTTTCCCCAAAGATCTATGTCCTTCCTTCCTTTCTTGTAAGAGTCCATTCTTCCTCGTTGTGGCAGAGGAGATCTGGCTTTGGAGAAGTGAAAGAGCTGCAACACCGAGTGCACAGCCATGAGGCAGTCCCACAGGGCCACCAGGCTGTGAGCAGTGTGCCCAGGGTTCCCTGTAGCCCAGGGGAAGGAGTTAGCACAGCCAGACCCCTGTCTGGATGAGTCTTCAATTGTGTTTTTGAAAGCCTATAATCAATTGTATGCCACCGGAAAACCAAACATTTGTACTACTCCATCCTTCTCAAATTTTGTTACATTTTTTATTTTATAAAGTCATGTAATAAATAGTCTGTGAACCATGATAACCAGTTAATATTTTTTGGATTACATCTCCAGCTCTTAATTATTCACAGCATAAATGATCTATATCTAATGACCATTTAGAGCCAAAAACTAAACTGTTCTAAAAGTTTCTCAGCTATAACCATCAGTGACTTAAAACCCAAGGGTTGGTCAATTCTCCTAGCTGCTTAGTAAAAAATTATTTGGTGAAAGCCATTTTTTTTTTTTTTTACAAAGGACACAAATTTGGCCCTTGAAACGTAGATAAAAAAACAGATGGATTTTTATCTATTCAATCAAAGTGGAGGGGAGGGGCCAAGTGATTTGTGTGTTTTGTGTATCTCTATTGGAGGACAATAAACAGTTTCATCCTTCTTTCTTTTTTTTTTTTTTAAGGAAAAGAAAGACAGGACTAAATCAGCAACTACCCCTTTGGATGCCAGCTGACCTCGGATGGAGATTTAGTGCTAGATTTAAAAGGCTTTGTTTACAGACAATTAAAAACCACATAAATTTAAATTGTCAAAGAAGAAATGGTTTCCAAAGCTTCTGACAGCCAGATTGCCCCTCCTCAGCCCTGTGTAGGAAAGGCCCAGAGGCAAATACAAAGCCACCAACCCAAATGCCTGTGGAGTTTGCCAGGAAGCCAGATCCTGCTGCTTCTGCTGCACACTACTGCTATTGCAAAACAAAATCTTATATCTTCTACATCTTCAATGTAGGTACTTTGAGTGCTAATCAAACAGTGAGAAGGCAAGACTACCAGGGAAGAGGTGGCTGCACAAAAGTACACCCCAAAGTATGGAACTGCTGCAACTGGGCCTTCAGGCAATCAATGTGTTTGAAGCTTTTGTGTGCTTTCCATTTTTGCCACAGAAGGAATTAGATGTAAGGATTCAAAAGTGATACGAGCACAGATGATTGTAAGGTTTCAAGTCGGAAGTATTCTGAATTTTCTTATCTGCATATTTTACTATTCATCAGCCATCAGACAAATGGATATAAGCATCAAAAAAGAGCAGCTTTACAGGAAAAAAAAAAAAAGAAAAAAAAACAAAACAAAAAACACCCATGCATGTTTGCAACAATATTTGGTGCTGATGTTGATGAATAAGTAATGATGCGTAGGTGTTGATAACATTTATACACGTCCCTGATTGGTTCCGACACAGGTGCTCCGTGGAGGATGAGGTTTACAAGCCGAAAACGGTCAGGAGAAAGCCATGGTTTCAGGCTGTCCCTCACAGATGCGGGATTTTGCACCTGTGTTTGAAGTTGCTTTCATTTAGTTTCTCTGCTAAAAAGCCAGACATGATGTTCAAACTGGGAGCACCTGTGTTTGGGGCCAACTTGGACAATTTTGTGGCCTGGATGTGATCTCTTACACTCATTACTTAAACTTAACAAGAAAACTTTTTTTTTTCCCCTTGGAGTTTTGAATTTGGGATTAAAAAGCTGAGTTATGAATACGCAAATAATCTCACTACAGGACCAAGCATATGCACAGTGTTGTACAGCTTGCTTACATTATTCAAGCACTTGGGTGATAAAAGACAAATGCTATCAAAAATTGGATGAGGGCTGAAACCTTACTCATTGATTGAAATCTCTGTTTAAATCACAAGGCAATTTTCTTGTTAGTGATGCGACATTTAGGCACCAGAGTCAACTCTAATTTAATATAATTTTATTTTATTCTAAGTTTAAAAAGCAGAAATTGAATATCATCTATAGCTAAATTAAAATTTGAAAGATTTTTTTTCTAATAAACTGACAACAATATTGATAGATTCTTCACTCTCTGCTTAATTGGGTTAAGAACATTAAAAATTCTCCAGTTTAAAATAATAAGTCTTTTGCAACCGTAACTAATCTTTCATTCCCTAAGGTTTGGCTAGTGACAACTAGAGGCAAATCAAGAAGAATTTATCACTTGGAATCATGGCCACAAGTCTCATTAAAAAAATTGCATGGAGAACAATTAAATGGCATGTTCAAATTCTTTGGACTTGGCATTGGTGAAGCTAAGGGCTAAGAATATGAATTATGTAAATCTATTGGTTGCCTTAACGTTTTAGTCAAATTTATAATATACATTATGTTTCAAAATGAGCTGTTTTAATTTTTATTAAAGAACAAATGCAGGGGAAAATGTTACACTTAGCTATCTTCAGAGAAATAAAATACAACTGTCCAACCAAAATTGTATTGATAAATTATGCTGGTAACGGCATTATAAAGAACAGACTCATTATTTATACTTTATATCCAAGAGCAGAAGGTGTCAATCAAGTCATAATGTGCTAAATAAACATTATGCAGTTGATAGCATAAAGGGGCATGCACAGATAAAAATATTACAGTATTAATGAATTTCAACAAATAATAACTGACTGCAAATCATTTTCAGATTAACACTTGTTTTATATTTTATCAATTAGCTAAGCCTTTGATTTGAATTCTCTACCCTCCAGCACCAAGGAGATGCCTTTTCTTTTCTTTAAACAAAGGATTATTCTTCCTCAAAAGGGGTTTGTCTAGTTCTTTTATTGTTTTATGTCACACAAGGGAAAAATGCTTTTGAGGCATCACTACTGAATTTAGCAGGGACGAGAGTTTACTGCTATATAATCATTAGTCAATGCAGTAGCTGAAACCTTAAACAAAAGAAAACAAACTACAAACAGGCAAGCATCCCCCAAAGGCACATCAGAACACCAGAGAGGGGCGGCATGGATTTCAAACAAGGTTGCCCAAGCATGTGCTAAATATTGCTGCTCTTGACTTTAAACTGCACACCAAGGAATACAGTTTCACCTTGTATTTTGAAACAATATTGAGAAGCAGGGAGGAAAGAAGATAAAGGGCTCAACCAATGCACTTTACTCTGATTCTCTGGCAACTTTGTGAAAATTATATTTCAAACCTAATAAAATCTCTCAATATAAAGAGTCCTATCATAAAGCTATTAGAAAGGGATGCTTGAATTGTAACATTTTTTTTTTTTATCTTGAGCCAACTACCACCATAAGCAGTTACCAGTCTATAATGTAGCTGGACCCTGTTAGAAATCTTGGGAAAGCATTTCAACAAGGCTTTGTGCCTTCAAACAGACTGATAATTTTCATATCAGGTTCTTAATGATGGGGTAAGTATTAGAACCTGTCTATTAAAAGTTCCTAAAGCTGGAGCTGCAGTTGTAGCTCAGTGGTAGAGCACTTGCATAGCATATGTGAGGCACCGGGTTCGATTCTCAGCACCACATAAAAATAAATAAAATAAAGGTATTTTTAAGAAGTTCTGAAGCTGACTAATGAAGAAATAATATTTTGTGAAAACAAACACAATTTTTTAAAAAGTATAAACCAGAAGGTACTTAAACTCTCTTGTAGGAAGTAGTAATGCCATTTTTAAAGTCAGGGAAAATGCATATAGAGATTTTACCCTTTGGATTCATGTGTTGGGGAAAATAGTGAATATAGTGCATTCTACCATAAAAGTATCTTTTATGACAAGCTTTTTAATCTAAAATTTTTCTTTACATTATTGATTCTAAGTTCTGGGTTGTATGTGTATATGTATGTGTGGGTGTGTGTTTTAATTATTACTCTCATTTGGTAGTTTTGTTGTTATTCAAATTTGCTGATTAAAATAGAAATAATGTTAATATCATTTAAAAAAAAAAAAAACACCAAGCTAACTGGTTGCTAGTCAGCTTTTAACAAACTGTGTCAGGACAGGGCTTGTTAATCAATAGATATGTGTTTTTGTTACACATTCCCAAGACTTATACATATTTTTCCCTCTGTTGCTCTCCCCAAAATAATTTTTACTTAAAAATATTTTTTTTCAAGTAACTACAGGTCAATAAACTACAATGTAGCTAATGTAACAATATATAAAATTCTAAATTATATTGATTTTCTTGGTTTTCGTTGTTATGTGACAAGAACTCAATAGGACAGAGAATAGAAAGAATTTAGTGCCATTAACTACACTCCTATAAGAAGCAATCTAAAATTCTTGACAAAGCAAAATGATATCACTGATGTTGATCACTCTGAAAACTCACAGAGTGGTTTCCACAGTAACATCTTGTGTAGGCTTGAGATTCCCTTTCCATTTAGTTTACATGAAAACACATTATGTGTCCTGGAACACCATGCAGAGACTTCCTTCATTCATGTGCTCTGTCCTTATGTTTGGTTGGAAAAAATGAATGAGGCTGTAGGACTATGAGCCTGATTAAACCAATTGAGATGTGGAAAGATATAATTTTAAGTGTTTTAATTAATTCATAACTTCACCCAAATTAGAATTAGTTCATACATTTATTGAAGTGCTGCATATTTCAGATTTTAATCAAGACTTGTATCAAGACTTGTGCATTCCTCATTATAGTCCTTGCTCAAAAGGAGGGACTCAGATTTTCATCTTGTTCCTAGTTGAGTTCCCCTCGTTCCTCCCACCTTTTGCCTGGCATAATAAAAGTTTATTTAGTAAGTGAATGAGTCAATAAATTAATGAATGTCCTGCTCAAGAAGAGATGGAAATTGAGAAACAGATAAAATAATTGAAACTTGAAAAGACCAAGAAGGTTTGTTTGGAAGACAAATTAGAAATCTATGGTATATATTTTCCTGAAATAACCAATTCATCTCCAAGTGAAGATTTTCACATTTTAAAACCAGTTTTGAAGAATTAACATCAGCATACTATAGTGATACTTGTACACCCATGTTTATAGCAGTGGAATTCACAATAACCAACTTATGGAACCAGCCAACTTAGGTGTCCATCAACAGATGAACAGGTAAAGAAAATGTGGTATATATACACAATGGAGTTTTATTCAGCCATAAAAAAAAAAAGAATGGAATTGTGTTATTTGAAAGAAAATGGATGGAAATGTAAAATTATGTTAAGCAAAATAAGTCAAACTCAGCCAAGAGTCATGTTTCCTCTCACTTATGGAAGCTACAGAGAGAAAGAGAAAAAGCAATCTTGTGAAAAGAGATCAGCATAGTAGAAGAAGCAGATCATGTGGGGAAGGGAAGGGAAGGGAAGGGAAGGTGCTGGGAATGAAAATGACTGAATTATGTTATGTGCATGAACTGATATGTTGCAATAAATCCCAGTAATATGCATAATTATTATGCACCAACAAAAATGCTTTTAAAAGGGAGTTTTGATATAAAAGTATCTAGTTAAATTCATTTAAATTGAATTCTATGGTATTTAATAAGCATAGATATCAGCTAAAAATAGTAATTTGATTATAGCAAACTAGAAAATGAAAATATTATCAGAAACATTGTTTTTCAAATCTATCTTATTTTCTTTGAAATCTGGATGTTGACATTGTGTCTAGACCTATACAAAAGGTTGAGAACTGATCAAATGTCAGCTACTTACCTACTCCACATAAATATTTCAGTTATCCTCCTGTGCCATAGTACTCTTTCAACCGACAACAAGCATTTTTGCCTTAATGATCTGAATTACCAAACTCCATTTTTGTGTATCTATATTTATAATCATGGTGATAAAAAATATTTCACGCTCATATAAAAGAGTTTTAATATTGGCTATTTGATTCTACTTAGGCAAAAGTCACTTTTCATCACCAAATTCAAATTAAAGTAAAATCAGAAATCAACACTTTGGTCAAAAGCATTTTTCTTGTATATACCAAATGTCTCAGTTTTGAAAGTGTCTTTAAAAGACCATGAAAGCATTATTACAATGCTTGCAAATCTGACTCTTTTTTATATATATATAAGTTAATGATGTGGGATGAGAGATATTTCATCTTTTATACAGTTATTTGACAGTGATGAATTTAATTCATTCTATCACATTGAATGATACATTTATATTCAGTATGTAGTTTAAAATTTCATAAATGATTAAAGTCCCTGTCGTTTTAATTATAATATGCAGAGAGCAGCCAGAACTTATTTGCAAAGAATAATGTACAAGTCAATAAATTTGGTGAGTACTCCTGACAACATATAAATAATGACTTTAGAAATATAACTACCTGTAGTTGAAAACTAAATAAAGAAGGTCCATATTTGGGTTTTTATGAACTAGCTGACCCAGTTTTCTATAAAAGCCCTTTGAGTTTATGATTTGCTTTATTAAATGGCAAACAATAATGTGACATTATTTTACTAGTTAACCAATTTCAACCTAGAGTTCAACTTTAAATAAATCAGTCCTGTTTTTATTCCTGCCCTTGGACTTGAGTACTATAAAGAGCTTTGGGCACCTTGGATTCCACTATGATCCTTTAAACTAGAAATAGTCAATAATAAAATTCAGATATCTTCATCTACATGCATGTCCCAAAGCTCAGGACCACATTCCCTATTCCAGCGCCCATCTAGGTTGTACCCTTGCACTTACATCTGGAGTCATTTCCATTTAGGGGAGGAAAAAAGAGTCCAATCCACTTATTAATTCATTTAGCAAATATTTATAGGGCATCAACCATGTGCCTGTCACAATTATAAAATCTGAAGTTCTAGTGAAAAAGATTGGCAAGGTCTAGCTAGAACCAGATTATGCTGCATGAGGCAAAAATGAAAGAAGTCAGATGATCAGAATCTCATGGTACCATGGAATTACTTAGGACTATAAAGTATGACCCAATGCCTCTTGGAACTTATATTCCATTTATTTCAGGGCATTCCCCTCCACCTCAGAATTCCATTTCAACATAAACAGGAAAATAGATCAACAAAGCAGACAAGCCTTTCTGGAATCCTTCTTTGTACTCAGAAACAATTGAGATATTCTAATGATTGTTTGCCACTTAGTGACTAAAATGGGGCAGGATGCCATCCTTCTTCTTAAGGTTATCTGGAACTAACTCCCACAGAAGGTGTAATGTAGAAGCAGCCATTCCTGCTACTTCCACAGTCTTAGTAGACTATATTAGTACACTGAAGGTTGAACATGTCCAAAAGATCTAACAGCCCCACCTTCTTGCTTAGATTATGAGCCTGGTATCATTTTATGAATAGATGAAAAGTGAGGTTTAAACTCGAGCCTGCCACCAATCATGTCAGGACAAACCTAGCGATCATTCAAGATCTGTGCTCCATTCACTAAGAACAGAAGACAGAAAGGAAACTGAAATAACAATACCATACCATACCATCTTCATTCAGTCTCAAACATCTGTGGCTGAATTCCACAATCCCATACAAGGTAACATCTTCCAAGATCATTGCTACTCCAATGATGGGAAGCTTTATAAAACAACTGAACCTTTGGATATTTGTGTTTCTCATGGGAAAAAAATGAGAAGAAAAAGCAAGGGATGGACAGGAAACAAGGAAGCCAGCCAGCAAAAATGAAAAGAGAGAACAAAGATGGACTCCAAGCCCCCAATATGTGAATTCTATATTTTTTTAATATCTTAGAGACCACAACAAACTTAAAATAAGAGATAAGTTGTCTCTGTGATGCCCTAAAGAAGAAAGTCTATACACATTTTGATCCAGTTCACTTTTCTTCATCTCCTTATTACAATCCTTCTACCCTCAAAGCCACCATTGATAGAAGAAATCATGCCTCCCTTAAAATTCAAATAGAAAAATGCCTCTTAATCTATTACTAAAACAGATGAGTTAACCACCACCCTTAAGCCAGAATTCTGGTAGAAATCATGACAGACTTTTCACCACATTGCTGAGGCTGGGTGGTGGCCTAATGAACTGCCACCTAGAATCTCTTAGGGTTAATAAGCCACCTGTCTTGAAAGTTGCAGTCATATTGGTCTTTGTAGCCTATCCCAATACTTAAACTCTTGATGAAGTTCTTACTGTGCCAAAGGAACTTACTAACAAAGCCACTGAGTCAATTTAACCTAGGGAAACTGGACCCAGTAGACTAGGCTATCAGAGTTTTGTGTTGAGATAATTACTGCACTAAAGAGAGCATATGGGCTGTAAGGGCTGGCACATGGCCTGCACCAGCTGTTACCTGGGCGCTTTGGAAAACCTACTGAACAGCATTTTGGACACAGCACAGCTCTATGTAAGTTTTCCAAGGCTTCTACTGGGAGTTCTTCATAATAAATTTATTTCCTGTATAAGGGAGGATTGCACCCAGTAATGTAACTGGAACAAGCATGTTAAATTTTTCTGGCAGATAGAGTATCACTGGCTAAAAGGGAAAAACAATCTGGGGCATAAATAGGCACAAAGCCTGCAAAGCTAGGAATAATCAAATCATTAACTAGAATAGGTCCCCCTGTCTCAAATATTAAGAAAGTAAATTCAACAAATTGTAAATTTCCTTGAAAATAGTTAATATATAAGATGAGGCATTTAAGACATCTATCCCAGTGTCTAGCACTTAATAAATGATATATGCTATTTTTTATTATCATATGACCAGTCCTACCTAATAGGCATATTCAGGGCTCCTGACCTGCCACAAAATAGACCATTCTTTTAAGCAATGTTGCTGGAACTGTTTTACCTCAGGAAAATATTTTTCCAATAAAGGACATCAGAGTATCAATCAATGAATGCCTCATAATGGCAACAAATTTCATTTATCTGTAGCACATTTCCTTCTAAATGACCTGACTCCAAAGCTTGACCACTCTAGTATCTGTTATTGAAATTCTGTTATTGAAATTCAGCCACCTTTGAATATATCCTACAGCCACACACCACATGCAAAGACAGATCTGGAGTTAAACCCAAAAAAACAAGCAGGGGAGGGGATGGAAAGATATAAGACTTTTCACACTAGAGTGCATGTAAAAAGAAGAATTTCAATAAACAGTACCCTCCCCCCCGGGATGTCTTTAATCAGTGAGTTTTAATTCCATTAATGATGCTCCACACTTGTAATTTGGATTAAACTTTCCTATTCAAACATGATTTCCCCCCTTCAAGAACATTAGGGAGAGTAACTTAGGGCAAGGGTGGTCTCACACTACTGAAAAATCACCAAAGCATTGATTTAATATTAGTATCAAAGCTGATGACAAGTCTGGCTTTTAGTTTTAAGTTCAAAACTCTAGAGTTTCTTTATAAACTGAAGAATGAACATGACAATTACAGCCTTTCTCCACTTGATTAGGAAGGAAGGTCAGGTTCACTTCAAGGGAAGATTTAAAACCAAACTTATTTATAAAACAGAGGTCATGTTTAGGGTTTTATTTTGAGTCAGACTCTATACTTAGTCTTGATTAAGTGAATTTACTTTGAGAAAACACACAGTGGTAAGAACAAGCTGTGGAATCACCAAGTCCACCCTTTTTGGTCCTATTTCCAAAGGGAAAACTATTTGGGATCCCAGACAAAGAAAGTCATGTTTCAGGGAAACAAGAGCAGATCCAAGTCGGAGAAATTCAGTCATTAGATTTAAATTTTTAAAATTATGCCTTAAAAATATTCAGGACGTTTAGAAAATCTACCGCATTACATCACAGTAAGTGCATCACCGCATTATATTTTGCAAGCTTTAGCAAATAAAAAAATCCCCCAGAAGAATCTTAATTCTTATCTATGGAAAACATTAAACTGCTAAGCGCTAACAACTGGAATTAGTCCTTAAATCTCTAATGAGAATAATAAAACATGAGTGCAGTTTGTGCTGTAACTTGATAAGGCCTGAATTTACTTGCTGTTAGGAAAAGTCACTGATCCAGCAGTATGGCTTTTTACTCCCTGAGGTACAGGAAACAATATCTGTCCTCTAGGAACCTTCTCTGCGGTAAGCACTTCTTATCTGTGCTATCAGAGGAAGGAGATAGCAGGCTAATATCTAGTAACAGCAGCTTTATGAGATGATCCATTACTGATTTAAATCAATCTCAAAGCAGGTAGTTCTCTTTAACCCATTCAGAGCAGACCCAACCTGCCGACCGCACCTCCAACTCTCTATGTGAAACTTCCAGGCAAGAAACTAACTGCAAAACACCACTTCTCCTCCTCTCTACCAAGCATCTTTTTAAAACCTTGTTGCTCTGAAAGACTGAACAATGGAGGCGATTGACCAAAAATTGAAATCAAGTTTTAGTTACAATTATCAATTCCATGTTTGTGAAGTAGTAGTACGAGCAGGAGCTTAATGAGCCTATTAGCAATTTGCAAAGACCCAACAACTTGCTGTGATGAATGTGAACATGAAACAACTCCCTCTTTCTACACTTGGGGAATTTTGTTAAAGACATACTTGCTGGGAAGCAAGTTCCACTGTTTATAGGCACAGATCAGCATAAATGAGAATGGAGCAGTGTTTAAGAGCAAATTAAGCTCGGCATTTCCGAAATTAAGTTAGCAGGGGCATCAGACATTAAAGTTCCGGCAACATACAATGTTGGAGTTTCATGTATTCTAAATGAAAAGTGTTCTCTCATATCTTAGCTCTTAGGCAAATAAATGTTAAAGACAGATTTCAGGCTTTCTATTCAGTCAAGTGTGTGTGTTTGTGTTTCACATATATTCATATACACATAGATATAAAATAATAGATTTTACTGAGTGAAGGGACTTTAAATAGTGCCATTTGCCCCATTCTTTTTATAGAACAAAAATAGAGGCTTTGAGAGGTTCAATAACTTATCCAAGGTCACAGGTAGATATTGACAGAATTGAATTCTCCTAACATCTGCTAATGCTCTTTCTAGTATACTTTGCTTCTTTTAAACAGAAGTCTTTGTCAATATGTAAAACTCCACATACATATGAGATTTTAGTGCTTTCTGAATAGAAGAACTAATTCAAACTATATGAACAAAAGCGGTACTCGTGTATTAAATATTTAAGATTACTTATATTGACTTTGGGTAGAAGTTTTATTTCCATATCAATTAGATTTGAATATATTCACCTTTTTTACTCAGTATCAGGAATGGAAAGTGTCAAAGTCAGATAAATATAGGAAGAAAAAAAAATCTAGTCCCAACTATGCATGATTTTGTATGCCGTCCCAATTTTTTCCCCACACGATGTTACCTTAAGAAAATAAGATAAGTATTCAGACTTCTCCACCATTATACAATTGTTAGTTTTCAAACTCTGGAAATTCAGTAAAGTAAGTGATGACATATGGAACTGTCATCTCACTTCACTTGAAGAGAAATCAGTGACAACATGTGAACCACATGCCTATAACAGTTGCTTTATAAAATGGGAGCATGCTTTTTGATTTTCTGAGAACAATATTTAAATATTTTTCATTAATGCAATTCCTTTTTATAAGTTTATTAAAGGCTCCACTAATTAGTTGTATCTAGCCCAATATGGCACCAACAACTGATTTTTTTTTAATTTGGTTGTCTGAACATATATTGATAATTAGATGCCAACAAACTTAAAAGTGTTCTTTCCCAACTTTCTGCTAGAGATGCACTTCCCTCTCCTTTGCCTCCTTCACCTATTTGCGTCTCTTTCAGCTTCCAAACTGTTTCACCTGATTGTGTCCCGTTGCTGAAGTGCAGGCGACCACCTAGAGAACCACAATAATAGCTTCCCCTTGAGAGAGCCACATGGGACTTCTGTTCATGCCTTTCATGTAGAAGTGGCATGCAGGAAATTTTATGATTCATTTTCCCTTTTTGATAAGATATGAAAGAAATATCAAAAGAAATTCAGAGATATTTCCATTTTCTCAGAATGAAATACAAGGAGCTTCTACTTAAGAAACATGCTTCTGGGTTCATAAAGTGAGAAAATTATTTTTGCTGCTTTTCTCTTTTGATGCCTAAAAAACGAGATTTGGAGTCTTCTTGCATTTTTAACACTTGCGAATGAAACTGTCTATCTTGGTTAGCTTAGTTAACATAAGAACTAAGCAGAAAACCACGAAGCATTGGTCATTTTAGTAAGCACCAATAACAATTTGCTTATTAAATTAATAGGATTCAAAAGAGGCAGCAGGAAATATTCAAGGGCAAAAATCTCTAATGTATCCCCAAATCATAAGATAAAGCATTCATATACAGTATAATACTCTGGCAATACATTTCAATATCTTAGATATTTTGTTAATATGAAAGAAAGAAATATTTTTACTACAACATACATAATTATCTAAATTTTGTGTCCACAGGCTACAGATTTGTGAAAGAGTCAAGCTTCTCCCTTTGTTTTTTAATCACACATTGTAAGATACCTTCCAATGTTAGGGTGTGCCTAAGATTGGAGAGATGAACATTTTTATGTTTTACATACTATAATCAAAATCACTGTGTCACTTATTGCTCCAAAATGCTTTGGTTTTTCAATGATTTTATACATTCAAATTTCTGGATGTTTTAGCAATCTTATCGAATCACCACGTTAAAGAAAACTAGGATCAATTTCAGTATCACAGTATTTATTCAGTGGCCCAAAGCTACAGTTTTTCTCTCCTATTTTATTTTTGCAATACTTAATTCTCTTTTAGAAGTCTACAAACCCTATATTAATATATTTAAACCAAATTAATGTCCAACTATGCAATCTTTGTAATTATTCTGTTTGTGACTGTAAAATGCATGCTGACAGCGTTTTACTTGTTTTGCCAATAACCTTCTTCATAAATGATTATCATTAAATTTCAGGAAAGTTTGCTGCCAAACTACTACTGGTCAATTTTGCAAAAACAAGAAGAAGTAGAAAAAAAAACCCTCAGTGTCAGATGCCATTAGGATACTTCTAAGACATTTTTTTTAACAGATACCAATTCAATATTCCTCTGCACATGACATTACATTCTCAGAAATTCAGGAGGCCTTTAGAAAAAGGAGCACTTGGAAAAATTTTTAAATCGGTAGAAATTGATATTACATTTTGATTGTCCACAATTCAGTTATAATATCAAAGATGAGAAGGTAGGAATTCCAGGGCTATCAGAATATCTATACACCAAATAAAAATTTCAAAGGGATTTACTTTTTGCTTATTATTTATGCTATTTTTGGAAATCTGATTTGAATAAAAAATGTATTTTCCTATTAGTTTTGAATCATTTCCCCCACCCTACACAAGTATTATCATACATTCACACAGAAAGGAAGATAAGTAATAATACAGGGACGGCTCCAAGTAAAATCTAGCTCAGTACAGACAGCGTAATAATGATGTCATTAAGACTCCTAGCTGAATGGGATTCAGACAGAACTGTTGTATAGCTGCAGACATAAATCTGATAGAACTTTTTGGCTACATTCTCAGACTTACCTTGAGAGATATTTAGGAGCTCCAGCAAAATGAGTTGAGAGAAAAGCACTCAAAAGAAGAAGGTATGCAGACTGCAGACAGAGATGTAGGCCCTATAGGTGCATCCTTCTGAGATACAGGAGGAAACAGTTTGTTAAATGGATAAAGACAGAGAAACAATCTGAAGAAGAAGAAAACAGAAAACAAATAAACCTTAATTCTAGCACAAATAAATGAGAGAAAAGCAATTGTGGGGCTGCTCAAAGCCTTTTTGCCTAGCTGAATGAAAGCAATCCCTAAGACTGAATGGGTAATGAGATCCTGGCTCCTGAGATTTTAGCTTTCTTAATCATGTTCATAATTAATTCAAGAACATTGATAATTTCATTACATTCTTTTTGTCTTATCAATAAATGATGTGCCTGCACTTTTGGTCCTGTGTACAGGGAGAGGAGAGATGCTTTGGGTAATATTGCACTAGGAATAGTGGATATATATGATCCAAAAAGGTGAAGTGGTAATTATTATCCTTGACCAGCCTTCTATTATCAGAACACGATGACAAGCAGCTACAAATAATTAATAAGCTTTTTATGCAGAAATGCAAAGCCTTTGAAGAAAAATATGCTGCAAGTAGAATTCCTTACTGAAGATTATGTACATAGCACAACACGCTTCTACAGAGACACAGTTTGAAATGGAAGTTGTGAAAATGCCTGCATTGCAAATACAAGAAGAAAATCAATAACTTGTTTTTACAATCTCATTTTAAAAAACTTTTCTTCATCTTAATGTTTTATTTAAAAAAAAAAAAAGAAATTCTGTGTCCTTCCAGTTGTCTTCCTAAAGTCCTTTCCGGGATCAACTTACAAAGATGTTAAACTGAACTCAGTAAAACCTCCTTTTTTAAACCAAGATGGAAAGCTCAGTCATTATCTGTCAGTCATCATCAAAGGATCCCTTTTCTTTTACGGTTTTCTATTCACCCCCCTGTAAATTTTCACAAAGCTATCACTCATTAGTTTTAGAATCTGTTTTCAAGGCTTTGCAGAGAATGTTTAATGCCATTTAATAGTAGAAAACAAAAAGGCCACCTAGTCTCCCAAACCATACAGATAATTAATACCAAATTTAAAACTGATCCGTTAGGAAGAGCTATGACTGTGAGAATTCTCCTATTAACCCGAATAGCATTTCGGTTTTAAATACAATGTATAGCAAATAATTTGTGCTTAAGTGCACATGAGCCATACACAAACTTAAGATTTTTTTTTTAAGTAGACCAATATGGTGGGATAAAATTTCAGCAATGAAAACCACTCCATAAAAGTGTCTCTCAACTAATTGTGCTATTAAAGATAAAAAACAATTCATACACTGCTAAACAGTATTCATGTTGGCACTTTGATCTGATTACTAAACAAAATAGTCTCTGAGAAGACACTACAGAATCACTTAGCAAAGCAAGCTGTTGCCCATGACATTGATATATGGGGCAGAGATGATGTATATACTGGGTGGATTTATCAGTAAATCACTGACTCTATTTACTTCCCCAAGGAAAAAGACCTGTCCCTGAAAGAGAATTCTTTGTTAGAGCCACCAGTAGGGGATTGATATTGGCAAAACATTCAATTTGGATATAGTCCTCCAGAAGATTCATAAAACAATAATTTAATAAGTTAACGGACAAAGATTTAGCACATTGGCAGCATACAATTGCCTTGAGAACATTAAGTTTCTTTATTAATTTCATCAGATTATTTCTTGTGAACTCAACAATATAGGCTTTAGTCACAAGCCATTTAACCACTAAAAAAAATGTTTTTGAGGAATTCTAAGTTCCTAAAAATAACATTTCCATAACATGCAAATTATCAACACTCTACAGACCATTTGCTAGTTAAAAGACTATTAAATGACAGTTAAATGTATACCTTTAACTGTTATACACAGGATCTCATCACCCATTATACACAGGATCTCATTACCCATTATACATATGTTACATGCATTTTTATACATTTTTGGTTGTCTTTTAAAGTTCCAGATGCAAGGTAGAATTACAAAACAAATATACCAATCACTATTCCAAGGCAATGCAATTTCAACTGAAAATCAGGGACAAAAGCTGGAATTGTCAGTGCTTTCTGTACAGTTTCACAAAAAGAAGAGCATTAGAAAGAAAAAATAAACATACTTAACACATTCAGCTTGCATTAAAGTGTTTTAATTCCTATTCTATTCAAAATGAATATTTACCAGCAGCTTGAATTTCTCCCCTAATGACCTCTGAACCCTTACATACAGTTCCCAACATTTCACATAGATGTCCCCTAATGAGTTGTGTCCCAGATTGTTCATCAGATTTCTTCTCCATGCCTGTTCTCTCGCTGCCCCGTCACTGGGAACAGCACAACCAAGCAAACATCAAGACGTTGATCCTGACACATCTCTTCCACCACCTCTCATCAACTATCAAATTGTAAATGCTAATTTCTCAAATGTCTCTTCTACCTGTCCTTGTCTCTCCATTCCCATAGCCAGCATCACCATTCAAGCCATCAACCCCTGTTGCCAAGTTGCTGTTTTTAAATACTGTCCTCTATGTCTAGGCATACCTTCTCATTTTGCTCTCCCACTACTGCCCATCATCTTTTCAAAATGTGAATCTGATCACATCTTGCATTCAAGCCTTCAATGGCTCCCAAGTACCCTCTTCTCAGACTACTTACAAAACTCTTTAGATCTGGCTCCTGGTTTGCCTCTCTTAGCCTCATCTTTTAGTCTTACTGTTCCCCCAATCATGTGGAATTACTTTTCTGTTCTCCAGAATGCTCTTTTCACTTAGCTTTTGACACATGCAGCTCAACTGCCTTATTCAGTGATCCATGACGAATCATTTTCTAATTTGGTTCTATAATACTTTTGGATTTTTCCATTGCTCTTTGAGATTTCTCAAAATTCACATTAAAACCATGATTTTATCAGTGGAACTGCCAGTTGTACTTCAGTTCATTTGGGCTACAGTCTGTCTGGGCTTTTGTGCCACTCAGCCTCCCTGGCAGTTGTACTAACTGCCTGTCTTATTCTCATTGTCTATGGCCTCTGCTGTTTGCTTCCCCCAAAGAACTGAAGAGTAACAAGTATAAGCAGAAAGTCTCATCTGTGTTTACATCCAATCAGCTACAGTCTATTATTGAAAAAGCAGGATATTGCTTGTTTCATCCCGTTAGAGAGCCATTGTTGGTCTTTGCTACAATTATTTTATCAGCTCAGATACATTTTTCACTTTCTTCTATTTAACACATGTGTGTGAGATTGAATGGGAAGGTGAAAGTTGCTGGAATTGAGAAAACCAAAGTAAATGATATGAATGCATATTATATAACTGTTTAATTTTAATGCATTTGGATGCACTTTTTGCATTTTATGGGTTCCTGAGAATTTTTTTAAGTTTAATACAGGGAAAAATGTATATAACTTGCTTTTTATATATTACAAATTTTGTATAAGCTCAATATTATGACAATTGGAAATAATACAATATAAAGACACAGGAAAGTATGTAGAATACAATGGTTGATCAGTAAATCTTTGTAAAAATACAAATAAAAGTAAATTAATCCTACATGATTCAATATCCAGAACATCATTTCCACCTCATCGCTTTGTAAGAAAAATTTAAATTTGTTGTTAACTAAGGCAAAGAAATGTGTGTTCCAGTTTGTTAAGGTTTTCACCAATCATATAGTTTTGAAAAGTTAAGGTGTTCTCCAAATTCCTTTATCAGTAGGAACTCACTTTCTGGTGATACCAAATAAACAAAGTCTAATTGCAAAACACACAATATCCTAACAGAATAAAAGAGAAGAGAGAAAAGTAAATGCAGAGAATTATAAGGCATTAAGAAAGATGTACTAGATCAGTACAGGGGGAAATGATCCGAGTCCAAGTGAGAAATAAGAGCCAGGGGACGCCAGAGAGCTAGAGCCATGTGGTCTGTTTGGGAAGAGCTGGCTACAGAGAATAACAGGCTACAAACCTCACTTTAGTATATTAGTATATTATTTGACATGGGAGCAATTTAAAATTAAAAATTTTGTTTACAAGAGCATTAACAGATTATTTTAGAAAAACATGACAATATTTACATTATCAATTAGATATAAGGAGAAAATTCCAGCAACTTTCACCTTCCCATACAAACACACGTGTTAAAAAGAAAGTGAAAAATGTATCTGAGCTGATAAAATAATTGTAGCAAAGATGAAGAATAGCCCTCTAATGAGATAAAACAAGCAATTCACCTAGGGGTAGGAAAGATGGTGGAACGCAATGGTCATCATTACCCTAAGTACATGTATGAAGACACGAAGGATGTGACTCTACTTTGTGTCCAACCAGAGATATGGAAAACTGTGCTCTATATGTGTAATATGAATTGTAATGCATTCTGTTGTCATATATAACAAATTAAAATTTAAAAAATTAAAAAAAAATTTCAGAATTTGAAAAGATCAGAAACTAAGCAGAAAAATAACTCATTTAACCTACACAGGATAACAAATATTCTACGGAAGTGAATGTTTTTCAGAAGCATATCCAAATGTTTCACCTCAATCTTTTTCCTCTCTTTGGTGGAAATTTTAAGAAGCTAATTGCTTCTTTTATTAATGGATATTTTTAGAAACTGGTTTTGTTCTGTTTATTAAAATTCTCCTCTTAATCTAAAATGACATATATTACATATTTAGCCTTTTCTTGATAATGTAATCTCAATTTGTGATTCCTCTATGACATCATGGCCTCTGACATGCACATCTTATCAGCTCCATATTGTAGATAAACTGAGACCAAGGGAAGTTGAATTTTTCCTGGACCACAAGGCCCATAAATCGGCCTCTAATATAATGTAAGCAATCTAAGCCACAGAATTCAATTGAATTAACAAATTATGGATAACTTAATGTTACCTTCTACCTACTGTCTGCCTGGTCTTCCCTTTCCATGTGGTTTTCATCATTTAGAATAAGAGATCTCAGGATCCCAGTGTCTGTGAATTCATTTTCCAAACACTTTCCCAGAAATCACAGAATCCAAAGAGCAAGGACAAAGAGACAAAATCCACCTTCTTTGGAGTGTTGGGAGGAAGGTATTGTCTGAATCACTTGTGAAAAGAAAGTGGGAAAGTTTAAAATCAAGAGCCACACAGTGAGGGTGGGGCTCCCTTTGGGCAGAAGAGAGCTCAGCTCCAGGATAATCAGGCAGACAAAGGCTTCAGTCTTCTACAGAGACAGAGTTTGTTTAGGGTAAGTTAGAGGTAAGGGAGGAGATACACCTAGTAGGTATGATTCTTGCCCTGCAATGGACACATGACTACTCTGAAAACATTTTTATTGTCATATTAGAAGAAGGTACACAAACCCCTAGTGGGTAAGAGGCCAGGATGTTGCTAAACACCCTTGAATGCACAGAATGCCCTTTTCTCCCCAAAACAGGAATCTCTAGCTTAGTATATCAACGAGGCCAAGGCTGAGGAACCCTGATTCAGGCTTGGACCTCTCAGGACACCTTTCTTCTCCATCTTTCCTCAGTCTCATTTAGACAGCTAGAGGGAACATACTAATAATTTGGTTTCTACTCTCATTCCTCTTCTTCAGGGATCACTGGGAGGCCTTGTAGCCTTAGGGACAGAATCATGGGTTTGGAGTCCCATCGATCTGCTTGGTTACTACATGAGCCATTTACAAGCTATGGGACTACTGGAGAATTATTTTTCTTAAGCCTTTGTTTCTTCATTTATAAGGTTAACAACATAATAGTATCACTTCCCAAATTGAAGGTCAGACTATTTTCTCAATTCCTAGTGCCATGCCTTTGTCTAGATTTCTCAATTTCTCTCTCTCTCTCTCTCTCTCTCTCTGGCTTGGACAACACAGTCTCTTCATTGGGAATTAGCTAGTAGTCTGTTCTGTATCTCTAATCTCTCCGCCAAGGGAAATCACACCTTTTCTCAATCTAAGTCATTCATGTTCCCTGAGTCCAGGTGTAGGTTTATGAGTAGGCTTGATCAATTAGGATGTTCCGTCTCTTTGGCCACAGTAATTGGTTTGGGGATGAGGACATAGATACAGTAGCCCAAGACAAGCCAATAAAATCCATCCCAGAGCTTTTGCTGAAACTTTTGGGAAATAGGTATTTTCTTTTCTCTCAAATGATTTTCTGACAATGATGGAAAATTGACAAAGCCAGGGAGCTGGCTATGCATATAGTTAACCCAGAGAGAAGCAGAGGTGAGATGCAAAGAGCAAGAGGGAGATAGGTGATTCCTGACAGAACTGGCACTGTCTGAGCACCTGAATCCAGCCAGCCCTGTAGCACGTTCTACCTCTAGATATTTAATTACAAATGGCAAGGTTTTTCTTTTTAAATCCATGTAAATAGTGTTTTGCCACTTACCAAAAAACAACCCATAAAAGTCTTGATCTCTCCTACTCTTTGTGCCCTCAGTTTTTACTTATTTCAGGTGTCAGCCCAAAGTTCAATGGCTAATAGATACAGACATAGATATCTTTTCCTGATATTCACCTGTTATAAGTCTCTGCTGGCTCCATGTTGCCAAAAGGACAAAATCTAAACTCCACAATAGGACACCAAAATAATGACTCTTCTTACTCTACATTCCCAATTCAAATTTTGCCTTGAGTAGTGTTTTGTTTCCCCAACACTGTGAGGCAGAGTTTGCTACAATCTTAGTTAAGATATTTTAGAGTCGGGTGCAGCGGCCCTTGCCTGTAATCCCAGTAACTCCAGAGGCTAAGGCTGGAGGATTGCAAGTTGGAGGTTAGTCTCAGCAACTTACCAAGACCCTGTCAATCAATCCATCAATCAATAAAAAGAACTGGAAAGTAGCTTAGTGGTAGAGAACTCATGGTTTCAGTCCTCAATACAGAAAAAGATACTTTAGGCTGTAAGAAAAAGAAAACTTACTCACATCGTCACTAATGATGAGAAAAACTTACTTCCAGATGGCTTAACCGAGGGCCCCAGTAACATCACAGAAAATCAAAATCTCAGGCTCTTGTCTCCCCATTTGTCACCCTCATCACTTGGACTTTTTCCCTCAGAGTGAACCTCTGAGGGGGCACGACGTGGCTGGTGCAGGTTTTGGTATCACGTGAAGAAACTATAAAGGAAAATTTTGAAAGGAAGAAAAAACGCACCAAACTTCCCTTTTCAATCTGTGAGCAAAATTTAGCGGGGGGGGGGGGGGGGGGGGAGGAGGAACAACTCAGACGTCCCTCCACATTTCATTGGTCAGAACTGGGTCACATGTCCAGGTCTCAACCAATCATGGGAAAGGGAATCAAAAGCCCTGGTTGTCTTAGCTAATCAGAAGGCAGGAGAGAAACTCCTTCCATAAGCAGACGGTTTCTCGTGGTGTGGAGAAACAGGCAGAGGAAATTAGGGTCAGCCACCCCACATTTTTGAGTTTTTTTAACCAGAGGGTAAAAATAAATAAGTGAAAATTTTAAATGAAGGCTGGCACCCATCAAGGATTAACCTTTCTGCAGATTTTTGTACCACCCTCTCTCTGTATGCCAAAGACATTTGTATGCACTTCCCCACCTCTGAGAGTTGCTGCTATCTGCAAGAAAGAAAAAAGGAATGGATTTGAATCTGAAACCATCATTACTTCTCTTGCCTTTGCACAGTCAGCATTTTGTCTGTAAATGCATTTTTACCTAATTTTTAATCTCTTTACTCAAGTGTCTTCTACACTAGAATCATAAGCTCAAGTAGAATGGGGATAATTCTCATTTCCTGGCAAGCAAAGATTACTGTATTTCCTTGAATCTATGATACCAATTTTAAGATGTACCACTTCTGTACCACTGAGAAAGAAGAATTGGTACCAATTAAACCACACAATGCCATCAACTCTGAAACAGTGGTGCATCTTAGAAACCATGAGGCATTATTAATATTAGTTTTTTTGTCAGGTAGAGTGAAAGAATGAAATGTGGTTGGCAGCAGAAGTAGAATACTTTATTGCTTTTACTTAGGTTGTTTCAAGTTAGAATGTTTTAGAGTATATCTTTTATTTTTATTATATCATAAACTTTCATTATGGGAAAGATTTTTGCATAAAATTTATAAATAAATATTATTAATTTCTTCTACCTGGAGTCTTTTAAAATTCATCAGTGCTCTGTTCACTGGGGGGGGGAACACTAATTTTCAGTATATAAATGTAATATTAAAAAATGGAGCACCGTGGGACATAATCATGTCTGGGGAATATACAGATTTCAGGCTATTCACAGAACACTGTCCATGTTGGTTTCTAATCTTCATAAATGTTGGGATGCTGGAGAGTGGAGTTAACTAAAGGAAGAGTGCCTGCACTTTAAGTGCCATATATAGCAAGAAGAGAGGTTTCTTTTTTTGTAGTTTATTTATTTCCTATTGATAAACATTGCAACTGTTATGATTTGGATATGAGGTATCTCCCAAAGATGCATGATTTGAAAGTTTGGTCCCAATGCAGCAGTGTTCAGAGGTGGGGCTCTTGGGAGGACTCTGATCTCATCATTGGCTTAATCCATTGATAGTTAATGGACTCCTGAAAGGTGGTCAAAACTGAATGTAGATTGGGCATGGTTGAAGGAAGTCTGTCATATGCCCTTGGAGACTATACCTTGTCTCTGACCCCTTTCTCCCTTCCCACTTCCCCTGCTTCTTGGCTGCCATGAACTGAACATATTTATTCCTCCATGATGTTTCTGCTTTGGAATATACCAGCCAACCATAGACTGAAACCTCTGAAACTATGAGGCAAAATAAATCTTTCCTTTTCCAATTTGTTTTTCTCAGCTATTTGTTGCAAGAACAAAATGTTGACTACCACAGCAACTTAGATGACTCTGCGGAAAATTATGCTGAGTGGAAAAAAATCTAAACCCAGCCAGGCACAGTGGAGAACGCCTAGAATCCCAGGTGCTATGGTGGCTGAGGCTGGAGGATCTCAAGTTCAAAGCCAGCATCAGCAACTTTATGAGGCCCTAAGTAACTCAGTAACATCTTGTCTCTAAATAAAATACAAAAAGGTCTGGGGATGTGGCTCAGTGATTAAGTGCTCTTGAGTTCAATATCCTGTACACAAAAACAAACAAACAAAAAAATCCAAAAGTTACATATGTTTAATTCTACTTATACAACATTTTTAAATGACTAAATTTTAGAAATGGAGCAAAGATTAAGGATTTCAAGAGGTTAGTGATGGGTGAGAGTTTTTTGTGGTGACCTTGAGGTGGATGTCCTATGTAAATGATTAATTTGAAAGGACTAGTTACAAAAAGTATACACAAGAAAATTGGGGAAAATTTGATTAAGGTCAGTGGATTGTGTCAATATCAGTATCTTGGTTGTGATACTCTACCACTGTAGAGTATTACAAAATAATACCATTAGATGAAACTGGTTAAAATGTACAAGAAATCAGTCCATATTATATCTTACAACAGTGTATGAATCAATGACTATCTCATTAAAAACTTCCACTAAGAAACCACTCTTGTTATGTTTTGTAAAGTACTTAAGATTTCATTTAACCTAATTTATTGTACAACATTCTTTTCATTCTTTAAGATTTACTGAGCCCGTGCCATGATTTACATGTGGTTTAAGTGTGTCTCCCAATGCTTCAAGTGCTGAAAGGTTGATTGTCAGTGTGACAGCGTTGGGAAGTGGCAAAAGACAACTTTTAAGAGTTGGGGCCCAGTCCAGATAATTAGATCCCTGGGAGAATTGACCCCAGAAGGGATTAACAATGTATCTCAGAGTGAGAGACCTCTCCAAAGAACAGGTTGTTATAAAGTAAGGTTGCCGGCACACACTTAGCCTCTTCTAAGTGTGTTTGCTACTTTTTCTTCTTCTCCACCACATTATTTCTCAGTCAGGGGTCTCCTCATCAGTGGCTGAACAGATGAACTGATAAGTGACATTCAGTCTCTAAAACTGAGAGTTAAATAAACTTTTTAAAGAATCAAGTACCAAGCCTCAAGTATTTCAATGTAGTAACAGAAAATGAACTAAGATAGTCTTTAACTGTAACTGTTACTTGATATTCAGCATTAACAAATTCCCATCCTGTGTGAGTTCACCCAGCTGGGGTCAACCTTTTCTTCATTTGACCTCCATCATACCCTACATTTTATTTCTTTTATAATAGTGGTGAACTAATTATAATTCCTTCTTTTGACATGCTGTGACAGATTTCAAATGTGTCCACTAAAACCCATTTTTGCAACCTCCTGGGCACAAAGATGGCTCATATTCTCCAAATTTCCTGGCTGTATGACTTTGTGATCAAATTCTGCGCAATAAAATGTGAACAGTTACCTTTTATCTTAACCCATCAATTCTTCCAGTGCAGTTCTCTACAGATTCTCTTCTGCAGAGGATCTCACAAACTGAACAGAAAGAAAACCAGCAATAGGAGAAGCCCAAAGTTCTGAAATGACAGCAAAGAAGGTCAATCACTATTAAGAAGTAAACTTGTAAAAAAAAAAAGTAGGTAAACTATTACTATGTTTGTTAGAGTCTGTAAACAAGTCAAAATAACACCTGGCATTTTGCCAGGGGAATGTTAAAGTTCGTAAACAAGTCTGGATGGTGCCTGGCAAAATGCCAGAGGGAGTGGTTTGAGAAGTAACAAAAACAAGCCATTAAGTGTGAAGATTCCTTATTGGTTGACTGATGTATCTAGTTTATGCTAATTATATAAGCTGTGTGGAATGTATAAATACTGCTCCTGTCCTGCAATAAATGGCTTCCACTCCTGCTGTATCAATCTACACAAGTTGTTCGTCACCCCCCGGTTATTTTGCTGCAGCCAGACAGACTGTGGCAATGTTAAACTATTGAACTTTGGTATATTATAGGATGTTAGTTCTCCTAATTCACCTGCTATCTATACACCAGAATTTCAGTCTTCTTGATAGTAAGAACTGTGCATGTTCATGGATATAATCCTGGAATCTTCTGGGCACTGAGGATCTGCTTCATAAATGTTCATGGGCAAGCATGTTCCTATTGGTGAGAGACTTTGACCGCATTGTGTAAGCCATTGCCTTTGACACATCTATTCTCTTCCCTGAATGTGGTAAGAAGCCCTGGGTTCTCCTGTTCAAATCCAAAATCTCCTAGTGCACTTGAGAAGAGACACCAGTAGTCAGATGGGCAAAGGTCAATTATTACTTGGTTATTTCCTACTCTTAAGCACTTTCCTGTTTTCTTTAATTGTTTAATTTAAAAACACATTTAGTTTATCAGAACTTCACTGATTTGAGTGTAATTTAATCTTAAATTCAATGTTTCTAGAAGAATTTCACAGCAAAAAGCTCTAGTGAGGGCTCATATTTGATACCTGTTATGGTTTAAATGTGGTGTCCTCCAGAAGTTCACATGTGAGACAATAAAAAAGGTTCAGAGAAGAAATGATTGGGTTATGAGAGCCTTAACCCAATCAGTGAATTAATCCCCTGATAGGGATTAACTGAGTGGTAACTGAAGTGGTAGGGTGTGGCTGGAAGAAGTGGGAATCAGGCTGTGGCTTTGGGTTATATATTTGTATAGGGCAAATGGAGATCACTCCATCTGCTTCCTGATCATCATGTGAGCTAGTTCCCTCTGCCACACTCTTCTGCCATGATGTCCTGCTTCACCTCGAGCCCCAAGGAACGGAGGCAGGCTTCTGTGGACTAAGATCTCTGAAATCCTGAGCCCCCAAATACACTTTTCCTCTTCTGTGATGATTGTGGTCAGATCTTTTACTCACAGCAGCAAAAAAGATGACTAAAACAATATCTTTATTATTTTTTTAGAAAAATACCACCCCAGACACTTATACTATGAAATTGTATAGTTAAAATCAAACCTCACAGATCAAAATAAATGATCAAATATGTTCATGACCCATTGTCCCTTTCTTTTTGAATTAAGTTACTTACTAAATAATTTGCAAAATATTCACTCATCAAAAATAGGTCACTGAGACGATGATGTACAATAAATCAACAAATACATGAAAAAATGTTCATCATCACTAGCAATTAGAGAAATGCACATCAAAACCACTCTAAGATTTCATCTCACTCCATTCAGAATGGCAGCTATTATTAAGACAAACAACAATGAGTGTTGGTGAGGATGTGGGGAAAAAGTTACACTCATACACTGCTGGTGGAACTGCAAATTGGTGCAGCCAATATGGAAAGCAATACAGAGATTTATTAGAAAACTGGGAATGGAACCACCATTTGACCCAGCTGTCCCTCTCCTCGGTCTATACCCAAAAGACTTAAAAACAGCATACTACAGGGACACAGCCACATCAATATTTATAGCAGCACAATTCACAATAGCTAAACTGTGGAACCAACCTAGATGCCCTTCAGTAGATGAATGGATAAAAAAAATGTGGCATATATACACAATGGAATATTACTCAGCAATAAAAGAGAATAAAATCATGGCATTTGCAGGTAAATGGATAGTGTTGGAGAAGATAAGGCTAAGTGAAGTTAGCCAATCCAAAAAAAAAAAAACAAATGCCAAATGTTTTCTTTGATATAGGAGGCTGATTCATAGTGGGATAGGGAGCAGGAGCATGGGAAGAATAGACAAACTCTAAATAGGGCAGAGGGGTTGGAGATGAAGGAAGGGGGCATGGGGTTATTAATGATGGTGAAATGTGATGATCATTATTATCCAAAGTACAGGTATGAAGACACAAATTGTTGTGAATATACTGTGTAAACAGCCAGAGATATGAAAAATTGTGCTCTATATGTGTAGTAAGAATTGTAATACATCCCGCTGTCATATATAAATAAAAATTTTTAAAAATAGGTCACTGGAGCAGGTGGGTGGGATCATGATTGTGGCATTCTGAGGGATTGCTTCAGGAAGAAACCAACAAACATGTCTTCTTTGTATCTTATCTGACAATGAACATGCATCCATCGTATTTTCAAATCCCAAGATAAATATGAGACTACCTTGTTCAATTTATGCTTTCATAAAAATGTTCTGTATTTTAATTGTCAGTTTTGTGTGATATTTAATATCCCCTTATAACAATATATTTAAAAAGCTTGCTTTTGATGCATAGTGACTGTAGTTATTTGAATCTGAGGTTGCCTTCAAAAGCTCCTGTGTTAATGCAGGAGGTGAAATGATTAGATTATGAGAGTTGTAACCTAGTCAGTGGATTAATCTGTTTGATATATTAATAACTTAACTGTATTACTGGGTGGTAATTGTAGGCAGGTGGGGAATGGCTGAAGGAGATGGGTCACTGGAGGCACGCCCTGGAGATTATATATTTTGTCCCTGGCTCCTGGCACTCTGTTTTCTGGCTGCCATAAGGTGAGCAGCTTTCCTCTGCCACACCCTTCTGCCAGGTGTTCTTCCTCACCTCAGGCCAGACCAATGGAGTTAACTGACCAGGGACTGAAACTCTGAACCGTGAATTCAAAATAAATGTTTCCTCCTGAGTTGTCCTCATCAATTATTTTGGTCACAGTAACAGAATTCTGACTTAACGCCATGACACTATCAAAGTATTTGACAATTGGAAAAGACTACTGATCATCTGGTCCAATACCTTTGCTTAAACAAAAAGAAACCATCTCTGAGAGGTCCCATGACTCTCAGAGTTCACATCGCTGATAAACCAAAGGATCAAGTTGAGAACACTGGCTACTTGGTGCCAATGATACTTCGGCATTCTCAAACATGAATTCAATGTCCATTAGAACATCTTTTTTTTTGAAAAAAAAAAAATTTTAGTTATATATGGACACAATACCTTTATTTTATTTTTATGTTGTGCTGAGGATCAAACCCCGTGCCTTCCACATATGAGGTGAGCATTCTACCACTGAGCTACAACCCCAGCCCTGATTAGAATATCTAATAAGCTAAAATATGAGTTTTTCTAAGAATAAATTATTTACTTGATTTTGTCCTTTTGCTTTAAATTCGTATAATTACATAAGAGAAGAGTTGAGCAACAGTTGATTAGTTTATGGTTTTTTAATATTTAATTCAATATTAATTAATTTGAATTATTTGAGGCCAGATGTAGTAGCACACACCTGTAATCTCAGCAACTCAGGAGGCTGAGGCAGGAGGATCACAAGTTTCAAGCCAGCCTCAGCAACTTAGTGAGTCCCTAAGCAACTTAGTGAGACTCTGTCTCAAAATAAAAAGGGTTGGGATGTAGTTCAGAGAAGTGAATCTAATTCTCAGTACAAAATAATAATAATAATAATAATAATAATAATAATTTGGGACTTCATTTGAGTTAACTCTTTGTTCTTGTTCTAAATGTTTTTTAAACTCCTCAAAAACAGATGGCCTTAAGAGTTTCAGTATTCACCCTCATTATTGTTTTTATTTATTCATTTATTTATTTAAGTCTTTACTCACATTTAACTCTTCAATCATATTGAAATTTATTTTCATCTCTGATATGAGAGAATCAAAATTTCCATTTTTCCACTAAACTATTTTTGTGCCTTCCCCTACTTATCTGTGTTGCTTTTTAATCATATGTAACACTCTTTTAGATAATCTTTTCTCTAGTTACTTATTCTGTGCTGTTTAGTATATTTTTATATCTCTGTTAGCATCAGTCAAGACAGACCAAGCAGTAACAAACAACCTCAATATGTCAGTAGATAATCTAAACAAAACTTCATTACTTACTCAAGTTATATGTCTACTGTGGGTCAGTAGGGGGCTCTGTTCATCATGGTCACTCAGGGGCCCAGGCTGACCAAGGCCGATCTCCCTCTGTCCTCCCAGAATAGGGAAAGATATACTGGTGTCTGCCCAAGGACATGTCACTTCTGTTCTCTAACTTCTTTTCCTCAATTTTGCAAAGTTTTTTTAATCATAAGCTATACAAATACCTTGGTAAAGTTATTCATTTTTATGAATTAAAAAATTACTTATGCAGGTATTTCTATTGTTGAAGTCAGTTCTATGGTCATATAGTTTGTCTCCCCAACAATCATGTCATTTAGACTGAAATTATTGTAAAATTAAACATAGGGTGCTCATGCAAGCAGTTATTAGAACTTTTTATTTCTAATAGTGTATAATTATATTTTGTCCAATTGGTCATTTGATTTGCTAGGTACTTATCTATTTTCTTTAATTTCTTTAAAAAATGCTCCTTTATTAATGCTTTGTTCCAGTGACACATTTTATTTTAATATTTACTAATTTCTGCAATTAGTTTTATCATGAAAATCTTTTTACTTCTCTTGTTTGGTTTTCTTTGCTTTCCCTTAAATGTTCAATGATTAAATGACTTAATGTTCTCTTTTAATAATTTGATTCTGAGTGTATCTTAACACACCATACATTTAGATACACAATATACTCATATTTGTATGTGAAGAATCTACAACTGCATTGCTGAATTCTATGTTTACCAAGTTTTTTTTTTGTTTTTTGTTTTTTGTTTTTTTTTTTTAATTTTTTATTGTGGGTTGTTCAAAACATTACAAATTTCTTGACATATCATATTCCACACTTTGATTCAAGTGGTTTATGAACTCCCACCTTCACCCCATACACAGATTGCAGATTCACATCAGTTACACATCCATTGATTTACAAATTGCCATACTAGTGTCTGTTGTGCTCCGCTGCCTTTCCCATCATCCACCCTCCCCCCTCCCCACCTCTCCCCTCCCCTCCCCTCCTCTCTCTCTACCCCCTCCACTGTATAACCCTGAGGGTCTCCTTCCATTACCGTGCAATTTCCGTTCTCTCTCCCTTTCCCTCCCACCTCTCATCCCTGTTAAATGTTAATCTTCTTCTCCTGTTCTTCGTCCCTACTCTGTTCTTAGTTACTTTCCTTATATCAAAGAAGACATTTGGCATTTGTTTTTTAGGGATTGGCTAGCTTCACTTAGCATAATCTGCTCTAATGCCATCCATTTCCCTGTAAATTCTATGATTTTGTCATTTTTTAATGCAGAGTAATACTCCATTGTGTATAAATGCCACATTTTTTTTATCCATTCGTCTATTGAAGGGCATCTAGGTTGGTTCCACAGTCTTGCTATTGTGAACTGTGCTGCTATGAACATCGATGTAGCAGTGTCCCTGTAGCATGCTCTTTTTAGGTCTTTAGGGAATAGACCAAGAAGGGGAATAGCTGGGTCAAATGGTGGCTCCATTCCCAGCTTTCCAAGAAATCTCCATACTGCTTTCCAAATTGGCTGCACCAATCTGCAGTCCCACCAGCAATGTACAAGTGTACCCTTTTCCCCACATCCTCGCCAGCACTTGTTGTTGTTTGACTTCATAATGGCTGCCAATCTTACTGGAGTGAGATGGTATCTTAGGGTGGTTTTGATTTGCATTTCTCTGACAGCTAGAGATGTTGAGCATTTTTTCATGTACTTGTTGATTGACTGTATGTCCTCCTCTGAGAAGTGTCTGTTCAGGTCCTTGGCCCATTGGTTGATTGGGTTGTTTGTTCTCTTATTGTCTAATTTTTTGAGTTCTTTGTATACTCTGGATATTAGGGCTCTATCTGAAGTGTGAGGAGTAAAGATTTGTTCCCAGGATGTAGGCTCCCTATTTACCTCTCTTATTGTTTCTTTTGTTGAGAAAAAACTTTTTAGTTTGAGTAAGTCCCATTTGTTGATTCTAGTTATTAACTTTTGTGCTATGGGTGTCCTATTGAGGAATTTGGAGCCCGACCCCACCGAATGTAGATCGTAGCCAACTTTTTCTTCTATCAGACGGCGCGTCTCTGATTTGATATCAAGCTCCTTGATCCATTTTGAATTAACTTTTGTGCATGGCGAGAGAAAGGGATTCAGTTTCATTTTGTTGCATATGGATTTCCAGTTTTCCCAGCACCATTTGTTGAAGATGCTATCCTTCCTCCATTGCATGCTTTTAGCCCCTTTATCAAATATAAGATAGTTGTAGTTTTGTGGATTGGTTTCTGTGTCCTCTATTCTGTACCATTGGTCCACACGCCTGTTTTGGTACCAGTACCATGCTGTTTTTGTTACTATTGCTCTGTAGTATAGTTTGAAGTCTGGTATCGCTATACCGCCTGATTCACACTTCTTGCTTAGCATTGTTTTTGCTATTCTGGGTCTTTTATTTTTCCATATGAATTTCATGATTGCTTTCTCTATTTCTACAAGAAATGCCATTGGGATTTTGATTGGCATTGCATTAAACCTATAGAGAACTTTTGGTAATATCGCCATTTTGATGATGTTAGTTCTGCCTATCCATGAACAGGGTATATTTTTCCATCTTCTAAGATCTTCTTCTATTTCTCTCTTTAGGGTTCTGTAGTTTTCATTGTATAAGTCTTTCACCTCTTTTGTTAGGTTGATTCCCAAGTATTTTATTTTTTTTGAAGATATTTTGAATGGAGTGGTTGTCCTCATTTCCATTTCAGAGGATTTGTCGCTGATATACAGGAATGCCTTTGATTTATGCGTGTTGATTTTAAATCCTGCCACTTTGCTGAATTCATTTATTAGCTCTAATAGTTTCTTTGTAGAGCCTTTTGGGTCTGCTAGATATAGAATCATATCATCTGCAAATAGTGATAATTTAATTTCTTCTTTTCCTATTTTTATGCCTTTAATTTCTTTCGTCTGTCTAATTGCTCTGGCCAGTGTTTCGAGAACTATGTTGAACAGAAGTGGAGAGAGAGGGCATCCCTGTCTTGTTCCAGATTTTAGAGGGAATGCCTTCAGTTTTTCTCCATTCAGAATGATGCTAGCCTGAGGCTTAGCATAGATTGCTTTTACAATATTGAGGTATGTTCCTGTTATCCCTAGTTTTTCTAGAGTTTTGAACATAAAGGGATGCTGTACTTTGTCGAATGCTTTTTCCGCATCTATCGAGATGATCATATGGTTCTTAGTTTTAAGTCTATTGATGTGGTGAATAACATTTATTGATTTCCGTATATTGAACCAGCCTTGCATCCCAGGGATGAATCCTACTTGATCATGGTGTACAATTTTTTTGATATGTTTTTGTATCCGATTCGCCAGAATTTTATTGAGGATTTTTGCATCTAGGTTCATTAGAGATATTGGTCTGTAGTTTTCTTTCTTTGAAGTGTCTTTGTCTGGTTTAGGTATCAGGGTGATGTTGGCCTCATAGAATGAATTTGGAAGTTCTCCCTCCTTTTCTATTTCCTGAAGTAGCTTGAAAAGTATTGGTATTAGTTCTTCTTTAAAGGTTTTGTAAAATTCTGCTGTATACCCATCCAGACCTGGGCTTTTCTTAGTTGGTAGTCTTTTGATGGTTTCTTCTATTTCCTCAATTGATATTGGTCTGTTTAGGTTTTCTATATCCTCCTGACTCAATCTGGGCAGATCATATGACTTAAGAAATTTATCTATGCCTTCACTATCTTCTAATTTATTGGAGTATAAGGATTCAAAATAGTTTTTGATTATCTTCTGTATTTCTGAAGTATCTGTTGTGATATTGCCTTTTTCATCCCGTATGCTAGTAATTTGAGTTCTCTCTCTTCTTCTCTTCGCTAGCATCGCTAAGGGTCTGTCGATTTTGTTTATTTTTTCAAAGAACCAACTTTTAGTTTTGTCAATTTTTTCAATTGTTTCTTTTGTTTCGATTTCATTAATTTCAGCTCTGATTTTAATTATTTCTTGCCTTCTACTTCTTTTGCTGTTGTTTTGCTCTTCTTTTTCAAGGATTTTGAGATGAAGTATGAGATCATTTATTTGTTGGTTTTTTCTTTTTTTAAGGAATGAACTCCAAGCAATGAATTTTCCTCTTAGAACTGCTTTCAATGTGTCCCATAGATTCCGATATGTTGTGTCTGTGTTTTCATTTATCTCTAAGAATTTTTTAATTTCCTCCTTGATGTCTTCTATAACCCATTGATCATTCAGTAACCTATTGTTCATTCTCCAATTGATGTATGCTTTTTCCTTCCTTCTTTTATCGTTGATTTTCAGTTTCATTCCATTATGATCAGATAAGATGCATGGTATTATCTCTACTCCTTTATATTGTCTAAGAGTTGCCCTGTGACATAATATATGATCTATTTTTGAGAAGGATCCATGTGCTGCTGAGAAAAAAGTGTAACTGCTTGATGTTGGGTGGTATACTCTATATATGTCAATTAGGTCTAGGTTATTAATAGTGTTATTGAGTTCTATAGTTTCCTTATTCAACTTTTGTTTGGAAGATCTGTCCAGTGGCGAGAGAGGTGTGTTGAAGTCTCCCATGATTATGGTGTGGTGGTCTATTAGACTCTTGAACTTGAGAAGAGTTTGTTTGACGAACATAGATGCACCATTGTTTGGGGCATAAATATTTATGATTGTTATGTCTTGTTGGTGTATGGTTCCCTTAAGCAGTATGTAGTGTCCCTCTTTATCTCTTTTGATTAACTTTGGCTTGAAATCTATTTTATTTGATATGAGTATGGACACGCCTGCTTGTTTCCGAAGTCCATATGAGTGATATGATTTTTCCCAACCTTTCACCTTCAGCCTATGTATGTCTTTTCCTATCAAATGCGTCTCCTGTAGGCAGCATATTGTTGGGTCTTGTTTTGTGATCCATTCTACTAGCCTGTGTCTCTTAATTGGTGAGTTTAAGCCATTAACATTTAGGGTTATTATTGAGATATGGGTTGTTCTTCCAGCCATATTTGTTTATTTCTGTTACTAAACATTGTTTGTTTTCCTCTTTGATTATTTCCCCCCCCCTTTACTGTCCTACCTCCCACTGTTGGTTTTCATTGTTATTTTCCATTTCCTCTTCCTGTAATGCTTTGGCGTGGATGTTTTGAAGAGATGGTTTTCTAGCTGCGAATTCTTTAAACTTTTGTTTATCGTGGAAGGTTTTAATTTCATTCTCCATCCTGAAGCTTAATTTCGCTGGATACACAATTCTTGGTTGGAACCCATTTTCTTTCAGTGTTTGAAATATGTTATTCCAGGATCTTCTAGCTTTCAGAGTCTGTGTTGAAAGATCAGCTGTTATCCTGATTGGCTTACCCCTAAATGTAATCTGCTTCCTTTCTCTTGTAGCTTTTAAAATTCTCTCCTTATTCTGTATGTTGGGCATCTTCATTATAATGTGTCTAGGTGTGGATCTCTTATGATTTTGCACATTCGGCGTCCTGTAGGCTTCTAGGATTTGGGATTCTGTCTCATTCTTCAAGTCTGGGAAGTTTTCTTGTATTATTTCATTGAATAGACTGCTCATTCCTTTGGTTTGGAGCTCTGTACCTTCCTGTATCCCAATGACTCTTAAGTTTGGTCTCTTAATGTTATCCCATATTTCTTGGATGTTCTGCTCATGGTTTCTTAACAGTCTTGCTGAGCTGTCTATGTTCTTTTCCAGTTGAAATACTTTGTCTTCATTGTCTGATGTTCTATCTTCTAAGTGTTCTACTCTGTTGGTAGTATTCTCCATTGAGTTTTTAAGTTGGTTTATTGCTTCCTGCATTTCTAGGATTTCTGATTGCTTGTTTTTTATAACCTCTATCTCCCTGTATAGTTGATCCTTTGCTTCCTGGATTTGTTTGCGTAATTCGTTGTCGAAGTGATCTTTCATTGTCTGATTTTGCTGTTTAATGTCTTCCTTGATACTCCAGATCATCTGAAGCATGTATATCCTGAATTCTTTATCTGACATTCCATCTGCTGCAGCTGTTACCTCTTCTAAAGTTGCGTTGACCTGCATTGCTTGTGGTCCTTTCTTTCCTTGTCTTTTCATACTGCTTGCGTATCTTTCCTGCAGGTGCGGGCGGCGGCTCTGCTCTCTCCTTATTCCAATTGGGGTGTCGTGGCTACCACGCCGGCAGGTCACTGGGCCTGTTCTGGGAGCTGGTGGCGGCTCTGTTCTGCCCCTACTCCAATTGGGGTGACGAGTGTACCACGCCGGCAGGCCACCGGGCCTGATCCGCCGGTCGGTTGCAGGTTTGCCTACCCTGCAGGCGCGGGCGGCAGCTCTACTCTGCCCCTACTCCAAATGGGGTGACGTGTCTGTCGTACCAGCAGGCCACTGGGCCTGTCCCGCTGGTCGGTCGCAGATCTGCCCACCTTTCGGGCACGGGTGGAGGCTCTGCTCTGCCCCTACTCCAATTGGGGTGTCGTGACTACCCCGCCTGCAGGACGCTGGGTCTCTTCCTGGCAAGGGAGGCGACTCTGCTCTGTCACTACTCCAATTAGGGTGGTGTTTGTACCACGCCGGCAGGCTCCTGGGCCTGATCCGCCGGTCTGTTGTAGGTCTGCCTACCTTGAAGGTGCGGGCGGCGGATCTGCCCTGCCCCTCCTACCACGCCTGCGGACCCCTGGGCCTGATCTGCAGGTTGATCACTGGTCTGCTCACCCTGCGGGCACGGGTGGCGGTTCCGCTCCGCCCCCACTCCAATTGGGGTCACGTGACCACCACACCGGCAGGGCCTGATCCGGGCGTGGGAGAAGGATCTGCTCTGCCCCTACTCGAGTTGGGGTGACGTGTGTACCACACTGGCAGGCCACTGGGCCTGACCCGCCAGGCTGTCACAGGTCTGTTTACCTTGCAAGCGCGAAGGGCGGCTCTGCCCTGCCCCTCCTACCACGCCCATGTACTACTGGGTCGTGGGTCTGCCCACCTGGCGGGTGTGGGTGGCGGCTCCGCTCCGCCCCCTCTCCAATTGGGGTCACGCGGTCACCACGCTGGCGAGCCGCTGGGCCTGCTCCGGGGGCTGGCGGCGGCCCGGCTCCTTCCCTCTGGCTCGAGGACAAATTGAGGAGACTCGGGTGACTGAGCCTCACCCCCCTTACCAGGAGACCAACTGCTTATGTCACCGCTGGTATTGATGAAGATCTCTCCTCCACCGCTTTCTGCTGACATCAGATCTCTGCCATGTTGGTATCCTATGCGAATGGCAGCATTTCGTTCCCCTTGCCGGGCAACCCAAGCAACGGGTGAGTCCTGACCGGCCCTCAGCAGGACCCGGACCGAGACGCAGTTTCCGCGGGCTCCTAGCCCCGGTCCAGGGAAGTTCCGGGAGCCAGAACTCGGCCGCTCCGTGCTCGGTGTAAGCTCCTATAAGTGTAAGCTCCAAGAAGCAGCCCCCGCGGGCTCAGTTCCGGGAGCCGGAATTCGGCTTCTTAGTGCTTGGTGTATGCTCTGATAGTAGCAGGGTCCAAGAAGCAGCCTCCGCGGGCTCCGCAGCCCTGAGCCAGGGCGGTTCCGGGACGGTTCCGGGAGCCGGAACTCAGCCGCTCCGTGCTTGGTGTAAGCTCCTCTAAGTGTAAGCTCCAAGAAGCAGTCCCCGCGGGCTCAGTTCCGGGAGCTGGAATTCGGCTTCTTAGTGCTTGGTGTTTGCTCTGATAGTAGCAGGGTCCAAGAAGCAGCCTCTGCAGACTCCGCAGCCCTGAGCCAGGGCGGTTCCGGGACGGTTCCGGGAGCCGGAACTCGGCCGCTCCGTGCTCGGTGTAAGCTCCTATAAGTGTAAGCTCCAAGAAGCAGTCCCCGCGGGCTCAGTTCCGGGAGCCGGAATTCGGCTTCTTGGTGCTTGGTGTTTGCTCTGATAGTAGCAGGGTCCAAGAAACAGCCTCCGCAGGCTCCGCATCCCTGAGCCAGGGCAGTTCCGGGACGGTTCCGGGAGCCGGAACTCGGCCGCCCCGCGCTCGGTGTTCACTCCGATAAGATCAGATTTTAAGAAGCACCCAGGCGCTGAACCCTAGCAATCTGTCTGCGAGCCACAGGCGAATTGCAGCCTGAAATTACCTGTTCTATGGCTGAATGAGCTGCGGTCAGTCAAAAACAGGTGTGGTGACGTCAGTTTACCAACATGGTGGCTGCTGGCCTCCTCTGTGGTCTGACCGGTGTGGAGAACCGAGATGGACCGCTTCCTTCCCCCGTCTCGAACCCAGAATTCAGCCCTGAGTGCGGTGCTTGCGCGGCTGGCAGAAACTGCAGCACTGTAACCCTGCGTCTCTATCCCAGCGCGCGTTGCAGACTCTAGCCGCGGGGCGATTTGCTGAATAAGCAGTTTTACCCTCCGTGCGACAAACCTCTCGCGTTTGAGTCCCCGTAGCCGATCCTCGTGCGATGGAAATCCTTCCTCCAGGTTCCGGCGCACCCCACTATTGCTGGAAATTCCTAACAAGATATCCTTTAGCCGTCCTGATTTGTCATACTCCCACACAGTGAAGCAGCACACAGGGGTAATGCACTCCCCTCGCCGCCATCTTCCTTCCCCCCCCCCCCATTTACCAAGTTTTAGGAGAGCGTTTTTCAACTTTTAGGGCCCTGAACATCTCTATTTAAGTTAATTAATTCACTTATTTATTTAATACTGGGGCTGTGCACACTAAGTACATTCTCTACCACTGAGCTACACCACATCCCCCAGTCCTTTATTTAAACTTCTTTCAATGAAAGTTTTGTGTATTATATCTTGGTGAAAGAATTTGGCCTGCATAACCTTAAAAATCTTAGTTTCCATATTCTCTAATATTTTACAAAGGACACATGTGCTCATGCACATACATATGGGCGGTATGTGTATCTGAACTTGTTCTTTACCTGGTACCAAAATATGTTCCAAAAGTCCAGAATACATGAGTCCCTCATTCAATGCAGGATGATTGAAAACTGGAAGTTAATAGTATATACAAAAAAGAGAAGCTGTTTCTGTTTTAGCCAGTGGAAAGCATATATCTAAACAGTATACGATAGCTGTCCTTTTATCTTCCCTTACTTCTTCATCCAAGAGGCAGGCTGAAGAGCTAGCCTGACCTCCACCCTCCTTACCAGCCAGCCACACTGATCTGGTCTAAATGTATGTGCAGGGTTCTTTGAACCACTTTCTACTAACTGGGTTCTTTGAACCACTTTCTACTAACCACCAATGCCACGTCCCCTTCCAACCCGCTGAGTGTTAACTTTAGTTTTCATAAATATTCAAGGCTTTCATGTTTTTCACCTTCATTCTTTTGAATGTGCTTTTGATTTTCAATTTTAAATCACACACATTTGAACCCACTTTGCCTTGCATTTTAAAGCAGCAATCAATTGTTATTTTCTTAGATATCTCTTCCTGTTTCTGTATATTTCAGTTCCTTATTGGGCATTTTGGAAGTTTCCAGGAAGCAGTGTTTTCTTAAATTGTTCAGCTGACTCTTGCTTTCTTTTCATGGTTGGAAGTTGGAAAAGGTCACTTTAGAAACTATTTTAAGCTTGTTACTATCTTACCACAGAATATATGTGAGTTTTTAAAAATGAAAATATGGAACAAATATAATAAGATACTTAGTCCTCGTTCCTTTACTTGCACTTCCAAATTCTCACAGCTAAGAGGAGTAATTACACAAATAAACAAAATACACCCAGGGCTTAGCACATGATCAAAAACACAGCATAGCCTCTGAATAATGTGTGACACTGTCCCTTAGCAAAATTCAGGACCAGGTGTGAAAAGAGCAAGTGCAATGCTACATATTAGAAATGGTGGCTAAGAGTTTCTCAGAATTCAAGCTCTTAATCTGTTAAGTTACTGAAGGATGTCTGGCATTAATAATTTTAATTACAAGGTACATACAAACTTAAAAAGGCACTGCTAAAATCTCTGATTAAAGAGGCTTTATTTTGAACGTTAAAACAATCATAATCCTCTTGCAAGTTATTAAATTCCTATCAGGTATTAGTTATCTATGTTAAAAACAGAACTAATTTGAGTGATGTTTTCTGAGATGTCTGTAATACAAAATTGTCTGGATAAGCATTTATTATTGAACACACAACTAAAGAAAAATAAGACTATTTCACAAAATATGTCTGTAATTTTTAAAACTCGGTAGAAGAATGTGAATCACATATTTTAAAATTAAAGATAGAAGTTAGCCAATCCCAAAAAAACAAATGTTTTCTCTGATAGAAGGATGCTGATTCATAGTGGGATTGGAGGCAGGGATGGGAGGATTAGATGAACTCTAGATAGAGCAAAGGGGAGGGAGGAGGAGGGAGAGGACATGGAGGTAGGAAAGACGGTGAAATGAGATGGACATCATTACCCTAAGTACATGTATGAAGACACGAAGGATGTGACTCTACTTTGTGTATCACCAGAGATATGAAAATTGTGATCTATATGTGAATATGAATTGAATTGCATTCTGCTGTCATATATAAAAAATTAGAATAAAAACAGTTTTAAAAAATGAAAACTTATCATGCCAGCCTTCTGCTATGAACTTGCCAATGATTTTTCATTTTACATGAAATAAAATTAAAACAAAATTAAAGATAAAAGTCTGCTCAGAGACCACAGGTAATAGCACTTGTTTCAGCCACAGCTTCCAGATTGTCCTGAATTTTCATACCTAGAATGAAAATAGAAAATGAAAAAAAAAAAAAAAACTGATAGAATTGAGCTACACAACTTTTATATCTAGGCCACAGTGCACATACCACAAAGTCTCAGAAGGATATTGATATGAAACAACATGCTTAAAATATTTCCCTTTTTGATACTAGTTTGTATCTTATGTTTTGTTCTTAAGCCCACAAAAACCTTCAAAACCTGCCACGTACAAAACATGGTATTAGGATCTCTAGTGAACATAAATGTTGGGAAGACTTGTTTTCCACTTTTAGGGACCCACTCTTTAGCACTGAAAATAGACACAAACATAAACAACCCCAACAAAGATTAAAATAGAAATCTCTTTAAATTTCTGTGAAAGTAGGGCTGGGGCTGTAACTTAGTGGCAGAACACTTGCCTAGCATGAATGAGGCACTGGGTTCGATCCTTAGCACTACATAAAAATAAGTAAATAAATAAAATAAGTTTTAAAATTCTATGAAACTCTAGTAAGAGGCAACAGAAATTATACCTCAAGGAAACTGAGGAGGGGGGAATTATTTAGAGAACAGGGAGGACTTTGGATGGCACACAACTTTGTGCCATTATTGTCAATGATCAAATACTTCTACCAAGACCATTAGGCAAAGCCACAGGAGACAAATGTGGCCAAGTAGTGGGCTGATTATGGGCCTGCCAGTCCACCATACTGTTCAGTCCATTGGCCCTGCCCTCCCTGGGAAACATGCAGTTAATGATGACTCTGCTTTACCCAGAAACTCTAAGAAGACCAAAGGCACAGTTGGCTTCCAACGGGGGTCGACCTTATAGAAAACCATGCATATAAGGGAACTGACCATACCAGCAGAAATTTTCCAACAATAGCCAGACCTTCCTTCTCTTCAAAGATAAGCAATCCCTTTCTATATAGGATAAAATGCCATACAGATCAAATGCTTTACAGATCAAATGACATCAAGCATGTGTGAGAACTTTTCAAACCATAAAATCCCACGTAAATGTCAGGTGCTGATATTACCATGATAATCCTGGGTTGAAAGAAACACAGAGGGAAACAAGAAAGCACTCTCTCTCTCTCCTACACCCTGAATTCCAATTTGATTCCCAGGGTAGAAAGGAAAAAAAAATATCTTGGCAACTTCCTGCCTTTCTACCATCCTCGCAAAGACCCCTACAAATATTAAAAGTGGTGGGTAGCCTTTGATCCCTTAGAAAATTTGGAGATTTTAAACCAGGATAGTGTTTCTCAAACTTAAATAGTTCACATACTAACTTCATGATTTTTGCCATAGCTTCATATGGTTTGTAGCATTATTTACTTAACCATGTTCTTCATATCTTTGTATCAAATAACTTCAAGCTTGATTCCTTTTTCCAAAAAAAAAATGCACTTACTTAAAAATGAAATTTTATATTTCCACCATAAGAGGAAAACTAGCATCACTGGTCATAAATGTAAAGTATCCTTATCAACATATACAGTAAATACAGTAATAAAATATTAGAAGTCTCATGAGATATGGTTCCTTAGCAATGGCTATGTCAATGCAGCCACATGGGAGAGCCCCAGTGAAACCAGCAATGGTCCCCTAGCCAACTCACATAATCAGGAGAGTTAATAATGGAAGTCACTGCTGATTTACACATGTAAGTTTGGGTGGTTTGTCATCCATCAAACCAAACTGAATCAGGCAATGACAGCTCTTCTCAAACCTCTATGTCCATATAAATCACCTGGCAACCTTAATAAAAGGCAGAATTTAATTCCAAATTTATGGGTGATGGTTGAGATTCCATAGGGTTAGGGTTAGGGTTAGGGTGATACCAATGAACCATACCTTTGAGTAGCAAAATTTTAGAGAGCAGAATTGTTTTTTTATTGGTCACTTTATGGCCATTGTATTCGTTTGCTAGAAAGTAAGGAAATATCCCACACTGGATGGCTTATGCAACAGAAATTTGTTTTCTTACAATTCCTCAGGATAAAAGGTTGAGGACAAGGTGAAGACACAGTTAGTTTCCTCTAATATCTGTCCCTTTGACTTGCAGATGACCATCTCCTCTTTTTCTGCACATGGTCTTCTATGTCATAATCTTTTTTCATAAGGACCCCTGTCACATTGGATTAAGGCTCACCCCTAAATGACCTCATTTAGGCTTAATTACTTCTTTAAAGCTCCTTCTCCAAATATAGTCACTTTCAGAAGTACTGGAGTTAGGACTTCAACATATGAATTTTGGTTGGACACAGCAGCTAACTTTAAAAAGTTTAAAGAGGAAATCATGGCATCTGAGATGAAATTTAAAAGATGATTTGTATTTTTGTGGAGAGATACAGGAGATTGAACTCAGGGTAACTCAACCACTGAGCCACATCCCCAGACCTATTTTGTAATATTTTTTAGAGACAAGGTCTCACTGAGTTGCTTAGTACCTTGCTTTTGCTGAGGCTGGCTTTGAACTTGGGATTCTCCTGCCTCAGCCTCCTGAGCTGCTGGGATTACATATGTGCACCATGGTGCCCGGCAATAACTTGTATTTTGTAAGAGCCAAAAAGGATCTGAGCCCAGACTAGTCAACTCAGGAGTCTATACATTTTACAAATTGATAAGACATCTCACGTGATACTGTATTAGGTACTTTGATTTTTCTAAAAATGTATATTTCATCTTTGCCTGACATGCAAAATCCATCCCGTTTACACACACACACACACACACACACACACATACACACGAAATTTAATTCCTAGGATAAGGAGACCACAGTTTCTGCTCATTAGGAAACAGTATGATTGGCCTGTAAACCTCTAGCTCTGTGTCTCTTCATCTGTGCTACTAGAAGGATCTTCTGTCACTCGAGTGCCTCCAATGCAGCCTGCATCTTTTCAGTCAACAACTACAGGTGCTGGAACATTCCCCTAACTGAAATCTATCTGAGGCACAGCACTGATGGATCCAGGGAAGGAAATAAAAGGCATCGTTGCCTGTGCCTTTCTCTCAAGCTGATGATAAATAATAATACGTGGTATTGATGTTGCAGCTTTCTCAAAGGAGCTCAGAGTGCTCTCCAGACGTTACCTCACAGCATCCCTGTGATTCTGACCTGAGAAGCGGCTCCTGAAAGTGCAGTCCTACTCAATCACTGCGAGAAATCTAGAAACCAGTAGGTAATATATATTCTTTTAAGGGTAAACGTGGGGCTACTTAAATACCACTGAGGGGCTTTTTTCCCCCAGAGTGCTTAGGTAATACAGGCAATAAGCATTTTTGACTGGGTGATTACGTACTCTTTGGACATCACCTGTGCCAGCAGGCAGGAGAACAAAGATAAATGTGCTCTTTTAGCCTGATTCTTAGCTGTGCCCTTTGGAAAACTACACAATAGACTACTAAATACTTTCGAGCTAGACTTTGAGACATTTCAAAGAGATCCTATAGAAATATTGCATTCAGAAGGGCCAACAGCAATGATAAAAATGGAAGACTGGATTAACCACAAAATCACAGCTGCTCAACAATGCCCGTGTCTACTATTTTCCTTACCACTGTGCCTCAGGAAATTCACACTTTCCCGGTTAGGTCATAAGACTGTCTGGGTTCTTTTTGAGTCTCTTTAGAAGTTAAGCTCCATTTGTTTGAAAAGAACAATTATATCCAAGGGAATAGCACTCCAGGACAGTCACAAAAAAGGAAATGCATTTCAGAATCACACAACCCCAGTTCAAATCTTGATGGTTACTTGCAAGCTGTGTGACTTTGGACAACTAGTCACTCCTACAAATCTCCATTTCTCATTTATACAATAGAAATTATAATGATGCCTGCATCAGGGACTAGTAAGAGTATTAACTAAAACCACATGTGCAAAGAACTTAGTGTCCTTCCTAGCATATCTTCCTTTCTTCACGGAACATACAATACTGACCAAAATAATCACTGCTGCCCATTTTACCCATGACTTTAGAAAAGAGAAGAGGAACAAAGCAGAAAAATAAAACGAGAGAATTTAGGAATTCTCAAATTCTGCACACATACTCTCCTATCCCAAATCAAGGGTCATTACTTGGACCTGCATTGTTCACGATGCAAAGAGGATTTTGGCTGTTTGTTTTTTGTTTTGTAACGTGCTACCAAAAAAAAAAAAATCTCATCATTCTCTCTCTCCTGCTGGAGTTTTACAAAAAGTGATGGTTTTATTTTTATTTTTTGGTACTAGGGATTGAATCCAGAGGCGCTTAACAAATGAGTCATACTCACAGTTCTTTTTATTTATTTATTTTGAGACAGGATCTCACTAAAGTGCTTAGGGTCTTGCTAAATTACTAAAGGTGGTCTCCAACTTATAATCCTCCTGCCTCAGCCTCCTAAGTCTCTGGGATTACAGGCATGCACCACCACACCCAGCTACAGTGTGTGTACAGTTTAGAGAATCAGAAGCAATAAGTGCAATTTTTCTATTTTTATTTTAAGATAAATTATGGAGAAAATAGCCAAATTTTCCATGGTTGTTTAATACAAGAAACCTTATTTGCCACTAACTCTGATCAATTGAGAACTTGAGTTCCCATTTGCTCTGACAGGCTGTGAAACATATTTTTCTATTCCAGGGTCATGCTTGCTCTAAATAACAGAAAGTGGTCTATGTAATGATACATACATATCCGAGTTAGGAACTATTATTTTCTCTGTCTTGAAAGCCCTTGATGGTATTTACATTCTAAATTAAACTGAACACTGTATATTGATTTTAATATGTTAAGATGAAATTCAATTTCATGACTACTGCTAGCATCACAGAGCATGTAGGATCAATGTGTTTGCTGATTTTCTGCTTACTACCAATATCTCCCCTAGGGTTTGATACAAGAGTTATAAGAATATTGTTTCCAAAGATGTATGCATAAATATGCTATCAAATAAGCTACAATGCTTTGCACATTAGGCACTGAATAATTTGCTTTCTGCATTTTAATAAGCCTAGCATAAATGCTGACAAATCCTTTGGAGAGTTCAGTCACCTACTGAAACTCCATTTCTGTCCCAGGGATAGAGCCAGCAGGAGAGGTCTCCCTGTGACTGCTCTTAGAATTCATCATCTCCATAAAAGAAGGAGAGCATTTCAACTAAGACAGAGCTATGGGTGCTCAGGATGTGATTGTTGACATGGCAGAAAGCCTAGCAGCCAATTAGGTACCAGTAAGTGTGTGTGTGTGTGTGTGTGGTGTGTGTGTGTGTGTGTGTGTGTGTCCAGCTCCATAAAGCCTTCCTTAACTTGAATGCAGCTTGTGTTTGGAGTTGGGCAGCACTAAGGTCAAGTCCAGATGGGTGACATTGAGTGAAATACTTACCTGTGACTCAATGTATTTATCTGAAAAATGGGAAGAATAACAATACATCATAAAACTGTGAAGATTGAGTAAAACGATACATATAATCCCCACAGAACTTGGCAATGTAAAAGAGCTCAATAAAGGGTAGCTATTATTGTGAGATAAACCCATATTCTAGGCATTCAAGCAAAATTTGTATTGAATTCTCATTATGAACAAGAAACTGAAGACACTTAGGGGAACACAAATATTAGTACAACATATTTCCTGCTTTGGGAGAGGGTTGCATTCTAATTGGGTAGGTGGATACATAGATAACTATACTGATAATAACACATTATGAAATGCCAAAAAAGCAGTTTAATAAACAGCTGAATCCACAGGTAAAAAGATTACTTTTTGCTAGGAAAATGAGGGAAGCCCTCTTGAAAGGATGGTTTTTGTGTCTTGAAGAATAGGTACAGAAAGTTGAATGTACAGAGAAATAAATATATGGAAACAAGAATATGAGATACAGACATCTAGCTGTTCTCATTATCAGAAAGGTGTATTTGGAAATCTAGTGGGAAAGAAGTATGGAAAATAGGTTGGAGGAGCACCGAAGGTCCAGCTTAAGAGTTTAATCTTTATTTGATATGAAGGGGGTGCCATTGACATTTGCTCCACCAAGGAAAGAGCTGACCTGAGCTGCATAGCTGGAAAAGCAGTCTGATGGCTAATCCTCCTAGCACCATTTGAAATGCTTTTGTTCATTAACCCATTTAGTCTCCATAAAACCCTACGAGTCAGTACTGTCACTGCTGCCAGTCTACAGGTGAAAGATATTCAATCCACTCTCCAAGAGTAAATGATAGTCAGGAACTAAGAAAGGCAGAATTGGACCCACGTCTGGCTGGGACCCCATACCCTTGACCACTAATCCCAAAGTTGAGAGTTAAGTGAGAGGGTAGAAGGAGGCCATTATTGGAGGGCAGCTGGGATAGAATAAGGGTTGAAAGTAATTTGGTTTGGGTAGATTCATGAAGCAAGGAGACAACTATGAGGATAATGTCAATAGCAGCATTGACAGAGCTAAGGAATTAGTGTCATTTCATGCATGAGAAAGTGAATTCACACATAGCAGATGTTGTAAAAGCACAATGCAGGATTTCCTTAGTGAAGGTGCCATGGAACATGATGGTCCAAGAGCATGAATGTTATCATCTGACAGACCAGTGGGTAACCTTGAGCAGTATTAGTTTATCCATCTACAAAAGTAAAAATCTGACGAGTTAGTTTAGGTGGAATTAGATATATAATGTTTGTGAAAGTGGCCGGAACACAGGAGGCACTCAGTTCACATTAACTTTCTTTCCTGCTATAAAGGTCATTGAGCATAGATGAGAGTAAGGACAGGGAAGGAAGAGGGAGAAGCAACTACAGAAGGTTAAGCCCTTCTCCAGCTGAGCTCTGCTTCTAGAAACTCCACAGGAGACTTTCAGGGAAGGGGAAAATCGAAAAGCAGAGACTGAAGTTGGAGTTGGTCTCAGCAATGCAGGATCTTCCAGCTGCACAGGGAGGCAGGTATAGAGGAAGGGAAAGAAAGATGGTTGGAGAGAAAAAGGAAGCTTCTTTGGCCCTATAATGGAGCTGACATTCTGATATTATAACAACATTATAATGTCGTGGATCCCACAGAACTTCAAATGATGCCTGGTTGTAAATCTTGCTTACAAATGGCCAGCCAGCTCTTGAAAAGACATCTTTGGTCACACACCACAACAGGATCCTGTGACCTATAACACATCTGGTATGTCAACTTAAAATTTAGAAAAGCACTGATGGATTTTAAACCCTTTTGAGAGAAGTTCTGGAGCTTCATTCCACAAGGGAGGGTCTTTTTTTAATAGACCTTTCTGCTGAACCAACTGAACATTTATTTACTAGATTCAAGAAGTTTAACCAGGTGTTTAAATTAAACATTCCCATCCCTTTTCATGTTTTATTTTGAGACAGGGTCTCTCTAAGTTTCCTAGGGCCTCATTAAGTTGCAGAGGTTGACCTTGAACTTGCAATCCTCCTGCCTCAGCCTGCTGAGTTACTGGAATTACAGCGGTGCACCTGGCCATGATTTGTCCTTCTATTTGAGGTTCTTGTGATTTGAACCAGCCATCACAAACCTCAGGACTGTGTATCTTCAGCTGTAAACTTTCACTCACCATGAGGATGGGGGAAGTATGGCCAAAGAAGCCCAAGTCTCTGATATACTTTCTGAGGACCCCCAAGGATTTCCTTTTTCCAACTATGTATCAATGTGAAGCCAGATTTATGCACTTCAGTCAAAAGAACATCTTGCAACAAATTGATGGAGATGCATATGTATAAATCCAAGTATCTTTTGTAAAGTCAAATATCTAAAAAGGATAGATTTGCAAAACTGTAAAACAGTGATATCCTCCACAATTTTTGTTTGTTTATGGAAATTGAGATCTTTTTTCAAAATATTATTTCTACTAATTTGTAATGGATTCACTTTGTTACATTTAAATGGATTGAAATATTTTAAAATTTCTCAGTTTTAATTGAAAATATGGTATGCATCAATAGAAATAACCCATTCAATACCAAGACAAAACAGAAACTCTCTGGAGTCCCCAGTAATTCTTGAGAGTTGTAAATGTATTCTCAAAAAGTTAGAGATGTACTATTCTAAATGAGTGCCATCAGTTTTGTCTTCCATGTTGGCTATGATTTCATCTTAGCTAATGGATTAAGAATCTTCAGATCCCTTATCTGTTAGAAAATAGATTGTGGAATCTCACATAATAATAAAGATATTTTTCCTTTCTTTAAAAAAAATAGTCTTCAGATAACTTAAATTACAAAACTGCTATCCAAGGAGTGGGTAGATCTTCACTTTTATAGCCCAGCTACCAAATTAACTATTTGGGGCAAATACATATAATGCTGTTCTCCATACTCTTTAGAAATTTTATAAATAAATAACAAAAAATGTAACCATAATTCACAGAAACCCCCATAAATGTCAAGTGCTAATGGCTACTGGAATTACTTTTAGCCACCTGGCTCACTCCAAGCTCTAGTCTTGTCTGGGCTGACTTATTTCAGAATTTTATGTAGCTAAAATACAAGTGTTAACCACCAAGCTAACCTTTTATTGCTTCTTACAGCAGGGATTCCCAAGTGCCTATTCTTGAGTCTCACCCCAGATTTCCTGATATAGTATCTCCTAGTGTGAATCAGGAAACCTGCATTTTTAATAAGAACCAGAGTAGATAAATGCTGCACAGCAGAGTTTGGGAACTGAAAGTATTCTGCTTCTGCCAGTGTTTTCAGATTTACATACTCTAATTCATTTCTCTTTCTTAACAAAGCAGCCATATTTGCAAATTTTTTCATGACTTCAATATACTCCTACTTCCAGTGTTCCATTCTTACTTTCTCACTTAACCTTCTGAATTTTTGAAATTAGGGGTCATTTTCCCCAGTTTTTAGTAATTCTCTATTTGATTCCATGTCTCCTTGTGAAAGATTATCATTGCATTTTGTTTATAAAAAGAGTCAGATTTTTCTACAAAACAAACATAATTGAAGTACATTACCAAATACCAGAATAATTAGGTTATGGTCATCAGGCCTCTGTCACTATGACAAAAAAAAAAAAAAAAAGGGAGGTGAAGCTGCAATCCTACCAAAGCCAGACGTGGAAGAAGTAACAAGGACAAATGCGAAGAGTTGGGTCAGTGAACATTTGCTTTCATATGTTTCCCAGGACATCCCTGCTGGCTTTGTCCTGGAATCTTTCACTCTGATTTTAAAGCAACCCATCCTTTTTGAAAGAAAAGGGGAAATAGTCTCATGTTGGACTGAGGATGTAGACTATACCAAGAATAAACTCTAGCTCCTTTGGGGACTGGGACTTGCAAGTGGCATTAGATTGGAAACCATACCAGGTGTTTTCTCTGCTTTTCTTTCAATTTTTGTTAGTATACCCATCCTTGTGGGAAAAACAGAGAGCAAAGCAGAACAAGCATCCATAAATGTGCTGGGATAGACGAGTTATCTTCAAAAGCCTGGGTATGATGGTAGTAATAAAGGCCTTTGATTTGTTTTAAATTATTTATGCTTTGCTCATTTTTTAAGCAGGCATCTAATTTATAATAGAAACAGAGACTTGGGAAAGAGACCATCCATTCCTCTCTCCCTGTCAGCGTGGGGTTGCTTCCTGCAGAACATTTTGGAGTGCTTCGTCTTGCAGACACTCTGTCTAAGTCTGCTCCACCAGGAGCCTAATGCACGAATGGTGCTTGATCAACGTGCAGAGCCAGGAAGGCAGCCGTAGTATTAATAGCACGATGGGAAGAATCCTGGTGACGGGACTTTGCTGTTCACTCTGGAAGACAAGCTCGCATTCATATTGACTTGCCCAGGGAAAGTATTTCCCGAGACCCTTTCTAAAGTTCCCTCCTGCTCCCCATTATGCCATTACCAGCAGTTAGGGCTTTCGGCTGTCGTTGATGGAGAGGTGGGGATGCCATCATTTTTAAGTGCTCTGGAAAGTGCTGACTTGGCAACCCTGGAGAGAGAGGGTTTTATATATCCCCGGAACAGGCAGAACCTAAGCAATGGCTGCAGGAGTTTCACATGGGCTTGCCAACAGATTTCAAACTTGCTTTGTAATCTTAATTCTTGACTTTAGGTCTCAGAGCCCAGAGAGGTGAATTGAATTGGAAGGTGTGTTAGTTCAGCTAGACAAGCCCAAATTAATTTCTCATGAACCAAATAACAGCCAGAAATAGTTATCTCCTTTGCTTGATGCCTCCTTGAGCTGCTCCCAGCAACTCTCTACTGATTTTTTCAAATAGCCGTAGATGAAAGTCTGATGTTTTTAACTTCTTAAATTAGAGCTAAAATGAATGGGTATGATGAGTTGTGGAAAAGACTTTGGTAATAAACCAAAAAATAATTTATAGAAAAATTCTCTCCTCCTCCCTACTTACCTCCTTCTTGCCTGAGGGAGAATGGGGGATAGCAACTAAAGTCGACTCAAGATTTATTACAAAAAATTATTTGAGACAAAGAAATGACTATGATAGGAATTGTATCTAATCATGTTGAATTCCCTTGGAAACTATTTTTTCTTTTTAAACTCAGAATCTTCAGTTTTATTCCAATCTCTCCACCACTTGAAACAAGCTTCCTGCTAGGAATAATCGTGTTAAATTAAAAGTATAAACAATTATTAGAAATATATAGTCTTAGAAACCATTAAATTTGTTCCTTAAGCAGGTTTATTACTTTTCTGCATACTTGCATGAAAATTTGTCTTCTACCAATTTGACATAAAATAGCCAGGATCAGATTTATTTATCTTATCAATACCATTATTTTGTACTGTCAGGTATTGAGAATATTATCTGGGTAGCAGGTATAGTTCTTCAAACAGCAGACTCTCCCCCAGTCCCCTCCCTACCAACTCACCAATGTTGAGCAATTATTTTGTTTGTTGGAAAATAAGCTTAGTCTTATATCAAAGGCTCTGCTGCACCTGTAGTGATTTAGAATTCAAATGTGGCTAATTTATAAAACAACCACATATCACTGCTCCCAGCAGAAGTCAGGTACTTAATACAAACTCCACTCCCAACACAGTTACTTTCTTTTCTTGGGCCTTTTGCTTTTAGAAAAATCTCTGGCTAATACTAAAGAAGGGCTCCCTTCTTTCAGGTTCCACGGGGACAAGTTCAGCCACGGGGACAAGGAACCACAGGCTTTGATTTCATGTTGGAGTTCCACAAGAATTGGCCAGATGCAGCCACCTGCATTTGGGTTGAACAAAAGGGATCTTTGTGAATGACTAAAGGTGCTGTTTGTGAATACTTTGGTTTTCCACCCAGTAAATCTGTAAGAATAGCAAACCTGGCCTGGGAGACATTGTTTGGAAAGCAAGCATCAGAGGAAGAATGTAAACAGTTTGGAGCATTTTTCTCATGAGTGAAAGATGAGTTTTGCAATTGGTTCTAAAGAAAACAAAAGGCATAGTGCATGCTCAAAGAAGGAAAGGAAACAGAAAGCTGAGAGTTTTCCAAAATAATTTTATCAGAGATTCACAACCAGGAAAGCAAGGGAAGGGGTTTGGGTGTAAGATTAACGAATACCTCTGGGTCATTTACCCATGTTAATCACAGTTTTAGGGCTTGGAGCAAATCAAAATGTCCAGCCCTCTGTATATTTGTCTAGAAAACACAGGTCATGGTACCTACTATGGATAGATAGTTCACACCAGCAGGAAAGAAAACTTATAAAGATGATAGACTACAACACATAAACACACAATTGTTCTTCTTATAATATTATAAGGTGTAACTTTTTCCATGTTTTTTTTTCTTTTCAATTAGGGTGTTTATTTTCTGCCTGCCTAAATTCCTAAGTCTACCTTGATAGTTTTTTCTTTCCTCTATTTGTATGTGCGTGATACTTTTCTCATTGACTCCACCTGTCTAGTGCCAGACACATGACCTCCTGGACCTAAAATAGTGCAGAAACACAATTTCACTTCACTAAATTTGCTAAGAAGAAATTACTTGCCATATTTATATTCACTTTTTCACAAAGTTTGGAATCCAGCCTCTCTCTAAAGAAAAACAGGATAGTGAAGGAACATGATAATAATGAGAAGGAAGAGAAGTAAAAACTACTATTTGTAGGATTTGCCCTGAATGATGATGTCATCTGAATAGAAGGGCTGATTGATCAGAAATAAAGATCCAGGCAGAAGTACCTGAAATTGAGCTGTCAATCTCAAAAAATAATTTTAAAAATACAGAAAGCATGACAATGTACAGAAAATCTTGGTAAGTCACACTCAGGCACTCTCCTGAAGATGCCAGCATAAGAATGTTTCTGCTCCAAACATCTTTTCTCATGAATAGATGAAAATCACCCAAAGATGGAGTATTGTCCAGTGTGGGTTATGGACTTGCCCTTTGGTCAGAACACAGAATGGGTGCTGAAACTGGCCCACAGAGAATGATGTGAGAGTATGTAGATGCATAAAAGAAAAGAAGGTACTGATATGACGTGAAAGAGAGGGAGGAAAGAGGGAAAGAGGAGGAGGGAGTATAGATATTTGACAGCCTAAAACTGCAGATCTCCACTTTACTACAAAAAAGACTTCCACCTCTAAACACAACTTGCTGGTCTGTAGACTTGAAAAAAATTATTTGTTTTACAATTAGCTCTCCTTGTGACCTAACATATTTAAAATTCAGTGGAACACAAATCTACATTGTGGCTTATGCCTAAAATTGCATAAGATTTTTGGCCACCACTTGAAATTATATTTCATGTGTGTAAAGTCAGCTGAAAACCTTGAGTCTTTTTCATATGGACTGTATTTAAGCCAGGTCTTGATGGCCTCCTTACATGTACACAGATGATTTCTTAGCCTAAATGGGATTTCACATTTATCCTTATTAAGTTACATCATTAATTTTAATCTCTCAGGACCTTTTCAAAATCCTGATCCTATCAACCAGTAATTTGACTATTTTTCTAAGCTTGGAGCCGTCATGTGCAAGTTTATAAGTCTCTTTATGGAATGTTGGTTTAGCAAGGGCTGGGAAAGCAGCTAGTTTGTTTTTTGTTCTGTTTTGTATTGGAGAATTAACCCATGTGTGCTTTCCCACTGAGTAAAACCCTCAGCCCTTTTTATTTTTTGAGACAAGATCCTGCTAAATTGCTTATGGCCTTGAACTTGCAATCCTCCTACCTCAGCCTCCCTAGTCACTGTGATTACAGATGTGCCCCACCATACCCAGCAACAACAGCTTTTTCATTTGCATCCACACTTCACCATTTACTACCTGTGCAAACTTTGGCAAATTTCTTAATCCATTTGTGATTTGGTTTTCTCATTTGTTAATTAGGGATAGTAATTGGTGTCCTGTAGGGTCTTTTGTTTTATTTGAGAAGACTGAATTTATTCATATAAAAAGCTAATTGCATTCAATAATTTTTAGTTAATATAATATTATTTATATACATTTAACTCAGTGATTAAAATCTACATAGAATCCTGGAAGATCCTCTCTTTTAATAAGGCTCATTATCTGTATAGCCCTGAAAATTTTTGACACATCTCCTCTGCTTTACCAACCCAAATGTAGAAACAATGTGTTTATTTAGCTACTTTCATTAATGTTTTCCCCTGTCACTTTAATAGAATACTTCTTTTAGTATCTTCCTCCATTGCATCCAGAGTAAACTTTTCAAGGGCTGCTTATAAGGTCAGGTGTCTTAGACACAAAGGTATAAGATTCTGTCTTCAGTCCTTGCATTCAACTCAGCTGAGTAACCATAGGCCAGTTATTTAACCTCTTTGTCCTGCCTCTCATTTTCCTCATGTGGAAAAAACAAAAAGAATGGAATGGTTAGATCATGGCTAACTTACTTTAAAATGCCAGTTATTGTTAAAATCCTTCATGAAACTCTTTCATGTCTAAGTCTAGCCCAAGTACTTGACAAACTGCCTGGCTGTGTATCTCAGCAGCACTGTCTGATCTGGGGGCTTTTGCCATCATGCATTTTAACTTTGCAGGTCACTGAGCCTTTCTGGGCATTGTGACTGAGCTTTTCTGCCTAAAACAGCAGTATTAGGGAGAACAAGTGTGTTTGTGAGCCCCTTAAGTGGAAATCAGATTCTTAAACACTGCCTCAAATTAGCTGGATCAGTCTTTCTGAGGATTGCATTTAGAATTGGTAATTTAATAAATTCCCCAGATGATTCTTTGGCACCCCAAAGTTTAAGAACTATTAACTTACACAGGCTATAAATCCCACAGAGAATTCACCAATGCTTGTTGGATGAATTATGAAGAGAACGCTTATGAAGAGAACGCTTGCCAGATATGTTGTTAGGAATTGAACGTGGTCACCTTTATTTTTTATCTGCCTCCTTGGAGCCACACAGAGTTGATAATGCACAAATATCCATTCACTCCTCAGATGCTTCATCTCTGATGTCTTCTGTAGAGGCACTCAAACCACAGAATCTACTCATAAATTAGCACTGGAAAACACTTTCAAAAATAGTCAAGAGATAAGCCTTCCCATCAGGGATTTCCTAAGTCACTTCTACATTAGAAAATAGATTATCGGTTTTTTTCCCTCTGGCTCCTGACAATACATTAGAGACCCCACAACTAAAGCAAGGCCATTCTCTAAAACCTCAGCTAAAGCACTCACAGGACACCACAACAAGTCTCCAACATTGTGAACATGAAAGTAGGTACTCCAGGGAACAGAGAGAGAGAGAGAGTGGGGGACCAGGCCCCTCCTCACAGAGAGCTGTTCCCTTCGGAAGAACATAAGGCGACTCCAATAACATCATCAAAAGCTCTGAGTTTTCCAACTGTACAGCTTACTCAAGACTAGTTCTCCCACTCTGATTATTGTTTTCCTTAAGTTTTATAATCCACACTCCTGTGTCAAGAAGGGATGCTAAATGTACCAGTAAATAATGTTAGAGTGGTACAATTGCCAGCTGGTACAATTCCTTTGAGCTTTTTTTTTATGGAGTGATGTCATGTTTCAAAGTTGTCAAAAAGGACATTTTGTGGGCATCCTGAAGGTTAGGTCAAAAAAGAACACCTAATATTTAGTTCTTAATTCATTCTTTTTCCTGCCATCATTTAAGTAAACCAAGGAAAGAAGTCTGAACGTAGGACATTCATTTATTTCTTAAATCATACTGGTTAATTTTTACCAATATCCTGAGTTCTTCACTGTTCATTCTCAAGGCAAATTCTGTGTCCTCTATTCAAATTCTCTTTCTTTGCCAGAATGAAGACATTCCACTGAGTTTTGATTTTGTCAAGGATATTTGTGCAATGGAACTTCCATTGATTGGTACAGGGAATTGAAATAACTGGAGGGATTGCCTAGTCTTAATTATTAATTATGTTTTCAGAAAAATATTTAGTTTTATTGCTTTAGATAGATGTAATAGCTACATTTAATACTTAGACATACTATAATGAATAGATGTTAGATTTTATCATCTCCCCCCTCTTCTAAAAGCTGTTTGTATTTTTAAAAGGATTTTAAATGCTAGTCTGTAATCCTGTTTATACTATCAATTTTCTCATCAAACACTTCATTTGTTAATACAAAGATAAATTTAACCTCACAGATAAAGTTCCAAATAATTGAAAAAAATTTTTTGGAGATTTCTGAGTTTCATTATCTGTTTGAGGATAAATATTATTGCAATACAATTTTATATAAAACATGCCAAAATATTTAGATTCAAAGGTTTAAAAAGTTCAGATATGGAAAGAAGCTCAGGAATGTACTAAATGGATGGTTCCTTCACAAATGAGAGAGATTTGGAGTGACAAATCTAAATGTAGGAATTGTAGTAGTCAGGTTCTAAGTGGCAAAGTTACAGCTGAAACTAAGGGAACACATTGCCTAGCAACAAATGGACCTCTGGGAGTGGACAACTCCAGACCTGGTGGGATCTAGGTCTTTAAACATTTGTCACTCAGGTCTGGAGCTGTAGCTCAGTGGTAGAGTACTTGCCTAGTATGCATGAGGCACTGGGTTTGATCCTTAGCACCACATAAAAATAAATAAATAAAGTAAAGGCATTCTGTCCATCTACAATTACAAAAAAATAAAAAAATATATATTTGTCACCCAGCTCTGCTTCTCTCTGGATGTTTCTCAGGCCTGACTTCTTCTGGGTCAGCTTTTGAATGGAAAAGAGGGAGGCCAGGAGCTACCAGATGAGATTATCATTTCATTTCATAATCCTAGAGCCTGTTTCCTGATTATTCCAGAAAAAAATCCCATGGAAGACCTTAATTGGCCTAAATTGGCATGAAAATCATGCATTCATCCTTAAGACAATCACTGTGGTCAGCAAGCTAAGATACTAAGATTCTGTAGGTTAACAGACCAGTAACATGTGTATGTGGAGGAAGAAAGACAGCTCCCACAGAAAATAGATACAGACAAGTAACAATTCCCACTACCCATAGTCACATGGCTAGTTAGTGGAAAAGTCAAACTGGAGCTAGAGTTCCTGACTCCTGGTCTAGCATTTCCTTCCATAGTTTTTGTTTCTCTTTGCTTTGCTTTGATCTTAGAGTCAATTTGGTTACTAGTTCTTTGGGGGCACAATTTAAGAACCTGGAAAAGGGGGAAAGTTTTAAATAATATCATAATGTACCTGGCAATATTTTTTATTTTTATTTTTAAAAAAATTCAACTCATATCTTTCTCTGAACTTTGTATAAACATATGATCCTTTGTAGATGGGATTTCTCATGGAAGAGATGTCCAGGAGATTCTTAATGTCTATTCTTTCAGTTTCTAACATATGGCCCAACATGTGGCCAAAGAAATGCTGAGGGTGTCTGGTTCCACCACTCTGGCCAGCTGCCTAAAGTAGGGGTAGACACTGATATATGTCCCAAGTGACCCAAACCTTTAGAACCTTTTAACTCTTCTTCCAAGAGCCTCATACAAAAGAGTCCATATTTGCCTAAATGGAGCCTATTTGAAAAGGGCCACCTCTGTGATCTTGCTGGTTTTCCCTGAGGCTGGCACACAGTCTATTCACTAAGAGCAAAAGAGAATAAGTGCACTCCATCAGCCTCTTTCCCTTTTCTATCAAATGTAAGTGGTGTTATAATATTGATATGATCAAGACTAATGAGCCATTAATTCTAATTCAAAAAAAATGAGGTAACTGAACATGATCTTTTACAGTGCATTGATCCAATATGCCAGATGAAGGCAAGGTTACATTTCCTCTTGGATATGTGCCTGCTCTTCACAAGCAATTTTAAAATGTTCCCCATATGGATGTGCTCTTCTGAGTGCCAAAAATAAATCTAATAGAAGGAGACAAATATAATGTCTAAGGAGAAAATATGTCCACCTTTTAACATTTCTTCATCCTTCTTCTCCTTTCTTCAAGGCTCAGGCCTGGTGGCAAGTCACTTTGTGGGGCACCAAAATGTGCTTGGGGGATAAGCACTGATTTCCTAATGAATGCAATTATATGCAAAGGTCAGTAAATGTATACATCTGTTATGTTTTCCCCCATACATATGAGTTTTAATTAGTTGCCATAAGTACCATTTGGGGGCTTCACATGCATGTGATTTCAGGTGGAATTTACAATAAAGACATTTTATTCTGCCATATTTCAAAGGTAACTTACTATGCTAATTTGAGGCTGCAAAAAATCTTGGGGGCATGTTTTTAGATTACCTAGGTACATTTTAAGATTTAGGGTACATTTTTTCATAGAACGCTTTCCTTTTTCTTTTATTTTCAATATTTTTATTTGTTAAACACTTTATTTTTTCTTTGAAGGAACACATCAGCAATCTATTTTGCTATTTTAAAAAAAAAACCTAAATTCTTAGAAACAAACAAAACCCAAAAAATAGAGTAAAATTCAAAGATTCTAGTTCTAGTGACTAAAACAAGTGGAATGTTTAATGCTTATCTTCTAAAAACCATGTGAAATGAAAGTCACATTCAGGTCTCCAGAACATTTTGATAAAACTACCTTTGCACATATTTGAATAACAGTTTGAATACATACATTGTTATGAGCCGAACTGTGTTTGTCAAAAAATCATAAGCTGAAGTCCTAACCCTCTGTACCAAAAAATATAACCCCATTTGGAGCTGGGGTCTTTAAAGATGTAATTGAATTAAAGCAAGGCTATTAGGGTGGGCTCTGATCCAACAAGACTAGAGTCCTTGTAAGAAGAGGAAAGTAAGACACAGGCAAGTGCAGAGAAAAGACCCATAAAGACAGAGGGAGAAGACAGCCAGCTATAAGCCAAAAAGAAAATAACTCTGTGGACACCTTGATCTTGGACTTCTGGCTTTCAGAATCATGAGAAAATAAATTTCTGTTATTTAAACCATTCAATCTGTGGTATTTTGTTATGGCATGAGCAAGCAAATATATACACCAACAGTAAAAGTTTAATAGGACCTTACATCTCTTAGGGATTATCTTTAGAAAGTGAGTATAACATTTCAGAAGAATAAAAATTGGAAGTAATGAGGACTGATATGGAGTAAATTATATTCCATGCATGTATGATTACGTCAAAATGAATATTTCACATTATAGTTTTATTATATATAACTATAATGCACTAATAAAAATATTTAAAAATAAATACAAAATAAAAATTAATTATGTCAAGAATGTAATGATTGGCCATACATCATGCCCTGCACTACTGACTAGTGAACCATACAATCAGGATGGCTAAAGTTGACCCCAAGAAACCAAAGGGCAAGATGTCTGCTTATACCTTATCTCTGCAGACTTGCAGAGAAGAACATAGGAAGAAAAATCCAGAAGTCTCTGTCAATTTTGCAAAATTTTCCACAAAGTGCCCTAGAGAGGTGAAAGACAATGTCTGGGAAAGAGAAATCTAAATTTGGGGAAATGGCAAAAGTGGATAAAGTACACTATGATCAGGAAATGAAGGAATATGGAGAAGGTAAGGTATGCAAGAAGAGAAAGGACCCTAATGCCCCCAAAAGATCACTGTCTGAATTCTTTGTGTTCTGTTTAGAATTCCGCCCCAAGATCAAGTCCACAAATCCTGGTATCTCCATTGGAGATGTGGTAAAAAGGCTGGGTGATAGGTGAAATAACTTAAGTGACAGCGAAAAGCAGCCATATGTCACTAAGTCTGTAAAGCTGAAGGAGAAATACAAGAAGGACGTTTTTGACTATAAGTCCAAAGGAAAGTTTGATGATGCAAAGGGTCCTGATAAATTTGCCCAGAAAAAGGTGGAAGAGGAAGACGAAGAAGAGGAGGAGGAGGAGGATGAATAAAAACTGTTTATCCTTTTCCTTGTGAATACCTTAGAGTAGGGGAGCGGTATGATTGACACATCTTATTTGAGATGTGTCTGTTACTTTCATTAAGTTCAATTACAAAATTTATCATGATCATATTGTAGTCTCTCAAAGTGCTCTAGAAATCATCAGTGGTTTACATGAAGTGTCCCCAGGTATCAAGAGCACCCTGAAACTGTATCAAAGTTGTAGATATTTCCAAACATTTTTAAAGTGAAAAAAGGCACTCTCATGTTCTCCTCAGTCTGTGCACTTTGCTGGTGGTGTTAAAAGGCATTTGAAGATGTTTCTAACATTTCTTTTTTAATTTGTAAGGTGGTGTTAACTGTATGGTTATTGGCTAGAAATCCTGTTATCAACTGTACATATCTATAGTCTGTAAAAAAAGAATAAGGCACCTGAGACAAATTCTTGATGCTCCTTGCTTGGCATTGAGGCTGTGGGGGAAGATTCCTTTTGGAGTCTTCAAAGTCAATTCTTGCTTTGGGAGCAACAAGATATTTAAAATATCCGACAAAATGAATTACCCATGAATTTTTGAAAGAAGACTTTAGAGCACTAAAACATGCCAGTAATTTCTGATAATTTAAATTATTAGAAATTAATATTAGAAAAATAATACAAGGGGGAGAAATGAATGACAGTAGAGGGGGTAGTGAGAGAAGAGGGGAGGGGAGGGGAGGGGAGGGGGATAGTAGAGGATAGGAAAGGCAGCAGAATACAACAGACACTAGTATGGCAATATGTAAATCAATGGATGTGTAACTGATGTGATTCTGCAATCTGTATTAATATTAGGAAAATGTAAAACTAAAAAAAAGAACTCCTACTTCAGAAATCTACAAAGATAGTAGAGAAAAAAAAGGTTTAGTATTGAATAAGCATTAAATAAGTTCATCACAGGCAATCAGCTAATACTCTGCAAAGACAGAAAAAAAAAACTCACTCTTTTATATTATATATAACCAAACCTGATTACTTATATGTTTTCAAGATAATAACTAGTTAGTCCTCAAATAAGATGTCTTGACAACACAATTTCTCATATATTGCTCATTCTATCTATACTGGTAATTAAGGTGACCATCTGTGTTAGCTAGTTGGCTTTATCCAGAAAAATAAATATATTTCTCATCTCGATAACAGGTGAACTCCCTACCCCCTCAAGGTAGCCTTGTACCTTTCTGCAGAAACTAGAGGAGGGGCACTATCTCTCTTGATGTTTCCATTTCAGATAGATGGCTCCCAGGTCCTTAAAATAGACATTCCTGAGTCATAAAGCTGGCCAAATACCAATCTAGTCTTCAAAAGAATTTATATACATTTCAAAGAGAGAAGAAAATCTGAAGTATTATAAGTTTTCTAAAGTAAATTCTCAAAAGAAAAAGGAGAGGGATATCACTCCCTCATTTTTTCAAGAACATTTAAGTCTCTAATTTTTAATTTGTATTTATCCATATGCGATTATTTATGTTCACATAATGATAACACATATGAAAGCACAATTTTTAATAAATAGAAATGTTTAACTCTTTAAGTTAAAATTTTTTCTATGTGTTAGGGGCTGAGGTTGTGGCTCAATGGTGGAGCGCTTGCTTAGCACATGTGAGGCACTGGGTCCAATTTTCCATACCACATAAAAAATAAATAAAGATATTGTGTTCATCTACAACTAAAATTGTTTTTTTAATCTTTTTTTCTGTGTTTACCATCTTCCAAGTCCAAGCAAAATTTAGACTAGAGAACTCCATCATTGAAAAGGCCAACAAACCAAGGTCAAACAAGTCTTGCTATGGCAGAATTATATTTACTCCTAGATTTTTCTAATTTAAAAAAGTTATATCAACATTATAGTAGAAGAGACCATTTGGCTTCATTCGATATTATACATGTCAAACTCAGTTTGGGAGATTCCTCAAAATTCATAGATGGGTTCCAATCACTTAAAATTATTTCTTTATCCTGTTGTTAATTATCCACGAAGTATTAAGATTCACTGAATATTGCCATCTAACACTGTCATCTAAAAGCAGATGGTGAAGAAAGATAAAAAATCAAACCAAAACATCCTGGAGGAAAGAAGGATCTCATAATCCACAGACTTCAGGAAACTTTCTGGACCCATTTTGGAGAGCAAGCCTTTGGATGACTCTATGTATCTGTCCTCCATCCCATTCTCCAGGACCTAGCACTCCCTGGGAGATCTCAGTGAATCCCACATAGGTTTAAATAAGCCTATATGCTATCAATGTCCAAATGTCTCTTGGACAGATCTCTCTGTAAACTCCAGACTTCTATATCCAATGGTTGACCTGACTTCCCCACTTGGACACCTCTTGCTTTACATGCCCAAAACTCATCTCCCAATCCTTACCCAAAACTGCTACACTTGCAGCCTTGCCAATTTTTGGTTAAGTGCAGCCCAAAACTTTCAATTATTCAAGCCAGAAACCTTGGAATGCTTCTTGACTCTTTATCTCACATAGAAATAGAAATATTATTACGACATATCCAAACTCTGAGCATATCTTAACAGAGTTGCCAAATTATCCAAGCCAACACAGTTGCCAAATTCATTCTCTCTCTCTCTCTCTCTCTCTCTCTCTCTCTCTCTCTCTCTCTCTCTCTCCTGAGTTATTTTAGTAGTTTCCTAAGTGACAATGATATACTCTTTATCCTCTATAGTCTATTCTCATCATAGGAGACATGGTGATGATCTCAAAACATAACTTTTCTCAAAACAAAACACTCCTACACTGAACTCCATTCTTTACTTCACTCATAGAGTTGAAATGCTCCTATTGCCTTCAGTAATGAGCCACTTTCATTTTCTTCTACTATTTTCCTCTCTCTTACCCTGCTCCAGCCATACTGGCCTTTTTCTCTATACTTGCTAAGTTTATTCCTGCCACACGTCCTTTGCACTTACTGCTCTGACTACACAGAAGAGTTCCCCTAAATTTTTAGAGTTGATTCCTTTCTCCCCTCAGGTTTTAGCTCACAATTTTTCTCTAAATAAGAACTTCCCTGATCACTCTGTCTGTTAGTCCCTAATCATCCTTCAGTTCATTTTCCTACTTTATTTTCTTTACAGCACATCTTTACTTAATGGTTTACTTGATTATTGCTATCTTCTTATCCTCACTCTTCCTTGACTGAACGTTCCATGGGATTCAAGATATTTCCTGTATTTTTCAAACTAAATCCAATACAATATGAGCCTCAGTGAATCGTGTTAAATTGCTCCCTGATGTCTTATTGTGAGAATAACCTGAAATACATGTCCATATAGCATAACTAGACTAGGGTATCATAACAAAGAAAACCTAGTCACTTAACTGTAAGTTTAGTGTTACAGTTCATTTCAACATTTACCTAATTCACTATGTCTTTTACTTAATTATAAAACTTGAAGAAATCTCAAAAAAGTCCATCATCCTCAATAAACCTCATATAAATGAAAATTTCACAATTTCCCCCTAGATCTCACTCACAAAGAGAAACGTCCAGGTATCAGCTTCAACCATAGCTTGGCAGAGAGTAGGAGGCCTCAGCAACAGGGATTTTGTTTCTGCTCCCACCAGGAGACTGAAACAGGCCATCTAGCTCCTTGGTGGTTCAGGTTTTCCATTGGAGAAATTCAAATAGAAATATCTAGCGCTGTACTACACGTAAATAACAAACAATTCAATTTTTAAAAAAGAAATAAAATTTTATTTCTCTGATTTTTAACATGTTCTTGTTACCACTGGAAAAACTACACGTTCATGGAACCTCCAGTTATGCTGATATATTTGATTGGATTTAGAAAGTGGCTTGAGATTTACCGAAAATAGACTGCTTTCAAGGTAACAGACACATTTGTTGCAAAATCTTTACCAAGCTCTTTGAAGGGCAATGGAGCAATTCCTCTTCTTGAGACAGAGGTTAATACATGAAAGTTATATAGAAATGTTAGTAATACAGAATTCATCCCCAAGCCAAAAAATATTTTTGATAAGTTCTAATTAATGTATTTGGAGAACTAGAATAAAGGAGGTTATCTCAATTGTACTGGTTATGGTAGCCATAATCGGGGTGATTTTAACTAAGCAGCATTAGAATCCATAATAGCGTCAAAAAGAACTGAAGTTATGCTTTTTGGTGAGGAGAAATTTACAGCATGTGACAAACACTAGGAAAAAAAAAGCTTTGAAACCAAATCCAGGTATAAACAACAGTACTACCACTTACTAGCTATGCACTCTGGGCCAAATTATTTACTATCTCGAATCCTCCATTTTCTCATTAGTTACGTGGGATGGTAGGATCTGGAATGTCCCCCAATGCCTTATGTGTCGAAGGTTTGGTCCCCAATGCAGTGATGTTCTGAGGTAGGGTTTTGGGGGAGTGACTGGATCATGAGGGCTCTGACCTCATCCATGGATCAATTCATTGATGGATTCATAGCTGAATGGAAAGAGGTAGTGAAAACTGTAGGACCTAGTTGAAGGGAGATTTTGATCTCAGGAGTGTCACCATATCAATTCCTTGAGAAGATAGTACTTTGCCTGTAGGTAAGGCAGAAGTGACCAAGCTGGAGGGAAAGGAACTTATTTGGTGGTCTAAAGGTCTGGGTCCATAAAAGATGACAATAATAGTCCATGACTAATAGCATATGGCTATTTATATTGCAGCACTTTGAGAGCAGCCAACCTGAGTCAGTCCCAGGGAGACTTAGCACTGGCTTTTATTTATGTGCTCAAGTTTGGGGGCTTATGAGACACCATTTATCTTCCTAGCTTTTAGTGACCTTTGTTTTACAATAGAAAAACATCGCTATGGAAAGACAAATTAAAATCATTCACCAACAGAAGGACTTATTTTTTTTTAAACTTGAGTTTTTCCTCACCAACTATCCCATTTCAACCACCTCCTGAATGAAGCAGAGATTGAATACAAGTCCACCAGAATCTTCAGGCCTCATATTCATAACATCTCAAGCCAAAACTTTTCTCAGAAGATAAATATTTTCTTCAAAGGGAATAGCATTTATTCTAAAACTGTGGCAAAACCTCATTATACCTTAGCCCCCTATTCTGGTTTTAAAATATCCCATCATACAGTGCTTTGTGAATTTAGACTTTCTGAAGTATAGATTAGCTCTTACTTTTTGCAGTTTGGCAAAACCTTCCTGATTTTGGAGTGCGCTTGCATAGATCTCACTAACCCAGAGCTGAAAGTCATGACTACTATTTATTAACTGTTTACCATAAGCCTAACAGCTCTATTAATTATTCACATATTATTTCATTAAATCATGATCAAAAAACAAAAGTACAAAGTATTTTCCCCATATCATAGACAAGGAAGCCCATCTTAGAACAGTGGTTCATAAAGTTGACTGCACATTAGAATTACCAGAACATACTTAAAATAGCGCCATGCCCAGGCTGTTCCACAGACAACTGAAATAAGAATCTTTGGGGTAGTACCCAAGCATCAGATGACTCCAATGTGTCATCAAAGTCAAGCATTAGCTGTAATACAGCACCCAAGATCGTGGGTGGCAGAGGACAGTCTTTCTATTCTAACACTCAGGATCTTAGCACTATGCCCACAGTTCTTGTGACCGCAGTTAGAATTGTCTAGGGAAATTTTTAAAAATACTAACACAAAGACCCATTTCCCAAAGATGCTGAGTCTATTGGCATGGTTGGGGGCCCATGTTGGGGAAAGTGTTTTAAAAAGTCATGTGAAGGTGTGTTTTAAAGTCTTCTAATCTATTTAAAAATGTAACTATGTTTGAGAATAATCACTTTATATTATACTTTTCACTTTGATAAAAAAAAAAAACTATAATATTTATTTTCCTACATACCTTTAAAGCTTTCTCAAACCAATCTATATTTCTACATGCTTTCTCATTGGTCTTTCTTCCCCTAAGGAAATGTATGTAGAGTTCTTGACCTCCATCTGCTAATTAATATGATCGATGACTTTAATAATGAGTATATATTGAATACACCCTATATAATACATACACTCAAACATTCGGATGTGACTAAAAATCTAGAAGTTCATAATATAAATATTTCACTGGTGACTTTTTCAACAATCTGTGCATCTTAAATTTAAAAAAAGAGATAAAATAAAAAGGATAAAAGAGAGAAAAGCAAATCTTGGCCAGGTTTAATCCATTTCTAGAAGTGAAAGAGGGAATAATTATTATCAACCAGAATCCCAAAAGCAGAAATTAAAGAAAAGGCAAATATCACATATCTAGAGGCCCTCATACAAAACCAGGACACTGGAGATCATTAAAGAAATTTTGTAAATGAAGAGCAAAGCAAAAAGGAATCTGAAGAAGGGAGAAGATGCTCCAGTGGAGAAACAAGAATGTATTTTTACTTTGTAGAGTTATGCAGGTCATGTAATTTTCATAATTTTTTCCAAATTACTCTTTGTTACTTTTTTTTTTGAGAGAGAGAGAGAGAGAGTTTTTTAATATTTATTTTTTAGTTTTCAGCGGACACAACATCTTTGTTTGTACGTGGTGCTGAGGATCGAACCCGGAACACACGCATGCCAGGCGAGAGTGCTACCGCTTGAGCCACATCCCCAGCCCTCTTTGTTATTTTTTAGACTTATCCTTCCATTTTGTTTTCTTTTGAGGGAGATATAACTGGTATACAACAGAGTGTACATATTTTAAATTTATAATTGGGTGTTTGATATAACCATGCAACCATAACTACAGTTAAGTTAGTTATACCTGATTCTTCATGCCCTGATATAATCCTGCAATCCTCTTCTCACCAAGCAACCACTGAACTAATTTCTATCACTGCATGTTTGAAATTTCTAAAGTTAAAAACACTGGAATTGTACGGTATAGGTACTACATGGAATCAGACCACATGAATTCTGTTAAGCTTCTTTCACTAGCAAAATTATTTTGAGATCCATGTATTTCCTTGCATATTGTATCAATTCATCTGATGATATTATTTCTATATTAAATGTTTGGTAGAATTCACCAATGGCATCATGTGAACCTGACGTTTACTTTGTAAGAAAGTTTATGACTACAAATTCAATTTCTTGAGTATATATAGGGCTGTTCAGGTTATCTAAATAAGATTTGATAGTCTGTAGCATTAAAGATTAAGTCCATTTTCTCCAAGTTGTAGATTTTATTAGACTAAAATTATTCTTAATTATTCCTTTGTCTTTTTAATATCTGTGGCATCTATAGTGATGTACTTGTTATCATTTCTGCTATTAGTTATACATTTCTCTTCTTTTTTTTCCAGGTTTGTTGACTCCATTGATCTTTTAAAGATACAGATTTAGTTTCACTGGTTTTCTTTATTGCTTTTTCTGTTTTCTAATTCACTGATTATTGTTCTGTCAACTAGCTCTGGGGCCTATGGTTAATCATTACACTGTGAGGTTCAGTTTCTTCTTTGCAGCACTGGTATAGGAACTATGCTGCATAATGCAGTTAAAAAGCACTTTTATAAGAGTATTTCCATTTCTCTTCTTTCTACCCTGTCAGTTCATCTGGTATTGGTTTTCTTCCACATGAAGAACCTCTTTTGACATTTCTTGCAGTAGAAGCCTCTTGGTGATGATTTCTTTCAGTGCTTGCATGTCTGAAAAAGGTTTTCTACCCTAAAAGTAATTTTCACTGTGTATCAAATTCTAGGTGGAAAAAGTTTTCTTTCCAGAAATTTAAAGATGTGACTCCAGAGTCTCCTTATTTGCTTTATTTCTCAAGAAAACCCTGTAGCAATTTTGATCTTTCTTTTTCTATATGTCACATTCTAGGTGAATTTTCGAGTTTTTCTTTAACACTATTTGTTCTATGTTTTAAAAAAACTTGATTATAATGTAGCTTGGTGTGATTTTCTTCACATTTCTTATGCTTGGGATTTGTTGAGCTTAACGGATTTGTGAGGTTTATAGTTTATAACAAATTTTGGGGAAAAAAAATTTGCCCTATCTCTTCCAGAACTTCTTACATCCTAGTCCTTGTCTCGTTTAGAAATTGCAGTTGCATATAGATTAGACCACTGCAAGTTGTCTCTAGGTCCCTAATACTCTTTTCTTAAAATTAATTTTCCTCTTTTTATAATTTTTTACTTTATGGCCTTATTAATCTTTCTTTGCAATGATTAATCTGTTATTAATCCACTCCAGTACTTTTTTTTTATTTTATATGTTGTAGTTTTCATCTCCAAAAGCTCAATTTGAATCTTTTAAAATTATAGTCTATGTCCCCACTTTACTTTTTGAACATATGAAATATGTTATAGAAATTATTTTAGCGTCCTTGTCTGTTATTCTAACATTTGTGTGAGTTCTGGTTGGTGTTGATTTATTGGTTTTTCTTCTCATTAATGGTCATATTTTCCTGTTCCTTCACATGCCTGTGCTCTTTGACTGGATGCCAGACATCATGAATTTTCCTTAGTAGGATGCTGCATATTTTGTCTTCCAATAAATACTAAATACTCTTGAGCTTTGTTCTCTGGAACACAGTTAAGACCCCTGCAAATAGTCTGGCCTTTTCAGGTCTTGCTTTTAATATTTTTTTAGTTGGTATCAGAGCTTTGTTTAGTGTGAGCTAATTATTCCCACCACCAAGGTAAATCCTTTCTGAATTATATGCCCGAGGTTCCATAATATATAATGTCCTCCAGTCTGACTAGTGGGAAGAGGCACTATTCTGAGCCTTGTGTGGGTTCTAGTCATTTTTCTTTCTAATCCTTTTAGAGGTCGTTTCCTTAGTTGTGGTAGTTTCTTCTCATTGCAAGGTCAGCCCTCAGCTGAATACTCAGGGAGGACTCTGCAGATCTCTGGAGTTTTTTCTCAAGTACTTTATGGGTGAACTCCAGTGGCCTTGGTCTTCCCACACTCAGCTCTGTCTTCTCAATTCAAGAGAATTTGCCAGTTAAAACAAGGGTTCCTCTTTTCTGAGTCATGGCCTGGAAAACCTCTCTATAAAGCTAGCTGGAACAATCATAGAGCTCACCTAATTTGTTTCCTGTCTCTCAGGGATCACTGTTAGTTGTTGTCTCAAATGTTTTATCTGGTTTATTAGGCTTCAGTGAATCTGATCCCTGTTATTTTATTTTTGCTGGAAGCATTTTCTGGTTATTTAAAATTCCCCAATTCTAGATGTTTGATGTAATCATGGAGCTACATTTTACCAAGGAGATGGCAAGTATGAAGTGTCCAAATAAGAGCAAGATTTCTCTTGCAGTTCAGGACACATACAGTTAACACACATGTAGATTTGGTCTACTCAACTATATTACAAATATCGCAATGACGAGAATTTTTTTCTTGCATTCTTCACTTATCCTTTCATCATCCCTAGACTGTACCCTGCAGAAACAGGATAAATGGTGGTAATTACTAATTTGCATTCTCCTTTCATAATCTAAGTCTCTTTCTTTTGCCTTAGCTAAGACAGCCTACCATCACAAATGCTCACTAACATACATACCTTGCTCTGTAGATCTTGTAAAACTTCTCTAGCATCTTTAATAGGCAAAAATATCCCAAGTCTGGTTCCTGTTTAACCCATATGAAAGGAGAGGAGCTATCTCACATGCCTTTAATAATTCTTAACTGTTGATCTGAAAAATGTTGGCATGTAATGGCTGACTGGAAGAATTAAACATGGGTAAAAACGTCCTGAGGGTTTTTTACAGAGCCAGTGAATTGGACACTGAGGCAGTATGGAGATTTAATGCAAATCATTTGATCAGGCATGGCTCAATTCCAATCCTGCTACCACAGACTGTGAGGCATTGGATCAGATTCCCAACCTCACCCAGCTTTGATCTGATCATCTGTCAATGAGCACAGAGACACCACTTTGCAGAACGCATTAATGTGAGACCCTGTTACCAAGTGGGAGGAGACATTTTGTAATGTGGAAACTGGCTCAGCTCTGCTATTAATTAGAAGTGGGGTTCATGGTCAGTCACTTCAAGGTGAGGGTCAGTTTCACCTTCAGAGTTGGGTGGAGATTCTATTGGATGATGCAGGTGAAAACCACTTGGTAAATTGCCTGCAATGAATATTCATTGATTAATCTTTAACTACTAACAACTACTTTGACGACCCATAAGACCTCTGTGGGGTTCTTGAAGAAAATTAAAACACTTGGGGGCCAGGGTGACAGTTGATATTTTAGTCTTTCTTCACCCAAGTCTTCATTTCTTCCAAATCAATGGTGTGCTCTCTTCAGAACCAAAACACAGTTATTCAAGACTGTCAGGATGGAAACCCCAGTGTTCATCAGACCTAATTAATTTTTGCATTATTATTTTTTAAATATTTTATGTATTTTCAATACAAATTGATACAATAAAAACCACGCAAGCATAGAGCATTTTGCATTATTATTTCATCAGGTCTCACATTTTGGCATTAAATAATGATATAAATCAACTCTAAAGCAGCATGAAAACACCAGTAAAGACAAATATTATCTTAACTTTCTCATATTGTTCTGTTATAATGTCTCCTATTAGAAGTGGTTAGAAGGAAAAGAAAAATACCTCTTAAAATGGTCCCGACCATAAATATTTAAATTTTGATGTGCCTCATGCTAGACAAGAGAGAAGAAAGAAAATCTAACAAACAAAAATGCAATACTGTCTTGAGTAGTGATAGAGAAATAAACAATAATAATAAATAAAGAAATAAAATTGATAAAGAATCAGCAAATAAAAGACTCTCAAGAAACCTTTCCGTAGAGCACATATAAACAGAATGCTGGAGCAGTTAAAAATCTTCTTTATTTTATCCCATGCTGACTATACTCAGAATTGCCATGAAGGTAGAAGAACAAAACACCACTTTTTTCCTTTAACCATAGTAGTCACAGAAAAAAAAATCCAAATATATTAAATATTGGTTACCAACTTCAAAACATAATTCTAAGTGTTAAGATAGTCTGGTACTAATTCTTCCTGACATAGCAATAGCCAGTGACACAAAGCTAAACTCAGAGCTGTTTTAAAAATTATTTCATCATTTTTCAAGAATTTATGGGAAGAATTGGAACTATTTTAAAAATGCATGTATATATACACACATCCCATCATTTCTACATGTTATTTTTTTAGTGCTGGTTCTCTGCAATGGTGGAAATAGGGAGGGGGGAAGAAGTCAGAATTGTTAGGGATCAGGGTAGTTTGAGAAGCCTCCTCTGGTGAATTCTGATGAACACCCAAATCCTGAGCAACTTTTCTCAAGTTTCCAGTTTTCAAAAGGAAAAAAATTAACTGTTTGAACATAAATTTTGCCTCCAAGTTACTGCTTATTTAATTACTTAAGCTGAATTAGTCAAAATCATCTTTGTTTTGAAAGATTGCCAGTTAAAGGAGGACCCCTTCCCTTTCAAGAGAAAAGCAGTGTGACTGGGTGCGGGGGGGTGGGGGGGTGGGATGGGGGATTGGGGGATGGAGTGGGGAGGTGGAGTGGAAAACACAACCAAAAAGCAGAAGACAAAGTGGTGGGCCTAGCATGTGGGTGTCCTAAAGCAAAACACAAGCACAAGGTGAGAGAGTGGGTGAAGACCAAGAAAAGAGGTACCAGTCAGATGGGGCAATCCACACTCAGGCACTAAAATAACGATTGAAAGGATCCTCCTACATAAGATTGATATTCAACCAGAACCCTGAGGGCCCACTGTGTTGAGCCACTGAGCTTCATTTTTGTTGAACACACAAACATTTGTGAAACGTGCTAACATGTGCTATGCATTGTCCAAAGAGTTCTTCCTGAAAGTTCTTGTTTAATCTTCATAACAACCCTGTAAGGATGTCTCCACTGTTATTCCCATTTTACAGATGGGGAAACTAAGATTCAGGCAATATAAACAACTCACCTGATATTACAAATCTCTTAATGACAGAAGGCAGATCTATACTCAGGTAATTTGATTCCAGAGCCTCTGTCCCTATCCAGATGCTGTATTGCAAATTAATGCTTTATTGGTAGAATCTGGAAAGGTTGAAGGGGTAGTATTGACATCATCCCTCATGCACAAACCCTACTGCAATCCTTATGCTACTCTTCAGGTTTCCCATAGTTTCGTAAACTAAATGTACAGTTTCAATGTCTTCAACATGGTATAAACTTTCTCTACCTGTATCTGTTGACACACACCTGCTCAACCTTCACACAGCTACAGTAACAATGGGGCAGAGCCAGTGCCTAAGGAGGAATTTGAGGGTATTGTGCAATGTTAACTTTGGTAGAGTTTTCTCCCTGATTAGATACTCCAAATGTTAATGGGAAAAAGAACTTGATTCTCTGAGGTCTTACAGCTGCTTAATAAGGAAGCTGCATGAAGATCCCACTGGGCAGCAGAGAGAAACTGGGGCAATCTCACCTATGTCACTTAATTCCTAGGTGATCACCACATGGTCATAAACGTCTTTGAGTTTGTTTGCCCATCTGCATAAATGACAACATAAAACCCCTAAACCTCTAGCCATATTATGAAAACTAAAAAGAACAATAGGTATAAAAGAGCCTGGTACTACATCTGGAATCTAATAATGCGGTAATGCTTTGAGTATATTAGCCTGAATGTCATAGGTGCTTGCTTGTGTGTGTGTGTTCTCTCTCTCTCTCTCTCTCTCTCTCTCTCTCTCTCTCTCTCTCTCTCTCTCTCTCTCTCTCTCTTTCTTCTTTCTTTCTTGGATTAAATCCAGTGCTAGCCAAGCACTTTACACTGAGCTAGATCTCTAGCCTAATCTGATATTTCTATATTTAATTGCCTATTGGCTCATCTTATTTTCTCTTAAATTAAATGCAAAAACTGTTTGCATTGTGATAATTCTTTACTGGTAGACTACAAACTTTACTGTACATAAATATCCCTAGAGATATTATTTTAAAATGCAGATTCTCTAAGCTCTACTTACAGAGATTCTGACACAAAAAAATTACGGTGAGGCGCACTTTTAGTAAGTATGCTCAGGAAAACACATTTTGAACATTGCATGTGCTTGCTCTCTGCTTTCTCTCTCTCTCTCTCTCTCTCTCTCTCTCTCTCTCTCTCCAAGAAAGCCAATACAAGTGAGTTGTTATTTCATAGGCCTGGAAAATCAGTCTTCAGCCCATCTGCACTTGTTACAATATTACTACAGAAATGATATTCTTGGAGAATGTGCCCGTTAAACCACATGACTAAGTTGCCTTCTAAATTATGAGATGAATATCTCTGTTCGTGATGATCATTCTGTTGTCCTGCAATTCTTGATATTTGTATCACTCATAACCCTGCAATTTAAGCTTGCACTTTGTCCTTCATGAATATTTGTCTTCTTAACAAAAGTGTAAGCTGTTCTGAGCGCAGAAACTGTAACTTCAACTCCATCTGAATCCCTACAATACCACCTTTTTGTACATAGTCATTCAATAAAGATAAACATAAACATACTGAAATTTGTGAGTATCCCCTAAATGCTATTCCTAAAAGCCACCAGGTATTTTGGGGGTGGCCATGAAGTTACTAGACCCCTTTGTTAGTACTGAGAGCTACTATGACCCCCTTTACTGTCATCTAAGCTCTGAATATTGCCTTGGAATTATGGGGTTCCTGTCATAGGTATAATGGAAATCCAAAGTTGAGTCCAGACCTATCTTTATTCATATGTATCTCTAAGCAATGAAGGAAAGAGAGAAAATATTCTGTAGTCATTGCTGCTCCTTGTTTACTTTGCTCCTAGTAGGTACAGAGTAGTAGACAGATGTTATAGTTTGGATATGAGGTGTCTCCCAAAAGTTCCTGTTAATGCAAAAATATTCAAAGGTGAAATGACTGGATTATGAAACTGTAACTTAAGCAGTCCATCCTAGTTTGAATGAACTGAATAACTGAATAGTAACTGTAGGCAGGTGGGGCATGGTTGGAGGACGTGGGTCACTAGGGGCATACTCTGAAAGGGTGCATCTTCCCAGTGGCCCTTTATCTTTCTCTCTCTCCCTCTTTCCCTCCCTCCCCACTTTCTCTCTCTCTTTCCTGACTCCACCATGAGCTGAGTAGCTTTCCTCTACTGAGCCCTCCCTCCATGATATGCTGCCTCACCTTGGGCCTAGAGCAATAGGGTCAGCTATCTATGGACTGTGACCACTGAAACCATGAGCCCTAAATTAACTTTGTCTTCTCTAAGTTGTTCTTGTCAGGTATTTTGGCTATGGCAATGAAAAGTTAGCTAAAACACTGGCAAGCAGACATATACCTATATTTCTAATACATTTTTAAAAATCACCAAAAAGCATGTTTCTTTTTATTTGTTTTTTGTTTGTGTTTTTTTATTTGTTTTAATTAGTTATACATGATAGTAGAATGCACTTATATACTTTGAAATATCATACATAGATGGGATATAATTTCTCATTTTTCTGAGTATACATATTGTAGAATCACATTGGTCATACAGTCACATACATATATAAAGTAATAATGTCTGTTTCATTCTACTTATCTTTCTTATCCCCACATCCCCTGCCTTCCCCTCCTTTCACTTCCCTCTACCTAATCTAAGGTAACACTACTCTTTTTTTTTTTTTTTTTGCATTACAATTCTTAATACACATATATACCACAATTTTTGTATCTCTGTTTGTATATAAAGTATGTTGACACCCAATTCAAGTCTTCATACATGTGCTTTGTATAATGATGTCCATCACATTCCACCATCCTTGCTAATCCCCTGCCCCTCCCTTTCCCTCCCACACCTCATCCCTATCTAGAATTCATCTATTCCTCCCATGCTCTCCCTCCCAATCCCACTATGAGTCAACTTCCTTATATCACATCAGTGTTTATTGCAGCACAATTCACAATAAATAAATTGTGGAGCCAACCTAGATGTCATTCAGTGAATGAATGGATAAAAAAATGTAGCATATATACACAATGGAATTTTACTCAGCATTTAAAAAGAACAAAACCATGGCATTTGCAGGTACATGGATGGCGTTGGAGAAGATAATGCTAAGTGAAGTCAGCTAATCCCAAAAAGCATGTTTCAATGTTACTTAAAATTTTAAGTAAAATAAGAAGAGTATATCTAATGTAGAATATTATTTCACCCACTTATGATTAGTGAAGTACATGCTGGGTGTTGCAATAGGAGAATCAGCACAACCGAGGACATAGGGGAGCAAGTCTCTACTGCTTTCTCATGGCTTCAACATGTCTACATTCTCTCACCAATAAAATCCCAAGAACCCTCCATATCAATTGCCACTACTTCTTATAATGTAATATTATGAGCAGAAAATTCATGTATTTTCTTGGCCCCTATTCAAAATGACTAGTTATTTAACAGCTTCAATGGGTTTCTTAGAAAATTGTCTTTCCAAGTAAGTTTCTCAGCACAGGAATGAATCTTTGAGAAAAGCTCTTATTTATAAAATTAAAAGTTGCCTTTTGTTTAGCCTTGGAGACTTTCAAAGGAAAAGACTTGTTTGAGTCCATGTCACAAGAAGAGTTAAAAGTACAATTAAACAGAGCTGTTCTACATCTCATAGTGGAGTCCCTTTTTTGTTGTTGTTTTTGATACCGGATATTGAACTCAGGGGTATTTGACCACTAAGCCACATCCCCAGCTCTATTTTTGTATTTTATTAGAGACAGGATCTCACTGAGTTGCTTAGCATCTCGCAGTTGCTGAGGCCAGCTCTGAACTCAAAATTCTCCCGTCTCAGCCTCTCAAGCCACTGGGATTACAGGCGTGCGCCACTGCGCCCGGCTCACAGTGGAGACATGAAACAGACAAATAAGTTCCCTGAGAGCATCAATCAAGTTGAGTACTTCTGTTCTTTTTTACTAAACACTGAGACAATGATTGGAATAATGAGAAACAATGCTGAAAAAACAATAGAAAATTGCTTGCTTTCTCCCCCTTTCTACTACTGCTTCCAAATGATAGCTATAACTCAGTAAAAGATCATAGAGGCTGGCATTTATGCTCAGTGCCACTTCCTACAAGGCTTCTATTTACTAAATTCCTCCTAAATGAATATCTAGCTGAGGGGAGTAAATTGTATGTGAACATCCCTATCAATAGCAAGCTAAAATATATTGGCATGATATCAAATAAATAGAGTAGATAAATATATTAGTCTGGCACAGGATTGCTCATGGTGAGCTGTTTTATAGGTTTGTGGCAAAGGAAGAGAAGATGTATTACAAATAAATGCGCTGTACTTAATGTTATTGTCTCATGTGAGAAGACTCAATCTTGCTAGACCAAATAAGAATTTCAAGAAAGGATTTGAGCCTTGCTCTTAAGTTTTTAAATCAGAATGTAGTACTCTTTCTAAGGTTGTAGGATTTCATATCTGAGTTGAAGAAGTTAAAACTGGCTAAAATAAAGAAAGCTGTATCCAAAAGAATGAATTGGGGAGACTCTGTCGAGAGAGTCATGAAAATGTTTGCTAATGAATAAATTTAAATTCATTACTGAGAACTGAAGCAGTGCAGCATTTGTTAAAATTAGCCTACAACTTTGATTTGGGGAGGAAACTTTATGCTCTATAAGGGAAGAGTGATAATTTGTGCATTCTTGACATTTTGACTCTTTCTTACATGATACGTTTTCAAAATCTACAATAGAAAGATAACTCTTGTTTTGTTATTAATGTTTCCAGAAAGAAGACCAGACAGAAGGAAAACATTTCTTCCTCAATTAAAAAGGCTTTTAAGCCTTTTTGCTTGAATTTCACTAATGCCTCATTTGGCTAAATCAATCATGTTGTTCTGCTATTCTATTAAAATGTACTTTAATAACAAATGTTTGAAATCCAAAGTGACATTTTTTCTAAGACGCATTACTAATAAAGTAACACGCATTTTCATCCTTCGTGAAACAGCTGGACCATGACGAGATCACATTAGCACTAATTAAAATGATATTTTTTGTGCAATTTTTGCTAACCCAGCTTCATTGGACTCAAAAGGATTTTTGAAATCCATAATAAAGGCTATTATGTAATCTTACCATGATTCTCTTGAATCAGGCTACTGTCTAATTTCTCTGTAACGATATTTTCTTAAAACTCTCACTCAATAAAATCAATATTAAGTTTTTACTCTTATAGCTCTTTTTTCAATATATGATCCTCATTTAATTTAAAAAAATTAAAGCTTTAATTTATTTTGCTTGATGAACAAGAAAAATATAATATTAAAGGCAACATTTTGCAATGTTTCTCTTTTTCCTCACTTTACTGGGTCCCTGTTGTTCCCAACGTATAATTTGCAAAACATATTGCTTCAATACTTACAATGAGAGAGGCGGCCCAGCTGTGGGAGGGAGAGGACAACAGCCTCCAATATTACCATAATAATCTGCCTAGAGTCCCATGAGCCCTCTGGTATATACAATTCTCTGTACTGCAGGCCCCAGCTGGAGAACATTCTCTTGACATGTATGCCAACCTTTGCCTGCAGGCAAAATAAAAAAAGGCAGAGAAGTAATCATGAAAATAAAAAATCTTGTCAACGGCATTAGGATGCAGTTCCCATGTTTTTGCTCACGTAGGCAGGCATTGTGCTAACAAAATGATATGAGACTTTAAAAGACTGCAGCTGGTATGTATTTAGATCTTTAAAAAAAATGTGTTACGCTAATTCTGCAATCCTAAAATTTGGGTAAGGGAGGCGGGACCGTGGGCCGTGATAGTTTAGGTATTACTGTCAATATATATGACAACTTTATTTACCAACTAGCACTTGGAAGATTGCTTATTGTAAGGGTTGGACAAAATGGAGCAGTGTGACAGTACTGAGGTTAGTCATGGATGAAACTTTCAAACAAACATTATACCTTTTGGCAAATGAATGTAAGAGGAACATGAGCAATTGCTGATTGACATACTTTTTAAACAATCGCACAAAGTTAATATTGTATCTGCCCCTAAAAACTCAATCTTAAATTAGAGAAGTGATATTCACCTTTAAAATAATAAGGCCAAATGAATGTCAAAAAAAATGCTTCTTTAAACAAAACACATTCGTAACATGTGAAACTAAAACAAGTTCAGATTGGCTTGTATTTTACTTAAAAACCAATAAAGCACAACAGGCTTGGAATATTCAAAATTAATATTAAAAAACTGGGCACCTTTGTTAAAGCACTGAAAGTTTTCAAACTTCATTTGTTGAAATAAGAGATTACTCTGAAAACAAATTAATTCAAAATAAATCTGCAATCACACACATTCTAAACACGTTAATTTGGTCAGTATCCCACTGGATAAATACTCTAGACAGGTAAGAAGATGCCATTACAGATGTAGGATGTTATGTTAGCTTTTCTTGTCAAATTAATTTTCCAGATACTAGTCAGACTGGAAGAGGGCAGTATAGTATTATATTATTCTTAAACATGGCCAAAAAAGTGTTCAGTTTTACTGTCTTCACAAATCTGGTGATGCTAAATCTTTCTACCTTGCAGGTTAAGAGACAGATTTAGACAAGTTGAAGGTCACAGGGTCATGGTGAGTCATGGTTAGATGTTGACTACTTATATGTTGACTACTTAGATGTTGACAGAATATATAAATAGGATTTGTAATTGTATATTTATGTGACTAATTAATGTCAATTTCTCCCAGCAAATATAAACTACATGAGGTCAGTATCACCTTATTTAGTTTTGTTTAGTAATTTAGGAAATTCTATTCACCATCTCATACCAAGTGCGTGGTATTTGCAGAAAGAATGAGTGCATGCAAGTAATCATTCATTCATTCAACAAATATTTACTGAGACTCTAGGGATATAGGGATGAGCAAAGCTTGACTTCAAACCATAGAAGACAAATAATAGTACAATAACTACAATATATGCTGTGTTAGACAATGATGAATTATAAAAAGACAAGTTTAGCTGGGAAAAGGGACAGGAGGATGCAATTTTAGAAAAAGTGGCCAGAGAGGTCTCCCTGCAATGAAAATGTGAAATGAACTAGTACTCTCCACTGGGTAACATTGAACAGGCTCCCAGAATGAATCCAATAAAAAGGCAAAGCAAAGACTCAAAATGCTCACCCTTTCAACATATGTATAAATAGCTACATCCTCCATGAAATGGTAAGCCCCTCTAAAACAGGAAAAGCCATCCTTTTTGGTTATTATCTCTGGCACATCGCATAGTATCTTAAACACACTAGATGCTCCACCTATTATGTTGATTGACTCAGGTAAATATTAGGATCAAAAGACAAGATTAGGAAAAAAATCTTCTCTCTTCCCTGGGAGCAAAGTAGCCAAGAATGAAAGAGACAACCCAGTACCCTTTGCATGGCTGAAGAGCAGTGCAATTAGGTTAGGCATACACCATCTGGCAGCATCTGGCTTGATATTTCCTAAAACTCTCATTCCTGGAGATGACCACCTTTGATCCTATGAGAAAACAAGGCAAGTTTCTAGAGACAACTGCTCATGCAAACCATTTATTATAAGTAGAGAAATTTAACCAAAGCCTTTGCCTTACTAATTGGAGACTTGTGCTGGATCATTTTCATCTAAGAAAGCAAACAAATACCATTCTTATGAAAGTGATCTTGAAGGAAGCTCAAGGCCCTTTGGTCTGCATCTTTAATTTTTGGAGTGGGCCACCCGCCAATAGCGATTCAGATGTGGCACTTATGTAGACACAGCCTGGAGAGGTGAAACCCTGCAGCATAATGCTTCGTGAGTCAAAGGGACACAGCATATTTCACAGAACCAGGAAAATGTTTCACTAGAGACAGGATGGGAGCTCTGTAGGGGAAAAAAGCAAGTAACAATAAGAAACAGAAGCAAAGCACTGGCATCAAAAGTGGTTGACCCAAGTACTGTCTAAAGTTGTAGAAGAATATACAGAAAGGAAAGCAAAAAAAAAAAAAAAAACAGCACAATGGGAGAAAGTTGTAATCTCATGTTCTGCCTTCACCTCCAGCTGAATGCAAGGGCTCTTCTCACCCCAAAACTATTCCATGTGCTCTCATTGTCTCCTCTCCTGTCTGGTACAATTGAAGGTCCTGGCATTCTCCAGTGCCTCAAAGGTCTATACCATTGAATCCCTGGATCCTACAAATGTAAGAAGGAAATGAAAAATACAAGCACTCATCCAACATTTCTTGCTGGAAACAAAGTCATCAATTACCTTGAGCATCAACCTGGATCTTTGTTACATTTCAATGCTCACATTTCTTTTTTTTATCAGCTTTACTGAGGTATAACTGTCAAAAATGGTGGGTATTTAAAGTGACAATTTGATGTTTTGAGATATACATTGTGTACACATTGTGAAGGGGCCACCATTTTCTTCTTTGTGTGTGGTGAGAACACTTAGGATCTATATCTTCATAATTTTCAGTACAATACAGATTTAACTACTGTCAATGTTGTACATTAGATCCCCAGAATTTATTCACCCTATGTCACTGAAACTTGGAACTCTTTAACTTTGTAAACTTTAACAAATATCTCCCATTTTCTCTGGCCCCCAACCCCTACCATTCTACTTTTTTGCTTCTATAAGTTTTTTTAAGTATTTATTTTTTAGTTATAGGTGGACACAAGATCTTTATTTTATATTTATGTGGTGCTGAGGATCGAACCCAGCGCCTCACACATGCTAGGCGAGTGCTCTACCTCTGAGCCACAACCCCAGTCCCTTCTATAAGTTTCACTACTTTAGATTCCACATGTTGAGAACATAAAGTTTTAACTTTCTGTGTCTAACATGCTTCACTTAGCATAATATCATCCAGATTCTTCCATGTAAGCAAATGATAACATTCTTTCTTTTTTTTTTTAAGAGAGAGTGAGAGAGGGAGAGAGAGAGAGAGAGAGAGAATTTTTTTTTAATATTTATTTTTTTTTATTTATCGGCGGACACAACATCTTTGTTTGTATGTGGTGCTGAGGATCGAACCCGGGCCGCACGCATGCCAGGCGAGCGCGCTACCGCTTGAGCCACATCCCCAGCCCACATTCTTTCTTTTTGAGGCAGAACAATTTTCCATCATATATATATACATATACATATATATTTCCATTTATATATGCATTTCTGTTATATATATATTTGTATATGCATATCTTAATTATATATATTTCTATGTACATATACGTATATACATACATATATATTTATAACAATACATATTTTCATATATATATATATATATATATATATATATTTCCATTATATATTGTTTTAGTTGGTTTTTTCACTGCTGTGATCAAAAGACCTGTCACAAACAAAGTAGAGGAAGAAAAGTTTACTTGGCGCTTAAAGTTTCAGAGGCCTCCATTGACAAAAGGTCAATTCCATTGGTCTCAGCTTAAGGTAAGGCAGAACATCAAGGTGGAAGGGCATGGCAGAGGAAAACAGCTTAGGACATGACAATCAGAAAGCAGAGAGAACTCTGCTCACCAGGAACAAAAGATATATCTTTGCATGCCTCCTGTGACCTACCTCCTCCAGCTACACCCTACCTGCTTACAGTTATATACAGTTAATCCATTCAGCTCGATTAATGCACTGATTAGGTTAATGCTCTCATAACCCAATTATTTCACTTCTAAAAACTTTCTTTCATTATCTCATATGAACTTTTGAGGGACACTTCATATCTAAACCATAATGTATATACATACATCTGTATGTGTATAGATAAATGTGCATATCTTCCACATTTTCTTTCTCCATTTACCAGTTGATGGACTTTTAGTTTGTTATTAATATGAAAAATAGTGCAATAAACAGTGGCAAATGCTCACATTTTAATAGGGGCAGAAAAAAAAAACTTACATGAGACAATGAAGAAAAGACACAATGATAATTGTTAAACATAAGTTAATTTTAAAAGTCAATGTTGGTTAGCAATGAATAGAGCCATTAAGCTAATTCAGCGATAGAGTTCTATTATTAACAGGAAAGTACAGATCAGCTGTGAGAATAACAAAAAATAGAGTAAAGGCATGTAAACATAATTAACAATAGAATAAATTTAAATACCAGCTAAAAGTTTTGGTTTGTTTGATTGTTATTCTGAGGGGGTTAGCAATTTAAGCTGCATTCCTAGTGAATTATCATATAACAGGTACCCCAGTATCCACATGGTATTTCCTGCTCTTAAGTTTCCTCAGCCTTTCAAGGTTCTATGACTGGCTCCTCTCTATTGAGGACCCCCATCTTTTTCCAGCTCACATGTCTCTTCTACGTTCTATGTAAATTGCCTCCTGGACAACTCCTGAACTTCAAATCCAGCATTTTCATAATTTTGTTCTCCAAGTCTTTTTTTCTTCTATATTCTTATCTTAATGGCTGAATTACTCAAACCAGAAACCTCAAAACAAATCTTAATACTATCATATCTCAAATCCTCTTGGCATAGCAGCATCAGCCACCAAATCCAATGACATCTTCCTTCTAAAAAAATGCTTGTACCTACCTCTTTATTTCCAGCTCATTGTAAGTACTTTGGCTATCTCAGCTGAATTACTGCTTATCCCCTTGCTAATCTTCTCAAAGAACTTCCCCTGCTCCAACCAACACATACTAAACAAAGTTAACTGAATAACCTTTTAAAAATGCAAATATCTCCTCACTCATGTGCTTAAAATGCTACAGTGCTCACCTACAAATCCCCTTAGCATTTAAAGTCCACACTGGAATGACAATGATGACTACTTTCTTACCTCATCTCAGCCACCACCTGCCCCCCTGTGCTTCCCTGTATAGAGAGTCTCCCTCCAGTCCTTCACCTCTGCTCCTTTGCCAGTGCTCTACTACTGACCTAAGATACCTTCCCAGGCTTTTCCACCTTCCTTTAATTTCCTTATCCTTTAAGAGCTGGTTTAATCATGACTTCTTGTATAATCTCCCTCCCTCAGCTAAATTATAGAACTCTTTCCTCTGTTCATAATGCACACATCTGGCCTAGTCCTTACCATATTGAACTATGATTCCTGACTTATTGTCTACATCCCCCACTTGACAATGAGTTCCAGGAGCACAGAAAGGATGTTTCATATGTGTATACCCTGTGCCAATCAAATTGCTTGTCTCATTGCACATGATCAATCAATGTGTGTTTAGCATATGAATAAAAAATGAGTTTCCAGGGATAACACTGGATTAGCAGAAGGAAAATATAACTTCAATTTCTACATTAAAAACAGTATGTTAGAAAAGGTAAGAAAACTGGTATTTCCTGTGTACCTAGCCCTAAGCCTATTGGTTAGGAACTATGTGAGTGGGGGGCAGGGGACGACATTTGTTTACATGCTCCAGAAGTCTCCTGCACAAAACAAGATGGTTAGGAAGAGATCTAGAAGGTGAAGTTTGCTTGGGGCTAGGGCTGCTTAGAATTCTAAAGTAAGCAAATCTTGAAGTGCAACAAAAATATATAATTTAAAAAAGAAATAGAACTGGGTGTCAAAACCATCTCTAAAAGTCAACATTCAGTTGTTAGAACTACCTGCTTTTGTTTTAGTTTTACATGACATGTTTTCAAGGTGCTATTTTAAAAGAATGATTCAGTTTTAGCCTATGATCACATATATTGCCAAACCAATTTTTTAAAAGCCTAAGCCAAATTAAAATGTTACTTATTCAATCAGAGGAGCATATAATACACGTGTTAAAATTGGGATACTTTCTAAAGTTTGCAGAGTCTAAAATGCACAACAAAAATTGCTTGTCTAAGTCAATAGTTTCTAAACAAGGCATTTACCTCAGCCTCCCAAATCTCTTGCAGCACTCCCTAAGTTTTTGGAAATCTGCCTAGTAGGCCCTTATGCTCAAGTGCTGTCAACTGCCTTTTGCAATGATGCCCCATTCAGGTCTGGAATTCAGATCTTGGTCTCACCATCAAAACTTTTCAGTCCTGTGCTTCATGTCTCAGATTGGTTCTGAACCACAGACTAAAGAATTTTTCAACTAATGTTTTCTAATAAAAATCCAATGGACTTCCAATTACAATATAGAAGAAGCAGTTCCTTCTTCCCTGGTTAATTTCTTCACATTAAACTAGCTTTGCTCTTACATCTTATTACTATAGTTATTCTCTTCCAACCAATTTATTCTCAGTTCAGCCACAAAGGCATCATTGTGTGGCCAGTGTTACTTCTATGTCTGTTGAGTTCCCACTCTGTTTAGCCAGAGGTGGTACTGAACTAACAGAGCCAAGAATTTATATTTCTGTTTGATCTGACCCAAGTAAACCTAGAAATGATAGACAAAAGCATAGAATAAGACAATCTTACAGCACAGGCCAACTAATTGAGCCATATTATGGATACATTCCTGGAAACCCGTGATAGCCATTTGTGCACCTCTACAAAGACACTACTTTCCACTTATTAAACTTTTGGATTATTTCACCCCTGAAATATCTCAAATAAATGGAAATCATAAATGCTAAGTAATAATAATTAGCAATAGTTTTCCTATTTGTAGCTTTCTTCCATTTTCTCAGAATAACAAATGTTTTCTTTGTTGTCTTTTAGATGGAGAAACTCTAACCTTTCCTATTACTTTTATTTCTGATGGCTCTCCCAAGAAATCTTCAGGAAGTTAATATCATAATACATCAGGAATTTTTTTTAATTAAAAAAAATCCTGAGGACTTCTTATACGAATAATCCTAGATGCAAAAGATCACAAGTGCATTTGGCAACAAAAGAGCAATCATTTGCCTAAGGAAATGAATGGTCCAAACTCTATTTGAAATTTTAAGATCCTAGTTGCTTTCCAAGTATTTCAGGCCCACAGGGTTGGCAACTCATGGACTCAGCCCAGAAACTTTGAAAGGAAGATAACAATTAATAAGCACTAAATAAGAGAAGAAGAAAAAGAAAAGGGAGATTCCCATGAAATAGTTTCAATTTTCTATTTAAAATGTTTTAAAGATACACTGATTACAATTTTGTTGTGTTCATTTTTGTGCGTGTACAGCTTGAACAATTGCTCTCATTTTTAGTTTCATTTAAATATTTATTGTATTTATATGGATCACATATTCATGTTTCATTACCCATAGAAAAAGTGGTCAATAAATGTGTTGAATTGAATTAAAAAGGTCCATATTATAATGCTGGGCCCATATTATAGTTCTTTGAAGAATGGACTTGATTTAAATTATGCTAACTTATCTATATAAGTCTTTTACTATAAGTAGGTAGGTAGGTAGATAGATAATTACTTCTGAGCAAGAAGAAAAAATTATAACAAATCATATTTTTATGTTTTCTGTAAACTTTTCCACCAAAATATGAGGGAGGAGGGACTTGTAATAAAGGTAGAAATATGTAAAGAGAAAACTACATAAAAAGTTAATAAAGTTGAACAAAGAAACTTATCTTCAATATGATCCATCTTTGTTCAAAAGGAGAAAAGTAGGTTTTCTTTTATACTGATCCTTTCTCTTAAATTCTCATTTTTCTGTGTTTGCATGTAGTGTCTGGTTTATAATGCTAAAATCTAAATAAGTTCTGGTGGTACTGGCAGCCAAATTCAGCACTACCCCCTCGGTTTCCCTGTGGGCAAAAATCTCTCTGCAGCCTTCGTGGCTGCAGCTTTGGAAGCTTGCAGAGTCCCCATGGGCGAGCAGCTGCAGAGGGAAATTCAAGCTGGAGACGATTCAAACTCTCTGCGACCAGGGGAAAATAAAAAAGAGAAGCCGATGACTATGTTTGTATATGTGCGAGCTCCTTTCCTGTCCCAAATTCTTCATGTATCTTATTACGTATCTTATTATTCTTGCAAATTCTTTGCAAAATGTTTTTAAGTAGTTAGATTATTATATTGCAAAAATATCACATGTTCATAAGAAACATTGAGGAGAAATTATTAGTAATCCTGTAAAGAAATCACTGAAGCAAGCCAACCACTCAATTAACATTCATTCTACAGCTAGTTTATGAGTGTCAAGCCCTTGACTCTGTGCTGAACGGACAGTACAGAACAAGACAGAGTTTACAGTCTGGTTGGGGAGATCCACAATTAAACAAGCAATTTAACAACAAAGTATAACAAGACAGAACAAAAAAGCTTCCCCCGCAAAGGGTGGGAAGAACAGAAGAGGAGAAACAATATTATTACAAGAGATGATGCAAAACAAAGAATCAAGTGAAGCAAAACAAAGAATTTCTCTTGGTTTACAAAATCCGTTTCAGTAAAAAAAGAAAAGGAACACATTTTATAAAAAATCCTTATCCATCTACTGTAAATATCTCAGGCACCATCACTGGGCAACAGCAAACTTCTGTCATACTTGAATATATGTTCTCTCAAAGCAAACAGGTGATACAGCGAGAATATGTAAATTAGCCAGGAGAAATGGAGTACAAAGGCTATATTTGAAATTCTATGTGCAGAGCTAGTCTCCCAGTGACCTCACAGTAGAAAAGCAAATATTTCTGCCTCAGAGAAGGGGCAATGCACATACTGTAATAATCCATGCTACTCTATCTCTTTTTGATCTGGAAGGAAGCTCTCAGAGGGAGATAGACGATATAGCAAATATTGATAACAGGAAGCCAAAATGGCATAGTGAAAGGAAACATCAAAGTATTATAATGTTGCATAAAGATAACCTCCCCTCACAATTCTGGATTATACGAAATGATAACTAAGAAATGTTGTTATTCTTTAATAAGGGGACTCACTCCATGAGAGTAGGAGGCAGGCCAATTCCATCTTTTTTTTTTCCATTAATTGACTTTTTCAGAGGCCGAAACCCAGCTATTATTATATTGTTGTTTCATATCACTTCTATATCTTTAGCCAAGTTTTAAATTAGCTCTAAGAGTTTAAGGAAAGAAAATAAAAAGGCTCTTTTTTTCTTTTGCCATAATGTCCAACCTATCTTTTACTGTCCTTGGTCAATGTATGGATTAAGTAGAGCCTAAGAAAAAGAATATGGGCTTTGTAGTTAGAAAATCATGGGTTTAAAGCTAAGTTCTATTCCTTCTTACTGTGTGATTTTGAACATGATGCTTTGGTTTCCTAATCCATTAAGAGGGGTGGAAAATAGCTAGTACAGTAATTAGAAGAATCAAATGAGACAATCCAAGAAATGTACAAAGCTCAGCATATGGCATGTAGCAAACCTTCAGCATGAGGTCACAACTTCTTTTCTGCTGGTTCTTTCACAATTCTTCTTCTTTACCTTCGTTGAGTCTACCTCTTCTTCCTCTTTTTAAGGTTGCGCTTGTTTCTACCATCATCATTAGTGAATAATTGTTTCATAATCTAAGCATCCAGACTGCTTAAAAAAAAATGTGGAGCTGAGTAAACCTCTTAACATTGTATCAAATTTACTTTGAAAGTTCCAAGTGCTTTGTGATGAAAACAAAGAGACTAAATTTAAATTTGGATTTCATCAAACTATAACAAAGTAAGAAATAAAATGGCTGAAATTTCCAAAAAAGAAAAACACTCATATGCCCAGCTGGCCAAGCAATTTATCAATCATTCTAATATTCTGAGATTGTCTCTTCCATCAGGGACTGAGCAAGGCCATGTTATTAATGGGTTTTGTCAGGACCCTTGGACAGGGAACAAATTACATGAGAGGCAATCTGAATTTGGCAGTAGAGGGACATAGTGAGGCCCTGGATAATCCCACAATTTCCTGACAAGACATGAAAGACAAATTCAAATAATACGATTGGCATTTAACTAGGCAACCTAGAATGTATTTTTACAATTGAGTTTTGACCTTAAAAAAACAAGTTATCAGGAATTTTAAACCTCTAAACCAATGGGGTTTCCATTGTGTTTAATGCCTCAGTCATGAAAGCCAGTTCAGAATCTAAATAAAAATTAATTTTATCACTTTGGAATCACATCACCATCATCATCAAAAATGCAGGTATCTCTTTTGTTTAAGAAGATTCTCAGTAAATTTTAGAAAAATTTCATAAAATGGTCTTATTCAACCCAGTAGATTTAATTTCAAATTTCTAGAAACCAAATTTGCTCTAAAAGGAACCAAGATGATGCTCCATGGAAAAGATGTGACATTACATAATGAAAGTGTGTTCTGAAAGAAATTCATCAAGAAAGTTAAAAAAAAAAAATCATGTAGATTCTACTAAGATGACTGATGATCGTCCAAGAATACAACTCTTGGCTATATAAGTTCTAGTGCATTTGTTTAAAAATAATAATAAAACTGTCATATGAACTTTGCTCCTGATATTATCCTGCATCTCCTCCCTACACCTGCAGATGGAAAGAAATTTTATCCTGTGATAAATGATTCCCTTTCTGCCCTGCTTCAGGCTTGCTCTTCATCAGCATCCTGGTTATACTGTAGTTTCCACGGCTGTGGAGCCAAGTCAGCTTTCTAAGGGAACAGCAGCCAGCTGAGGAGCAGAGGTAGCCATCTGCAAAAGCTTTTCTGTCTGGGGGAATGACTATTTATTGTCAGTTGAATCAGGAGTGAATCACAACATCCATCAGTGGTGGTGGCAACGTTATTCATATAATATTTAATAAGTTTATGTAATTGGACCAAGTTTCATTAGTACTTGTTGCAATAAAACCACAGACATTTCTCAAAAAGCAGGGCATCCAGCTGGAGGATGTAGACTGTTTATTTAACATTGGTGAATACACAGCCACAGGCATCTTGAAGCCAGAACAAAAATAAGCATGAGCAGTAAAAACTGCAGCAGCCAAAAAAAGAGGCTGACTGGGCAAACACAAAACGGAAATCTAGTGAAAACTCCCCCTGCATTCAGTCGTTCAGCTCACAGAGGTCCTCCAAGCAATTATTACAAAATAATTGAGCTGATCTTGTATTGTTTCTTAATGAAGAGTATGTGTCTTAGACTTGATTTTTTTGTTATGCCTCGAATGCAAAAAAAAAAAAAAAAAAAAAAAAAAAAAACAAAAATAGCATTTGGCACTATGCTTTGCATTCTGGTTCTTATCAGTGGATTTTAAGCCCTTTGCCAAATGACAGAATGCAATATAGAGATTACCTTCAGTATAAAATATACCTTCAGTAAAAAGAAATGGGTACAAATCTCAGTTTTCCACCTCTTTGTACAATTTGGGTAGAGTGTCTAGTTATTCCAAACTAAGTAGTTCAAATTTAATGTAAGAATAAACATGCAAAAATACATTGACAATAATCACTTTGGAGAAGAAAAGATATCAAAACTTTAAATAATCATTAAATACCAAAACATAACCTAACTCAAAATGTTGGAAATCTTTGTGAATGAAAAACAATGAGAGTCTATGGAGAAATGTTAAGAAAATTATGAAAATGAGAGAAGATGTGTTTTCCTGGTTGAAAATATCAAATCTTTGCAAATTATTTTATGAGTCGGAAAAATTTCAAGAAGATTCTCAGTAAATTTTAGAAAAATTTCATGAAATGGTCTTAAAATTTATGTAAATAATAAATAAGTAAAAATAGGCAAGAAACTATCAGAAAAAAAGTTGTGAAAGTTGCTCTATGAGTTATGATAAAATATTATAAAACTAAAATTACTTTATACTAATACAAATATAGAAAATTTTAATCACATTAACAGAGTTATGGAAAAGTAGAGCAGTGGAAATATAGAGGATTATTCTGTCATCCATTAGCCCTTTTATATTTACACATTTTTTTTTTTTATTTTAAGGCACAAGTAAAAATTATAGCCACCAGTTAAGGAATAAATGAACTAATCAATATAAATAAATCACATAAAATTTAGTAAGTGGTGTTATGGGCTGAATGTTTATGTCTCTCCATGATTTGTATGTTGAAACATTATCCTCAAAATGATACTATTAGGAGGTGGGGTCATTGGGAGATCCCTAAGAGGAGGTCATAAGGGTGGAATCCTTATGAAGGGATTGGTGCCCTTATAGGAATCATAGGAGTTTGCTTCCTCGCTCTCTCTTTGTGCCCTATGAGGACACAATGAGAAGTCAGCAGTCTGCAAACTGGAAGAGGTCCCTCACTAGAACCTGACCATGCTGGCACCCTGAGCCTGGACTTCTAGTCTCTAGAACTGTGAAAAATAGATATGTGTTGTTGAAGCCACCCAACCTACAGTAGTAGGGGCCCAAATTTATTCAAGATGTGATAAAGCAAGAACCCTCAAACAGTACAGAATGAAATATTCCAGTTATGTCACTGAGAAAACTAAATGTGTATTTAGAAAGAATCAATTCCTTTAAGTCCTTAAGCCATATACAGAAATACATTTTAAGTTTCTTTTAGGAAACAATGTCAAAAATAAAACTATTTTGAAATATGAAAAATGTAAAGGATTATTTTATTTCTGAAGGAAGAAATACTCTCTGATCCCTAGAGTAATGAAAGAACTTAGAAAAAATGGGTATATGTTGAATGATTTTATGTTTAGAACTTCTCTTTATCAAAAATAACATTAAGTTAAAAGGCATAGTAGAAATTAGGGAAGCATGCCCCGATTTTATAAAGAATGAATATTCTCAAGATATAAAGAATTTATATAAATTGGAAAAATGAAAATATTATCTAAGAATCAACAGTAATATGAGAAATGAATATTATAGCCAATTCATATAACTGGAATTTCATGCATCTATAAATATGAGAAAAAAGATTCAACCTCATTAGTCATTCAAAAATACAAATTGAAATTAAAATAAGATTTTATTTTCACATATCTGAATAGCAAAAACTTTTTGAAATGTTAATTATCTTGGTAATGGGAGCAGAAAACATACATTTTCCAACATTGTTTGTGAACATATACATTAGTACAACTTTCTGGAAGCAATTTGTCAGTTTTAAGAACCTTGTACTCTTGCTCAAATGTTAATGACCAACCTTCCTCCACCACACCCTTCGACTATGAGGTTCTTCCTTATTTTGGGTCCAGAGTAATGCAGTCAGTCAACTATGGACTAAATCTCTGAAACCATGAGCAAAAACAAAACTCTTCTCAGTTGTTCTTGTCAAGAATTTTGGTCACAGCAATGCAAATTTGACTAACAAAGGGGCCCCAGCTCCTTCTATTTTGTCATGCCAAAATTCTAGAAGATTGCTTTCATTTCCATGAATCAAGGCTCATCCTTGCATTCACAATCCAGACAAGAGGAAGAAAGGAAGGGGGAACATGAAGAAAATACTTCTTCCCTTAAGGATACAATCCCAAAATTTCATACATCACATTCATTTTTATCCTATTCACCAGAGCTTAACCACAGGTCCACACCTAGGCTGGAAAACGAAAGCAACCATTAATTGGGTGATCTTGTGACTAAAATTTCTATTATTGTGTAAAAAAAGGAATGATAGAATAAAAAAAGACAATGTCTACCCTTATATAACCATATATATATGGTTATATAAGGATATATATATATATCCTTAGAGTCTAGGGTTAAGCAACTTGACAACAAACCAGATTCCTAAAAAGAGAAATTAGTAAATTGCACCTCAATACTTAAAGCTTTTGCTCTGTGAAAGATCCTGTTAAGAGGATATAAGATAAGCAGCAAACGGGAAGAAGACATTTGTAAACCAAAAGAAATCCTGAAAGAACTAATATCAAGAATATACAGGGAACTCTCAAAAACTCTACAACAGAAAATCAAGCAATCCAATTATAAAATGGGCAAAAGACATGAACAAACATATCAACAAAAAAAATATAGATGGCAAATAAACATATAAAAATAGTTTCAACATTATTGAATTTTAATTTTTTCCATAGGGAAGTGCAAATTAAAATCTCAATGAGAAATGAGCACTTGACATCTGCTCATATTTACAGCATGTTCATTCAAAACTATTTTTTTAAATGTGAGTGTGAGGCAAGATTGAGAGAAATCTATATATGACCCCCTGCATCAGGCCATGAAATGCTATATGACTCTAGGATTTCCAGGGTCAGTCTATGGATCCATTTACAAGGAGAAGATTTAGGACTGCTTCTTCTCTATAACTCCAGTTGGATTTGGATCACTCCATGTTCATCTCACAGCAGTTATTTATTCACTCACTCAAAAAACATTTCTTGTGCCAGGCACTGTTGTAGATACACTCTTCCCTTCCTCAATATTCCAAGATTGGTGGAACCCAGAGAAAGAACTTGTTCAGAAATAGTTTTCCATCTGTCCTGTCCATATCATTCTCCAAAACCTGAAAAGGAAGACTGTAGATGCCCAAAGAGCAAAACAGAGGCCAACCAGACATGACATGCCTCATGGACACATGTTGTTGAATGCCACCTTTGTCACACGTACAGCTGCTGAGTACATCCACTTACTGTGTGGACTATTTAAAACAAACAAACAAACAAACAAACAAAACCCAAAAAACAGCAGAGATTTTTCATGGTTCACCTGGACTGGAGAATGACCTCAAAGATACCAGGTCCTGATGTATAAAGAGAGGATAAAGACTTCAAAACTTCTTTACCTTCTCTTCTTTCTCCTCCTGTGTTTTCCATTTATTGTTTTCTTGTCCTTTCTGAAACAGGTTTGCTTCCAGTTTCTCATTTTCAGTCTGATATTAGAAATATTTTAAATATAAAATAAAAGCTATTTAAGTTATATATGTCCTTTACAGGGACTTAGTCCTCTAAAAGAAAACACTGATAAAGAAATATATTTTCTCAATGATAATAATAGTATAGGGAATGCCCCAACATGAAAAGAAAGCATAAAGCACAAAATTTGAACAAAAAAGATAAATCAGAGAAAGTACAGATGAGGAGATATGGTAGCCTTCTGCCAAAATTTAAAATGAGAAGCTAAAAGGAACACCATTAATACCATTGCAAACTGTAAGCAGATAGTAAAAATGATACATTCCCATGGTCTAAAAAAAATTGAAGTCTTAAAAGCAAACAACATAAAAGCTGTCAATCAAACCATGGGGCTAACGTTATCAGTAATTTCAAAGGTAGATGTGAAATCTATCCATCAGATATAATTAAACCTTGGGAAATGAAAAATGCCGGGACATTATTATAAACTGGAATTTCTTAAACTTGGCTTAAGCCCACACTTATGAAGTAAGCATTCCCATAGAACATGGCTCAAGGTCTTAATGACTTGTTTGATGATTAGACAGTAACTGAATCACAAATGGGGAATCTTTATTCTCCAGCTCTTGTTTTAGTGGTCTGGCGCCAAAGAAATACACCTTTTCTTTAAAAAGTACACTTTGACACTTAAGATTTCTCTGTTTCACGGGCCACTTTTCACTAAGAGCAGCTAAAATAGTGTTTTCTATTGTACCACATCAAACTAGCATCCTTCTAAGCAATATATGCTTAATCTTTATTACTTATTTCTCATTTGACTCAAAGGTGATCACACAATATTGAATTTTTAAAATAATTTTTGCTCTTAGGATCCATGCCATAAATTCAAAAAGGACAAATCTGCATATTATTTTTCAAAGAAAAAAATCAGAAAGTTATGTTTTAATATGTAAAATACAATAAAGCCATTCTTAGATCATCATATCAGTATTGATTTATGGATTAGTAGTTGTAGATAATCAGCCAAAGAGCTTAGAGACCTCCAAATCATTCTATAGGAGGCGAACTGTCAGTTTCTTCAGAATCCACTCGTTCCTGCCCAGCAGGAGACCATGCCCTAAATAGGGACAGAAAGCTTGCCTTAATAAACTCAATATTTCATATAAGCCAAAGATGGGATTACTTAATTTAACAGGAAACAAATACTACAAGAATACAGGAAAGTAGCACAGCTTTCATGCTGACAACATTACCACTAACATTACCACTAACGTTAGTAAACAAAATTCTGGTCCACTGCAAACAGCCAGTCTGAAACAGCAGTCGCATAATTTTGAAACAAATATGCATGCCATGGAAGAAGTCACTCCCTGGGAATTTCTTACCCAAGTGAATTTCATCAGTCCCTGAGGGTTCTTACTTTTCTTTCTTGTCTGCAAATGCAGTCACTATTAAGAATTATCACCCAAAATTTGATTTGCTGATATTTTCAAAAAATCCACATAATAGCAACCAAGTACATAGACCCATCAAAGTTGTTGATGTATCTTAGGAAGAAAGGAATGAACTATACCAGGGTATCACTGTGATAGGTATGAGTTAGTTCAGTGATAATACATTTCCCCTTAAAAGTGAATAATCTATTTCTTATTAGATATTTTCTGCTTTTAAAGTCTACATTTTTATAGTTATAATAGAAATTTGAAAACGTGGATACCTAGGGACTGCCAGAAATAGAAACTGCTTTTTCATATTTATAATTTCAGGAAAATGGCTATCCTTGAGCTATGTTAGTAAATTAGCATGAAGATTATACCAGGCAGAAGACCCAAGCAACAGAGCAGTAATGCTATCAGGGAGAGGAGGGAAATGATAACAATATTTAAGAAAGGTGCTTTGTATTGCCCTCTTCAAAGAGTCTCCTTGGACCAGTGCTAACTCAGGTTAACTCATGTTATCTACATTTATATTTTGTTCTGTAAAAGCTATAATCATGCAAAAATTCTAAATGTAGTTTTTTGATTGTTTGTTTTTAATAGAAAAGGCAATGTTTTGATATGAGTTTGAAGCCTGATTTAGCTTCCAATAAGCTACATGATATTGAATGACTGTCATTTGTGGTGTTCAGTTTTCCCATTTGTAAACAGGGATAGTGATATCTGGCTAGGGGACTTTTTGTACAAATTATTTGAGAGAACATGCAAATAACCAAATATTTGGTGGAGAGAAAAGACCAAAGATAGGAGGGCCATCTCTTTTCAGTTCAGGGTAGGGATCAAGATTTCTATAACTTTTATGATTCCTCAAAGAATCATAAAATTCCACAACTCAAAGAATTCTAAATACAATGAACACTCAATAATTTTGAATGACTACATTGAAATATCTTAACAAAATTGTTAATATATGAATTTTAATCACTATCTCCAAGTAAGCTGAATTTCTACCCTACAATTACAACTGTAGATCTGCGAAAAAGGATTGATGATAAAGTTAAGGGGAAGCAGATTTTTATGGCTTCTGTTGAAATAAATTTTAATGATTCTAGAAAAAACAATTTTGAGTTGGTTTTATAGATCAAGAGTTCTCCCTCTTGCCTTTATGTCTTAATGCCCAAACATACAAGCATACAGTTAGACTAACAATGGAATTCAATATTGATTTTTTGTCTAAAACACATAAAAAGCAAATCTTATAGAGAGCTTTATGATGTTAATAGTTTGTCTAATCACATCATTTGGAATACAACCCTTTCCTCTACTTTAAAATGGGTGTAAAAAAATCAATATTCTTTCCCTGCACTATTTGTACACTGCCACCACATGATACACTCATGGTATTCTAACCATAACTTCAAATCAAAAGAGCATAGAAGTGCTACCTATATTTGGCTTCCTTCGGACCTGCCATTAGATTACTGTTATAATATAAACTACATTTGCATACATTGAAATACAGAAGAAAAAGTAGACAATATTCATGCTAAACAGTTATTTTTCTTAAATGTATGTTTCTCAGGTATCTCCCCTTCATTCCCAAAACTCCCAAGAACATTTTTCTACATTAGGCACTGCCTGCATTCAGGCAATTATTTGAAAAAACTCAAATCAACAATAACTTTGCTTATTTGTGATACTCTATTTTTTCCATGTCTGTTTTCAAGCTGTAAGGCTGCCATGAAAGCCGAACCTTTGCAAGTTCATATTCTCCTGCTGTTTCTCTCTCACCTCAAGTCAGCCACCCCTGTTGCAAAGGGCATGTGCTAATGATCTAAGTCACGAGTGAGTATATGCAAGAAAAAAATGAAAAGGCTGTAATCACACTAATGAAATGAACAAGCAAAATTTTAGACAGAAAGTCTACAAGGCTTTGAATAGTAGCTCTGTTATCATTAATATAACCTCTTCTACCTGTTAACCTAGGCCAGTCTCCCACCTGCAGCCTGGTTGATCCAGGTACACAAGCCTGGAGATGCTGTTACTATCTACAAAACTCATGTCATTTATAAAATTGTGGACAATTCTATTTTAGATCACACCTCTGACTGCAGGCTGGTATTTGTCTGAAGGTAGGTCATTGAGAGTCAATGCAAATGAGGAAAGATCTCCAGCAGTAAAAACAAAATTAGGAAACTTTGTGAGCATAGTCTTCCTCAAAACTGTGCCACTGATGGTCTTTGGGATGTGTCCCCACAACCTAGTGCTGATCCAAGACCCACAGACCTTGAGCTTTGTTAGTAAACTAGCATGAAGATTCTACCAGGCAGAAGAACCAAGAAACAGAGCAGTAATGCTATCGGGTAAAGGAGGGAAATGATAACAACATTTAAGAAAGGTGCTTGTAATGTCCTCTTCAAAGAGTCTCCTTGGACCAGGGCTAACTCAGGTTAACTCATGTTATCTACATTTATCTTTTGTTCAATAAAAGCTATAATCATGCATTAAGTGGAGAGTCCCCCAGTAGAGCACCCACCTGATGCATGAACTTCTGTGGGAGCTGGGTTTTACCTTCTATAAAGAACTTTCTCTAGCCTTGCTGCTTCCAGGTAAAATAGACACATTGCTCTTCACAAACCCCAACTTGAAACTGAAGGTTTAAAACAGAAGAAGCCCTTTTTGATGATCTCTTGGTTGGCCATTGGTTCAGCAGGTCATTGGTTCTCAGTGTTGGCTGCATGTTTGGCATCATTTGGAGACTTCTCAAAAATGTTGAGACCTTGGTTTCTGCCTTCAGAGATTGGAGTTTCCTTGCTATGGGGCACAGTCTGGGTAAACACTGGATGATTCAATTTTATAGAAAAGTTCAAGAGCCTCTTTGCACTAGGCCAGTGATTCTTAAAATGAAATGTGTATATGAATTATCCCAGTTCTTGTCAAAAATGCAGATTTGATTCATTAGGTCTTAGTAGAGTTCTGAAACTGTTCAGTTATGACAAGCTGCCTGGTGATACTCATGCTGCTGATGTTCAGACCCAATTTTATGCAGCAAGGCTTTAGACCAAATGGTAATTCAGACCATGAGATATTAATTCCCTTTGTCAATAACCTAAGTCACTACCTCTAATCTCAGTAGAACCTTCTCAGAAGGATCTATAATGAGGTATGCAAATGATGTAAATGTATATTTGCATGAAGTTAAAGAAGATACTGAATTATAACTGGTAGCCACTAAATCTGGCACTGGTGTATCATTGATTCTCTACTTCTATACATAAAATACACAAACACTTATTTTGATATTAGATAGATGTTTAACCTCATAGATCTATTACATCAAAACTTTATGTAGAACCTAATAAAATGCTACTGAGAGTAATCATAAATGGAAAGGTATGAATTAGGTGGTGACACGTTAATCATAGTACTTTTTGAATTATTATTGTACCAATATATGAATATCCCCAAATTACAAGATTAGAGGCAGGTTTTTAAGTGACATCTGCCTATCAGACCAGGATAGCCTCTCTTAATTTAATACTAAAATATCTATCCAGTATTTAATCTGTATTAAAATATACAAAGTATTTTTAGAACAAAAATTCATACTACTATTGAGTGACAGTTTATGCTGGTAACTGGGGGAAATTTCCAAATAATTTGGTTAAGAACAATAAGGAGAGAGCAATCATGTTTCATGTCAATGATGATGATTTATTATGTGCCATGTACCTGTTTGAAATACTGTGCATACACAATATATATTCATAAAAGTATTTATGTATTTACATATAAACATTATATATACAATAAAAATATAACGGGTATTTAACTCTCCAAAGTACTCTATTAGGTGGTGGGTAACGTTACCAGCCCACCTTCATTTGAAACAAAACCTGTGATACAGAAAGTTTAGGTAACTTACACAACATCAAAGATTTAAAAACTGTTGTAGCCAGGAGTCAAACTCATATTTTCAGGATTCTTTGTTAATTTTTGACTAGAGAACTTAATTTTTTAGCCCATCTTTGGGTTTATAGAAAAATTGAGCAGAAAGTATAGAAGGTTCTCATATGCCTCTTATCTCTATATATGTACAGCCTTCTCCACTGTTGATACCCCATGCTAAGCAAAGATTTTCAGATCTTTGTTTTCACCCACTTCATCATGATGCCTTTCAAGAAAGACAGCAAATCCTTTATATGAAAGAAAGTTGGAAGGTACTTTGATTATGAATATTATTATAGGTGTGCACAGTGGTGCACACCTATAATCCCAGCTATTAGGGAGGCTGAGATAGGAAGACCACAAGTTCAAGGCCAACCTCATTAACTTAGCAAGACCTATTTCAAATTTTTGCTTTAAAAGGTGGGTGTGGGGCTATGGATACAGCTCAGGATAGAGGCCCAGCAATTCAATGCTGAGTACAGTTAGAAAGAAAGAAAGAAAGAAAGAAAGAGAAAAAACTATATGGAAATTAATCAACATATTGACAATACCACTGGGTATAAAATTTTGGGTGATTTTTATTTACATTTTTATTTTTTTAATTTTCTGAATGTCCTACAAAAAGCACACAACATGTATAGAAATTAAACACAAAATAAATCTTAGTGTTAAAATTATTACTCAGGTTAGTTCAATGTCTGAAAATCAACTAATTTCTGTGCTAACAATTAAAAAAATGCTTATATTAATTAATGAAGAAAAAGTATTTAACAAAATTCAACATCTCTTCATGATAAAAATTCTCAGCAGACTATGAATAGAACTTCTATAACCTGACAAAGGAATTTTACAAAAACATACTTTCATGTTTTTTTTACAAAAACCAAACACGTTCAAGAAGAAAGCAATTTAGGACTTCTACCATAGATGTTAATAATAGTCACTGACCTTGCTACTCAAGTGTATTCCAGAGACCAACAGCCTGGGCATATCTAGGAGCACATTAGAAAGAAGTTCAGAATATGAGACCATCTCCTGGGCCTACCAAACCAGTGCATGTAGCTTAACACACTGGTAGTCCACATACAATATACCATTTGGAGAAGTACTTGTATTGAAGATCAGCACAGGATTTAAAACTAGACACCTTCGGATTTTTTTTCTTTTTTTTTTTATTGGTTGTTCAAAACATTACATAACTCATGACATATCATCTTTCATACATTTGATTCAAGTGGGTTATGAACTCCCATTTTTACCCCAAATACAAGTTGCAGAATCACATCAGTTACACATCCACATTTTTCCATAATGCAATATTAGTGACTGTTGTATTCTGCTACCTTTCCTATCCCCTACTATCCCCCCTCCCCTTCCCTCCCCTCTTCCCTCTCTACCCCATCAGCTGTTGTTCAATTCTCTCTCTTGTTTTTTTTCCCCTTTCCCCTCACCATCTCTTATATGTAATTATGTGTAACAATGAGGGTCTCCTTCCATTTCCATACAGTTTCCCTTCTCTCTCCCTTTCCCTCCCACCACTCGTCTCTGTTTAATGTTAGTCTTTTCCACATGCTCTTCCTCCCTGCTCTGTTCTTAGTTGCTCTCCTTATATCAAAGAAGACATTTGGCATTTGTTTTTTTAAGGATTGGCTAGCTTAACTTAGCATAATCTGCTCTAATGCCATCCATTTCCCTGAAAATTCCATGATTTTGTCGTTTTTTAGTGCTGCATAATACTCCATTGTGTATAAATGCCACATTTTTTTTTATCCATTCATCTATTGAAGGGCGTCTAGGTTGATTCCAGAGTCTAGCTATTGTGAATTGTGCTGCTATGATCATTGATGTGGCAGTATCCCTATAATGTGCTCTTTTAAGGTCCTCAGGGAATAGTCCGAGAAGGGTGATAGCTGGGTCAAATGGTGGTTCCATTCCCAGCTTTCCCATGAATCTCCATACTGCTTTCCATATTGGCCGCACCAATTTGCAGTCCCACCAGCAATGTGCAAGTGTACCCTTTTCCCCACATCCTCGCCAGCACTTATTGTTGACTTCAAAATGGCTGCCAATCTTACTGGAGTGAGATGGTATCTTAGGGTGGTTTTGATTTGCATTTCTCTGACTGCTAGAGATGGTGAGCATTTTTTCATGTACTTATTGATTGACTGTATGTCCTCCTCTGAGAAGTGTCTGTTCAGGTCCTTGGCCCATTTGTTGATTGGGTTATTTGTTATCTTATTGTTTAATTTTTTGAGTTCTTTGTATATTCTGGATATTAGGGCTCTATCTGAAGTGTGAGGAGTAAAAATTTGTTCCCAGGATGTAGGTTCCCTATTTACCTCTCTTATTGTTTCTCTTGCTGAGAAAAAACTTTTTAGTTTAAGTAAGTCCCATTTGTTTATTCTTGTATTTAACTCTTGGGCTATGGGCGTCCTATTAAGGAATTTGGAGCCCTACCCCACAATATGTAGATCGGAGCCAACTTTTTCTTCTATCAGGCGCAGAGTCTCTGATTTGATATCAAGCTCTTTGATCCATTTTGAGTTAACTTTTGTGCATGGCGAGAGAAAGGGGTTCAGCTTCATTTTGTTGCATATGGATTTCCACTTTTGCCAGCACCATTTGTTGAAGATGCTATCCTTCCTCCATTGCATGCTTTTAGCCCCTTTATCAAATATAAGAAAGTTGTAATTTTGTGGATTAGTCTCTGTGTCCTCTATTCTGTACCATTGGTCCACCTGCCTGTTTTGGTACCAGTACCATGCTGTTTTTATTACTATTGCTCTGTAATACAGTTTGAGATCTAGTATCGCTATACCTCCAGATTCACACTTCCTGCTTAGAATTGCTTTTGCTATTCTGGGTCTTTTGTTTTTCCATATGAATTTCATGATAGCTTTATCTATTTCTACAAGAAATGCCGTTGGGATTTTGATTGGCATTGCGTTGAACCTGTAGAGAACTTTGGGTAATATCGCCATTTTGATGATGTTGGTTCTGCCTATCCATGAACAGGGTACATTTTCCATCTTCTAAGATCTTCTTCTATCTCTCTCTTTAGGGTTCTGTAGTTTTCATTGTATAAATCTTTCACCTCTTTTGTTAGGTTAATTCCCAAGTATTTTATTTTTTTTGAGGATATTGTGAATGGGGTGGTTTTCCTCATTTCCATTTCAGAAGTTTTGTTGCTGATATACAGGAATGCCTTTGATTTATGCGTGTTGATTTTATATCCTGCCACTTTGCTGAATTCATTTATTAGTTCTAGTAGTTTCTTTGTAGACCCTTTTGGGTCTTCTAGGTATAGGGTCATGTCATCCGCAAATAGTGATATTTTAAGTTCTTCTTTTCCTATTTTTATGCCTTTAATTTCTTTTGTCTGTCTAATTGCTCTGGCTAGTATTTCAAGGACTAAATTGAATAGAAGTGGTGAGAGAGGGCATCCCTGTCTTGTTCCAGATTTTAGAGGGAATGCCTTCAGTTTTTCTCCATTTAGAATGATGCTAGCCTGAGGCATAGCATATATAGCTTTTACAATGTTGAGGTATGTTCCTGTTATCCCTAGTTTTTCTAGAGTTTTGAACATAAAGGGATGCTGTACTTTGTCGAATGCTTTTTCTGCATCTATCGAGATGATCATATGGTTCTTATCTTTAAGTCTATTGATGTGGTGAATAACATTTATTGATTTCCGTATATTGAACCAGCCTTGCATCCCAGGGATGAATCCTACTTGATCATGGTGCACAATTTTTTTGATATGCTTTTGTATTCGATTCGCCAGGATTTTATTGAGAATTTTTGCATCTATGTTCATTAGAGATATTGGTCTGTAGTTTTCTTTCTTTGCAGTGTCTTTGTCTCGTTTCAGGATCAGGGTGATGTTGGCCTCATAGAATGAGTTTGGAAGAGCTCCTTCTTTTTCCTATTTCTTGAAATAGCTTTAAAAGTATTGGTATTAATTCTTCTTTGAAGGTTTTGTAAAACATCAGGTCCAGGGCTTTTCTTGGTTGGTAGTCCTTTGATGGCTTCTTCAATTTCTTCCTTTGTTATTGGTCTGTTTAAATTGCGTGTGTCTTCCTGACTCAATCTGGGCAGATCATATGACTTAAGAAATTTATCGATATCTTCACTGTCTTCTATTTTATTAGAATATAGGGTTTCAAAATACTTTCTAATTATCTTCTGTATTTCTGTAGTGTCTATTGTGATATTGCCTTTTTCATCCCGTATGTTAGTAATTTGAGTTTTCTCTCTTCTTCTCTTTGTTAGCATGGCTAAGGGTTTGTCGATCTTATTTATTTTTTCAAAGAACCAACTTTTAGTTTTATCAATTTTTCAATGGTTTTTTTTGTTTCAATTTCATTGATTTCCACTCTGATTTTAATTATTTCTTGTCTTCTGTTATATTTGCTGTTGTTTTGCTCTTCCTTTTCTAGGGTTTTGAGATGTGGTGTGAGTTCATTTATTTGTTGGTTTTTTTCTTTTTTTGAGGAATGAATTCCAAGAAATGAATTTCCCTCTTAAAACTGCTTTCATTGTGTCCCATAGATTCTGGTATGTTGTGTCTGTATTGTCGTTTATCTCTAAGAATTTTTTGATATCCTCCTTTATGTCTTCTGTAACCCATTGATAGTTCAGTAACATATTGTTTATTTTCCATGTGATGCATGATTTTTCCTTCCTTCTTTTATCATTGATTTCCAGTTTCATTCCATTATGATCAGATATGGTGCATGGTATTATCTCCACACCTTTATATTTACTAAGAGTTGCCCTATGGCATAATATATGATCTATCTTTGAGTAAGATCCATGTGCTGCTGAGAAGAACGTGTATCCACTTGATGATGGTTGATATATTCTATATATGTCGGTTAAGTCTAGGTTATTGATTGTGTTATTGAGTTCTCTAGTTTCTTTATTCAGCTTTTGTCTGGAAGATCTGTCTAATGGTGAGAGTGGTGTGTTGAAGTCACCCATAATTATTGTGTTGTGGTCTATTTGACTCTTGAACTTGAGGAGAGTTTGTTTTATGAACGTTGCCGCACCATTGTTTGGTGCATACAAATTGATAATTGTTATGTCTTCTTGGTGGATGGTTCCTTTTAACAGTATATAGTGTCCTTCTTTATCCCTTTTGATTAATTCAGGTTTGAAGTTGATTTTATTCGATATGTGTATGGCCATTCCTGCTTGCTTCCGAGGGCCATGTGAGTGGTATGATTTTTCCCAACCTTTCACCTTCAGCCTGTGTATGTCTTTTCCTATCATATGAGTCTCCTGAAGGCAGCATATTGTTGGATTCATTTTTTTGATCCAGGTTACTAGCTTATGTCTCTTGACTGGTGAGTTTAGGCCATTAACATTTAATGTTACAATTGAAATATGATTTGTACTTCCAGTCATGTTTATTTATTTATTTATTTTAGTTTGGCTAGTTTTTACTTTTTGGTTATTTTCCTCCCCCTTTACTGAGATACCTCCCGCTGTTAGTTTTGGGCACTATTTTTCAATTCCTCTTCTTGTAGTATTTTGCTCAAAATGCTTTGTAGTGCTGGTTTTCTGGCTGCAAATTCTTTTAGCTTTTGTTTATCGTGGAAGGTTTTAATTTCATTGTCAAATTTGAAGCTTAATTTTGCTGGATACAGTATTCTTGGTTGGAATCCATTATTTTTCAGCGTTTGAAATACATTGTTCCAGGATCTTCTGGCTTTCAAAGTCTGTGATGAAAAATCAGTCGTTAACCTAATTGGTTTACCCCTGAATGTAATCTGCCTCCTTTCTCTCGTAGCTTTTAATATTCTCTCCTTGTTCTGTATGTTGGCCATCTTCATAATTATATGTCTTGGAGTTGGTCTATTATGGTTTTGAATGTTTGGGGTCCTGTAGGCTTCCAGGATTTGGCAATCCATTCCATCTTTCATCTCTGGGAAGTTTTCTAGAATTATTTCATTTAATATGTTGTCCATTCCTTTGGTTTGAATCTCAATGCCTTCTTCTATCCCGATGACTCTCAAATTTGGTTTTTTTATGACATCCCATATCTCTTGAATAGCTTGCTCGTGGGATTTAAGCATCTTTTCTGTGTTGACTATATTCTTTTCAAGTTGATAAACTTTGTCTTCATTATCTGATGTTCTGACTTCTACTTGATCAAGTCTATTTGTAATATTCTCGTTTGAATTTTTAATTTGGTTTATAGTTTCCTGCATTTCTAGGATTACTGTTTGGTTTTTTTTTTTTTTTTAAGATCTCTATCTCCTGGTAAAGCTCGTTCTTTGCCATTTGAATTTGTTTGTTTAATTCATTTTCAAAATATACTTTTATTGCTTGGACTTGCTGTCTCATGTCTTCTCTAATATTCCTTTCCATCTGAGTTAGGTATGCCTTGAGTTCTTTCCCTATCCATGCTTCTGATGCTTCTAGGTCCTCCTGTAGACTTAAGTTGTCCTGCATTGTTTGTACTCCTTTTTTCCCTTGTTTTTTCATGGTGTTCACGTTACTTTCCAGCTCTGTTTGACTGCTTTGTAACTGTTTTCTCCTATACATTTGTTTTGGCTTTGTATATCTCTGTTGTCTCTCCTAATCTAGGAGATTATGCCTAGAGATGTTGGGCTTTATTGTACTTTAAAGCTGATTCATTCAATTTATAAAGGGCTTCCGGATTCTGTATGCATATAGTGATTTGTTGTTTGTTCTTAGGACTTTATGTTTAGGTTAGGTGCTATGAAGGTATAAGGGTTAGTATGTCTTGGCTACTTTAGAAGGTTGCTCTACTGAAGGGGGATACTAACCGTCGATTGGATCAGAGTGTTGGTAGTAGCTAGGTATTTAGGAGCCCTATAGACAGCCTCGAAACATTCACCTATTTGCATTTAGACAATTACACGTAATGGAGGGTGTAGTGCTTGGGATGAAAGTTGGGGAGAAGGGGAAAGAAGGTGCTCTTAAAAAGAAAGAAGGAGAGGGAGATAGATAGAATAGAGGAGGATGGAAAGAACAATAAAACTTGAAAGGGGAAAGGAAGAAGGAAAAGGGGAGAGAAAAAATAGAATAAAATAAAATAAGATATTAAATTAGGTCTTAGAGATCCATTTTCTTCTCTTTCCATAGGCAGAGCTGTGCCCTCCGGGCTGAGTTTTGCCCTCTATGTGTTGACAGCAATCCCTGTAAGGCAGCTCCTGGGAGTCTCTCAATCCTGTTAGTCCAGAGTCGTTTCACTTCTCCGGCCCCTCCTCCCCTTCCTCCTGCCAGCCAGCCAGGTCCTGCTCACCAGAGGCAGTTCCCCAAGGATCTGGTTACACTTTCAGCCCCACTGCGTGCCCTATTTCCCGAACGACTGAGCACTCTCTCTAGCATTCATCTAAGCCCCAGTGCTGTGGAGCTGTGGTCTGGGAGTCAATAGTTTAGTTTTTCCGGACCCCTTTGGTGGACACGCCCTGGGAAGCTTGCGGCTAAGACCTTGGGTGTCGCCACTGGTGGTAATGTGAGTTGGGGGTCGAGAATCCCCTCTGCTACCCTCAGCCCCTACAATCACGACCACTCCGCTGGTGGTAGGAGGAGTTGGGGGACAGGAGTGCCCTCTGTTTCCCTCCGCCCCTACCGTCACGCCCTCTCTGTTGGCGGATGGGGGAGTTGGGGGTGGGGAGTCTTCTCTGCTTCCCTCCGCCCCTACAGTCACGCCCACGTCACTGGTGGTAGGGGGAGTTGGGGGTCTGGAGTCCCTTGGCCCTTACGGTCACGCCCACGGAGAGATTTTTGAAGTTTCCTGGTTGTTTGTATCTGGTGTTGGTGGGAGTCACACACCTGCTAAAGTAGATTCCGCTGGGAAGGAATCTCATTGGCCGAACTCTGGTGACTTCCCCTCTCTGCTATGGGGGGCCCTTGGCTCCTTGCCGGAGTATCCGAAGGGAGGGGTGGGACTGGCTTGTCTCTAGTCTGACTCAATCTCTGGTTTTAGCTCCCAGTTCGCTATTTCATAAAGGCTTGGTTAGAGTCCCTTCATGTCGCCTCCTGAGCCGGGCGGGCGGGGCCTTTCGCCGGTTGGTCGGGGTCGTTCGCAGAGCCAGGCGGGCGGGGCCATTCGCTGTGCGGGCGGGGCTGTTCTCGACACCTTTAGATTTTAATCTCATCTTCCCATAATGCAGCAATGGGCAAGTCATTTAACCTCTCTGGATTTTAGATTCCTCATCTATAAAAACGGGGGAGATGGTATCTCCCTTGGCAGGTTGCCATAAGGATAAAGATGAAGTATCTGATAGATCCATGCTACCAAATGTGCTAGTGTGTTAGTAAAGTTTTCATCCAAGAAGCCTAACACTTATAATAATGACAATTTGCCATGGATAATAAGTGTAAACATATAGAGAAAAAACATTCCTAAAAGTATTAATAGAGGAAAAGCAAAAACAAGAACTCAGGCCTTCTGAGTGCCAGACACACCATGTTTGAATTGGCTGGGCTCTTGTCATAAAGCTCAAATTCACCTCAACCCAAAGACACTTCCTGAATTGCTGAGTTATTCATTTCCTGACATAAAATTACAACCATAGGTAGATTAGAATTAGTCTATGTTGTCATTTTAAAGGCCAAATTGAGACTTAGGTATGATATCTCCCTCTCCAATATTTGTCTTTTCAAATTTAAAAAAGAAAGTTCCTTGTTTCAATCTTGTAGATAGCTCTAAAAGCGAAATTTAAAAATAGTTTATCAGAGTAAAAATGCAAGGTGTCAAGTAGGGAAAAAAAACTGTCCTAGAACTTGACTTCAGCTCTAAATAGCAAGGAAAGGAACAGAAAAATGGATTCCATCATTCATATTGGTCAACAGCAAAGAGTTAATGGAGCTAAGGAGTCAGAATGGGCTTCTTACACTTAACTCCAATATTTCAGAGGCCTAATCATCATCATGTGCTCTTTATGTCTGATTTATTACCTTCCTGCTGCTATTTTAGCCAATGTCCCCTTTTTGTCCTTAATGAGGATATAGAACATTCGGTTACCAGTCATGTTCTCACGTCCTTATTCTATCATCCCTCACCTTTTTCCTCATCAGCTTTGCTAAATTTTATCTTATGAACAAACCATTTTTCTTGTTGCTTTTCACTCAGATGAGATACCAAATTCATCCCTTTCTCCTATTTTCCTTTAACTCCCTGTTGGGGCTTTTTTTTCCCCCTCTGGGCTTCTGAAAATGGAGTTTCTAGAAATAGCTGTATAGCTCTCATCTGCTGCTCTAACCTCATGTCTAACTTCACACAGTGAGATGGGCTTCTGTACAGTCTGATACAGGCCACAGGTCTCTTCAACACCATTCAGTACTTCTGTGCTGTATAACACCAATACTAGAGCCATGTCTGTCAGAGACCATAAGGTGAAAAATAAGGGCACTGTAATAAATTTTCATAAAACTGTCTTTATTTCCATAAGAACATGTTGTTTTGTTTTCTGACATATCTTTCTTACTTTTTCCCATTTTTTAATGTTCTTTCTTTCATTGGAATAAGATATTAATATTGCTCCTTTATGAAAGAGTCTTAGCAAAACTAAAATGCTAGCAGCCCTCCATTAGTGTCTTTATCTTTGTTTTTATTTCTTCTTTACTGCTCTCAGAAATCTCAAAGTCTGGATATGAAGGTTAAGAGCACACACCTTTACCTCTGTGGTCAGGAATGGATTGAAATCCCTGGTATTCTTGTGTGTGTGTGTGTGTGTGTGAAGTACCCATACATAGATAAGTTGTTAAACCTCTCTAGGCTTTTGTTCATTCATATTACAATGGAGTAATAGTACCTGCATTATGAAGTTGTCAGAAAATATATGCAAAGTGCATAGCAGAGTACCTGGCACAGAGCAATAAATCAATAAATAATTGTGATGATTATCATGTTCCCTCGAGTGTTTTTTGGCTAAACATTTAAAATAAGATCCCATCTGTTATCAAGGTACCACTTTCTCTGAGTGAAAGATCAACATCCTTTCAATGTCAAAACCTCACCTTTAATTGTAGTTCAGCCCCACCAGTGAGCACTGCATGATTCAAGCAGTATATTAGCTGTGTTTCTCATTTTTCATATTTCATGATGCTCTGATATCTTGAAGGCCTTGAAGATCAGGCAAGAGATTGGCTCTCCCAGGGTTAGCTAATTCCTAGAAATGGCAGACAATTTACCGACTAACACATCTTTTATACTCAATCCAACAAATCCAAAGAGCATACTCCCATCCATTTTCTTTAGTTCACTCTCACACATTAAACCTGTATTCCTCCTGCCCTTAATTACCTGAGGGGCAGGTACTGTAAAACTAACTAACAAACTATGGCCCTTAGTCCACCAAAATTATTCAACCTAGGAATTCCAAGGTGTTTAGCTTATCCAACTTTACCTTTCTCCCAGAAACCACAATAGAAGTTTGTGATCATGTCTTCCCCTCTTTCTGCCTCCTCGCTGACAGAGTGCTGCTCACATGGTCCTGTTTGTGGCATTTCCCGATTCTAAGAAATTATCAGTAGAAAGTTTTCCTTCTTGGCAGTTATCTCTTGATCTGTTGGCATCACTAGAGCTGACCAAAAACAAACAAACAAACAAACAAAAAAACAACCGGTGTATTTTAATCCAGTCAGCAAAACAGAACTGTCCCAGAATTAATCCTTCCTCCCTCCCTCCCTCCCTCCCTTCCTTCCTTCCTTCCTTCCTTCCTTCCTTCCTTCCTATTCCTTTGGCTAACTACTCCCTTATCCCTTAAATTTGCATCAAAGTACTACTAGGAGCATGCAAATGTATTCAATAATGATAAACACCTCTCCACCTCCACTCCAAATCTACTGTGTACTAGATATGAATAAAGACTAGTCCCACCTTATTTGTGGGGAATATATTCCAAGCCCCTGGTGGATGCCCAAAACTAAGTCTGAAACTAAGTATCAATCCACACACACACACACACATATATATGGATATATATATATATATATATATATATATATATAGCTACTGTATAGACACGTTTGTGTACATGCACACAAAAGCACAATGTTCTTCCTACATATACATACATATGATAAAGTTTAATTTATAAATTTAAGCACCCTAAAAGATTAACAACAATAAGAAAGTAGAACAATTATAATTATGCGCTGTAATAAAAGTTGTGTGACTGTAGTCTCTATCTTTTTTAAGACATATGGTCATATTTTCTGCAGGTAGCAGAAAGCATAACCACAGATAAGGGGTTTACTATATCCAGAATGATTAGAAAATTGATTGGCTTCTCAAGGATAACTTTCAGAATCGAATATCATCCTCATGAGAAGATGGCACAGATTTAGATCCCACTCTGGACCCATCTGAATTACAGTGTTAGACAATTAACTTCAGAGAATTCTTTAAACCAGATCCAGTGATCTTACAATCATTTCTTCATTTCTTTGGAGTCAATAGCAATACAGAACAAGAATCATACAAGGAATTGAAAGGCAGCCTGGCTACTCTTAGTCATTTCCTGTGAAGAAACTCATTTCTTATTAATTTACTTTCTGTGTTAAATGATGTTAAATATTCCTTTCAATTCTTACATAATATGATTTTATGATTATTACCATCATTTTATTTTTCTCCCCACTTTTGATACAGTTTGCTGAGATACTACTGGAGGTGTGAATTGTTACAGACAACAAATGAAGCTGAACAAAATTAGTGTATTTGTTCCATTCAAAGAAATAACCGTGGGAAGTTCAAAAACTTAAGAGTTTTATTTCTTCCTATCCCACTGATTCCCCCAGAGGAAAAAAAAAATCTTCTTGACCAAAATAAGAGTTTCTTGCAATCATCTAAGAAATCACCAACTCTCCGGAGAGTCTTATCCCTCACCTTCTGCAGCCATTGAGGAGGGTAAAATGGAGCACAGGATTTTAGTGACTCTGAATTCCTCACTTTCTTGATTCATTCTGGACACTGACCAGAACAACCTGCTGGGAGACCCCAATAAAAAGGCCGCCTTAACAAACACTTTGCCTTTCCCTTCATTTATAATTGAGGTTGAGCTTGTCAATAAAGCCTTCCAAAGGCCATTCACCACAGTACTCTTAGACAAGTATTTACATTCTTTCCTCCTCCCCTATCAACAGCAAGACTATTTTTTGTTACCTTAAAAAAAAAAAAATGAATAGTAGTAGCTGGCAACTGGAAACAGACCTTAGCTTTTCTATCCTGATATGGTTTTAAAAGGTACCTACTGTAACAAAACAAATCACAGACAAAGAGAGCTTGTCCCACTCTTCTCTGGCTTTAGCTCTTGTGATGTGGTGTAAAGGAATTTCTCAAATGGGGTCCTGAAGTCTTTTTGCTCCCTGCTTCTCCTGCTGTGACTATTCTGTTACACATTGCCACTTTCCTCCCTACTTTTATTCTTCTTGTTTGGTAACAAATGATATGAGAAATTATTAGACTTGGGCCCATTTTCCCCCTTTTTCCCTCCTTCCCTAACATTCACTGTTCTTATTGGGTTCTTATGAAAATGATTCTTTGTAGATGTCTATTAATAAATATAAAGTAAAATAGTAAAGCAACAACTGTAATGAGCTTGTTCCTTTTCTTCATCTTGTCAATCATAATCACCTGCTGCTTGCACATTCACCAAATATTGAAAGTGGCTCTTCTCCTTATTTGTAATGTTTACTTTATTTTACCTCAAAACATACGCAAATAAAGATTAATTGTACCCAGACTTTGTAGATCATTTTTTAATTAACAGAGTTCACTGTGCTTAGAGAATATGATGATTAAATAGGACAGCAAAATGGCTAATCCATCATAAAATTTATAAGTTCCCCACCTCAAAAAATTTCAACTTAAGATGCTTTTAGTCATTGGAACAATTCAGCCTTGCAGTAAAAGACAGGAAGGCAACTAATGTGAGCTAAAGCCCCATATTTGCATTAGCATCAGTCAAATAGAAGAAAACAACATAACCTATTTTAATTACATTCAAGGTGTTTGTCCTATTAATCTGAAAATTACCCATGCAAAAATAGATTCCATTGATGAAATACTACTCTCTGTGTATTGGAAAAAGAAATAAAACTACCCTGGAGATAAAGCAAAATGTGGTAAACCCGTCTTACAAACTTGCATGGTGGTTTCCCAGGAAACCAAAACTGCAGATGTACAAACTAAAATGCAGATGTGGGTATTTCAAATAACCAAATCCAGTTTTCATTCCAAATGAGGCCAATTCATTTCCAGACTTTTATAAAGAATGCCATATTCTTCTAAATTGAAATTAAAATCTGATCTCCCAAGCATAAACATGAGTGCTGTGTGAGGATGAACATTTTTTCAATTAAATTTGATTTTTCACCCATATACTATATGTTCTCCAAACACTGGCAACTAGTGAACCACCAGGTAACCTTGTTCTTTGGTATCTCTCCAGGGGCTCTGCTGAATCATCGCCTTACAAGTCCTGTGCCAACTCTGGAACAAACACAAACGTATATTTCCTCTCCAAATGCACCACTTCTGCCAGGAAACTAACAGATGCACCAACAAATGTTGCAAGTCTGCCTATTAAACATGGAGCTCATTGAATTTCTATTGCATTTCTCCAGCACAAGTGCATTTGGAGCAAAGAAAGAAATTAAAATGAAGTCAGGTGTCATTCAAGAAAATTACAGTCCCACAGAGGACAGTTTTGAGTTGCAGCTTTGAGTTGCCATGCTGTGCCTTTCACAGCTGCCTACAGTTTCTGTCATTAATAATCAGTAAATAAGATCTGCAGGTGGGCCTGGAAGGCACCCCGAGCCAAGAAGACGGCAGTTAGGGCTTCTGTCTCTAAGATGGGTGGCCAGGCTCATTTGCACAACCCAGCTTATGTTTCTACACAAAAGTGCAACCCTACTTAGCATAGCTTCGGGGAAGCTGCCACAATACAGGGAATGCTAATTACTGTAACCAACTGGCAACGATGCATCCAAAATTAAATGGCCTGTGACTGAGCAGATGAACAATTTTTATGGCCCAAAGATCAGGGAACAGGGATAGTTTGTTAAATTAACTGACAGCCTCTTTGGTCTAAGTAGGTGAGTTGAAGTCATTTGAAAGCTGTGTTTTCGTGCAGTTACATACCAGAGTCTCTCCTGTGTAAGTACAGTTCCCCCTGCAGTTTTATGTGGGAGTATGGCTACATTTAGTACATAAAATTCACAAAGTTCCCCAGTTCAGTTCATAAATGACCAGGAGAAGCTATTCCAAATCCCTGTGGGATTGATCTTTCACATACAAAGATCTGCTCTTTTTAAATTCATCTGAAACTAATTCATAGAGTTGTGGAGAGAGGTTTTTAGTAAACCTACAGAACCCTGCATGAACAAAAGCTTTTAACTTCTAATTTCCAACATTGATCACACTTAGAAACCAAGCTGTTTCACCAGCATATCTGAAGTAGCTGTTATTACAAGTTCATTCCCAACTTTAAGGTCTATCTAAAAGTCTTTCTGAAAAACAAATAATATAGAGATGGGAGCAGCCTCTAAAATTTCCAGCCTATTGAAAACAAAGCTTTTACACATCACAATTGAATCCAGGACTTCTTGGCTTAACATCACTGATAGTTTGGACTGTGTTCCCAGGGATCCACAGGGGGATGGTCCTGAGCATTATAAAATGCAACATCCCTCACCTCTACTCTTCACATGTCAGTAACAGTCTCTGCTCTTTTCCAGTTGTAACAACCAAAAATATTTCCAGGCATTACTGAATGACCCTGGGGAACAAAATCACTGCCAGTTCAGAACCACACTTATTGAATTCCTGTGATATTATATCAGACTCTGTAAGATAGAGAATGAGTAAGCAATAGATTGAGAAATAACAGTCAAACCATGACACAGTTCTGACCTGGATGAGTGTGTAATTTAACAAGGGAGACATATACATACACATCGACACTGTATGATAAGGGCTAAAATAGAGATGTGCGCAGGATGCTTTGGACATATAGAAGTGAGATGACAACTCCTGGAGGAGGTAACTCTGAGTTAGAACTTGAACAATGAGTTGAAATTGACCAACTAAAGAAAGATGGAAAGTGCATTCCAAACAGAGGAAACAGCTTAGGCAAAAATTTGGAGATTTACAACATGAGGTATGCATGAGGTACTGCATCCAGTTCTAAGTGGTTCACTCTACTGATACTACAGTTTTTTAAAGCACACAAAATTTTTGAAAACAAGAAAAAAAAAACGCTATGAGTTAGGAGTGGAGTATGTTTTTTTTTATTTTATAAGAAAGTTCTTCCTAATCATTAGTTCTACAAATATTGATTATGAAATACGAATACAAAGAGCTGTGTCCTGGCCATGTAGATGCTCACTGTGGTAGACAGCTTTTCGTCCCTCTAACAAATATCAGAGAAACTCAACTTAAAGAGGGAAAGATCAATTTTGGTTCATGGTTTCAGAGGTTTCAGTCCATGGTTACTTGTCTCTGTTGTTTCTGGGTCTGTGGTGAGGCAGAACATTATAACAGAGGGGCATGAGAGAAGAAAGATACTTACCTCATGGCAGCCAGAAAGGAGAAAGAGAGAGAGAGACAGACAAAGAGAGGAAGAAGATGGGGCTGGGAATAAGATATATCCTCTCAGGGCACAAACCCCCCGACTTACTTCCTCTAACCATGCAATACAGTCTTGCAGTTTCCCAATAGTCTATTCAATTATGAATCCATCAATGGATTGACCCACTGATGAGGTCAGAGCCATGATGAGCCAATCATTTCCTCAAATCCCCACCTCTGAACATTACTGCACTGAGGACCAATGAAACTCTTATACTTTGCCTGGCATTGTGAGTGAGAACAGGAGACAATCTTGATGAAATCAGTGAGTTCCTGCAAGAAAGAAGATAGTAGCAAGATGCGAAAAACCATTAAGCTGGAGGATGAGAGTGAAATGGTTTGGTGTGGTCAGTCAGTGCTCAGTATTTAAGTCTATCTTTAAAAATTGAATAGAATCTTATAATAGGGGTAAATACTTCTACAGTGATAAGGAGGTGGGAAAAGACAGCAGATTCCTAACATGGCCAGAAATTCTGTTGGTTTTAGACGGTCTTAATAGCAAATGAAATTATGATGGTTTTTAGGGTCTTAATAGTAAATGAAGGAAATATTGCATTTTCCTGGAATATTTCGCATTTTATGATAAACACGACATATTTTAGCATTGTTCTTACATAATGCTCACCATAAACAATTATTGGAAGGATTTTATTTTGTTGGAAAAAAATTAAAAGCCATTTCTTATCATATATTATACCTGTGCAAGTGTCAAACCTCTAGGAAATGACTTGTGCCATTCTCCTCCATTCCTGACTTCAAAAAAATGACATTCACTGTTCTCATCCCCATAGAGCAGGCAGTAAATAATGCCTCTGACCACAGATGTTTCTGCCCCACACCCCTTAGGGACTCTGTTGCCTGCAGCCAATAGACTTAGGTATATTCCTGCCTAGAGCAGGTAATAATCCAGTCCAGCTAGTTAGCATCATGCAAGTTAACTCTTTCTTTCCCAGAGGCAAGTACAGTAGTCTCTTCCTTTTTTCTTGCATTTTCTTTAGAAGAACAAAATTTTCATTATAAAAGGCATTACACTGAATATACACTTTGCCTTCCTATTACCCCTTCCTCCAGGAAAGAGATCAGAAACTATATTATAAAACTTAATATATATATATATATATATATATATATATATATATATATATATAGTAATTTCTGCCTATGGTTCTCAAATTGGGGTTTACATAAGAATCATATGAATATCTTCAGTCTAGAAATTTAGCACATATAGAGTTGGAAACAAATCTCTACTTTTATTTAGATGATTCTTACATAGGGACACATTTTTAGAAACAAATTTTAGAGGAATACAAGATATAATTTTTAGAGAATATTTTAAACATCTGGCTGAAGATTAGACTTGCCTTTACTTTTTCTGCAAATGAATGGATGAAATGATTAATCAAAGAACAAACTTGTTAACTATGAAAATTTGGGTGATGACCCAAAAAGGATCAGGCATATTCAATACTTCAATATCATCTCAGGAGTTCTCAAAGGGAATCTCCTATCTCATTTCACATGGCTCAGACTCAAATATTGCCTGGCTTCTTTCATAACTCATATTTTATAAGGAATACAGGGATTCGAAGATATTCATCTCAAGGAATCTCCATCCATTAAACAGAAGAGAAACTATCTCAAAATCCATTGTCATAGGTTGAATGTCATTTCTTGGGTGAACTTAAGACCTGATGATAACAGCCATAAAACCTCTAGTTTACTTGATGCTTCACCTTGGGTCTCAATTCTTTGTCATAGAAGCAAACACATAGAGAGAGGAATGCCTGAATTAAACTGGGAAACAATGTGATGTGGTTCTAATCTAACATTAGCCAAGGTGGGGCTGACTCCTAGGCTTGAAACACCAAAGAGATAAGAAGAAGAAAGAAACAACTTCATCAAAATTAAATATTTTTACTCTTCAAAATAAATGATTATAAAAATGAAAAGATAGGCAAAAAACTAAGAGAAAATATTCACAAAACATATCTATGGCAAAGGACTTGTGTTGAGAATATATAAAGAACCCTTATAAGTGAAAAAGAAGACAATCAACTTCAAATAGGCAAGCAAGATTTAAAACACTTCACCAAAGAAGATATATAGATGGCAAAGAGCATATGAAAAGATCCTTTAGGGAAATTCAAATTAATATAATAGTAGATACCATTATGTATCTATTATAATGGCTAAATACATGAAAGCCTGACTGTACCAATTATTAATAAGAATATGGAGCATATGGAATTCCCATACACTGCTAGTGGAAATGCAAAATGATAAACCACTCTTGACGACACTTTGATGATTTTTCTTAAAACATAAACACACTAATAAAGTCTGCCAATTATAGGAGGTTTGCTGTGTAGATAACAATGGGGCATAAGACTGAAGAAACTAGAAATGGAGCCTCCTAATCTCCTTTGGGAACTAAGAAGGATAATCTATCTGTTGGTGGTTTTTCCTGGGTGGGAGACTGAATTACTATCAATCAACTAGCAGAAAGGGGCCTGTTTTCTCATGTCTGTCTAAAGCCTGGTATGTAAGGCCCAATATTCCAGTGTGGAGCCTTGAAGATTCTGCATCACTTCTCCAGGCACTGAGTGTGCCTGTCACCTAGAGCAGTATGCCAGCAGGGGTTGTCAGCTGAAGCTGTTTCCCAGCTGTTTATAGCAGAGCTACTACATTGCTTCAGGCTGAGAGTATGTGGTTTGTCCAGCCACCTGGTCTGTTTTCTTCCATCCATCCTCTACAAATCTACTGATGATGGCTTAAGTGCTGTTGGAAGTACCACAAAGTCTGTTCTTCTCATTGGATTGGAGTTATACTTCTATGAACTCCAGAATGGTCCAAGGCCTTCCCCTTGACCTGAACTCACCCTCAGATTAGGTAATACCAGAAGATATATCTGGCCATTCTCTCTATCTCCTGGGTTGATTCCAGAGCTTTGTGAACTTGTGTACTCACTCAGTGGACTCTCCTGTTTTCTCACTTTGCTATTTAAAAGGCATATATCTTTTTTATTTCTAAAATGGCTAGAGTCCTGATAGAAATGAGTGATATCATCTCACTCAACTTTACCCTTATCTTCATCCACGAAGACCTCCTCTCAGTTAATCTGACCATTCTTCTAAGCCTAGACCATCATTCTTGCTCCAGGAAATTTTTCAGTATTCTAGCCTCTTTTATGCCTGACTTATTATCACACCGTTATACACATTCATTTGATTTTATTAAATATATCACATATAGTAATCTGCATTTTTATTCCATAGTCTCATCTATTTTATACACCACCAACTACCAATAAGTTAGTTTTGTTTTGTTTTGTTTTGTTTTTTTGACACTAACACTCCCTTGCTCAGAAATTTTCAATGGCTCCCAAGAGCTCACAAAGCAAAGTCTAAAAACAAAGTAGGAGACCTCCACTGCTAACATCCACCTCTCTCCTTGGTCTTTCTACTGTGGGCCTTTTTCCAGTTTATGCTCTGACTAAAATGAACCATGGATTGTCTTTTTAATGCTTTGCTATTTTCATAATTTAGTAAATGCTATTACCTCCACCAATAACACCTTTGCCCCCCGCCATATGTCTATATCTGACCAGCTCAAATGATGTTTTTTCTGTAGTCTTTTTTTACGCACCCTTAACCTTCCCACTTTCCAATTCCCATTGCCACATATTTTAATTCTCTTAAGACTCTTAATTGCCTTATTCCTTTTTAAGGAGTTATTTATGTATAAGTAAGTATCCCTTGCCCTGGCAGTGCTATAAGAACTATAAGGGTAAGGTGAAGTCCATATTCAATTATCTTCCTTCATAGTGTCTTAAATATAGTAACAACTTAACAGTTCTTTCAAGCTCAGTTGTATTCTCTGAACAGAGGCAGCTGGGCTAGAATTTGAGTGAAGGGAAGAACTTCAGTTTGTGTCCTAATATTTGTTAGTTCTGCATCATGCTTAGCCTTAGTTTTCTCACATGTAAAACTGAAATGAGAGCATCCTCTCAATCTTTCCAATCTATTCATAGAGTCATTGATCAGCCAATGACACTTTCAGATAGTGTGTTGAAAATGCCTTAACAACCACCATGTCTCACACAGGTAAAGTCAGTATCTGCACATACTTTCATAACACATATATTTTATACATTGCAACTAATGATGTTAGGTACATAAAACCACATGAAGTTAAAGTAGCTCAGTGACTCTTTTTTTAAAATTTGTTCTATTTTTTCTTTTTAGTTATACATAACAGTAGAATGTAGTTTGGTGAATTATACATACATAGAACATAGCTTATTTTAGTTAAGATTCCACTCTTGGGGTTGTACATGATGTGGAGTTACCCTGGTCATGTATTCAAATAGAAGGCTAGTAAAATTATGTCCAATTAATTCTCCCCTCCCCCTTCCTTTCCCTTCATTTCCCTTTGTCTAATCCAATGGATTTTTATTATTCTCTTCTACTACCTCCCTTGTTTTGGGTTAGCATCCACAAATCAGAGAAAATATTCGGCTTTTTTTTTCAGGGGGTGGGTAGAGACTGGCTTATTTCACTTAGCATGATATTCTCCAGTTCCATCCATTTACCAGCAAATGCCATTATTTCATTCTTTATAGCTGAGTAATATTCCACTGTGTATATATATACACCACATTTTCTTTATCCATTTATCTGTTGAAGGACACCTAGGGTGTTTCCATAGCTTGGCTATTGTGAGTTGAACTGTTATAAACATCAATGTAGTCTGTGTCATACTCAGTGACTTGTATAGTACCCTTCAGGCCAGAGAAGATTGGGAATGGCCAGGTATATCTTCTGGTATATATAGTCTCTAAACACTAGTGTAGGAGATACAGTGCCTGACTTAGTCTTGTGTAATTTCCATTAAACAATTTATAATAGACACTAAAAATACCTGCTGACCCAAATGGATTCTGTGACATTTTGACTGGAAGTACAAAATAATTTAGAAACTGCCTGACTGAAAAAAATCTCATTTGAAGAGCGGTAATTAGGAGCACATGTTGTATGCCCCGTCATACAATATCTGTACTATCCTAGGCAATGGCTCAGAACCTCTATGAGTTTCCACCAGAATGTAACGTTTAAGAAGGTGGGGATTTTTTATCTATTGTGTTCATTTCTGTGTACTCAAAGTTAGATCAGTGCTTGGCACATAGTATATGTTCAAATATATTTGTTGAATGAATGGTAACAATCTCACAGGAAGGTCCTGTGAATTAAGAAAAGTATCACTTAGAGCTCATTATAAAGACTGGAATTCAGCAAGTCATTTTCAGTAAACTGGCCATTATTACTGTAACAAATCTATAGTCATTTCTTTGAATTGGGACTGAATGCAGAGAAGGCACGAAAGGATGGATTCTCTAACCTAAACACCTAATCTTGGTTAGTAGGAACTGCAACTTTAGAAACAATTAAAAAGTACATTCTGATGAACATTGACTGCACAAAGGTACCTGTGAAAGCAAGTTACCACTGAAGTTTAGAACATGTAATGACTAAACAAAAAGAACTCCCTGATGCCATACACCAACATCATATGCACATTTTTTAAAACCATATTTTTTCTACAAAAATTTTAATATAGCAGCAAACATATTAATAAGGCATTCATAGGAATCTAGGTAACAGTTCCTTTATATTGAAGGGATGCTCTATAAATGTAACATTTATATCCATAGCTGAAAACCACTTATGAAATCAAATGTACAAGTTAAGTCATTTTTTAACTAATATTTATACATTGAAAATTGTGATATAGGTATTTAAATATTTAAGTTAGAACAGCAATGTATAACACAGAGGGATAAGCAATATTCAAATAATACAATAAAATATAAGTAACAATACTATTGTCTTTGACCCTGAGGCATCTCCTGCCTTGTATTTCTTTTCTAAAACATTGTCTCTCCCCCCTGCCACCAAGAACACAACATATCCTAATTAAGACATTTTTACCAGTTTAAAACAGGGATAATCCCAGTGGCTCTGGAGGCTAAGGCAGGAGGATTTCGAGTTCAAAGCCAGCCTCAGAAAAAGCGAGGCACTAAGCAACTCAGTGAGACCCTGTCTCTAAATAAATTACAAAATAGGGGTCTAGGGGATGTGGCTCAGTGGTTGAGTACCCCAGAGTTCAATTCCCAGTACCCCACCTCCCACCAAAAAACAGAGCTCTAGGCAGTTTAAAATTTTTAAATTTTCTATTCAGCACATGCTTTATTTAAATCCTAGAAGCTTGTTCTTTTTCACTTCTAAAAAAAAAATATTTTTAAATGATGTTTTATTCCTTAAAGATCCATGATTAAATAATGATAAAGATGACAAAATAATGGCAGCTATATAAACATCAACAAATTCAAAATTTATTTAGGGGGTGGAGTTTAACTCATTGGTAGGGAGCTTACCCAGCATGACTTACACCTGGATTTCATCTCCAGCACTGCAGAAAAGTACTATTTTTAATTGTAGTCTGTTATCATTTAACTAGAATGTATCTTCTGGTGTTTACCTGCCTATTATTTATCTACTTCATTAGGTTCTCATATCCACATAAACACTCTTAAACTGAGCTTTCCTATCTCATTAATCTTTTTGGTATAGGTTTAAATCAAAAGAAAAGAATCTCCTTTATTGAAAGATTTGCATATTATTCAATAAGTATGACATAATCTGTTTTCCTAAAATAAATTTTTAAAACAAAAAGAAGTGGATTTAATTCAATCAGCTTTTCCCACAATTTAGTTACTTATGATAAATATCAACCTAACAGTATGGAAAATGTTAATTCTTTCAGGCAATGAGTACTCAACTGAAGGCCACAATACTGAATCTTTTATTAATTTTTAAGTTGGCAAAAAATAATTGTATATATGGTGGGAAACAATATTATGTTTGATATATGTATACACTCTGGAATGATTAAATCAAGCTAATTAACATATTCATAACCTCATATGTGTTTTGTCACAATGTAAATGTGTAAAATCTACTCTCTTAAACATTTGAAAATGCACATTACCACATTACCTTGTTATTAACTGTAATCACCATGCTTTGAAATAGATGGCAAAAACTCATTCCTTCCATCTGAAGTGATACACCCTTCAGCCAACATTGCCTCACCTCCAGCCATGGTAAATACCATTCTATTCTCTACTCTTTGAATTTAACATTTTTAGATTTCATGTAAGTGAGATCATGCATCACAATACTGACTCTTCAGTGAATCCATAAATTCAGTAATTGCCTATGTTCCACACCTGCCTCCTTTGTTGTTGCTAGAAGTCTGGATATAGTCCCAAATTTCTTTCCCTTTGAATGCATCTTGATGATGGACAAAAGATACTATCTCACCCAGCCAGTTTCTCTAGGTTTTAAGAACCTTGCTATCATTGATTGCTACTGAATATCCTGATCATCCTTTTCCAGAGATGGAAAAACTCACTTGATCCCTACCCTAAAAGAGACTTAATCCTTAGTGTCCCCATAGCACTATGCAGACTTCACGCCTATCCCAAAGTAACTTCTCCCTAGGTGGTAGCTATTATGGCTATACTATCCTATTATATTTCATTAAGTTTTTTTTTTTTTTAATTTTTTATTGTGGGTTGTTCAAAACATTACAAATCTCTTGACATATCATATTCCACACTTTGATTCTAGTGGGTTATGAACTCCCACCTTCACCCCATACACAGATTGCAGATTCACATCAGTTACACATCCATTGATTTACAAATTGCCATACTAGTGTCTGTTGTGCTCCGCTGCCTTTCCCATCATCCACCCTCCCCCCTCCCCACCTCTCCCCTCCCCTCCCCTCCCCTCCTCTCTCTCTACCCCCTCCACTGTATAACCCTGAGGGTCTCCTTCCATTACCGTGCAACTTACCTTCTCTCTCCCTTTCCCTCCCACCTCTCATCCCTGTTAAATGTTAATCTTCTTCTCCTGTTCTTCGTCCCTACTCTGTTCTTAGTTACTTTCCTTATATCAAAGAAGACATTTGGCATTTGTTTTTTAGGGATTGGCTAGCTTCACTTAGCATAATCTGCTCTAATGCCATCCATTTCCCTGTAAATTCTATGATTTTGTCATTTTTTAATGCAGAGTAATACTCCATTGTGTATAAATGCCACATTTTTTTTATCCATTCGTCTATTGAAGGGCATCTAGGTTGGTTCCACAGTCTTGCTATTGTGAACTGTGCTGCTATGAACATCGATGTAGCAGTGTCCCTGTAGCATGCTCTTTTTAGGTCTTTAGGGAATAGACCAAGAAGGGGAATAGCTGGGTCAAATGGTGGCTCCATTCCCAGCTTTCCAAGAAATCTCCATACTGCTTTCCAAATTGGCTGCACCAATCTGCAGTCCCACCAGCAATGTACAAGTGTACCCTTTTCCCCACATCCTCGCCAGCACTTGTTGTTGTTTGACTTCATAATGGCTGCCAATCTTACTGGAGTGAGATGGTATCTTAGGGTGGTTTTGATTTGCATTTCTCTGACAGCTAGAGATGTTGAGCATTTTTTCATGTACTTGTTGATTGACTGTATGTCCTCCTCTGTGAAGTGTCTGTTCAGGTCCTTGGCCCATTTGTTGATTGGGTTGTTTGTTCTCTTATTGTCTAATTTTTTGAGTTCTTTGTATACTCTGGATATTAGGGCTCTATCTGAAGTGTGAGGAGTAAAGATTTGTTCCCAGGATGTAGGCTCCCTATTTACCTCTCTTATTGTTTCTTTTGCTGAGAAAAAACTTCTTAGTTTGAGTAAGTCCCATTTGTTGATTCTAGTTATTAACTTTTGTGCTATGGGTGTCCTATTGAGGAATTTGCAGCCCGACCCCACCGACTGTAGATCGTAGCCAACTTTTTCTTCTATCAGACGGCGCGTCTCTGATTTGATATCAAGTTCCTTGATCCATTTTGAATTCACTTTTGTGCATGGCGAGAGAAAGGGATTCAGTTTCATTTTGTTGCATATGGATTTCCAGTTTTCCCAGCACCATTTGTTGAAGATGCTATCCTTCCTCCATTGCATGCTTTTAGCCCCTTTATCAAATATAAGATAGTTGTAGTTTTGTGGATTGGTTTCTGTGTCCTCTATTCTGTACCATTGGTCCACACGCCTGTTTTGGTACCAGTACCATGCTGTTTTTGTTACTATTGCTCTGTAGTATAGTTTGAAGTCTGGTATCGCTATACCGCCTGATTCACACTTCTTGCTTAGCATTGTTTTTGCTATTCTGGGTCTTTTATTTTTCCATATGAATTTCATGATTGCTTTCTCTATTTCTACAAGAAATGCCATTGGGATTTTGATTGGCATTGCATTAAACCTATAGAGAACTTTTGGTAATATCGCCATTTTGATGATGTTAGTTCTGCCTATCCATGAACAGGGTATATTTTTCCATCTTCTAAGATCTTCTTCTATTTCTCTCTTTAGGGTTCTGTAGTTTTCATTGTATAAGTCTTTCACCTCTTTTGTTAGGTTGATTCCCAAGTATTTTATTTTTTTTGAAGATATTTTGAATGGAGTGGTTGTCCTCATTTCCATTTCAGAGGATTTGTCGCTGATATACAGGAATGCCTTTGATTTATGCGTGTTGATTTTAAATCCTGCCACTTTGCTGAATTCATTTATTAGCTCTAATAGTTTCTTTGTAGAGCCTTTTGGGTCTGCTAGATATAGAATCATATCATCTGCAAATAGTGATAATTTAATTTCTTCTTTTCCTATTTTTATGCCTTTAATTTCTTTCGTCTGTCTAATTGCTCTGGCCAGTGTTTCGAGGACTATGTTGAAGAAAAGTGGAGAGAGAGGGCATCCCTGTCTTGTTCCAGATTTTAGAGGGAATGCCTTCAGTTTTTCTCCATTCAGAATAATGCTAGCCTGAGGCTTAGCATAGATTGCTTTTACAATATTGAGGTATGTTCCTGTTATCCCTAGTTTTTCTAGAGTTTTGAACATAAAGGGATGCTGTACTTTGTCAAATGCTTTTTCCGCATCTATCGAGATGATCATATGGTTCTTATTTTTAAGTCTATTGATGTGGTGAATAACATTTATTGATTTCCGTATATTGAACCAGCCTTGCATCCCAGGGATGAATCCTACTTGATCATGGTGTACAATTTTTTTTATATGTTTTTGTATCCGATTCGCCAGAATTTTATTGAGGATTTTTGCATCTAGGTTCATTAGAGATATTGGTCTGTAGTTTTCTTTCTTTGAAGTGTCTTTGTCTGGTTTAGGTATCAGGGTGATGTTGGCCTCATAGAATGAATTTGGAAGTTCTCCCTCCTTTTCTATTTCCTGAAGTAGCTTGAAAAGTATTGGTATTAGTTCTTCTTTAAATGTTTTGTAAAATTCTGCTGTATACCCATCGGGACCTGGGCTTTTCTTAGTTGGTAGTCTTTTTATGGTTTCTTCTATCTCCTCAATTGATATTGGTCTGTTTAGGTTTTCTATATCCTCCTGACTCAATCTGGGCAGATCATATGACTTAAGAAATTTATCTATGCCTTCACTATCTTCTAATTTATTGGAGTATAAGGATTCAAAATAGTTTTTGATTATCTTCTGTATTTCTGAAGTATCTGTTGTGATATTGCCTTTTTCATCCCGTATGCTAGTAATTTGAGTTCTCTCTCTTCTTCTCTTCACTAGCATCGCTAAGGGTCTGTCGATTTTGTTTATTTTTTCAAAGAACCAACTTTTAGTTTTGTCAATTTTTTCAATTGTTTCTTTTGTTTCGATTTCATTAATTTCAGCTCTGATTTTAATTATTTCTTGCCTTCTACTTCTTTTGCTGTTGTTTTGCTCTTCTTTTTCAAGGATTTTGAGATGAAGTATGAGATCATTTATTTGTTGGTTTTTTCTTTTTTTAAGGAATGAACTCCAAGCAATGAATTTTCCTCTTAGAACTGCTTTCAATGTGTCCCATAGATTCCGATATGTTGTGTCTGTGTTTTCATTTATCTCTAAGAATTTTTTAATTTCCTCCTTGATGTCTTCTATAACCCATTGATCATTCAGTAACCTATTGTTCATTCTCCAATTGATGTATGCTTTTTCCTTCCTTCTTTTATCGTTGATTTTCAGTTTCATTCCATTATGATCAGATAAGATGCATGGTAATATCTCTACTCCTTTATATTGTCTAAGAGTTGCCCTGTGACATAATATATGATCTATTTTTGAGAAGGATCCATGTGCTGCTGAGAAAAAAGTGTAACTGCTTGATGTTGGGTGGTATACTCTATATATGTCAATTAGGTCTAGGTTATTAATAGTGTTATTGAGTTCTATAGTTTCCTTATTCAACTTTTGTTTGGAAGATCTGTCCAGTGGCGAGAGAGGTGTGTTGAAGTCTCCCATGATTATGGTGTGGTGGTCTATTAGACTCTTGAACTTGAGAAGAGTTTGTTTGACGAACATAGCTGCACCATTGTTTGGGGCATAAATATTTATGATTGTTATGTCTTGTTGGTGTATGGTTCCCTTAAGCAGTATGTAGTGTCCCTCTTTATCTCTTTTGATTAACTTTGGCTTGAAATCTATTTTATTTGATATGAGTATGGACACGCCTGCTTGTTTCCTTCATTAAGTTTTATATTGAGTGAGTCAAGTTACTGGAAGGCAGACATCATGTCATATCCAGGCATAACAAATGATTTCTGTAACATAGTGCATCTTTGACAAAGGTTTGTTGACTGACCAGCCACTGGAATACAAGTCAGAAATTCCATTAATGGCACTTATAGCTATATTCTCTGCTTCCTCTCTGAACCTCAGTTCTCTGAATTATAAAACAGAAAGTATGGCAGGACATCCCCTTATTAGGATCATTGTAAGGGATGCATAGTAGGCATTGCAGAAATATCTGCCAGGCTGAACCTATCACTATTATCACTGGAATACTTTTTGCAGCTTCGGTAGAGTTAATGTGTCTAGGAAATAAATTATAATAAAAGCCAGATTTTTACTTCCACTCAGTTTTTGCAAAGCTCGCATAATGAGGTTCAGGCTAGTTCTTGAAAACGTATGTTTAACCTTATGCTTTGATAGAAAGCTAAGGAGAGGAAAAAATTGGAACAAGAAAGGCAAGTGTTGGTCAAATGACTTAAGGGTTGGTAAAAATACCATCTTGTTTAGAGTGAATGGATAAGAGAATACTAGATTTCACTTGGCTCAAATCTCGTATTTATTAAAAGAACCAAATTTTTCCTTTTAACTGCTATCTCAAAAAGAATATAAATACTTCAGTGTAGAGACACACCAATGAGAGGAAAAGGAAAAATCTAGTATTCAATCTGAACTTATATAGTAAGCCCGGCATAGTGGCTATTCTTGAGGCTGAGGCAGGAGGATTGCAAGTTTGAAATCAGCCTGGGGGACTTAGCAAGAATTTGTCTCAAATAAATAAATTAATTAAATTAAAAGGCTGAGCTAGAGTGCCCCTGCGTTCAATTCCCAGTAGAGCAAGAAAAAGAAATCTGTTGTACATTACAATGAGCACACAAACAAATGATACTTATAATCACCACATGTAATGCATTGTATTCTCCATCATCTTCTATGAAAAGTGTCGGTAAATTGTTGGTTGCAATGAAAACAGTTGGATATGAAAGTGAGGGGATGGGAAAAGCAGAGAGAGTCAGTATAAATTACTAAGGCCCTGCAGGATAGAAAGGATTAAACACACATTTCAGGTAAAACTTTTAGTGCATCCACTCTGGCAGGTTGGAGAGAAAATTAAGGGTTTTGTGTACCTGAATCTGCTCTTGATTGGCCTGCTCCTCACTTACTAAAACATTTCATAACCTGTCAATAGGGATGTGATCCATGGATTTAAAAACAAAAATCTTCATAAGACAACATTTGCCTGTAGTACCCCAGGACTTGTTATGATGAATCCTACAATCATCTAAGACAAGTGATGAAAGCAATTTTATTGCATTTTGTTTTATGTTAAAGAAATTCATTTATTAAATGTAAATCTTCAAAATACACTATAATATTCCTAATACTATATTGGCATTTTCTTTTATTCTTAAAAATACATTAGGAATCTTTAAAAAATAAAGAAAAATGAGTACCAGCCTATTGACCTATGAAAGTTCCTTTTTATAGCTGTAGCTGATAAGGAGTTTCTCCTAAGAGTTGAGGATGTAGTTCAGAGATAGAGGTACTGGCCTAATGTGCTTGAGGTCTGGGATGGATCCCCAAAGCTGAAAAAAAAAAAAAGAAAAAACAAAACAAAATGAAACAAAACAAAACAACAACAACAACAAAAAAAAAAACTTCTCTTCATTGCCTTTCAACAAAGAAACCATGTTTATTCATCTTAAAGTTAAACATATATATGAAACATATCTACTGGAAGAATATAGGTAATTTCTGAGGCCCATAAGAGCAGAGATTGGCAGTATTATTAGTAATAATGGCATATCTCAAAAGCAAAAAGGCCACCAAAAGACGAAAATGAGAAGATGGGGAGACACCTAGGCACAGAAGCCCATAGCAAACATGCAACAAACTCTCTCCAACAGAGAGCCTGACTACAAAAGAGCAGAGAGGAGCTTTTTCAGAGATCTCTCTCTAGCATTCACATGGCCAAGGAGCCACGACCCTCCAGACACTCCACTTTCCATTGCTTCAAAATAATGGTTGCCCAGTGAAAGATACAATCACAAAATTCCCTCTTTGTGAATTCATGAATTTGCATTCTTCTTCATGTTTGTCATATAGGTGAGTCTGATTCAGGTGAATCTGATGAGTACTGATTCCCCTGGTACATTCCATTATCTAGCCTTTTAAGGCTTGGAGCAAAACCCAAAACAAACTAAGTTCATCAAAATAATACCACCTGTGAAGCTCTATGGCACAGTTCACAGCTTCTTCAGGTGCCTCTGTCAATTTCATGGATCTCCTAGGTGGCTAACTGGTCCCTGGTCCCTGGGAATGCAGCAACCACTTATGCTTCCCTAGAACCGTATATGGAAGTTCTGTATTTGTTAGCTATTTTATACTATAATTAGATAACATTTTAGACATTATTTAAGCAACCTCTTCTGAGGTCATTTTGCCTGATCCTCCTAACATGCAGATGAGAGGTCTGATATCCACAGAGGTGCAGTGGTTTGCCCTCCATCACACAGGCAGGTAAGCTGCAGTGACAGAATTATCTTCTACCTACCTTGATGTCCAAAGCATTTGTTGTTGAGATTACTGCTGGGAGCCATTAGCCAAGTAGGTATGACAATTTCCTTGCCAGCGTACCCCATGTTGCTGACATGTTGCAGTGACATTATATGTAGGTGACCTTGCTCAAGGACCAAGGCAGATTAGGGTGTTCCCGGTTTTAAGATAATTGTGTTTAGGGCGTTCCCAGTTTAGGTTCCAGGTTTAAGGTTTAAGATTATTCCTGCTGGGAATAGGGCGTATCCTGCTGCCTGAGTTCCCCTTGAGTTCTCACGGGATTTAGACAGTATATTTTGGAGATAGAAGCCCAGTGGAGGAGATTTTGGGCAGAGAACGTGGATTTGGGCAGAGAACGTGGATTTCCCCAGAACGTGATTGTAGACGGCTGGTGTGAGTTCGGGAATAAAGAGTTGCTGTTTGAATCTACAAGCTGTGTGGTGGCTCGTGATTGTGTGCCCAGCCAGACTGCGGCATTTGTGCCCAGCCAGACTGCGGCAGATTACCACGTATCAAATGTATATGCAGTGGCCAAAATGAATGGTGGGAGGGGACAAAGAAAGTGAAGCCAGAGTTGAAAGAGATTCTGATCCAGGGAAATGAAGTCATATCATAAATAACACTTAAAATAAATGATTGCTTAAACAATAACTGAGAACATTTGAGTGTGTAAAGGAGGTGTTGGGCCCTATTTTCAGAAAAAACATCCTGGTAAGTCCTGGCCAGCTGATAAGGACACCATGACCAAGTTCAGGATGCCATTGTGGGGTAGGTACCCTCAAACAAAATGCAATTATTTATGGATCATTGGTAAATAGTATAGAAACATTAGTTTTACTTAAAGGGCCCTGGCTTTGAGTTCCTATGGAGGAGCATCCCTTGGAGATTTTGCTCACACCTAAAATGAGTGCAAAAAGGAAACACATGTTCTCCTATGGGCAACTTAAAGTCAAAAGCAGTCAGAATCTTTAAGTTGAATTCTCTGTTCTGTTACTTTGGCAAGTCCTATAACATCTCTGCCCAGGTGGTTGTGTTACAATCTTTCTGGAGATAGTATTTTCTTCACTTACTCGTGTGTGTGTGTGTGTGTGTGTGTGTTTGTTGCTGGGGATTGAACCCAGGGCCTTGTGCCTGCAAGGGAAGCACTCTACCAAATGAACTATATCCCCAGCCCTCTTCATTTATTCTCTAGTATTCTAGTATTCAACAAACATTGTGAAGCAACACTTAGCCTTGAGTGGAACTAACCTATTCTCTTAAAGATGACTTAATTTAAAACTATTGCCCAACTTGCAACATTTTAATATATTTAAAATTATAACTTGCTATGTCACAATGGCTGGGGTGAACCAATAACAAGAGCATCCAGAACAAAAATTACTGTAAAAATTGGCATTTTTTGGATGAAATAGAATAGTTGGACTCTGTTATTCCGTTTCTAAAGTGGCTCATTAATAGTAGAGTGGCTGGCACATTACTGTTAGTCATTAAAATATTTGTTGAATGAATAAATTAAGGCTGGGATCTTGTTTGTTTGATTCACATCTATATACCCAGCCCTTAGAGTGATGTGTGGCACATAAAAAGTATTTAAATGTTGTAGGATGAAGAAATAAATAACAAATTACATTTATTTATTCCACAATAACTATCTTGTGATTACATTTCAACTTGATGTGCAGGTTTAATATTAAACCCTCTATTGCTACTTGAGAAGACAGGTTTAGTTTCAAGCTAGGGCAGTGTGACTTACCCATTGGAATGTAAACTCCATTAAGTAGAACTTTGAGTGAGTTGTTTCTTAACACTTAATAAACATGCATTAAAAGAGTGAATTGTTTTGCAATGAACATGGATAACAGGTATCATATATTCTAAAAATAAATAAAAACAAAAGCTACTACGCACAAGAAACCCAAGTTTTTCTACTGTAGTAAAACATCTTTGCTACCACCATCTTGGTATATTTTAACTCAGGATTCCCAAGCTTTTGAGAGGATGGTACCACACCTGACGTCTGTGCAACTGGGCTAGCACCTCTCATAAATTTTTAATGCAATTTTTATGAGTTTTCTCAGTTTTAACCACAATCCATGTGGGGGTGTATGAATTTAAAACAAACAAAAAATTGTCATTCAGGAATGAAAAATAAATGTAATCTGAAATCAATATTTATGAAGTTGTGATTAATTGACTGATGACCAAATGATTACAAAACGTCTGTCTGAAACATCTACTCAAATTTATTAGCTTTGACCAAAAAAATTAAAAAACAATCTGAACTGGGTCAATGAAAGAATAATGCATTCCTAATCAATTTTTAATAGCACTTAAGATTTTATATTTTTTTAAACTTGCTTTTAAATAATTTATCATTAAAATGAATCTGATTTAAACAAGGGGTAAAAGGTGTTCCACAGCTATTTGATGGTTTTCTTAGCAAAGAAATTCAATTATGACTGACTTTTTATTATTGAACTACTTTATTAATAATAATACATCTTGCACTTACATGAAGGCATTGGGCCAACAATCTGAGAGAATCCATCAAGTGTAATCTAGGATTTAACTTCAATTCTAACTATTATCCAGTGGTTTACCTTATCCTTGCCTCAATTTCCTCATATATAAAAGGAAAGGACTTCATGATGACCCCCCAAAGCCTCTGTAGGTCTACAGATGTATAAAAAATAGTTTAGGAGGCCTTAGCCTATTCTGGATGTCATACATAACTGAATTCCTCCAGTCACAGGATTTCTCATATGAGGCTGTTAAGAAGGTGAAATAGAAATCAAGCAAAAGTCAATGAGCCATGTGATCTTTATCTTCCTTTTAGAGTATTATAGCATCATCACACTATTTGAACTAAACAATGTCTATTTAGAACATGATTTATCAAAAAACTAGGAAATTCCCTTCATAGAATAGAGAGAAGAGATAGTTCTTGATCTTGACTCACTTGCATTATTAAAAGCAAAGCCTAGAAAATGACCTGGGATGGGGCTGGGGTTGTGGCTCAGCAGTAGAGCATTCGCCTAGAGCATGTGAGGCACTGGGTTTGATTCTCAGCACCACATAAAAATGAATAAATAAAGGCATTATGTCCAACTACAACTAAAAAATAAATATTAAAAAAAAAGAAAATAATCTGGAATCAGTCTGGACCTTGAGAGAGTCCTGATCAACATGTACTGCTAGCAATATTATTTGTGTGTGTGTGTGTGTGTGTGTGTGTGTGTGTGTTTTGGTATCTATCCACAAAGCATTAATATACAAAGTGTCTATGTTGCAGTATGATTATATTTGTGCTAATGCATATAGTAACATATTAACTAAAATGTTTGCAAGGACATGTGCTAGAATGTTATTAGTGAACACCACAAAGATTTAGAGAGATGTGGTAAAAGAATAGAGGAAATTTTGCTTAATATTTGATATATTTTTAAACTCTTAATTTTTAAAAAATTAGTCTGTATTATTTTTATAATTCTCAAGAGTAACATGGTCTTCTGTTTTGAGGTAAAAACAAGTAAACATGTTTAAAATAAAACAGCTTGGGCTTATAAAAAAAAAAAAGGAGGCGATGGCTAAGGCTATTTGTGGAATATTCACTTAGTACCAGATACTGGATAAATTAGATGCAATCCCTAGCCTCAAGAAACATAGTCTATTGTGGTGGTAAACACATAATCAACTATAATAGAATGTGATCAGCATAGAAATAGTTGTATGGTCAGAGCACTAAAACAGCACTCAGAAACTATGATAACAGTAATAAATGTGAAAGAAGATGTTGGAAATAGTCTAGATTTTAATTTTCTACTTAAAATGGAAGCAATAATGTGTTAAATTGATTTTTGTTACTAGATATTGACACCAATCACAGGGATAATATATAAGAAATTAACTTGCCTGGTAAGTGAAGGAAAAGTCTTTTTAAAAAGAAGTGTCTTCAATATGTCTTTCTGATACACTGTTTCCAGGGATGGATGTCAGAGACTGAACATTCTTACTCCTATGCCCCATTCAGAAGCTGTAGAAGGAGGCCCTGAAATATCATGTTAACAAGCCTAGGCAAAAGAAAACATTAAGATGGGAAAAGATGAAACCAGAATGACAGTAGGTGATGATCTGGAGCTTCACAGCCAGGGACTTGAAAGATAAATTAGCAGAACAGGAGAATTCTGGACCTCATATAAATATGACTTTTTAAGGAAATCACCAAATTGGATGACTTATGCCAGACATTCTGAAAAAGTTTACATTAAACAGAGTCAGTATGATTATTTTGCTCAGCTCTCCAATTGCAAGCATATTATGGTCTCTGACTGCTAGAGAATAAAGTTGCTAAACTATTTGAAAGAACTCTCACTGCCACTTGTAAGCCATTTTGAGATAGATTTGGGATTCTTCAAGTGAACTACTATCTGTTCCCATTGCACTATTGCCTGGCCCTTTTTATACACATCATACTAAGCATAAATTGCCCTCATTTAAAACACACACACACACACACACACACACACGTAAAACACTAAGAGGCAAAGATTAAATAAGTTGCCTGAGATCACAGGAAGTTGTTGAGGGCAGAGATTTCTATTTCAGTTGTCTAGGTCCAGAAATCCTTACTCTTAACCCCGAGGCTGCTTTTTGCTATGTATTGTCTCCTTTTCAGAAAGATTAATAAAATATGTTCCTTTAATATTGTTTCTAGGGCTGGGGCTGTAGCTCAGTGGCAGAGCACTTGCCTAGCATGAGTGAGGCACTCGTTTGATCCTCAGCACCACATACAAATAAACAAATAAAATAAAGGCATCTGTAAAAAAAAAAAAAGTTTCTAAATCTCCCAACTCACAGATTATATTTGTTTGCATAATACATCACATCAGCTCTTCTTCACTTAAATCAGGTGCAGTTAAATTCCAAATCTGTTAATATTTAAGATTCATTGAGAAACTTTTAAGTTTTTTTTTTCTTTTTCACAGATGGGAAATGCTAATTTATAACCACAGAAATTCTTCCATGGAGTTCCACAAGAAGGTGGTACACTTCACATCCAAGGATGCACTTGAAAGAGTTAAAATGCATTGCACAAGATCATGGCTCACACCATTTGCAGCTTTCTCACTTATGGATGTGAATGAGGCTCCTGGATGGAATCCTTAAATCTACTTTTGGTAGCAGTCATAGTGAGAGTCTTGTCTTCAAGGAGAGCTGAGATTAACGTATCCAGATTATTTTTGGATACAGAAGATAAGGAGAAAAATTACTGTTTTTAAAGCAAATTATCATGCCCCCTTGGAAGCAAGCACATGGTATCACTTCAGAATGGAAAAGGAACTGAAAAGGGTGGAAAAGTTGTTTGGGAAACTTAAAATGTATAGATAACGTCTTTTTTTATTCGAGTCTCTCGACTGCGTCCAGTTTATTGTGAGGGGTTTCATCTTCAAGCAATTCCCCCCATCCCAATAAAACTCTCCGGGGAAAAATCTGGGGAGTTAAAATCGCTGATCCATGTACTGCCTTCTACTATTACACTTGCCCTTAAATTTTCAAGATCGTCGATACGTGTAGAAACATACTTTTCTTCTCATTCTTAGGAATCTTGCATCACCTGAACAGGGGGAAGTTTTTCTTTACCTTTTAATGAAACGGAAAAAGCCCGGGCGAAAGCGCGTTTTCGTTTCCTCTCCCGGGCAGGCCCTGCCGGGCCGCCGTAGCCGGCCTCGCGCGTCCTTGGTGGCGGTGAGGAGCCGCTGTCGGCGGGACTTCCGTGTTGGCGGGATTCTGAACGCTGCCATGGCTCAGACCGTGCAGAACGTTACATTGTCTCTCACTCTGCCCATCACGTGCCACATTTGCTTGGGGAAGGTAAAGGTTGATTCCGGGCACAGCTACGAAACGCGGTCGGGTATGAAGTGCCCTCCGGCGCCGGGAGCGGTCTCGATGCCGGGCGGGGATGGGGCGTGAGGCGCCGCGCTGGGAGAAGACGCTCACCCGCGTTCTCCTCACGCGGCGGGAGGCCGTGTCCCGGGGCCCAGCGGAGCATGCGGTGATTAGTGGGTTCATCTGGAAGCCTTGTAAAGGGGGATGACAGCGTCCCGGGGCCAGGCAGTGAGGCTGCACAGCGCCGGAGGCCTCACTGGGGCCGACGCGGGCCTTGGAGGGGCCGCAGCGGAATTGCTCCGCTGTGGCATTTTACCCCTTTTGCAACCCCGAGTGGAGAATGACCCTTGAAAGCACATTTCCTCGTAGCCTCATCTCAGGTTCATTAGACCCCTGTACAACCGGAGTGTTAGTGCTCCCGGGCCTGCTGTGCTATTTGGAGAATGTGGTCCATTTTAAGGTCTTTTCTTATTCTGGCCTCCAGGTTGGTCTTTGCTCCCGGGTCAAAATAAGAAAAGTAAATAGTTGATGTCCCTGGGTGGTATTTAAAATAAGAGGGATGGCCTTTAACTCCAACAGGGGATCCTTGGCCAGATAGAATCCTCTCTCTTTGTCATGCAGTAGGTGCCTAATGTATTTGTGAAACTGTGGGAGAAAGTACTTACGAATTAGAAACGGAGTTTTGAATGTTCTCAGGCCTTGGTCTCCCCTCTCTTTTTCGTTTTTGCATCCCATTCGGATTTTTAAAGAACCTTTTTTTTTTTTTTTTTTAATCTCGTGGATCAAGAAGGGGGAAGATACTGACACAATGAGTTTTTTTCCACCCTGAATGGTTTTTGATGTTTGTAGCGTGGCTGGGTTGAATTTCTCCCCACAGTGTAGACAGACTACACCCCCAGGCTTAGAATTGACTCTGCGAACTTAATGAAGCAAAGATTTGAGTGCCAGCCAGTTCTAGTTTGCGGTTCATTGTGCTGAGTTCAGGAAGTAGAAGGAAGTCAGGATTGGAAGCAACTGATAACTCTTGATACCAGTCCTAAAGAAATGCCAAGAGAAGCAGCCAGACGTGCTGTGAGAGGACATAATGGATGGCTTGATCAATTCTGATTAGAGAAGTCAAGGATGACCTGGGCACGGATGGTGTTTGAGCTGGCATTTGCCACCACTGCCAGCTTGCCAGGCTGGTGAAAGGAGGAAGTGATTTTTCTATTTGCTTCAGTCCTGTATATTTGATTTCTGATAAATTTCCCAGAAGTACCTGTTAAATTCTGAATGAATTTCCAATCGTAGTCTTAAAACTGACAGAAAAATATAGGGAGGTGACTTTCTTTTGGTCTTCATTGTACATGCTATACCTAGTTTCTGTTAGTAAGCTGACTTTTAAAATTGCATTGAGTTGCCTGGTTTACACTTACCAAATCTATGCTTTTTGTGTTTAACCAAATTGATATCAAATAGAATAGTGCTTTGCAGATTATAGAATGCTTTTGAATATATTTATTTTGTTTACTTCTCACACTAATGCTCTGAGATAGATGAGGGTTGGTTTTCTTTTTTTTTTTTTTTTAAATAAGGAAACAAAAGCTTAGAATCTCTAGTAGTGTGACTTCTGTCTTCAGTAGAATACAAAAACACCTGACCTCATCCATGCCACCAAACACTTTAGATGGGTTTTCCCCCACTCCCACCCAGTAGTGGTTAGTTTTATTCTAAAATAAGAATCAGATAATAAAAATTAAAGATTAGCAATTTGTAAACAGGCATATTTTCTGTTACAGAAGCAGAAAGGTGTGGGCCTGAGTGACTGAGTTCTTCAGACTAGTTGGGTTCTAATCTAGGTTCTGCCACTTACGGTTATATGGTCTTGTAAAAATTACTCTCTGGCCTCAGTTTCCTTATCTGTAAAATGGGAATGGTAATAATATCAACTCTCATCCTTATGTTTTGGGAAGGATAAAATCAAACATAAATGCTATTATAAAATCTGGTACATAGTAATATTCAGTAACTATTAACTTTTATTCTGGGCATTGAAATAGGCCCTCAAACTGAGAAAAATCATTCTTTTCCAGTGACTATTCCTTCCAGTTGCTTTTTGAATCCATTGCACTTCTGGAAATTGCCACAGTACATACAGGGATTTTAACTGGTTCCATGTGACTGTTGACTTTTCTAATCCAATCTGCTTGTGCTGCCTATTCTTCCACACATATAATATTTCTGGGGTACTAAATAAATAAAGTATTTTTCATTTGGAAAGAAATCTATTTTGGTCTAACTCCATAGTATTAAAAGTTCTGCTTAATGTGAAGGGCAAATTTTTTGACTGAAGTAACCAGAAATGAAACCGAGTTACCTACAATGAGGGGGTTCCAGCTTCTCACAGTGTCCAATAATAGTGTGGACTTTTTTTGCTAGGAATACTATCAAAAGGATCCTGTTTCATCAAGTACTGCATGCTTTGCTCTTCACCCATATTGTTGATTTAAATTTTTGAAAAGATAGGACTAGGGACAAGAATCTAATGCAACTTGGAGTCTTCACTTTGGGTTGCAAAAATTCATTTATCATTGTTCACTGGGGATTGCTGATTGGCGAGTAAGTCATTCATCCACCTTAGTAGATTGAGCCCATGTTTGAATCCTAATTTCCTCAAAGCTCCCAAGAGTGGGTTTATGAGACTTGTGTATTATGGTCACAAGTAATTTGCCATCTGGAATACAAGTTCTACATTTTTTTTCTCTTTTCCAAATTAAATTTGAAGAATATAGTCATTTGGTAATATTGTTTTTAGATACTTATAGTATAATAAAAAGATAAACTCAAAAAGTGTTGATAGAGCTCAGTAATTATCAGGGTTGGTATATAACAGCTGATGTATTTATTAATAGGATTCCAGTTTATCTATAAAGCATTTCTGTTAGGAATGAAGGTAGGAAAGGGGAAAGAGGGTAGGTAGGAATGAGGACCTCAATAAGTACATATTATTAACTGACTTATTTCATGTGGTTTTAAAGTTCTAGAATATAAATTCTGGCTCAGACCCAGAGGTTTCTTACAACATAGCAAGAACAATGCAGGAACTTTATTTTGAAGTTTCCAAATTCTCAAGTAGTGGGGCCCCTACCATAGTCATTGCTACACCACAGCCTTATCATTCTAGGTCTTTGTTAGGGAAACAAGATGTGACAAGAACAATAGTATTTCGGGAGATTAGGTTGACTCTTGTCCCTAGCAAGGATGCCAAAGAGGCAGAGGAATTGATATTAAGTATGATTGCCAGACTAGTTGATCAAGCTGATCTACAATTTCTTTACTCTTATCATCTCTTATTAGTGCACAGTCTCTTCTTTCAGGCACATATCCCCTATTTTTTATTCTCAGATTATTGTTTGTGAACCTTGCTGCAAGGAAGGAAGAACTGTTTTTTAACTAAAAAGAGTATGTGATTTTAAAGTGGAATAACGCTTAATGCAAATTCAGGATCTGTCATCATAACATGAATCATTATTTCTTTGAGTCTCAGTTTACAACTCCATTAACTTGTTAGGAAGATTGATTTGGATATCCTAGACCAATAGTTCTCAGTAGGGTGGAGGGAGATTTTGACCTATCTCTGACATTTGTTAATGTCTGAAGACATTTCTTATTGTTCATAGGAGGCTGCTACTGGTATCTACTTGGTGAAACCCAGGGATTCTGCTATCTAAACATCCTACAATATATACAGGACTTCCCCCTACAACAAAAAATTCTTTAGTCAGTGGTGCCCAAGATGAGAAAGCCTGTCCTAAATGACTGTATAATTCCTAGTAGCTGAGCCTAGGATGATATGGATATTAATCGACAACAACTTTAGTTGTGACTTTTCCAAGTATATTTGATGTTCTAAGAAAGGTTTTGGTCATAATCTCTCTTAAGATGGAAAAGATTCATATAAAAGAAATAAAATGACATAATAGGAAAACAGATTATAGGGTTGATTTTTTTTTTTTTTTTTTTTTTTTTTTGCACCAAGGACAGCACCCTCTGGTCTACTTCGTGTGAAGAGTCCACGTTTTATACCTTGCTGTTTTAACTCTTCCTCTTCTTCTTTCTCACCAGTCTTATGAAACATTACCTTAAAATATCATTTCAGCATGCTTTCTCTAGATGAATTTGGGATTATATATATCACTTGCATGCAGGTATAAATAAAAATGAAATGTGGTCTTGCATTTTTATTTCCTAACAGTGCCGTTTTTTTTCCCACAGATCCCATTTAAGAGTAAATTGGATAGATATAATGATTATTTCAATTGAGAGTATTTTATTGGAAGAGAATTAAGGGAGGGATACATTCTTTGTATTTTGTTATGCAAGCTACAGTCAAACAAATGACTAGTAACTTGTTTTAATAGTTCATTATGCTTTCTTTCAGTTCTAAGCTAAATTTATACCATTGTCTAGAAATCATCGTATGATAAATACCCCATGCAAGGAAATCAACTAGTAAACTGTTTCAAAAATCCAGCACAATGACAGTGATAATACTAGGTATCCAACAGTGCAAATGATTATCTTATGAGTGACATTGTTAATGGCCTTTAGTATACAGAGCCAACTAGTCTTGTCTGTGGTTGTTCTTCTGTATCATTTTAGCATGTTAAATGAAGACATTAAACTCCCTTCTCTTTGCACAGTTTATCAGTGGCCATTGATTTTTTTGCTTCTTGGGATACTTTTTGGGAATATTATCTCAGCTTTTCATTTTAGTACATCATAATTCACTTTTATTAGTCTTACAGTTTGCAAAGCATTGTACCAGATGCTCCATGTAGATAGAGTAGGACATTGCCACTGTCCCCGAGGATTCTGAAATCTAGTGGGGAAGGCAGAATATAAACAATTTTCTAAGCAAGGCACAATGCAGAAAGAAGTAAACATTAAGTAAGTTAGCGAGTACCCTATTAGACACAGTTATATTAGCTTCTTTCTGTTACTGTGACAAAATACCTGAAATAATAAGCTTATAAGTAAGAAAAGCTTATTTTGCTCCTACAGTTCTAGAGATTTCAGTCTATGACTGGCCTTGGTGCTTTGAACCTATGGCAGGCAGCACAGTACATCATGAGAGAAGTTTATGGTAGAGGAAGTTGCTAACCCCATGGCATCCAGTAAGCAAAGAGAGAAGGAGGAAGAGCTGGGATCCCAGTATCCCTTTCAAGGGCATTATCCTACGGAACTAACTTCCTTTCACTGCATCCCACCTCCTATAGGTTCTGCCACCTCCCAGTAGCACTATAAGCTTGGGACTAAGCCTTTAATATGTGGGTATTTGGGAGCTATGCATGATCCAAACTGTAGCATTCCACCCCTGGTTCCCAAGGTGCATGTCTGTCTCAGTGTAAAATGCATTCAACCTATCTCTAAGAGTCTCCAGAATCTTAACTGTTACAGCATTGCTTAAATGCTCCAAACCTTTCAAATCCAAAGTCTCCTCCTAGGCTCAAGGCAGACTCATCTATGAGCCCCTGTAAAGAAAAAAAATTAAATATTGCATACTTCCAAGATACAATGGCATGGGGAACACTACCATTCCAAAAGCAAGGAATAGGGTCATAGAAAGGAAGGATTTGATTAAAGCGACACAAAACCTAGTAGAGTTAAGTTCTAATGCTCCATATTTCACATTAAGTCCTAATGGTCCACGTCTAACATTCTGAATGGGCACACTATGGTAGAGTATGAGCTCCAAAAGCTTGGGCAGCCCAGTTCTTATGACCTTGCTGGGTGCAGCCCATATAATCAATCATTCTCTTGGGCTGGTTCTGCTCACTGCCTATAGCTTTCCTGGGCAGGTATTTCTTGTTCCTGGCATCTCTAATTTTCCAGGAACTTTATTGCAGCTTCACACATCTCCCTTTCAGGTCCTACATGTAGGGGGCTAAAACACTGCCTGGCTTCCTAGGCTTTCCTTTGAAATCTTTGTGGAAGCCTCTACAGACACGCTTACTCTTAAATTCTGCATACCTAAAAAACTAGTATCATTTGGATGATGCTAGGGCCTGTTGCTGCTCCAAACACAGCTGCAGTAGTCTCAGAGTGCCTTGACAGCTGAAAAAGGGGAAACAAATTCTGGTAAAACAATTCTGTAGGTGGCTCTGTGTGAGCAGGGCACCCTAACCCTCTTACAGTCGTTGAAACAAGTTTGCACATTTATGCCTTTTAGCCCATGATGGGTGGCATCTTGCTGATGCCTGAGATGCCTTCATGGTATCTTTCATATTCTCAGTGTGAAATACTGGACTACTTTTTAATGGTGCTTATCTTTTAGCAACTGTACCTTACTTGGCAGCACCTTTAAAAGTCCTCCTTTTCTGGGCAAACTACATCTTCCAAATTCTTCGTTTCTGTTCTTTCCTCTTGATTCCCACGATATTTGCCTAAAAGCAGGTGGTAATACCTATGCTGCCGCCTGAATGCTGTACTGCCTTAAAAATTTCCTCTGCCAAATAAACTAGACCATCATCTTTTTGGGGGGTGGGGGTTACTGGGGTTTGAACTCAGGGGCATTCGTCCACTGAGTCACATCCTCAGCCCTATTTTGTATTTTACTTAGAGACAGGGTCTCACTGAGTTGCTTAGCATCTTGCTTTTTTGATGATGCTGGCTTTTTAAAAAAATGTATTTATTCTAATTTGTTATTCATGGCAGCAGATTGCATTTTAATACATAGTACACATATAGAACACAATTTTTCATATCTCTGGTTGTTCACAAAGTAGAGTCACACCATTTGTGTCTTCATACCCATACTTAAGTTAATGATGTCAACCTCATTCCACCATCTTTCCTACCCCCTTGCCCCCTCCCTTTCTCTCCCCCCCCCTTGTCCTATCTAAAGTTCCTCCATTCCTCTCATGCTCCCCCCTCCATCCCCATTATGGATTAGCATCCACGTATCAGAGAAAACATTTGGCCTTTGGTTTTATTGGATTGGCATACTTCACTTAGCATAGTATTCTTCAACTCCATCCATTTACCTGCAAATGCCATGATTTTATTCCTTTTTAGTGCTGAGTAATATTTCATTGTGTAGTTTTTTATTGTAGAGGTCTTTCACTCTTGCATTGACTCCAAAGTATTTACATTTTTTTGAGGCTATTGTAAATGGGGTGGTTTTCCTAGTTTCTCTTTCAGAGGATTTGTCACTGATGTACATAAATGCCTTTGATTTATGGGTATTGGTTTTATATCCTGCTATTTTGCTGAATTTATTTATTAGTTCTAGAAGTTTTTGGTAGCATTTTTTTTTTTTTGATCCTCTAGGTGTAGAATCATGTCATTGGCAGATAGTGATAGTTTGAGTTCTTCTTTCCTATTTGTATCCTTTTAATTTCTTTCATCTGTCTAATTGCTCTGGCTAGAGTTTCAAGAACTATGTTAAATAGAAGTGGTGAAAGAGCGCATCCCTGTCTTGTTCCAGTTTTTAGAAGGAATGCTTTCACTTTTTCTCCATTTAGAATGATGTTGTGGTGGGGCCTAGCATAGATAGCTTTTACAATGTTGAGATATATTCCTGTTATCCCTAGTTTTTCTAGTGTTTTGAACATGAAGGGCTGCTATATTTCGTTGAATGCTTTTTCTGCATGTATGGAGATGATCATGAGAGTCTTATCTTTAAGTCTATTGGTGTGATGAATTACATTGAGGTTGGCTTTGAAGTCGTGATCCTCTTGCCTTAGCCTCTGAAGCCGCTGGGATTACAGGCATGAACCATTGAGCACATCTAGACCATCATCTTTAAACTCCACCTCCTACAAAGTCTGTACATATACAGTAAAGCCAAATTCTTTGCTACAAAGTAAAAAAGGTAGCCTTTAGTCCAATTCCTAATAAAGTTTTTATTTCTCTCTGAAAGCTCATAAGCATAACCTTTACTATCACAGTTCTTTACTTGTACATTTCTATCAGCATTCTGGTCTTCTGAATCTCACAATAAGCTCCACTTACAGCTTTCTATGCTTTTTCTAGCCTGCTCCTTCAAACTTTTCCAAACTCCTTATACAAACCAGTTCCAAAGATTTCTGAACCACATCATCAACATATATAGTCACAGCAATGAACCCACATTTGGTACTGACTTTATGTGTTAGTTTTCCATTACTGTAACAAAATATGTGAGATAATCTGCTTAAAAGGAGGGAGGGTTTATTTTGGCATATAGTTATGGAAGTTTCTGTTCATGATTGGTTGGCTGTGTTGCTTGGGCAAGGCAACATATTGTATGTTGTGCTTAGTGGAGCAAGCTGCGCTCCTCATAGCAGCTGGGAAGCAGAGAGAGAAGAAGGGTCTGGGGTCCCAATGTCTCCTTCAGGTCCATTCAAGTGATCTAATTCCCCCTAGTGCCTACTTCTTAAAGGTTTTAGCACCTTCCAATATTTCCAGACTGGTGACCAAACTTTAACATATGGACCTTTTGGGGGACACTTTTCTAAACTGAAGTTATGGTTAATCCTAAAAATCATTAGTGAAGGCTTTGCAGAGGAGTTATCATTTGATTTATATTTAAAAGGTGAGAGGGATTTTATTTTGGTTTTCTCGGGAGGATGGAGAGGCCAATAAGACATAACAAGCTAAAAAGGAGAGCTCCATAAATAGGAGCCTCTACTGTCTATTTTTGTGAACATCAAGTAGATCTGTGTTGTTGAAATGTACCTTGTATCAAATACTGAAATGGCAGATCAAGGTAAATGCCTTTTTAAGAACTAGATATATTCTTCTTATGCTATACTTAAAATTATAAGTAGGGAAAACTCCTTGCTATCTTGCTAGAGAGCAGTGAAAGCTATTGATTTATACTTAGAAAGGTAGCTCTGGAATCAGTGTGAAAGGTGGACAGATGTGAACATTTATGGGAGAAGATCATTGTAATAGATCAGATATAAAAGAATGAGAACCTAAACTCATTATTGGGGTGAAGAACGTTTGGGTATAAATTTGCCATGCAACGGCTATTCTGAGGTGTACATTTTCCCCTTATTCTAATATGTCTGAACTCTAGTTGCATCTTACAAGTGAGTGATTGTATCTTGTAATTGTAATCAGCAATGTTTTTCATTCTTTTCTCTTAGTGGTACATAAAATATTGGTGAAACTTAAGAATGTATACCTTCTTACACCTAATATATAATATAGAATTTGGTGATGAATTGGATAATGAGGATAGGTAAAAGAGGTTAGTAAAAGGCAGCTCTTTTTTAGCCCAAGTAAAAAAGTGGTGATGCCATCAACTTAGGAAGTTGTGCAGGTGCAGGAAGAAGAGTGTGTGGAGGAGATCAAGGTTTATTTTGAACATGTAATGGCAGAGGAAGCTGTAGGATCCTCATAATGATTTGGCTCTTGAGTTATATAGTTAATAGACTTGCTATTTTGTCTGTATTCAGGGAGGAGGGATTGCTATGTGAAAGTATCTGGGCTACCATCCATTATTTGTTTTTAAACCACACCTAAATGAAAAGGGTACCTAATTTTCAGAGGCAAAAATTGATGCTCAGAATAATAAAAGTGCTTACCCAAGGTAGCATAACTCAGTAAATGAGAGAGATGGAGTTGTCTCCAGGTTTGTTTGTAGAAGCCTAAGCTCTGTTTCTTATCAAGGTCCAGTTATAGAGAAGTTGAGTTGTTACATAAAGCTGATATTAATGCCATGTGGCACATGAGATTAAGAAAAATAAGAGAGGGGGGAGGGAGGGAGAGATGGGCAGGCATGCATGAATATCAGATAAGATGGCCTGGGAAAAATGTTAGGAAAAGTAATTGTGCCACCTCAGTATCTTGACTGTATGCATTTTACTCTCTGATTCTGTTTCCATTATACTCTCCAGCATTACTCCAGCCTTATTGAAATGTATCCATTGACTCTATCACTTTTCACTATCATCATTACCACTTAAATACTCAGTTCACTTATTATTTGTGGTCATCTATTATTATTAGTCCTTTTTCTCTCCATTTCTCCTTGGCAAAATCTCAACTCTGGGTAAACTGAACTAATTATCTAATTTCCTGCCTGAACTAAGCAGCTAAATATTGCTAAGAAAAATAAACACCTGTGCTAATTAGTCTTACTTTGCATTCAAAACCACAGACCTTAAATAGGAACTCAACAATGTAAAGAAGTCCTGCTACATGTCTCTAATAAACTTTCTCATTTTCAAAATAACTGCTTTATTCTCCTTTTTTTCAAATCTATATCCCATCTCCCTTCTCACTTTCAGCCGATATCCTCACTTCACATTTAATGACAAAATATAAACAACTGGGACAGTTGGAATATGAATAAATTCCCTCCTCTTTCCCATTAATAGATCTTTAGTCCCTTACTATTTGTTCTCACACTTCCTGCTTTCCCTTCCATTAAAAAGGAAGACAGTTAGTTGCTCACTCCTAAAAAGACAAAATCTCCTCTTGTGCTTTAAATTCCATTCTCCTTTACACAGAAATTTTTCTGTCTCTACTGCAAGATTCCTTCTCCCCTTCACTACTGATATTCCCTTTTTACTGTATCATTCCCTTTGGCTTTCCTGACTGTGGTCTAATGAATTAGTTTGCTCTCTCCTTTGCATCAGAATATGAAAGAATTGTCTGTATTCATCTTATCATTGTCTCTCAACATCCAGATTTCCATCCCCACCAGTTGCTGAAACAGGGCTTTTTAGCAACAGATCACAGTGACTTCCGTGCAGTTAAATCCTATAGTCTCATCTCAGTTCACATCAAACTCAATATCTCATCAATATTTTACATATTTGGACACTGTCTCCCTCTTAACACATTCTTATCTTAACTTCTATGATACTGTTTTCTGTTTCTGATATGACAGGGCCCCCTTCTCCCAGTTTCTTTTGCTCCTTATTCCTTCTTTTTCTCTACTTAGTGAAATGTCCCCCATCCCTGCTGTTTTGTCCATATTGGGCACCTGCTCCAGTGACTTTAAATGCCATTATCTTTTATACCACTGACTCTCAAAACTTACCAAGGCAAGACTAGACTTATGCACTTAATTTTTTTTCATGGTGGGGGGTGTACAGGGGATTGAACTCAGGGGCATTCGACCACTGAGCCATATTCCCAGTCATATTTTGTATTTTATTTAGAGACAGGGTCTCACTGAGTTACTTAGTGCCTCACCATTGCTGAGGTGGCTTTGAACTCTTGATCCTCCTGCCTCAGCTTCCTGAGCTTCTGGGATTACAGGCATGCATCATCACACCCAGCTGAGACTTATACACTAAATTATGGGGTTGGCATCACAAATTTCACATGACTGAAACCAAATTCTTGATTTTTACCATGTATGAAACTTGCTCCTTCATCTTTGGAACCTTAGTAAATGATAACACCAACCACTGAGGAGCTTAAAACCATTTTTAAGATTGGTGAGCCACTGAAATTTTTGAGGGGAACAAATACATATAAAATACTGAATGCTTTTAAACGTATTTCTCGTAGGGAGTAGCATTTTAAAGCCCTTTTTATAATGTGTAATTTTATATCTTAAACATTGGATTTCATCCATTTTTAGATGAGTTTATGACATAAAAGTAAATTAAGTCACCATTATAAAAATAGCTACCAGTTCAAGGAGATAACTCTTTCTTCCTTAACTGAGCTTTGTAATTTGGGGGGAATAAGGTACTACTAGGAATAATATAGGGTACTACTAGGAATATTATAGGTCCAGGAAGGGTGACAGAATAGATATGACATTACCTTCCTGGTATTTAGTTTGGGCTTTTGTACTTCCAAAAAATTTCATGATATGCAAATGAAATTAAAACATGCATGAACACATTATAATGTAGACTTTAAAATCGCCTGAATTTTTAAGGAAAAAAAAATGCAACCAAAGTTCAGATTTGCCAGCCACTTCATATTAACCAGAGAATGCCTCACAGATTTTATGCGTGGCTGCTGCTAGGAGCATTTTCGAAACAAGAGTTTTAGACATGGTACTTCATGGTTTGTTTGTTTGTTTGTTTGTTTGTTTTTTAATTTTTTTTATTGGTTGTTCAAAACATTATAAAGCTCTTGACATATCATATTTCATACATTAGATTCAAGTTGGTTATGAACTCCCAATTTTACCCCAAATACAGATTGCAGAATCACATCGGTTACACATCCACATTTTTACATAATGCCCTATTAGTAACTGTTGTATTCTGCTACCTTTCCTATCCTCTACCATCCCCCCTCCCTCCCCTCCCATCTTCTCTCTCTACCCCATCCACTGTAATTCATATCTCTCCTTGTTTATTTTCCCATTCCCCTCACAACCTCTTATATGTAATTTTGTATAACAATGAGGGTCTCCCTCCATTACCATGCAATTTCCCTTTTCTCTCCCTTTCCATCCCACCTCATGTATCTGTTTAATGTTAATCTTTTCTTCCTGCTCTTCCTCCCTGCTCTGTTCTTAGTTGCTCTCATTATATCAAAGAAGACATTTGGTATTTGTTTTTTAGGGATTGGCTAGCTTCACTAAGCATAATCTGCTCTAGTGCCATCCATTTCCCTGCAAATTCTATGATTTTGTCATTTTTTAGTGCTGCGTAATACTCCATGGTGTATAAATGCCACATTTTTTTTATCCATTCATCTATCGAAGGGCATCTGGGTTGGTTCCACAGTCTAGCAATTGTGAATTGTGCTGCTATGAACATCGATGTAGCAGTATCCCTGTAGTACGCTCTTTTAAGGTCTTCAGGGAAAAGTCCAAGAAGGGCAATAGCTGGGTCAAATGGTGGTTCCATTCCCAGCTTTCCCAGGAGTCTCCATACTGTTTTCCAGATTGGCCGCACCAGTTTGCAGTCCCACCAGCAATGTACAAGAGTACCCTTTTCCCCACATCCTCTCCAGCACTTGTTGTTGTTTGACTTCATAATGGCTGCCAATCTTACTGGAGTGAGATGGTATCTTAGGGTGGTTTTGATTTGCATTTCTCTGACTGCTAGAGATGATGAGCATTTTTTCATGTACTTGTTGATTGATTGTATGTCCTCCTCTGAGAAGTGTCTGTTCAGGTCTTTGGCCCATTTGTTGATTGGGTTATTTGTTTTCTTATTGTTTAATTTTTTGAGTTCTTTGTATACTCTGGATATTAGGGCTCTATCTGAAGTGTGAGGAGTAAAAATTTGTTCCCATGATGTAGGCTCCCTATTTACCTCTTTTATTGTTTCTCTTGCTGAGAGAAAACTTTTCAGTTTAAGTAAGTCCCATTTGTTGATTTTTGTTATCAACTTTTGTGCTATGGGTGTCCTATTAAGGAATTTGGAGCCCGACCCTACAATATGTAGATCGGAGCCAACTTTTTCTTCTATCAGACGCAGAGTCTCTGATTTGATATCTAGCTCCTTGATCCACTTTGAGTTAACTTTTGTGCATGGCGAGAGGAGGGGATTCAGTTTCATTTTGTTGCATATGGATTTCCAGTTTTCCCAGCACCATTTGTTGAAGATGCTATCCTCCCTCCATTGCATGCTTTTAGCTCCTAGGAAAGGAAGAACTTAAATTATCACTATTTGCAGATGACATGATTCTATACCTAGAAGACCCAAAAGGGTCTACAAAAAAACTACTAGAACTAATAAATGAATTCAGCAAAGTGGCAGGATATAAAATCAACATGCATAAATCAAAGGCATTTCTGTATATCAGCGACAAAACTTCTGAAACGGAAATGAGGAAAAACACTCCATTCACAATATCCTCAAAAAAAATAAAATACTTGGGAATCAACCTAACAAAAGAGGTGAAAGATTTATATAATGAAAACTACAAAACCCTAAAAAGAGAAGTAGAAGAAGATCTTAGAAGATGGAAAAATATACCCTGTTCATGGATAGGCAGAACTAACATCATCAAAATGGCGATATTACCAAAAGTTCTCTATAGGTTTAATGCAATGCCAATCAAAATCCCAACGGCATTTCTTGTAGAAATGGATAAAGCAATCATGAAATTCATATGGAAAAATAAAAGACCCAGAATAGCAAAAGCAATTCTAAGCAGGAAGTGCGAATCAGGCGGTATAGCGATACCAGACTTAAAACTATATTACAGAGCAATAGTAACAAAAACAGCATGGTACTGGTACCAAAACAGGAGGGTGGACCAATGGTACAGAATAGAGGACACAGAGACTAATCCACAAAGCTACAACTATCTTATATTTGATAAAGGAGCTAAAAGCATGCAATGTTTGTTTGTTTTTTTAAAAGAATCTTGTCAAACCCTTTGAATTGAATGAATTAGATTTCTCCAAGAGCAAGTTTAAATTCATCTTCAATAATCTTCTCTATTTAGTTTTCTTGGATTCGTGTTTATAATCAAGGGAGTAGCAAAGTGTTTGGAAAGCCAGACTGAAACCAGACAGATCTTTGCAATGAGACTAAAATGATTACCTGCCTGCCCGTGATTTTGTTTTGGCTGTGTAGACCCATTCCAAATGAATAAATACTCAGTAGTCTTTTAGGGCAGACACAGTGGCACAAGGAAAGTGGTTTGTGGTAATACTCTATCTTCATTCTCCCTCTAATTCTGCTTTCCCTTAATCTTCTAGTCTCCTCCCCAGTGCAGAAGACCTTATTACTGGTATTGTTATTATTAGAACAGGAAAATATTGAAAATGGCTGCAGAATATTTTGAATCCTATAGTGGAAATATCATGTTGATCAAATGAAAGCCTAAGTCTTTCTGTGCTGTTTTTGTTTTTATTGTTAAATTAATGCTATTTGAAAAATATTAAGTCATGATTCCCTTGTGGCGAGTTCATCAACTAATAAAATTACTGCCTTAATAGTAATTAATTCATTAAATAAATCAATTAAACCAATATTTATTGAGTACCTACTAAGTACTTATCTAACTTATAGGTACCAGCAATTTAGGGATGAATGAGACTGGTAAAGAAAAATCTGATATGAGTAAAGTTAAAAAAGGGATGTGATGTGGCTCAAGCGGTAATGTGGGGGCGCTGGGTTCCATCCTCAGCACCACATAAAATAAAGATGTTGTGTCCACCGAAAACTGAAAAATAAATATTAAAAAATTCTCTCTCTCTCTCTTTCTCTCTCTCTCTCTCTCTCTCTCTCTCTCTCTCTCTTCTCTCTCTTTCTTAAAAAAAGTGAGTAAAATGATGCTCAAAGGTCACTGACTTAAAAAAAAAAAGTTTGAGTTAACAAAGTTTATTTGAGTAAGAAAATGGTTCTAGAACAGGCAGCATTCTGGACCCAAGTTGGTTTAGAATGCCCTGCTCCATCGTGTATAAGGCTATATACAGTTCATTACTAGAGAAAAAGCAGCCATCTGTTGCAAGAATATACTCTACTTTTCTCTTTTTCCTTTGACAAAACTGCAACATTCAAAATACTCCAGTATGAACTCAGCACAAGCTACCTAATTTCTTCATACTTTGTCTTCCTTACTTGTAACATATATTTACTATATTTAGTTCATACAGCTGTGGTTTGTAAACAACAGAAAGAGACATAATGTACATGTGGAAGCCCTTCATAAAATATGACTATGTAAATGTAAGGTATGTCCACATTTAAATGGAGTCAGGAATTTGTGTATTTCGTGTAAATACACATGTAAAATAAAATAGTCTGAGGAAAAAATGTCCTAACCTTAGTGGAACCAAAAAACAAAAAATATTCAATTTTTTTTTGTTTTACCATGAATGTGGTTAAGTATAGAATAATGCATCTCATAAATATGTCAAGAATTTCAGCTGCTATAACCAACTATTTTAGCTAGCATCTGTTATGCATATATAAGAAATGATATGGCCAAGATAATCAGCATTTTGAAGTCCTAGATATTCCCTGCTAAACACTCACTGTTCTATACTCTAAAGAAGCAATTTGTTTGCTTTGCACTAAACTATATAGGGAATCTAGTTATGACTGTTGCCTATACTAAAAGTAATGTCTCTTTTTTCAAAGGTACGCCAGCCTGTCATTTGCATCAACAACCATGTGTTTTGTTCTATTTGTATTGATTTGTGGTTGAAGAATAATAGCCAGTGTCCAGCTTGCCGAGTCCCTATTACTCCTGAAAATCCTTGCAAGGAGATTATCGGTAAGGACCTATTTTATACACCGAGGAATAGATTTGAAATGTTTTCCAAGTTATGTATATTTGGGAGAAGATTGAAATAGTTTTCAATGGTGTTATTTAGCCAACATCATACTAGATAAATTAGTAATTTGTATAATGTATATGTGGAGCAACTGAAGGGCACAAAGCACTATGAGAGATGCTAGGAGAAATAACTCTTGGAGCTTCATGGGACTTACCAGTAAAGACTGTGCATGTGGACCAAAATATTAATCATTTAAAGCAGCAAAGCAGATGCTAAGGTCCAAAAAATAATATAAGGCCTGAAGAGTTTTGGCAGAAACATTCAGTTAGCAACATTGAAGAAGGCTTCATGAAGTAGTTGGACATTTAAGGATGTGTAAAATTTCAACTAATGAAAATTAAGTGAGGCATAGGAGAGCATATCATGCAGTGACATGAACAATATAGAATAATAAGCCTGTTTTTGGAAATGATCAGTAATTTAGTTTGGATCTGACTAGTGAAATAAGATTGAAAAGGTAAATTGAGACTAGTGTAGAGGAACTCAAATGACAGCTAAATCAAGGACCTGGGTGGGAAGAAGGGAGAAGAGGGCAAAACACCCCTGAGTTCAGTCCCCATTAAAATAGGAAGGAAGGAGAAGGTAGGGAGAAATAAAGAGAAAAAGAGAGAGTGTGAGAGAGAAGAGAAGAGAAAGAAATAATTTAAAGGGCCTTTTGGTGTTTGGTAGTTTTTTTTTTTTCCATATATGTTATTTCTTTTAGATTATAAAAATTAAAATAATTTTTGTTTGCTTTAGGAAACACTTAAAGTCAATCTATAATTATCCACATATAGAAAGCATTTTTCAGAAAGCTTAAGTCATTGTAATAGTCCTAAGTTAGGGAAAATTGACTTTAAATAAGATTTTTACAGTGAAAATGGAAAGGAAGATATATGCTGGACAGCAAAAGAAGAACTGGTAGGACTTTGGCAATAAAGATCCAAAGAAAGAATCAAAGTTGGCTCCAAGATTTCTTTCCTACCTTATAAAACATGGCAGATGACTAATTCTCTGCTGTGTTGCATTTTGTGGGGTTAAATTTTTCCTTCTCTATGTATTTACCTACTGAACTTCACCGAGGAATCAGGTCTTTTCTTACAGAATATAAGTTGTGTTTTTTAAATTTTTTTGTAGTTGTAGACAGACAGAATGCCTTCATTTTTTTCATTTTTATGTAGTGCTAAGGATCCAACCCAGTGCCTCACACATGCTAGGGAAGTGCTCTGCCGCTGAACTACAGACCCAGAATATGAGTTTTGATAATTAAAATAATCTGAATGCTTTTAACCCTCAGCTTTTCTACACAGGCCTCCTCCTTCCTTCATTCATTCATATCTCAGTGATATTTTGTAAATTTTCTCAAGTAAAATAGTTGATCCATCATTGATTTGATAGAATGTCTTGAAAAAGAACATCCATAAAATGCCTTCACTGTCATGACACTAAAAAGCAAGGAAGGTAACCACAGCAGAAATGAAAAACTCCTAGAATTCATATTGTATATATTTCTAACAAGTCATGCATATAATTAACGCTGTGACTCATAATCCATTGTAAGTACATTATTAGAATCAGTGAAAAATATGCATTAATTTTTTTAGTTGTGTTACCAGTAACCAAGCATGTTTGAATACCTTGGTTATAATTATTTATACAAACATATATTTAATCGTTGACAAAGTATAGTAATTGGTTTTATTATTATTTAACAGTTTTCTAGCTTTCAGGTTTTCAGTAGTCCAAATGTGAAAATTAATAACACATAGTCCTTTTCCCTACTGAGTTTTTTCTAGTATGACATATAGATAAACAAACACAATATGATATTTTACTGAAGGCATTTATTATGGTGTTATTTGATTATTTGTTTTTCCCAGAATTAAGATAGAGAATAGGCCTAGATGGCAGCCCAAAATTGGTGTGAAAGAGAAAATGTAGATATTAAACTGGTGAACTATATAAAATAAGAAAAAGGTTCATTTTCATTTTGCCAAAATCAGAATTTTTTAAAAAAGGATTTTTTTCTTTTTTTTCTTTTTCCTTATAGGAGGAACAAGTGAAAGTGAACCTATGCTAACTCATACAGTCAGGAAGCACCTTCGGAAAACTAGACTTGAATTACTCCATAAAGAATATGAGGTAAACATTAATTGAATTTTAAAATTATGTCAGCAGTGAATTTGAAGTAAAATTGAAATACCTCAGTCCTCAGACTTCTTAGAATAAATATCCAGTGAACCATTCTTTTGAATTCCAGTTAGAAAAATATACTTTATTTAGCCAGGCGAAGTGGTGCACGCCTGTATCTCAGTGGCTTAGGAGGCTGAGGCAGGAAGATTGCAAATTTAAAACCAGCCTCAGCAACTTAGTGAGGCCCTAAGCAATTTAGCGAGACCCTGTCTCAAGAAAAAAAAAAAAAGAGTGAAGGATGGGGCTTAGTGGTTAAGTGTCCTGAGTTCAATCCCTGGTACTGAAAAAATAATAGTAATAATAACTTGTTTGGCAAATTCTTTTTCTTTTTCCTTTTTCTATTTTAAATAAGGAAGATTTAAAAAATTTTTTTTTAATTTTATGTAAGTACCAAGTAAGGGAAGAAAGGAGAAGAAAAAGATTCCAAGGGAAAGGAAGATATGAAAGCAGAAAGCATTCCCCCACCATTTTTTAATTTAAAATTTATACCTCTATAGACAAGTTAAAATTAAAACCTCTATTTCCCTTAAGAAGTTGGGAGATAAAGAAACCATCATTTGAAAGTCCTCCTGAATCCACAATTAACTTTTATTTTTGCCTATAAATTCACTGATAATTATAAGCTCAACCAATTTTTATCACCATGCTTTATGGCAACTATTAGCACAGAAATTTTAGTGTGAAATGCTGTTTTCTGATTCTTGTGTAAAGGTGAATGAGCATTCTGATTTACCACAGTAGTGGAGAATTTCCAAAGAAATTCATTGCTAACGAAGTACACAGTCTTTTTTTATTTTTTATTTTTTAGAGCAGGAAAAGTTTATTTTGGCTCATGGTTTCACAGGTTCATTTCATGGTTGACTGTCTCCCTTGCTCTGGGCCCAAGTTGAGGCTAAATATGGCAGAAGCACCTAGAAAGGAGAGCTCCTTGGCTCATGGCAGCCACGAAACAGACAACCAGCATAAGGAGGCAGTAGCAAAATAGAAAATCCTCAAAACACATCCCAATGATTCACTTCACTTCCTCCAGCCACACCACAGTTACTACCCAGTAATACATTCAAATTATGAATCCATCAAACAGGCCTATCAACCGATTTTGTCACAACACACATAATCTAATCATTTCATGTCATGCATTAGCATAGGAGCTTTTGGGGGACATCCCATATCCAAACCATAATATTTGAACAAGGAAATGGGCTCTCATTCAATAGTGAATGTGCCTGTGCTTTGATCCTAAACTTCTCAGCCTCCAAAACAGTGAAAATAATTTTTTTAATAATCCACCCAGTCTGATATTTTTATATTTTATTCATCATTCCAAATGGACTAAAACAGTATATAGGGGTGTGGCGGGGGGAGGTGGTGGTTGGTGGGGAGGGGCATAGAAGATATAGTGTTGCTTTTCCTGGATTTTTAAAAATATTTATTTATTTGTTCTAGTTATACATGACAGCAGAATGCATTTCAATTCGTAGTACACAAATGGAGCACAAATTTTCATTTTTCTGGTTGTTCATGAAGTATTCTTCAAGTTGTACATGAAGACATTCGTGTCTTCATACCCATACTTAGGGTAATGATGTCTACCTCATTCCACCATCTTTCCTACCCCTTTTCCCCCTCCCTTCCCCTTCCTCCCCTTTGCCCTATCCAAAGTTCCTCTCTTTCCCCCAACCCCTATGTGATCAGCATCCACATATCAGAGAAAGCATTCGGCCTTTGTTTTTTTGCGATTGGCTAATTTCAGTTAGCATTATATTCTTCAAATCCATCCATTTATCTGCAAATGCCATTGTTTATTCTCTTTTAATGCTGAGTATTATTCCATTGTGTATATATACCACAGTTTCTTTATACATGCATCTTTATAAGGGCATCTAGGTTGATGCCACAGTTTAGCTATTGTGAATTGTGCTGCTATAAACATTAGTGTGGCTGTGTCACTGTAGTATGCTATTTTTAAATCCTTTGGGTATAGACCAAGGAGTGGAATAGCTGGGTCAAATGGTGGTTCCATTTCAAGTTTTCTGAGGAATCCCCATACAGCTTTTCATATTGGTTACACCAATTTGCAGTCCCACCAGCAATGTAAGAATGTGCCTTTTCCCCCACATCCTTGCCAACACTTATTGTTGCTTGTATTTTTGATAACTGCTATTACCAGACCTTAAACTATACTATAGAGCAATAGTAACAAAAATGGCATGGTATTGGCACCAAAATAGACTTATAGATCAATGGTAGAGAATAGAGGACACAGAGACAAACCCACATAAATACAGTTATCTCTTATTAGACAAGGGTGCCAAAAACATATATTGGTGAAAAGACAGCCTCTTTAACAAATGATGCTAGGAAAAATGGAAATTCATATATAACAAAATGAAATTAAGCTCCTATCTCTCCCCCTGCACAAAACTCAACTCAAAGTGGATCAAGGACCTAGTAATTAGACCAGAGACCCTGCACCTAATAGAAGAAAAAGCAGGCCCAAATCTTTGTCATGTCAGATTAGGCCCCGATTTCTTTAACAAGACTACTAAAGCACAAGAAATAAAATAAAGAATCAATAAATGAGGTGGATTCAAACTAAAAAGCTTCTTCTCAGCAAAAGAAACAATCAGTGAGGTGAAGAGAGAAGCTACAGAATGGGAGCACATTTTTACCACATGTACATTAGATAGAGCACTAATCTCTAGGATATATAAATAACTCAAAATACTTAATACCAGACAAACAAATAACCCAATCAATAAATGGGCTAAGGAACTGAACAGACAGACACTTCTCAGAAGAAGATATACAATTAATTTAACAAAAATATGAAAAAATGTTCAACATTTCTAATAAGTAGAGAAATGCAAATTAAAACTACTTTAAGATTTGATCTCACTCCAGTCAGAAATACACATACTTTTGAGTAGTAGGTAAAGTCAACTTGTTGTTTATGTTGACTAAAGAGGGGGAGATATTATTAATCTCTTTTGATACCTGTTGAGTTTTTTTTTGGTTTTGGTTTGGTTTGGTTTGGTTTGGTTTGGTACTGGGGTTTGGGGTTTGAACCTAGGGGTGCTTGACCACGGAGCTGCATCCCCAGTGCTTTTCATTTTTTATTTTGCAACAGTTCTCACTAACTTGCTTGCCTAGGCTGGCTTCAAACTTGAGATCCTCCTGCTTCAGCCTCCTGAGTTGCTGGGATTATAGGTGTAAGCTCTTGCTGGGCTTGACACAAAATATCTTTAAGTTAAACTATCTCAGCTGCCTCTATTTATTTTAAAGTAATGGGGCATAAATAAATGACTAAATAAATATTTATTTAGATATTCGTTTTCCAATGCTATCATGATGCAATGAGAGCATGCCTGACTCCATGTTTTTACACATACATGAACATATATTTGTTTATTAATATTAAATTAGGCAAAGAAATTTAGTTACTACAATTTAAAATAGTAACTAGTACTATGGTAACTCTTAATTCTTACACACTTTATATTTTTACATACGTTATATTTATATGAAAATACTAACTAGAGTAACTTTTGAGAGATCTCTGACTGTCTTAGTCTTGTGTTTTGCTGATATTACTTGAGATTGAGTAATTTATAATGAACAGAAATTTCTTTGGTCATGATTCTTAAGGCTGGGAATTCTTGGAGCACAGTATCAGCATCTGGTGAGGGCCTTTGTGGTGCATGGTCCCATAGTGGAAAACAGAAGGAGCAAGAGAGGACAAGAGGAAGAGTGGGAAGGGTACTTGAATTCATCCCTTTTTATCAGAACCTACTCTCTCAATTACTAACCCACTCCTATGATAACAGCATTATTCCATTCATGAAAGTAGGGTCTAATGGCCTAATCACCTTTTAGCAACCCACCTTTTAACAACCCACCTTTTAGTAGTGTCACAATATCAATTAAATCTCAGCATGAGTTTGGGAGAGGACATTCAAATTATAGCAGCAGCATATGGGGCTACTTGGAGCTTATTTTCTAACAACAGAATTTTTAACAACCTCATTTTAAGGTGACATGTTTATTATGGATGAATAAATGGCATCACAGAAAAGTTTTCTAATCCAAATATTCAGTGACTGCAGTTAAGATACCAAGCAGTTTCAGAGTCAGAAAACTAATTCTTGGCAATAGTCATAGTAGTAATTGAAGAAAACTAGAAAAGCTGAAAGTTAACTACAGGTATTATTCTGAAATGAAAAATGGAAGGCTATATGATATTATTCCTACTTCAAATGTAGAAGCAAAAATATAAACATTAAACAAACCCCTAATCAATCACCTTTATCTATACTTAATTAGCCTCATTAAAGCAAATTAAATATGCCTCTGATTTTTCTTCTGAAATGAAATCTGCTTCCCTATTGAAATTCATGTGTCTTTTCTTATTTTCTGCATAACATCTTAAATAAAAGTTAACATTTTTATTTTTTAAAACCGGAACTATCATTGAATTAAAGTACAAGTACATAAATGTCAAATTTTATTGAATCATGATACTTTTTGAGAATTTAAACCATATGTAACTGTCTTCCTACAAAGCTATTATGATGTATCCTAAGAATCTGTGTATCTACAGATATTTGAATATAAAATCCAAAAGTATATTGGCTTTAGTTTAGCATCTCTTCGTGTTTAGTGCCTATATCTGCCTAAAGACTATGTGTTGCTTTTTCAGGATGAAATAGATTGTTTGCAGAAAGAGGTAGAAGAGCTTAAAACTAAGAATCTCAGCTTGGAATCACAGATCAAGACTATTCTGGATCCTTTAACCTTGATGCAGGGCAGCCAAAATGAAGATAAACATCCAGTTGTAGATAATCCAAGTAAAATCGATCCAGAAACTGTAGCAGAATGGAAGAAAAAACTTAGAACAGCTAATGAAATCTATGAAAAAGTAAAAGATGATGTGGATAAATTAAAAGAGGTAAGTTAGGTGGTTTTCAAAATTCTTTAATATTTTAAGTGCCTTCAAAAGTATAAATAGCAATATTACCTTGACTTATCACTAGATGACTTGAGAAAAACAGAATCGCTGGATGATCATTTATATGCAATAGGAAGACTTTTTCTCATTAAATATCATTAGCTGCCAAGAAATATCAGGTGGTTCCATTTGTGACTGTAAGTGGACTCTGTAATGCTTCTATATGAAACTGCATCTTCGGAAGAGTAACATCAATTTAAAGGATGTATTTCTATTTTCCCCTCTTTGTGGTTTGCTTAAGCTTATGCCTTATGTGCATAAAAACAAAAGCATACCCAATTTCTTGCCCATAAAAGGAAAGGTTTTGACCATCTCTTTTCTAGCACCATGATTCCCTGATTATCAATAGATGGTTAAAGGATGAATAACAAATTATAAGAGACCTGTGAGGAGCTGCTTTAGACTACTCCATGAAAAAGAAGATTGTGATTCATTCTTTTTTCAATTATTTTCCCACCCACCCAACAAAGTAGAGAGAACATAGGTGAAAAGGGTAAAGTTCTAGGATTTTCCAATCTAGGAAGGGAGAGACTCTCCCTGTCATCAGCACTATCTGTGATAGTCAGGTGTGGTAGTGGTTTCTTGACCAAAGACCAGCCTTTAACTATACTCAAGATTTATCGGGGCTGGGATTGTGGCTCAACGGTAGAGCACTTGCCTAGCATGTGTGGGGCCCTGGGTTCAATCCTCAGCACCACATAAAAATAAAATAGATATTGTGTCCAACTACAACTAAAAATATATATTAAAAAAAAAAAAAAAAATTTATCTGTCCTGGAGTCTGGTTGTGCTAAATGGAAATTTTGTTATACTCAGGTCTCCAACCACCCATTCAGCTATCTGCATTCACTTAAAATACTAGTGTTGTGTTGAATTACTGAGTACTACCTGTACAGTAATTGATGGAGACCATATGATATTTTAAAGAATTACCAGGGTATCCTGTTAGCAGAGAATCATCTGCAACTAAGTGTAAGCCATCTTCCACATATAAAATAAATGCTGTTTGGGTTGAGAAAAGGTCAAGATAAGAGGAAAAAGGAAACTTAGTGCTACAGATAAAAAAATAAACAACAAATATAATTGCACTGATTTTTTTTTTTTTTTTTTGCAAGTTTAAGGGATATATATAGTTTCTTTGTGTGTTATTGGCCAACCTTAGTTATGCTGGATTGTTAGAAGACAAGAGGAAGCCAGGTGTGGTGGTGCATGCCTGAAATCCCAGTGACTCTGTAGGCTGAGGCAGGAGGATTGCAAGTTCAAAAACAGCCTCAGCGAATTAGCAAGAACCTAAGCAATTTAGTGAGACCCTGTCTCAAAATAAAAAATAAAATGGCCATGGATATGGCTCAGTGTTTAAGTGCTCCTGGGTTCAATTCATGCTGCCATTAAAAAAAAAAAAAAAAAAAAGAAAGAAAGAAAGAAAAAAAGACAAGAGGAATTATAGCTGAGAAATTACATATTTCAATCTGCAATTTTTCCTTTAGCTTCCATACCTTTTCTTGAGCCATCAGTGTGATCTGTAGGATCTCTTTCATAATTTTTAAATGTTGCAACAAATGCTTCTTAGAGCATGAATCTCTGATTGGGAACTACTCTGAGCTCAGAATGGTGTGGGGGTTGTTTTTAAAAAATACATAAATCATCTGGGCACAGTGGTTCATGCCTGTTCCAGCAACTCAGGAGACTGAGGCAGGAGGATCTCCAGAGCAAAATGAATAAGAAAATATGGAGTGCAGAGACAAAAATGTAAAATTATAAAGTAATAAAATACTACAGATCAAATATGGAGTATAAAAGAGTCAAAATAAAATACTTCATAGAATGAGCAAAGTATACTTTTTCTTGATGTTTCCTGAACTGCATAACTTTTGAATTATGAGAGCAGTATCATTACCCAACCAGTGTTGATAATGCAGAATAGTTAGCTGCATTATTAGTCTTCATTACTCTCTGATAATTGAAGATCCTATCCTGTTCATAATGAGAAATATTAAGAGAGTTGCAGAATTGGTGAGAGACCTTGAAACAATGATAGTGATACAGTATGAGGATTTGGATATGAGGAAAGAAAATCAAATGAGTTTCTAATTTAAGCTGTAGTCATCATCAGAAAGCATTCACTAAGTGCTCCCCTTATGGTGCTATACTTGAAAGCTTAATTCATTGTCTATATGTATGAGGAAGTAAATGGCTTTTCTTATATCTTCAGAGGGGCAATAATAGTGTTTATCAGTCACTTAAAGAATTAACCCTCCATAGTCCTGGTTGGCGTGTAGCCATGAAGATAAGCAAGTGCTCAGATCTCAAAAGGAACCTGGATAACTTTAAGTAAGGGTATTATTAGGTTTTATACCCCCCAAATGTCTTTTGCCCTACTTCTTTCGTGAGAATGCACATTCAAATGCACATTTGTATATAGATGGGTAGGTAATACAGAAGTTTTGGAAATTAATCAAAAGCATAGGTAAAATTTTTGAAATATGTTTTTAGGACTTCTTGATTTAATTTTGTTCTTGTGATCCATTAACTGTGAATATAAATGTTCTAGGCAGAGAATTTCCCTTGCCATGTGAATTGAGTTTGGTTGCTAGTCTAGGCAATCTTATTTTTGTTTGGAATACACAAAGGTAATGACTAAGGAATTTAAAGGAAGTGGCTTTAAGAAGATTCTGAAATTAAAAGCACTATTTTTCAGGTTGTCCATAGTCAATATTGAACCTCTAGATTTTTCTAGTAATTATTGTCTTCTTAGGTAATTTTTAGGTATTTTATAATTCAAGAAAAGAAATCATACTTGGGAGATTTTTTAATTCTTTTTAATCAAGGTCTAGAATTCATGGAATCAGAAAATATTGACCCATTTTTAAAAAAGGATCTCAGAAGTTGTCAGTCAGAGAATTGGTAAAGCCTTTTTGAAGAAAGCAAGCAAATAGTTCAATCATATTTTATTTATCCCTAGAAAAATGTGTTTAACTAGCAATGAAGAAATCAGTCTTATAGCTCAAGAATTAACTCTTCAGCATTTGTTTGCAAATACTTGCATGTGTTGTAATGTTACTTTGCTTAGAATGTTCAGTTATACAAAAAAGAAAAAAACCCACATTTTTGCCATTAGTATAGTTCTTTAATGACTTTAATCTAGCTAAAATATAGTTTTGTTTATTTTCCTGGCTAGTAGATGGGCAGAGTGCTTGGGGAATATGGATTAAAAATGCTTAGTTGTGTTCACCATTTCAGATGTCATTCTCAGTGGTAATTTTCAGTTTCCAAAGACCATGTTCTAGTATTCAGTTTTCTGATATTATTGCTCTAAAAAATACAGATAGCTCAAGTCATAAATTTTACAAGAAACTTTTGTTTTAGCTTGTGCATAGTTATTTTCAACTCTTTTTTTTTTTTTTAAGGCAAATAAAAAATTGAAGTTGGAAAACGGTGGCCTGGTGAGGGAGAATTTGCGACTAAAGGCGGAAGTTGACAACAGATCACCCCAGAAGTATGTATTTTGTTCAGAGAGCAATATTTCAGATTTTGCCAGTCTTTCAGACTAGTCTTATATGATAGTACATGGTTTTCACTCTACTCTCTTTAAGAATGTCTTGCTTCCAAAACTCAAGTGCATGCTTTTGTTAGTAAAATCTAAGTTAAGGTTAATTTTGTTAAGGCTAATTTTGAAGAAAGGATTTTATACTTACCTTTTTTTCTTATCTGATTAATAATAGAACACTTATTTTATTTGAGCTTTCACTTGATTTTACAGATAACTGTTTAATAGTACTAATAAATAATGAGATTAAAATAATGCCCTTCAGTTGTTTTCTGAAATAATCCTAGTAATAGTAAGTGTTCATATAGTATATTCTCCTTACCAGGTACAACAGAATATAATGTAGAACTATTATTATTTTGTATTTACAGATGAGAGAATAGAGACACAGAAATATAGAGATTAATTTAAACCTGTGCAGCTAGTGAGCATTTGAACTCAAGTGGTCTATCCCCAGAGTCTATACTCTCAATCATTACACAAAAATGCTTATGTGAAATAGAATATATGGCATTTTTCTTGAAATTTTGGACTGATTTGAAGCTAATAAATGTGAATTTATTCTTCCTTTATGATGGAATAGTTTTTATCCCATTTTAGAAGATACAAGATTGCACATATTGACCTGCTTAACAGTCTGTTAAAATTATTGGAGTTAGAGGAGTTAAGAGTTGAAGATTGAGTAGAGAGATAGCAGATAGTGTTTGTGGTTCTTTTCTAGGGCAAAAAAATGGCAAATCAGAAAACAATAAGGCCTGAAAGGTCTGGCAGCTTCTCTGACGCAGCTTCTCATAACTGTGCCGTTTCTTCTCATCCAACCACTGAACTTCATATATTTTGTTGTTGTTGTTTTATTCATTCTTTTTAATCATACATGACAGTAGAATGTTTTTTGACATATCATACATACATGGAGTATAACTTCCCATTCTTGTGGTTGGGTTATAAACATGATGTGAAGTTATACCGGTAGTGTATTCATACATGAAAATTCTACTGTCTTTCCTATTCCCATCCCTCCTCCCATCCCCCCATTTCCCCTGCCCAATCTGGGGAATCTCAATACCTCTCACTTCCCTCACCCCCTGCCTATTGTGAGACTGAACTTCATTTCTTCTGAAAAGGACAAGACAGGAATAAGCAAACAATGGGCATTTACCCTACAAGAAATAACTCTTTGCTTTTTATTTACATAGGAGGAAAAGTTACCCTCAGTAAAGTCTAATGTGGTAACAGAAAATAGTTGAAGTAAATCATAATTATGCAAAACAGAGATCACTAACCAGTAGAGAAAGAAGCAAGGTTTTTACTTTTAAATAATTCCTTTCCCTGTGCTTGCCAATCCCATTTTTCTTTTCACTTCAGATAATGTCCTACTTTGACAAATTAGTGAAATAAGTGTAGGAAATGTTGTTGCTATGTAGTGGTTTGAATCTCTGCTCCTATCATTTATTGGCAGCTCGCCTTGCCAGTCATAGTAATGCTTGTCCATTAGCCATTTCCTACAGCATGCTGAATGGAACAGAAGCTATTTGTTTGTAGCTTTTATTTCTTGAAAATTTGCCCACCAGATTTCAGATGTAATGCCAGCCACAAGGATGTGTTTTTAAATATCCATGCCTTCAACCAGATAAATAACCAAAGAATCTCACCTGAGGCAACCTTGCCTCCATTCTCAAATAAGCAGCCTCACATCTGAATCCACTCACTATAACTTTTGGATTTGCCATCTTTAACTTCCTTCATGGAAAGGAACAGTTTCCCTTGAAAAATGATTTAAGCTGACCCTATTCCAGATCAATTTGAAATGCATTGAGGTATTAAATGCATTGCATTTGATTTATAGCCTTGTTTACTTTGCATCACCAAACCCTAGTGGGATTTGGAGAGAAGCTGACCACAGCTGAAAATATCCAGATATGGTTTACCTTAGGAGAGCTCCTAGTTTTACAGAAAAGAATATGAAATTTCAAGAATTTGAGAGTAAATGCAAACAAAAATCACTCTTCCATTTCATTCCCTCAGGTTAGAAAATGCTTTAATTCCTTATTTTTTCTCTTGTCTGCTTGGTTAGATATAAAGGAATACTTTTTATACACATGGTCTTAGTCTCTAATGTATCCTACAAGTTGAACAGATGTATTCTACAAATCATTACAGAAGAGAGAGCTTTAAGACTTAGATACTGTAGAGAGGGAAAAAATTACGAAGTTATGTTAGTCAGCTTAGGCTTCCGTTAAAAAAATACACTACACAGGGATAAAAAACACCCTACAGTAGGGATAGAAGAATGAAAACACTCTAGTCTCTTATCTTCCTATAAGGACACTGATCTTAACTGTTCCCAAGTACAGTCATTTTGGGGTTTAGGACTTCAGTGTATGAATTTTGGAAGTATTCACTTCAGTCCACAGTCCATAGCAGAATGTATTTTTTTTTTTTCAAGACACTCAAACAACTATGATGCTATTTCCCAAACAGGTAGACTTAAATCTAGTATAAATTAAGGGGGACTTCAATATGTATATTGGTCTTAAGTAGATGGTATTGTTTTTAATATCTTAAAAAACTGTATTATAATCCTTTAAAATGAAGGTCTGGATTGTCATTTAACTCCTCTGCTACTGTCTTTTCTGTGTTATGCCTTCCATTATATGAAATCTTAAAATGTGTCTGGGCATTTTTCCTTTCTCAACTTTAAATTAAACCCTATTAGGAAAGTGTAGTAGATAGCTTAATGAGCATATGCCTCTAGGTTTCAATAACATCCATCTGTTCTTTCTTAGAAATTGATTGTCTGACCAGATACAGTGGCACATACCTGTAATCTTGGGAGACTGAGGCAGGAGGATTAGAAGTTCAAAGCCAGTCTCAGCAACTTAACAAGACCATGTCTCAAAATAAAAAAAATGAAAAGAGCTGAAGATGTAGACTCTTAGAAAATAGGGTCTGATGTTCAAAACTCAAGGGATGATGATATATCTTTTAGTTTACAAAGCTAATAATATGAAGAAAACTCACCAGCCAACCCAGAAATACTGTTGTCCTTATTGTTTTTTACTTAACAGTGTACAAGGGGCTCTAAACTACATAAAATAAATACTCCTCCTGACATCTAAAGTAGGTTAGGTTCTCTTGCTATAATTTCTCTTATTGTTATATACTTTCCCTTCTTAGCACATATCACAACTGATAGTAATTAACATTTGTTTTTATTACTTTCTTGAACTGTTTGAAACAGGACTATAGTTATTGTATTCATTGTTGTATCTACTGCATTTTATACAGTTGAGGCTCATGAGCTGGACCTAGTACATATTAGCTAAGTGAAAGCAAAACATAGCTCCTAAGACAATGAAGAAACATACAGATCAATCCAGAATGTGGTACATCCAATAGAAAAAATAAGTAAATTTCTTCATTAAATCAGTAGGGACTTGGGGCCAACCTCATTGATTTAGTAAGGCCCTAAGCAACTTAGCAAAACACTGTCTCAAAATAAAAATTCAAAAGGGGCTGGGGATGTATCTCGTGGTTAAGTGCTCCTGGATTCAGTCCTTAGTACCTCCCCGCAAAAAGTGTGAAGAGACATCTTAACCCATCTTATTAGGATACTGATTAATAAGAAACTGATTGTCAAACATTTTTGAGGCAATTGGGTAAATTTGACTATGGAACAGATATTGAATGGTATCAAGGAATTAAGTGTTAATTTGGTTTAGTTAACATGGCTACTTAAGAAAATATACCTTGATCTTAGTCCATTTGGGCTGCTATAACAAAATACTCACACACTGTGTGGCTCATAATAATAGAAATTTATTTCTTACACTTTCAGCATCCTGGAAGTCTAAGATCAAAGTGCTGGCAGAATTGAGGTATTATAAGGACCAGCATCCTGGTTCATAGAAGGCTATATTTTGGCTTTGTTTTCACATACCTGGAGCCTCTTTCAAGGGCACTAATCCCATTCTTCAGGAATTCATTCTTATGACCTGAAGGCCCCCAATGGTTCTTCCCCGCAAAAGCCGTAACTCCACATACCATCATCTTAGGGATGTAATATAACATAGGATTTGGAGGAGGGATACAAACATTCGGTCTGTGGCACCATATTTTGTTTTAGAAATGCCTACTGAAAAAAAAAAAATGTACAATAGAATACTTTTAGCAAAAGAAAAAAGATGTATGTATAAGGGTAATGAGGCAAAAATCTTGATCATGGTTGAATGTTGGAGATGAGTATATGGTGGTTAATTATACTGTTCTCTCTACTTCTGAATGTTTAAAAATTTTTATAATTAAAAATTAAAACCACCAAAATATGGTCCAGGAAACTTGTAGTGTAATGAAAGCAAGAGATAAAAAATACATGCAACAAGCCAGGCATGGTGGCACAGGCCTATAATCCCAGTGGCTTGGGAGGCTGAGGCAGGAGTTCAAAGCCAGCCTTAGCAAAAGTGAGGCACTATGTAACTCAGTGAGACAGTCTCTAAATGAAATACAAAATAGGCTTAGTGGTAGAGTGCCCCTGAGTTCAATCCCTGCCCTCAAAAAAAAAAAAAAAAAGCCATGAAACAAATACTAAGCCAAATAGAAGATAGTGATATGACTTTAGAAAATGGCAAATGGGATGCCTTTTGCATCAAAAAGGCAGGACTTAAGACTAGCTTTGAAGCATGGAGATTTCAGTGAGGAGGAAGCAATCTGAACAAGAGGAAACAACTTCTGCCTGAAAGGAGTACTAAGTGGTCTCTATAGCTCTTCAGTAGTAGACATGCATCATGTTACTGCTCAGGAAACAGAGGCTTCCTCCTCAAATTTATCAGAGAAGAAATGCTGTAATTTTCATCTCTCTCCATTGTGACCGTCATCGCCCCACTTAACATGGCAGCTAGCAGGACTCACTACATCCACCATCGTCTTCTCTAAACATTGTAGGGAATGTCAAAAGAGTATCACACCTTCTCATGGTAGGAAATGTCAATAAGGAAAAGAAACTGAAGGGACAACAGTTTGGTATTGAATTTCTCATATTCCTTGAATCTCTAGACTTCAGTTACTGCCCCCAAAACTGAATCAGGAAACATGGATATATCTGTCCTTGATGGGGTTAGGCATTTGTTAGTGATTTTTTTTAGGTCAAAGAGGTATAAGGAATTTACTTAGAAAGCATTTGAAAAGCATTTGAAAATGTTGTACCTTATTTCCCAGGTTTCCCTATTAGTTATACCATTTTTATTCATTCATTTATTTATTTATATTTTCACTAGCCACTCCAGGCAGGGATTGGCCCATGTCACCAGGTGTGAGTCTTTAGCAGAGGAGCTGTTTTTGCCCTCAGCTGCTAAGTCACCTTAATAGTATGGTATGTAAAGCTTCATGTACAAAACTCTACAGGTCATTTTTATCAAAATTAGTTTAATTGGATTAAAGGCTTCTCTTTCTATTAATATATATTTAAGAATGCTCTGCATTCTGTTATTTAGTCTTTAGTGAGATCTTTGGATTTGATAATGTCTTCATGCTTCCAGCTCATTTTACTACATAGCAGTCCCAAGGCTTGTCATTTTAAACCAGTCTTAATCAGTGGGCTAACTTCTTTTAAGGAATAATAAAGGTTCTAGATACTCTTGAGACAGTAGTACTATTTCTTTTAAGATTAGACTTCATAGATTATGACATGAGCTTTCTTCCCTTTTTGCTGTATTGTATTGAACTATCTCAGCTACTCTCATGGCCTTAGTGCTCACCTACCTGTATATCTGTATATCAGAATTGTAAAATAAAACTAAATCTTTGGCTGTACCTTCTCTTCTGAACTACAGATACATGTTTCTATTTTGTACTGTCACCAGATATCCTGTGCCTTAAATTCATCACAAAACATAGTGGTAAATAGCTTAGCTCTAGAAATAGACTGCCTGGATTCAAATTTTGCTGCTTCCACTCTGTCTTAGCTCTACCTAATTCATTTTTTCACCATATTTTAGGAAAATTTAGATCAAGTTATTTAAACTTCTTGCATAAAATTGCTCATTTTCCTAAAATGAAATCTAGACTGTTGACAAGCTAATCTATATCTGCCTTTTCTTTTTCATCTTATTCTCACCCACCTGGCTTATCTCTGTCCAGCTCTACTGGCCTTCTTCTGTGTCTAAAACATACTGCATTCAACAGAGGAAGAACAAAGTATTCTTCCTCTGTTTAGCATGTTCTGCTTCTAGATCTTTAGTTACCAGGTTGAGAGAAACCTTTCCTAATCATTCAATTGAAAACAGCCTATCCTTCAGGATTTCTACTTACTTACTTTGTCTTATTATTATGCCAAAATAATAAAATCATGGTTAATAAGTAGATTGTGTTGATTTTGAAAACTGACTCTGGAGCCAGACGCCCTAGGATTGAACATTGCTCTGTCTACCTACTATCTCTGTCATTTTGGGGAAAAGTATTTCAACTTTTCTTATCTAAGTTCTGTGAAAGGGGGCCATTTGACTTTGGATACACTACTTATCCTCTTAGAGCCATAATTTTCTTTATGTTAAATGTGGACAGTATATTCTTGAGAGGAAATACTATGTAAGAAAATCCTGTGTCTTAGCACAATCTGTAAAATAAAGGAGATGGAGGTAGGAGGGGGTAATTGTGTGTGTGTGTGTCTGTCTGTCTCTAAATAATTGTGTCCATTATTCCCCCCCAAAAAAAATATTTATTTTTTTGCTTATTGATTATTTATTATCTTATTATTTATTTCTTGCTTATTTTTCCTGCTTATTGACTTCACTACTCATCTAGTAAAGAGTATAAGGACTCCTTCCTTCTGCCAAGCCCCAAAAATAAAAACTTCAGTCTTATGTTTTTCCACCATTTTCCCTCACCCACATCTGGTTGTTTCGTTTGTTCTTTGTAATGTACTTCTTTTAAAGCTTTTGTCATCCATTTCTTCTTATTCCCACTAATTTAGATTTACATTATTTCATGCTTAGCGTTTCTTAATAACCTCTGACTGCTTACCCTTCTTTTTCATGGTAAACCTTCAGCATGTAGTTTATTGTTGCCTGAATTCCATAATATGAATCTGGTCATCTCCCTCATCTATTAAATAACCTTTGGTGATTCCCTCCTTTGATTGCATATTAAAGCCCAATTTCTTAGTATAGTAAACAAGGCTCTTGACTAAATCACTTTCAGCTTAACCTTCTTGCCTCTTAAGCTTTCCCCTTCTGTTCTCTGCTGTGGCCATGATGAATTTCTACTGGGCCTACATTTCCCATGTCATGCTGTACTTTTCTATCTTTGTTCTTGCCTTTCCCTTGCTTTCTTTGGTGTTCTCCAGTGCCTTTATTTTTTCATTCTTCCTGTTTCATTCATAAACATCCTTTAAAATCTAGCCCAGTTGTCATTTATCTGTGAGACCCTCTATGATTTTTCCAGAGGGAACACTTTATTCTTCTGATTATTCTCATAACCTTTGTTTTAACATTTATGTTGTATACTGATCAGTTTTGTGACTGTCATGCCGAGGTAATCTGCCAGCTCACTGCCACTGAGGCATATTTTTTAAATGCACATATGTTTCTTTTTACACAAAATACATATGTGTGTGTGTGTGTATTATGTGTGTGTATTCCTTCGCTGGGGCCTGGCAGAAGGAAGGAGCCCTTATACTCTAATGGTCTGTATTAGCACTTTCAGGGAACTAACCAGGTTGTTAAGATTTTGAGTTTCCTTGAAGCTTAAAATACAGAAGTTTTAAGAGGGGAAAAAATCAGAGGTTCCTAGCATTTTCTCCAAATAAAGAAAACAAGAAATTTCCTGAAGTTTTTCTCTCTAAATTGTACCAGAGATTGTGAAGTAGAAAAGGGAACAGAGGAGGCAATTTAAGACCTTGCACAGCTCTGGTCTTGTGTGAGTCTCTTTCCTTTACCAGATTTTTCTGGCCTACCTGTCTCTATGCTGACTCTAAACTGTGGCCTAGTTCTAGTTCACAGGTCTGTTCTCCCTAAACTGTGTCTCAAGACATGCCAGTGCCTCTCCAGCCTTCTCTGTCATCAGCACTGCTGGTCTGACTTTGGCTATTGCCCCTTCTTGACCTATCTGGCCTTTTTTTGTTTCTCATGATTTTACTTTGACAAATACGATGATTTCTGGTATTTGACCCCAGCCTGATCTGATGACTGATTTAGCTATGCCCTTTGGTTTTCCCGGAAGGGGAACTTGTAGGTTGTCCGTGAGCCTGATGATACCCTGGGGCCAGACTGTGACAGCCAGTTGTGCTCAGGCCCCCCAGCCACCTGAGGGGCCCTTCTCTGGATTTTCAGCTAATTGGGGATAGACAGTTACTACAGTTTTCTATCAACTTGTCTTTATTGTATTGATAAAATATTTTAGGAACCTACAATGCATGCCAATAATGAAGCATATGATTGTCAGATTTTGAACTGTTTGAGAATAGGGATGACTTCTGTTTCTTTTGTTTTCCTTCCTTATAGTCTCCCTCAGCACACATTAGTCCTCTATAACTCACCTGAGTAATAATTACAGGAAAGCTGCATCACAATTTTCTTGTTTTATTTTATTTCAGATTGCTCATCATATGAGATAGAATGTGTATATTTAGATAGTGGAAAATGCATAAACAAACAGTCCAGAGGATTTTTGTGTGTGATTTTGTTACTCAATAATAGTCAAACTCTTTTACACTATTGAGATTTTTTGTTATTATATTTTGGGAAAAGATATGTCCTTTACTCCTGGTAGTGCTGTAAAAGAATAATAAATAGAATATTTTAATATTCTGTCCTGTTGAAAGATTAGGATACCATTGATGTCATACAGACTTCAAGGCCAATCTTTTTTTGGAGGAGAGAGAAAATTAGGATATATCTCCATGGAATAGAAATGAAATATATTTACCAAACAGAATGAAATTTAGTCACAGTAAGAAATGTAGTCTATCTCACAGGCAGTGTGAAGAAAATAGTACTTAGAGTTAGGCATCCTATTTTTGGCAGCTTTCTCCAGTGTGCTGGGCAGAGAGAAGAAAAGAAAGAAGCCTTGGAAATAGAGACTAACCAGTTACAGTTTCCAAAGAGACAGAGACCAAGTCTCAGTCAACCCAGAAGCAGGGAAGAGGAGTAGTTAGCATGAAACAACAGTTTAGTTCTCTTTCTTAAGTCCTTTGTGTGCAGGTCAGTCCTTATTAAAGACTTAGCACAAATGGGACTAGTCTGTTCCTTTTCAGTTCACATTTGCCACCCACCATTCAGATCGTTTATTTTAAGGATTGCTAGTTTCAACACCAAATCCTTAACTACAAATGCATGGTTGGCTTAATAAAATAAACAAAAGATTTTCATTTAAAATTGTATTATTAATATGACCTGTTATTTTTAAATGCTGCTTTCCATTTGAAAACTTGAAAAACAGACTCTACCTTGTTTTTTAAACAGGACTTTTGGAGGGTGGAGGGAAGAACTACTTCAAGGGCCTGACTCTGTTTTCCTTGTTTATGTCAGCTTGTCTTTAAGAAAGAAATTGCATTTTGTTATTCTTACAAATATTGAAATGCTTTCTTTTTTTTGTGTGTGATAAAACCAACATGCAATATAACATAGCTTGTGCTTTTTTATTCTCCCAAATTAGATCCTGAGACAAGTAACCTATGATATGTTTAGGCCTTGCAATTTTTATTTATGATTTTGTGCATTTCATATGAGAAGTATCTTTTTCTTATAGTTAATGATACATACTGATTATTTATGAGATAGGCAGGTTCTTTTTAAAAAAAAAAATAGTTGTAGATTGACACAATACCTTTTTTTATTTTTATGTGGTGCTGAGGATCAAACCCAGTGCTTTCCACATGTAAGGCGAGTACTTTACCACTGAGCTATAACCATAGCCCTGAGATAGGCAGGCAGGTTCTTATACTTAGCACATTTAAGTACATTGTTTTTAGTTCATGGTTTTGTTCCATTGTCTTCATATCTCTGGTTAAAATATATGGGTTGGTATGTACCAGGGAGATCTGTCAATGCTATACTTTCCTGAAAGGCCACTTTAATAAATGATCTGTGAAAGTTTCAAAATATTCTTGAGTTTGTGCCTAGAACATAAATAGTAGATAGATGTTTATTGATCTCATACACACCTATCTGTATGTATTCCTACAATTTTCTTATTTGTTTTCTATGTTTGTAGTAGAAATGTATTTACCAATAAATAGTACAACATGTTATTTTATTGACTGTGCATGTAGTAGACTTCATGCTCAATAAAACTTGATACAAAGTGTGATACTTTTGATACAGAGTGATACAAAGTTAAATCAGGTGTAAATAGGTGCTGATATTACTTAAAAAGGGATCTCAAGGTCACATGGTTTTGGAGGTGGCATTTAGAGTAAGAGACTTGGATTCCTACTACTTGACCTATTATATAACTTTGAACAAGAGCTTTAACCTTTGTAAGCTTCTCATTTCTTATATTTAAAATAATAATGGGTTTTGCTTTATAAAGTTGACATGTTGATTAAATGGGATAATAAGCATTAAGATTATAGCAATGTATTTGACCCAAAATATATATACAATAAATTGTAGCTGCTGCTATTCTTAGTGTCAATATCATTGTCAATAGTAGTCTTTATATTACTGTTAAAGATTTGTTATAATTATTCTTGGTAAATTCCAGCTAAAATTTCACTTTTTTATTAAATATATCTTTTAGTTGTTGATGGACCTTTATTGTATTCATTTATTTCTATGTGGTGCTGAGAATTGAACTCAGTGCCTCATACACATGGGGCAAGCACTCTACAACTGAGCCACAGCCACAGCCCTTCATTTGTTTTTTTGAATGATGGGCCAAGGAACAGAAATTTTCTGTCTTGAATTTCCAGGAGGGAAATATGTTTTTTCTGTTTTCTCTCAGTATGCCTCATTATGTAACATTTTTGTGGAACCAACATATGATCAATTAGGAATGTAATATTTTTGTAACTGAATGCTTAATTTTTAAAAGAGAAAACTCTTGAGGAATTATTGTCTAGTCATAAAACTCAGCAGCAGATCAAAATACATGGGATACTTCCCAGAGCTTCACTAGTAGTTTAAAAGACAGTGCTTCTCCCCAGCCCTGCCAACACATATACTAGCATGAAATAGATATGGGTAATGTGCAAACAACTCATACGAACTAGATGAGATAAAAAGGATGCCAGGGCATTTGAGCCCTCTCCCTGACCACCAAATATGGTTTTGAGTTTCCTACAATCCTAGTTCTCCCTTTACATAAAATGTGCCTACTTACCCCCACTCTGTGCACATACTCACAGGGCAGAGACTTAGTACCAGAACTTCTCATTTTGTTTCCACTCCAATCATTTCTTAATGAGCTCATGGCATAGGCTACTCACCCAAGTTATTTGTAATCAAAAAGAGGAGTTTGTGAACTCATTGAATCTCCTTAATTGGGAGATTGTGTTTCCAGAGGATAACTTAGGAAAGGGAAAGGAACAATGGAAAGCTCCTTTCTCTGAAATTTTACTTCTCTGTATGTTTAAAATAAGACACTTGATTGACTTACTCTGAAAGTCAGATAATGAAAAGATACACAATTATAGTTATGAAGACAGGCAACTGTACTACAACATCTACTCTATGGATGGGTCATTCTTTCTTAGAGTAATTTGGTAACTCTTTAAAGAAAAAAATTTTGAGGCTCACATAAATGTAATTGGTTTTCATTCATATTAACAATTGTTATAATATAAGTAATTGTTACTTTGCATGGTTAATGCAAAATGATTAATGCAAGCTAAAACCATGCAAAGAGATCTTAATGGGTAAAATTACAATTGTTTGATGGTCTTTAATAGTATCTGTCAAAATTTTAGTTCTTACTGTCAATTATAGTATATGGACATGAAAATACAGTTAAATTAGTATGTAGGGCACTAATATTTATGTAACATTGAGAATTAAAATGTTATTTCTTTGTATAAAACTTAGAGAATATTTCAGTAGGATCTGCCTTGTCATCATATATATAACTTATGATATGATGGCATTTTTTGGATACTTTGATGAATTATCACTCCTACATTTGCACCAACTTCCAACATTTTTAAAAAATATTTTTTAGTTATAGATGAATACAACATCTTTATTTTGTTTATTTATTATTATGTGGTGCTGAGGATCGAACCCAGTGATTCACATGTGCGAGGCAAGCGCTCTGCCACTGAGCCACAACCCCAGCCCTCAACTTCCAACATTTTATCCTCTCTGCTCTCAATGTAGTAAAATATCTCTTCAAGCTTAATGTGATTTTTTTTTTTGTTTTTGTCTGTCTGCATTGCCTCTAAATATCTTTATCCTTTTACCACAACTATTTTTCTCAACTCTGTCAATAAGTTTGCCTCTTTTAAGTTTCTCTGGCATGTCTAGAATCTCTTGAATGTGTTAAGGAGACAATGGGCTATCATTGTCATAACATTCCAACCATCAGCAGTTTCTTCATAACTACATTTATGTTCAATTCTAATTTCACTTCCAGCTTTAACAGTTTTTTTTTCTCTGCTACACCTTCATCTTGTTGGCCAATTCTGTCTTTTGCTTGTCTATTTTTAATGTCATATGGGTTTTCAGTAGAAGACAAGGAAGTAGCACAACTATATTATTTGCTGTTAACTGCATAGTAGATGCCAGTAACCAATTACTGTTAAACTTTGATTGGTTACTGACCATGATCCCCATCTGTTATTTCTGAACTTTTTTATGAACTGAAAATTCAGAAGTAAAGACTTTACCTAATATAATACTCACAGTTAATATAATGTAACAACTAAAAACTGACCCATGTTGTTTGGTGACTGGTATTATTAACTGAACCAGGGTGAATAAAATCTGTGCATTTTATAACCATTTTAAACAAGGGTATAAGCACTGAAAACCTGTCTGGTAGATCATATCACAAAAGCTGTTTCAGATCCAAAGATTAATTTTACTTTGCTTTACTATAACCTCAGCTAACAAGTAAGGAAAAGATATGAAATTGAATAAGTGGGTTCACTTCTCCTGTGTCCCTCTTGTTCCTCAAGAAGGTCTTTCTGCAAATGACCTAATTTTGTTCCAGCTGACTGGAACTCCATTGCATATGCTTATTGAGATTAGCCAGACTCAGAAAGTCAAGAATTATATTTTTTTCCCTCTCTCTTTCATGTGTGGAAGTAAAAAAAAGAATGAAAGAAAATGACATGAAAATAGAAGAGAAACCAGTAGTCTAGAAGGATTCCTAGGGAGGAGGGCAGAGAGAAGGGGATTTGGAGAATGAAACAGATCAAATTATGCACTATTTACATATGAATATATCAGAATGAATCCTGTGATTATGTGTAAGTATAATGGACCAATAAAATAGTAATAAATAATAATAAATGAATAAACTCTTTAGGGTTCTTTTTGAACTAATATGGAAAATGACCGAGATATACTAATTTCATGAAAAGAGCAAGGTGCAGAACTATGCGAATATTATGCTGCCATTTACTTTCTGAAGTTTGGTAGTTTGGGCAATCACTGGGATTAATGAATTTGCTGGGGTTAAGAATCAGAGAGGCAACACTTTCACAACTAGTTAATAGCAGCATTGTGTCTTTAAAGTATGAGAATGATATTTATTCAAGACATTTACAAAGGACTGCTGTATAGTTGGAATTATTCTAGGTATCTAGCAATGAATATAATAATCAAACTTCCTGCACTCCTGGAGCTTCAGTTCAAATGGGGGAGTCAAAAAGCAAATAAATTGCTCAGTTCTGACATTTACTCTTTTATTTCATTTGTTCTAACCCCTCTTAATCATATCTTGTTCCTTCTATGTAATGAGCTATAAAAAAAATGTGGTCTTAAGCATATTTTTTTAGAGATGCTCTTACTGTAGTTACAGTGTTTCAAAGTTCAAATAAGTAGGACTTGTAATTTCTTTTACTTCTAGCAGGGAAGGAACAATCTTGTGCCTCTGTAGTCGTTTGGACAAGGGCAAACTCTCATCCTTTGTTTCTCATCCAGAATGTATGCCTCAGTTAGCATTGCTAGCTGAAAAAATCCTTGATACTTGTAGATTCTGGCAGAATATGCTTCATTGGAAGTTGCTTTCCCCAAACTGCTCTACAGTGTTTCTGTGGCATAATGAAGTCTTTGGCCCTCATGCTACTTTCAAAATCAAAGTCTTTAGATCTCTAATGAAATGTTTATAAAAATACCCCATTTTGAAACTTGCTCAGGAAAAGGAATTATGATAAATGATCTTAGAAATCCCTCTGGCTGGGTTGGGGTTGTAGCTCAGTTGGTAGAGTGCTTGCCTTGTATGCACAAGGCCCTGTGTTTGATCCCCAGCACCATCCCTCTGGCTTGCCTTGGCATTGTTTCATTTAATATTATGTACTCTGGAAATATCTGGAATTAACATGAATAAATGAGTATTTTTTAAAACTCAAAGATAATATATTTTGGAAAGAGGAGGTACTGGGCATTGAATTCAGGGGTACTCAACCACTGAGCCACATTCCCCAGCCTTATTTTTTAATTTTATTTAGAGACAGGGTCTCACTGAGTTGCTTAGTGCCTCATCGTTGCTGAGGCTGGCTTTACACTCTTGATCCTCCTGCCTCAGCCTCCTGAGCCTCTGGGATTACAGGTGTGTGCCCATGCCTGGCTCCAAAGATAAGCTTTTATCCTAACTGTTATTCCATGGAGGTACAACATCATGTATGTATCCCTAAATGTTATTTCTATGTGATAAATTTCCCTTTGTCAAATTTAATACAGGTACTGTCAAAAGTCTCATCTGGGGACTGAGGATGTAGCTCAGTTGGTAGATTGCTTGCCTCGAATGTACAAGGCCTTGGGTTCAATCCCCAGTACTGTCAAAAAAACAAAGTCTGTGAGAGGGGCTGGAGTTCTGGATCAGTGGTAGAGTGCTTGCCTAGCATTTGCAAGGCACTAGGTTTGATTCTCAGCACCACATACAAAAATAAAATAAATATATTTAAAAAATAGTCTCATCTGGTATTCTTTTATTAAGGTAAAAACAGAAGTTTTTTGGATGAACCTTTATAGAATGTTAAACGTACAATTAAAAAGCAGATACTGTGTATATGTTAGTCTGGGGTGATTTCCTTGGTGTCAATAATAAAAGAAAGTAAACAGTCAAATGTCTGAAGCACATGTGGTTTAGTAATATAGTGACTCTCATAATACTTATGTAAAATAGGACCAAGGACCTTTATTTAGGCTTACTTATTCTGTGGTGTTGACCATCTTCATGTAAGGCACTCATGTATGTGAAAGTAGGAGAGTAACATTTATTGAAGAAGTATTTAATAAGGGACAGCTGTGTAATTGGAATTATTCTAGGGATCTAATAGTGAATGTAAGACAGTCAAATTCCCTACTCTCTTAAAACTTCTACTCTTATGGAGCTAGAAAACAGATAAATTACATAGACTGATTAATTAATTGATTGATTCCATTACTTTCATTACATATTTCTGTCAGTTTGACTACCAGCCTGGGTCTCTTATTAGCATGGTAAAAAGATCTGATCACTAAGTATTATAGACTTGTAAAGTGTTGAAGTGGAGCTTCGGAGAATTAGGGACAGTGAGCTTTGAAAAAACATTTCTAACTCCATCAGTGACTCCTACTTGCTTGTCCCTCTTGAATGCATTCTGTTGCTGGCCTTTGTTGTTAGTTCTCATAGCACTTTAGCTTTCTGTCTGAAATAACAAAAAAATTTGGTTAGGGATATCAATAATTTCAAACAGAATTCTTTGTTATGTCTTAAAAACACAAATAAGGCTGGCGATGTGGATCAGTAATGGAGCACCTGCCTAGCATGCTCAAGGTCCTGAGTTTTATTCCCAACACCATAGGGAGGAAAAAAAGAGAGAGAGAGAGAAGAAAAGAAACAATGTAGGGGAAAATAGTGTCTTAATACGTTTGACATTCCAAGCTAAAACCTGGAACAAGACATTGCTATTGAAAAATATTCTTATTTGTCATTTATCATTCCTTATGTAGGTCTGTGAGTTCCCAGCTATATCTTTTGGTAACATCTGACTTACTATCTAGTAGCATGATTTAATTTTAAATCATTTGATTTCTTTCTTTTTTTTCATATGAGGATACCTTTATTAAAACACTGCACTTTGAAAAAAAAAAGAACAAATTTGATCTTGGTAAGCAAATGTAAGGCTGTCACTTTTGCTGTTTGCATTAAATAAACATGCTACATGGTTTTTCCATTTTAAAACATGTAGGTTATTTGATTATGCCAGAAAAAGTCAATAACTGACAAACATTTTTGTGAAATACACTTAATCTTTGTCCACTTTTTAATACTTCTCTCACAAAAGTACACCTGTCAAGTACATTTATGGGCTAACACATTTTAAACAAAGAGGAAAAACTGTCATTTACTTAACCAGATACTCATAGTAGTAAACTTTGTCTTTTAAGATGGAGAGACTTGTTTTAGTAGTTGTTTTTGTTTTAGTTAAGCCCGTGGTTTTGCTTTGTGTTTTAAAAGTTGAAGGGAGTACACTCTCCCTGGGAGTTCACAGTTAATTGTAGTGAATAGATCAATATTAAGCAATCATGTCTTTTAAAGCCCTTTCTAATCCTGAGATTTTATGATTCTATATTTACTTTTGCCTCTGCTTTTTTCCCTTAGTAACAAGAGAGCAAGGATCATGTTGTTGCTGAACTGGGAGTAAATTGGGCCAGGGGTTATAGATGGTGATGGACTGTCTAAAATGTGTGGTTGATTCTAGGAGGTGCAGTTACTGTTGGCTCCTTGTGTTCCTTTATAGTTTTTTTTTTAATACTTAATAAATTTTCTTAATTGTAATTATTTTTATAATGGGGGGGGGATACAAAGATAAAAACAAAATTTAGAAGTTACCTTTTCAAATACCTTCCGGCAAACAGGTCATCCCTGAATTCTTAGAGGTGGATCAATATATGTCATCAAAAAGTTGATTGAAGCTCTTGACAATAATCTTGGTAGAGGAAAAATACTTTTTATGGGCTTATTTTTTTTACTCATTTCTTACAGTTTCCTGAAAGATAGAATTTTCCTTAGTGGTCAGATAGAATTTAAGCTGGATATTTTCTCTTCCTTGGAATTGGAATAGTTTCATTCATGTGTGTGTCCGCCTTAAATAGACCTCTTAACCTATAGTAGGTGCTCAAAAGTTATTTTTTGAGCTGAACCCAGTACCTGTTCTTGACAGAACAATGGGAAAAAATACCAGGTAAAAAGAGTAAATTTTTGATATGTTCTTTCTAGTCCGTGTCCACAATGTTCCTGTTCAGAAAATGTAAAAATGTTTTTATGCATACTATTTTGGAACCATAAGGACTGACTTTGTATTTCAGAGTTGGAAGAAATGAGATTGATATCCTAAATTGTAAAATGCCAAAAATAAGTAAAGCTGAAATGAATTAAAGCCTACTGCTCAGAAAGGCCACAGAAAATCTTCATACAGACCCTGGCTGTAATTGAAAGGGTCCAAATAAGTATTTAAAACCACCCCTCCTCAGACTTCTGAGTTTCTGAATTTCAAATTGGTGTTTTATGTTTGACAAGGTGACATTGTATAAGAAATGTATTGTAAAACACTGCTCTACAATAGGAAAATGATTGAATGTAAATATTTCAAGATGTGGACCACTGTTCAAATGTTATCATAAATCTTTGCCATTGTTTTAGGGGATAACTCTTCATGCATATATGAACTGAATTGATAGAACTAGTTCTTGGAAAGGAAATCATCAGTGAGTTTCTGCCTCTTGCTTACCAGTAGTCTGATTCTACCACTACAGTATCCTTTTAGATCTTTGCTATAATCATATGCTTATTAGTACATAGGTGGGGAAATGATTTTTGAAGATATAATATCTGGTATAGCTTTGTTCTATTCACTAAGTGGCTTGAAATGTCATTGTTATGTGAAATTAGAATGTGCTGGGACAGTTTGCACTTTTAAACTTTGAAAAGAAAACAGCTTGAACTATGAGATTAATTATCCTTCCATTCCTTCTAGGTTTGGAAGGTTTACAGTTGCTGCTCTGCAGTCCAAAGTAGAACAGTATGAACGTGAAACCAATCGCCTCAAGAAAGCCCTGGAACGGAGTGATAAGTATATAGAGGAACTAGAATCTCAAGTTGCACAACTAAAAAATTCAAGTGAAGAGAAGGAAACTATGGATTCCATTTGCCAGAGAGCGCTTTCTGCAGATGGCAATGGGAGCAAAAGTAGTGAGGAGGATGTGGCATCGAAGAATCAAGGTGATAGTGCCAGAAAGCAACCTGGCTCATCTGCCTCCATTACTGTCCACCTGGCAAAGCCCTCCAGTGGCCGAATCTCTGACACCAGTTCTGCCCGACAGGAAAACACTAGCAAAACAGAATCAAACTGTCCTAAGAACAAAGATATATACCAAAAACAAGTAGAAATAATGTTAGATGTGACAGATACAAGTATGGATACTTATTTGGAAGGAGAGTGGAGTAATAAACCAAATGACTGTGTACCCTTTAAAGATGAAGAGCTTTATGATCTTCCAGCCCCTTGTACTCCTTTGTCCCTTAGTTGCCTTCAGCTAAATACACCAGAAAATAGAGAAAGCTCTGTGGTCAAAGCAGGAAGTTCTAAAAAGCACTCAAACCATCTCAGAAAATTGGTGTTTGATGATTTTTGTGATTCTCAAAATGTTTGTAATAAAGATTCTTCAGAAGATGATACAAGTAGAAATGAAAATGAAAAAAAATCAGAATGTTTTACTTCCCCAAAGACAGGATTTTGGGATTGTTGCTCCACAAGCTATGCCCAAAGCTTGGATTTTGAAAATTCAGAGGAGAACACAATAGCAAATTCTGTCGGAGAAATATCATTAAAATTGAGTGAGAAGTCAGGCTCATGTTTATCCAAGAGGCTGAATTGTATTCGCTCTTTTGAAATGAATCGGACAAGAACATCCAGCGAAGCATCAATGGATGCTGCTTACCTTGACAAAATCTCTGAGTTGGATTCAATGATGTCAGAGTCAGACAATAGCAAGAGCCCTTGTAATAATGGTTTTAAGTCCGTGGATTTGGATGGGTTATCAAAGTCTTCTCAAGGCAGTGAATTTCTTGAAGAATCTGAAAAGCTGGAAGAAAGAACTAAGCTAAACCTTTCCAAAAGTTCTCTAACTACTGATCAGTTAGAAAATGGAAATGAATGGAAACCTACTTCCTTTTTTCTCCTCTCTCCATCAGACCAAGAAATGAATGAAGATTTTTCACTCCATTCTACTTCTAATTCAGGAACTAATGATATCAAACCCCCAAGCTGTTTGTTTCAGACAGAATTTTCCCAGGGTGTTTTGTTAAGTAGTTCACATCGACTATTTGAAGATCAAAGGTTTGGGTCATCATTATTTAAGACGTCTTCAGAAATGCACAGTCTTCATAACCACCTTCAGTCTCCTTGGTCTACTTCCTTTGTGCCTGAAAAGAGGAATAAAAATGTGAATCAGTCAACAAAAAGAAAAATCCAGAGCAGCCTTTCCAATGCCAGTCCATCAAAAGCAACCAAAAGTTGACTGATTAGGGAGGTGTTATTTGTGGTTTTATCCTGAAAGGAACATAAAAATTTTTAAAGTTACTTTTTTCCCTTTATAAAAGTCCTAGACGGTTTTGAATTGATGATCTTTAATCAGATGCCAGGTCAGAATGGTAACTTAACCTGTATCCACTGTACTTATTTCATTTTGAAAAAGACTTTGGTCTTTTTATTTTTATTTAGATATCTTTTGGACCTGAGAAAGTAGTGAGAAAGTTTTTGTTTGATTGTTTTATTTTTAGTGAATATTATACGTATCTGGGTTGGTTGGTTTTGTTTCCTTGAATTTTATTTAACTGTTAGATACAGAATCTTATTAATGAGGCTCAGTTGTCTTCAATACTCTATTCTTAAGTAAAACTTTTAGTATTGTCTACATACTGCTCATAAGAGTTTCTTTAAAGCTTTTTCTAGGGTGTAGGTTATTTGTGTGTTCCTCTTTATTTATGTTTTGTGATGGCCTATCTTTTATGCAAGGCCTTAATGAAGAAATAGCACTCTGAGTTCAGTCCAATGTTCTTTTACTTTTTGTTAGATTTTACATATATGTTTGCATTTTTTACAATTGTGCTTTGTCCAGTTTTTGTGAAAATGTTCTGCTAGTGTGAAAGAATATATTTTCTCTATGAAAGTATTCATTCTATGTCAGGTAGCTTATATATGCTCATCTATATGTGTCTATATAAAATCAGAAATTGAGCATAATTTGGAAGGAAGGCATGGTTGAATTTGAAGAAGCTTCAACATCACAGCTTCATTGTTCCAGATATATAGGTACAGAAGCACTCTTTACCAAGTTCTTTGATCCACTTATATCATAGGGGAGGGATTTTCATGGTGATAATGTTCTTCTTTGCATGTTACTGTTATTTGTGGAAATGCATGGCAGCATTTTTGCTTGCTCTATTTTCTTAAAAAAATATTTCTTTAAACTTCTTTTAAAAAAGAAGTTTCAGTTGGCTAGTATGTACGACAACTTTTCTAAATGAAGAGTTTAGGGGATAAGGATAGGTAAGAGCTAAGCACAAGTTTTAATTTAGGCTCTGAAAAAGTATATTATTCTGAACATGTTTGGTATGCCTATAAACGTCTTTAAAAATGGGTTTGTATGCTAATGACTTGTTTATCTAATGTGCACTGAACATTTTACATTAATACCTTATTGTTTTACATTAATACTGCATGCTTTTCTATGTGAATTGAATAAAGAATGTCATAAGCACTGTATGTCTTGATGTCTCAGATATTGAATTAGCCTGTAAAGACCAGGAAAATTTATTTGTAATTATTTTTTATAATACAGGGTCATTCAACTCTGGCCCATGGACTAAATCTGGTCTATACCAGATTTTAGAAAGGCTTATAAGCAAAAAATGGATTTTAGTTTTTTAAGTGTTTTTTTTAATCCAAAGAATATTTCATGACACAAGAAAATTACATGAAATTCACATTTCAAAGTTTCTAAAATAAAGTCTTACTGTAACATAGCTATATTCACTTGATTACCTACTATCTATGGCTGCTTTTGCAATACAGCAGTAGAGTTGAGTAGCTACAACAGAGACCATATAGATTAGAAAGTTTGAAATATGTACAGTCTGCCTTGTTTTACAGAAAAAAATGCTAATCCTTGTTGTAATAGACTCAAGATTCAATGAAACCATAAAAATATAACAAAATCACTTCTATGATTTGGAGAATTATGCTTTCCAATTTCAGAAGTAACAACCAGAAAAAGCTAATATATAATATGTTAAAGCTAATGGATACTTTCAGAGCTATTAGCAGTTTAAATATCTTTGATAATATGGTTATCCATTAGGAACTCAAATGAAGAAATCTAAAAATTTTGTCAGTAGATGTAGGGATGGTATGGTCTAAGTGTATGTGTATGTCCACCCCACCCCCCACCCAGTCCCCAATTAATGTGTTGAAAACTAGCCTACAAGGTAGTGTATTAAGAGGTGGGCCTTTGGGAAGTGATTAGGTCATGAGGGCTCTGCCTTTGTGAATGGGGTTAATACTCAGGCCTGAAAGAGCTTCTTTGTCCCCTTCTACAACGTGGCCTTGATCTTTGGACTCCCCTGCCTCAGAACTGTGAAAAATAAATTTCTATTAATAAATTAGCTGATCTAAGGTATTTTATTATAACAGCTCAAATGAACTAAGAAAAAGGGGCTTCACTCTGTCTGTAACCAAGAATGTGTATTTTAGTCCAAATACTGATAGTGTCTTGCAAATCTAAGTGTGTAGCCTTATTTACTAATCTGTTGGTCTAGAGTGCTTCCCAGTTGCTTACCTTCAAGAGGCTCTTCATTCTTCCTAAAGCAATATTTCATACATCAGCCCATGCTGTTCCTGTTTGTACAGAATTTGAATTTGGTCACATATGCTTACTTTTTATGTCTTTACCATAATCTAATGTCATGACAAATAAGGAAGTCTAGCAGATTTTCAAATATGTCTTCTATATATACATAAGCCAACATTGAGACCAAATATTTACTCCCCTATATCTCATCTAATCCTTTTTCTTAAATCCTGGAAGACAACTGGCAGGCATGGGAGGCCGATCCCTGATAGGACAGAGATGTAGTTCTCCCTAATTTACAGAAAAGCAACTTGAGGATTAGTTACCACAGCTGAAATTGGATAGAACCATATTTTAAAAATGGGTCTCTGGTTCCAGAGCTTATGCTCTTCTATTCCTGTGTGTGAGTTCATATTTGGAAACAAAGGATGAATGGTTTGAATTTCCCAAGAGTTCCTTTAAAATTATTTTGAGAGTGTTCATGTATTCTTTACAAGTGACATTTATTTCCTGCCTGGCCTGTGTTCCTTGGTCTTGGCTCTGCTTCCATATAGAAACTATATGTTTGGCTCGGCTTCCGTATAGGAACTATATACTTTTAAAGATTCACAATGACTCTGACATTTTTATAAATTTAAATTTTCTTTTGCTATTGGCTAATATCACTAAAGTTATGCTAGAAAACAGTATATTAGTGATATCACTTCATGTTTTTATAAAAATAGCTTTTGAGGCTAATTTTTCTAAATTGCTGACTATAGCAATATAACTAGATGCTAGGGTTTTGTTGTCATGACCTTTAGTAGTTTTAATTTTAAAAACATCTAAAAATTATGTCCTTTTTGTTGGTTTAGTCAGCTGACAAAAAAAAAAAAAAACTGAAAATGGTAGACTCAAGTCTCTTAATTTCAAACCTGCTTGGCTTTCCTGTCATCTCTTTGGTATCTACATTAGTTTGAAACAAAGGTACCACTAAACAAGAGCACCTGATCTTGAACTATATGTTTCAGGAACTTGTCTCCATATACTTGAATGGTTTGCAATTATTCAAAGTAATAATCTGCACAAGAGATTTTTTTTCCACTTTTGTGCCTGTGGATGGTATTTGTAGAGAGCATCAAATTAACAGTTTATGGTGTGTGGCCTGTTAGAAGAGTTTCCAAAACCTCATAAGAAGGTCTGTCTTTCCTATTTGTGGGAGTCCTGCAATACAGCCTTTGCCTATCACAATGTAACCTGATCCCTTTAATAATACTTGGCAGAGAGAAAACCTTTTAAGCAATGATCTCAGAGTGCATAGTGAACATTTATTGCCTAATTCTCGGAACCCCACTCATAGCGAGGAAGCATTTATTAAGATGCATATTTAAGAATCCATCTAGAGCACAGGCTAGGGTGATCTTCAGTTTAATGTGGCTGAAACAGTCTAGAATACTTTGAGTTGCCAAGTCCACTTTTTGAAACAAGGTAGATTCTTAGGTTTGCTGTGTTAATAGGGAGGAGACCCTCTCTAATAATATTAGTTGGGTTAAGCCAAGTGTGTAGGTGGGCTTTTTGTGTTTATAATCTGTGGGTGTAAGGGCTTTACACAAAGGGTAAGGATCTGACTTAGAGAAGGGATCCTGTAAGTCTAGTCCATTTTGATTCTTGACATTGGTGAATAGAAGAGTGTTCACGTTGCAGAGAGCTTGAACTGTGAGGAAATCTGGTGGCTTCATGGAGGTGCTGTTCTTACTAGGACTCTGAAGGTTGAGGAAAGAATTGGGCACATAAGACTTTTGTCTTATGCTGGCGGGGGCACCTTTTTATCAGCGGTTTCAGAAGCGCTGAAGGAACCCCATCCTAAAGTCTGGGTTCCTGACTGAATGAGGTTTCCCGTATTGCTACTGCCTGAGCTTTGCAAATTGGGCTTTGCTCCTCCTCCAGTCATAATCCCCCGAGGCTCTGGGTCTTGCCCTAGTCGCCAGGACCGGCGGCCTGATGGCGAGACAGTGACTCCCCTGGCGCTGAAAAATCTTAGCAGGTGGCGGGGCTGGTCCATCAACTGTCCATTAAGTCGAGGCTTGGCCCTCTGAGGGCTGGAAGGGGCAACCTTGCCTTACCCATGGGGTCAACTTGGTGAAAAGGTGGGATCTGTCCCGCCAGCTTATCTCTGAGCTTCCCTTTCTCCCTCGGACCCTAAAGAACTCAGCTTTCCCCGATTCCCGCCACCATTACGGTCTCCCCCAACCCCAACCTCCGCCCCCTCCTCCCCAGTCACTTCTGAGCCCAAACCGTTCCTTGCTTCTCCAGTCGGAGTTTCCCGCGCTTTTGAGGGTGCTCTCAGCTGGTCCCTCTCCAGCCCTACTCCTACCGCGTGTTCTGCGGTTTCCTTTCATTTTATTATCACTCTGGAAACCTGACGATTAAGACGCGAAGCCAACAAAGAGTTTTCTTTCCACCTTAACCTTGCACACAATCCTTTAACAAATTAATTAATCCTAATGAATTAACACTTCATTTATTTAAACGCGCTACAGTCCATGAATTAAATTTTCATGCAGTGATTAAAGGCTGTTAAAATATGCATGATTTCGTTAAAATTTTATAATAAATCAGGGCAATGTGTTACATGACAAGGCAACTATTTCCCAGTCCCTCGCAAGGGGCTTTGATTTGTGCGGGCGGCGGGGAGGAGGGGCGGCAAGCGGCGGCACCGGCCAGCGTTAGAGCCGGGCGACAGGACTCAGCTCCGCACTCTCGGGCTTGGACTCGCTGCCTCGCGGTTTCCTCCGCGGCTTCCAGACCCTCTTGAGGATCTTTCTGCAGGCAGAAGAGAGCCTGCGGAGGGCGACCGACGCCCGCCTCTCGGTCCTCGGAACCTCACTCCTGCGGGACTGGGTGGGGGGTCCTCTGCTTTCTATTTCCTCCAATAGAGCTCCCTACAGTCAAGGCGTGCAAGTGTCCAGGTCCGAGCGACCCACAGGCGGCTGTCTGGGAGAAGGAAGACAACATCTGATCGCTTGGGGTCACGGGCTGGCTGGCTGTTCTAGAGATTTGCTTGTTGTTTTAACCCGGGGTGGGCTAGTTTTGAAAGGGCCGGCGCGGATGGGGCAGGGGAGCCCTTGCTCCTCGCGGGACCTAAATCGTAGGGGCCTGTGGCCTTGTTAAGTGATACAATGTTGTTCACTTGAGCTGCGAAAGTGTTTCCGGCAACTGGCAGGCAGGGGAGGCCGATCCCTGATAGGACAGAGACATAGATGTCAGGCATCACTGGTAGGGCTTTCACAAGGTAGGTGGGTTTTATATGCACAGACAGACCAGGGTGGAGATTTATAAATATAGATCTCTATATAGTAATGCAGAGAGAATGAATGGCAATGAACTTGACTGAGAGGTATCCTCAGGGTCGCAAGGTCATCAGCGACATCTCCGGGTGGAGTGTTCCACATCCAGGAAAATGTCCCAAACGGAAATTACATTTGAGTTTAAGAGCCAGAGGAGGGCTGGGATGTAGCTCAGTGGCAAAGCGTCTGCCTTGCATTCGCAAAGCCCTGAGTTCGACCCCCCAGTTCCAAAAAAAGACAAAAAAAAAAAAAAAAAAAACCAGAGAATGTCGCCTGCTGGTCCCAGCTGGAGCCTAGTCTGCCAGCTGAGTTGGGAGTCTTTAGGAGAGAAGGTCCGGAGAGGCCCAATACCTCACCCACCCGGGACTGGGGAACCAGGGAGGCAAGAGGCTGCGGGTGCTAGGCAGAGCGGGGTAAAGAAGTAGGACAGTGGCCTCCAGGAAATCTCAGAGCCGGTAGCAATCGAGAGCGAGAGCGCGACTCCAGTCTATAGCTAGGGGCTACGTTGGCCACGAAGGGCAAGACCCCTGCTGGGCACCCGGTGGGGTTGGCGCCAGCGGCCTTGGGGGCTGCCAGAGGTGGTCAGAGGGCCACTATAGAGATCCGTGAGGAACTCAGTGGCAATCACCGGGGGAGCTACCGGGCCAGGATGCGCAAAGAGTTGCAATGAGGGAGACGAACGATGAAAGCAGCCCAGGCTTGACCCTGGGAAGGCGGTGCAGAAGCGAAGGGAAAGCACCGCACCAGTTCCTCCTCTGTTTCACACTTCCGAGAGAGTGTCCCTGCAGGAGGTAGCCGGGACAGCCCCAGTGCGGCCAGTGTTTTGATCCGAAACCCCTCCCATCGGGCTGCTCCTCCCTTTGCCCCAACAGTGCTAGGCGGCTTCTGAAGTCCGCAGTATCTGGGCTCTGGGGCTTCCTCTGAACGGTGGGCGCTCGCTTGAGTGGTGAAAAGTGCCTTGTTTCAAAATTGCCAATATCTAAGAAATACGTGACACTCTTTGAGTCTGCGAAGAGCAGAGACCAGGCTTCAGCCTCCAGGACCCAGGTAGCAGGGCCTACAGGTGGGATCAGACCCTCAGGTTCTGACAAGTGTGGGGTCCGACTCCCTCCACCTGTATGTATACAACCACCGTGCACTTAGGTCGACATTTTCCGGGACAAAACCCCATTCCCTAAACCTCGGAAAGTAGGGTTCAACACGAGAGGCGGGAGGTAGCCCACTGTCGTGTCAAACACTAACTTTTCCCTGCGCCCCACTGGAAGGAGAAAGGCAGACCAAATGGGCAGCTGCTGTCAGGCTCGTCCTTGCCTGGGACTGGTACACCCGGGACAGGTACAGTGCGGGCTCTTTCATAGAGCCTCTCCCACTTTTCCTCACTCCAGCCAATGAGTTCACTTCCTGAGCTTGGGACAGGGGAGCTACTAGAGGAAATGTGAAGTGAGGCCTGCCAAAAGAGGAGGAGAAAATTAATTAATGAGGGAAAGAAATGTGTCTGTGATCCAGATGATAGACTCCCTGTCCCTGGGGGCGGAAATTCCTTGGAAATCAATAGCTGTGCATTCATTATCCCTCTCTTGATAAAATGTAAAGCTATGAGATGGTGTGTGGGGGAGGAGGGAGATCTGTGTGGGTCATTAAACAAGAAGGTGGGGGGAAATTGCCCAGGAATCTATGCCAAGGCTTAGACCCCATGTGGGCATCATTAGCACAGGCAAGGGCCAACTAGTTACAGCAGTTGCCAAGCCAGGAAAACAAAGCAGTGACATATGGGTGAGCTGAGTCCAGGCTGGAAACCCTTTCCTTTAACCCATCATAAGTAAAAATCCACCAGTGTGCCTCACTCTTTAGACTGGAGTTGAGGTCCAGGAATATGCCAGATAACTTTTCAAGCATCACTTTGCATTTCTGTTCAACTCCCTCTCATCACATCTATTAACTTGTACTTTAAATGCCTTTCTTCTGTAGCTTCCTCATGCTCATGGACTGTCACCTCCTGGAGGACAGGTACCCTTAATTTTATACCTCTTATCTCTAATGTCTTGCCTAGACTAAGGTTCAGCAAGAATTTGAGGAAGGTAAGGTGGCAGGTAAATGAGGGAAGGTGAAACAATTGGTCTCAGAAAAACAACAGGCTGGAATAAAAAATTTACATCTCTGGGGCACACCTCTCCTGCCCAGTCTCCAGCTCCTTTATTTTGGTGGGGCATACTGGGGATTGAACTCAAGGACACTGAGTCACTGCTCCAACTCCTTTTGAAAGAGACCCAATCAAGGAGCTTCTCACAAACCCCAATCAGCCCGTGCTTGTTGAACTCTCCCTGCCTTTTCTTCCTCGTTTTCCCCAACTGACCTCTCTTCCTTCCTAAACACGTTTATTGCTTGATAGAACTCTTTTACAGCTGCCTTGGTGGAAAAACACATGTGACCAGGTGGGCTTCCGATCCATGGGAGAAGGAAAAGAAAGGATTGTACCCAGTCCTCATATTTCCCCTCAAAAAGAGGGGATAGGTCTGGCCTCACCCAAAGGTGGGAAGGTACTCCAGTTGTCCTGAGCGAAGTGAGTTAGGAAAGGAGTGGTAGTGGGATGGTGAACTCCAAAGGCCTCCCAGGGTCAGAGGGGTAAATCAAGGTTCACCTGGGGGTATTTAGGGACTCCCTATCTGTGGACCCACCTGGCCACAAACCCATGCTTGTTTGCTTTTCTGTCTGCCCTGTACCCTTCAGGGTCCCTAAAGGCCAACTTTTCTGGGGTGGGGTGAGGGGTGGGGGTTGGGGCAGGGGGGGATGAATGTGGGGTGGGGTGGGGTGGAAAGCGTGCTGCAGGAACCAGCCCCCAGTCAGGGGTAGGGAGGGGCCCTTTCTTACCCACCACAGGAAAGTACTGGGATCTATCAGGACGGATGTCAGGAAAGATTAGGTTAAAGTCTGGACACCTGGAGTGACTATGACCATTGGACTCACTTTTTCCCTCCAGCTATGTCTGCTCATTGTCCATGCCCTGTTAAGATAAAGTTGCATTTAGCGCTCCTAGGGGACTGCATAATGGATGGAGCAGTGGCTCTTCTCACACCAGCAAGTGAACATTCTTCTTACTTCCCTTGTGGGCTAGAAGGAAGGTAGGGGGTGGGAGGACTGAAAATAAAAGAAAGAAAAAGCCATGGTGACTTCTATGGGCTCTTCTTGGACTCTGAATAGGTGAGTGGGTATGCTAATGCAAGGAAAGAAAATCCACAGAAATGCTAATTTAGGTCTACAGAAATGAGATCTGCTCTTTGGTGGAAATACAGACCTCCTTGGTGTGTGAGAGAGTTGAAAGATTATTTATCTAGTTTCCCATAAGTAGCCCCTTGCTGCTTCCAGTTCTCTTGTGGCATATATGATAACATCTGGGCAGTTATTATCACCTCGGGCAAGTGCTGTGTCCCCAGGGACTTGGACACCTGAACTGCAGCTCCTCTTGATCTGCCTGCCACATGAGGGCCATATAACAGGTTGGCTAATTGATTTATTCTTCATAGGTCTTGATTTTGCAGTAAGAAGAAGAAAAGCTGCACCAGAGATTGCATCTTTTCTTTCAGATTGATTTGAATTAATAGTTTGAATCATGCTTTCCTATAAGTTAGCTTTCTTCTGTCTCCTATTGAAGAAAAATATATAAGAGGCAAAGAAACAAAAGGATGAAAAAGAAAGTTCTTTTTTTTCACATGTAATCCCTTTTCTCTGAAGCACTTTTCTTTTCCAGGAGTTTCCAGCATAAAATGTGAGTGAATGAGTGTGTGCGAGTGTGTGTGTGTGTGTGTGTGTGAGAGAGAGAGAGAGAGAGAGAGAGAGAGAGAGAGAGAGAGAGAAGGGAGAAGAGAGAAGAGGAAAAGATCCCAAGTACACCCTGTTAACTACTTTCTCCTTTTGATTACTAGGAGCCTCAGATCACTAGGAGCTCCTTTGAAACGTAGGTTTGTACACGGTTAAAGGAGACAAACAATAAGAGAAACGCACAATTTCAACAGCCTTTCGGAGGAGAAAGCACATGCTCCTAGTGGCTAAGTGGCTGTCACTGGTGGTGCCTGACACAGTTATATTCACAACAACAACAACAACAACAAAGTATGCGGAAGAAATTAAATTATGTGAAAATCAATAGCGTCTGACTGCTTCAAACAAATGTCTGTCACCGCGACTGTTCTCTAGGTACCTATTTATAAACCTTGAAAGAAACAGTTTCTTGCAGCAAAAGACAGCACCTTCCACATTTCTGTGCTGTTATTTTTCCCTGTGTACAGAAGAATGCGCGGGCATAATTTAACATACAAATGCCCAGCTGTATACATTATATAACAGCTTGTTAGGCATCCTGGAGAGGTGTACCTAAGTAATGCGCATATATTCAGGACTTGCAAGGGGAGAGGAAAAACCCACAGAGGGGCGTGCGTGCATCTCCTCTTCCTCCTAAAAGGTGGCTATCCTTAGACAATAGCTGGCCTTTCTGATCTTTCCAGACCCTCGATGGAAAGGTGAGGCGTGCAGTGCGCATGCCCCGGTAGCTACAGGTGCATCACCTGCGCTGTCCTTGCTGGTGGTCACTATAAGAGCGGCTCCCACGCGTCGATAGCGGTTCGACGAGCGCGCGCTCGTGCAGACGCACGGCGCCGCCGAAAGGGAGAGCGCGCGCTAGACAGACAGCTGATGCCTGTCAACGCGGCGGGGCCGCAAGCTCTCGCGAGAGCTCCCCGGGCCGGTCGCGAGAAGTGGGGCTCAGGTGTAAGAAGAGTGCATCCCGTCGGCGCGCCAGGCTAGAGCTCTCGGAGAAGCGGCACCGCGAGGCCGGCGCGCGGCGCTCTGCGCGGTCAGGGGAGAGCCGGGCGGCAGCAGGAGCAGCAGCAGCCTGCGGCGCGGCCGCCGCCAGCCGCAGCTACCGCCGCGGCTGCAGCCTCTGAGGAGAGGCCGGGGGAGCCGGCGAGCACACTTTCCCGCGGACTTTCGGAGTGTTTGTGGATTACATGCCCAGCCGTCAAGATGATGTCCATGAACAGCAAGCAGCCACACTTTGCCATGCATCCCACCCTCCCTGAGCACAAGTATCCGTCGCTGCACTCCAGCTCGGAGGCCATCCGGCGGGCCTGCCTGCCCACGCCGCCGGTAAGCGCCCCGCGCCCGTGGCCCCGGCCCGCGCGCCCGCCCCCTCCCCCTCTCGGAGACTCTGCATGTCGGGTGCTGGTGTGTGCAGGTCCGGGTGCGGGCGATCGCGGGCAGGGGTTTTTAGAGAAATCCCGCTGTGAGGCACGTTTTGTTCAGCGGTGCTTAAGGTTGTGTTCCGGTCTGCCTCTGCCTCTGTATCGACCGCCTGCGACCAGTGGGGAGTTCTGGGGCCGTGACTCTCGACTTCCCTCCACTTTCTCTGCTAATTTCACGCCTCAGAAAGGCGGTCTCTATGCGTGCCCGGGTGTGTGACACTGGTCCCCAGCTGCGAGTTACATTTCCATTTCTTCTTCTTCTTTCCCCCTTCCTTTTTTCGTCTCCCACGCCCGTTCCCGGAATGTGCTCCTGTGTCACCCTTTCTCCCTGCTTCCGTACCCTTCTTTACGCTCCTTTCCCTTCTCGTCTGTTCCCCTGCTTGTGTCCCCCATTCCGTCTTTCCCGTTCTCCACTCTTCCCACCCCCGTCGTTATTTTGGTTGCTTTGTGTTTGCCTTTTGCTTGTTGTGCTTTCCGGCTTGTGTGTGTGTGTATGTGTGTGTGTTTTGTTTTTGCTTTTTTGGTTTTGTGGTTTTTTTGGTTTGGTTTGTGTCGCCTGCAGCTGCAGAGCAACCTCTTCGCCAGCCTGGACGAGACACTGCTGGCGCGGGCCGAGGCGCTGGCGGCCGTGGACATCGCGGTGTCCCAGGGCAAGAGCCACCCTTTCAAGCCGGACGCCACCTACCACACGATGAACAGCGTGCCATGCACGTCCACATCCACCGTGCCGCTGGCGCACCACCACCACCATCACCACCACCACCAGGCATTAGAGCCAGGAGATCTGCTGGACCACATCTCGTCCCCTTCGCTCGCGCTCATGGCTGGAGCTGGCGGCGCGGGCGCTGCGGGTGGTGGTGGAGGCGCCCACGACGGCCCCGGGGGCGGTGGCGGCCCCGGGGGCGGCGGTGGCCCAGGTGGCGGCGGCCCCGGGGGCGGCGGCGGCGGTGGTGGCCCAGGGGGCGGTGGCGGCGGCCCGGGTGGCGGGCTCCTAGGCGGCTCAGCACACCCTCATCCGCACATGCACGGCCTGGGCCACCTGTCGCACCCGGCAGCGGCGGCTGCCATGAACATGCCGTCCGGGCTGCCGCACCCCGGGCTGGTGGCAGCGGCCGCGCACCATGGCGCGGCAGCGGCAGCGGCAGCGGCAGCGGCTGGGCAGGTGGCTGCAGCGTCCGCGGCGGCGGCAGTGGTGGGCGCGGCGGGCCTGGCGTCGATCTGCGACTCGGACACGGACCCGCGCGAGCTCGAAGCCTTTGCTGAACGCTTCAAGCAGAGGCGCATCAAGCTGGGCGTGACGCAGGCGGACGTGGGCTCCGCGCTGGCCAACCTCAAGATCCCGGGCGTGGGATCGCTCAGCCAGAGCACCATCTGCAGGTTCGAGTCGCTCACGCTCTCGCACAACAACATGATTGCGCTCAAGCCCATCCTTCAGGCTTGGCTAGAGGAAGCCGAGGGTGCCCAGCGCGAGAAAATGAACAAGCCTGAGCTCTTCAACGGCGGGGAGAAGAAGCGCAAGCGGACTTCCATCGCCGCGCCAGAGAAGCGCTCCCTCGAGGCCTACTTCGCTGTACAACCCCGGCCCTCTTCTGAGAAGATTGCAGCCATCGCTGAGAAACTGGACCTCAAAAAGAACGTGGTGCGGGTGTGGTTTTGCAACCAGAGACAGAAGCAGAAGCGGATGAAATTCTCCGCCACTTACTGAGGGGGTTGGGTGGTGCCGGGTGGGGCAGAAGGAGAAGCTGAGGGAGCATTTCAGGGGGCTTTCCTCTGACCTGCTTCCCATCACTTTTGAAGTGTCCGTTATCCTGCTTGCAATTGGGGAGTCCTTCCCTGCTCTTTCCTGGGCCCCACTCTATCTCTCTGCCCTTACCTTCCCCCAGCCTAGAAAACAAGAGTGCTGGGTGTAGAGAAAGAAGACAGCAGGGGAGGAGGGAGCATTTAGATGAGCAAGGGAATGGGGGTTAAAAAAAGTTAGGCTGGAGCAGGGGAGTTTTAAGAAGCAGGATGGTTCAGGGGGATGGGGGGGCCACACGGGAAGGGTTGGGAAATGGACTGTTTTTGACCAGAGACACTTATCAAAATCTCCTGGGGACCAAGGAACTATGTACAAAAAAGAAAAAAAAAAAAAAAACTAAAAACAAACAAACAAAAAAAACCCCTACCAACCACCAAAAATTAGACAAATAAAAGAAAACAAAAGCAAAGAAAATGCTTTAAAAATTTAACTCGGAGAGCCATAATCTGCAGCTTCATTTACCCCCAAGGAAGAGAAAAAGAGCACTACCAATATTACCACTGCCCCAACCCTACACACGTGAACTGAGTCAAAAAAGAAAACCAAACGAAAGCAAAGGTGAAATTTGGGGTAGGGAAGCTAGTTATTCTGTCTGTGTGTTTAATTTTTCCCTTTAAGTCTCACCTCCAGCCTGTCCATATCCTCTTTATTTTCCCTGTTCCAAGGAGACTCCAAAGGCTGCACTCCAGGGAAGAGAGTGGGAGCACAGCTCAAAGAGGGTTGAGGTCCAAAGGCTGTTTAGGTGGAATCCAAGTTTCCACACAGTGGCTACACAAAAGTAGATTTATCTATCCCAGATTGGTGAAAGTCTTAGAAAGTGAGAATTACTGTCTTTGAGCTGTCTAAAAGGCAGAATTTAGGGTCTCTGAAGTAAATATTTTATTCTAGTAAAGTAAAACAATTATAGCAAGATTTTTCTCTTTTAATTTTTGTTCCTAAGATCTAGAAAACAGACTATTTCAAAATAAGCTCCCCCAACACACACACTTAGGATACTTTAGCTTGCCCTTTTATTTTTCAGAGTGTGCTTTATTTCAAACTATCTGCTTTTTTTTGGGGGGGGGAGGTCCCCCTCCTATTTATTTAAATAGACTTCGGGGGTAGAAAATATTAGGAAAGATACTTTCATTTTCCATTTTCATCACTGAATAAGGCTCATCTTGCTCTTCTAGGTCCCCTTTCTTCCTCTCTTGGAGAACCTGAAGTCGTTGAAATGTTGAGAAGTTTCTGCTTTCAGTTGGGGCAGGACTTGGCTGTGAGAAAATCACCTAAATCCCAGAAGAGAGGAAAACAGATTTAAAGGTCTTCCCCCAACTCATTTGTTTCCAAAAAGTCTGCATGTTCCCCTGGGGGAAAGCAGAACAACTGTTTCCTTTTTGTTACTATTAACCAAGAGTCATTTATTACTGGGGATAAATGTTGGATAGCAAGAACTTTAATTTGCACTATCAGTTGCTCAAATAGAAAATCGTGTATAGTATTTCATAGTAATAATCAAGGTACCTTCCAAGCTGCTGATGGATTGGGGGGAAAATGAGACAGTTAAAGGTGGTTAGGTAAAATGCCTTTGTGTACAAAATACTCTTTGGATCTCATGTGGAGATGGTTTATTACCATCCTTAAACCATAACTAAATATTACAGAACAAATGAGAAAAGGAAGAAAAAGCCCCTGCCATTTAACAATACTGAAATCATGCATGATCTGAAAGGTGCAGAAAGAAACACAATTAGGTCTCACTCTGGTTAGGCATTATTTATTTAATTACGTTGTATATCATTGTTTGCAGCGCAAACATTCTATGCATTTGAAACTGAGCACTAAACTGGGCTAGCTTTCTGGTAGACCGTTTTGTGGATAGTGTGATTTCACAGTCTACTGCCTGTTTCCACTGAAAACACAACATTCTTGTCATATTCTTGTATTTAGAGGAAAAGGAAAAAAGGAAGATTATTGTAAATATTTTATTTAATGCACACACACACACACACACACACACAGTGGTTACAAACTGCCAGTGTTAATCCTGAAATGTCTCACGGATTGAGCTAACTGTCCATGTATGTCTGCTGAGCTTTCTCCTTGGTTATGTCATTGCTCTCCTACCTGCCTCTTCCCCCACTTCTATCAGAACCATTTTTGTGCGCCAAAATACAACAGGGGGATGTGTCCTAGTACACTTACAAATAAAACATAACTGAAAGAAGAGCAGTTTTATGATTTGGGTGCATTTTTGTGTTTATATTGAGCCAAGTCCTGGCAGTCGTTCAACAAATAATTCAACCAAAAAATTCAACCAACAACAAATAAAGAAATAAAAGTGGGGTGAAGGGGAGGATATCAAAAGGGGGGTCAAAAGAAGAGAAAGGGTGAGAATGATGTTTGCATTTTTCTTTCTTTTTTTCCCCCCTTTTTTCTCTCCCTCCCACCCCGCCCCGGAATGAGAATTCACTTTCAGATAATTCATGTGAAAAGTGGTGCTCTGAATAAAATGAATTCTATATTAATTGCCTGTGTTTATCAAAGTTTTTCTTTGAACTGAAGAAACTCTTAAACTACATTACTCTATCAGAGTGGTGGAAGGTAATAAATGACCAGGCACTCAAAAACATTTAAATTGAGGCTCAGGAACAGCCGCATTTGGAGTTTGTATTTGTTGTTCTTGCCTAAAAAACACTTCTAAAATTGTTGTAACTGAGTGACTTTTCTTTGGAGGTTAATAAATTTAAAAACCATTCACTGATCTGTCCAAATACCCTTTTAATGCTTCTGTTCATTGGGAAAATTTAGTGTGCCACCTACTGCTCCAGAGTGACCAGAAATATATCTATTTCTTGGTGATCTGGGACAAGATCAGATGCCAAATGTACAAAGCTTCTTAATATCTGGGATTATATCTTCTGAAGTCATTCTATTTTAGCTAAATCTTTTAATTTCACCGGCAAATCTGTGAAACGAAATACGTGATGTTCAAAAAAAGAATAGTACATTTTAAAAACTGTAATTTTAAACAATTGTTAATGTTTAAAAAAAAGCACTAGAGATATTTTTTAAAATAGATCTCTTCCATCAAGATTCATTTGTTTCTGTTGTTATTGACGTGAATATCATCAAAGTTTCTAATAAAATGCATTTGTAAAGAAAATCACATTATTTTATAGAAAAGTATGACCAGATTTCATTGTTGGAGAGCCAGGAATGAACAAACAAAAGATTTACAAGTTTTTTTTTTAAAATCTGCCCAAATGAAAATGTTGCAGGTAAATACATTTGTATTAAATGATAATTGGTAATGTATGCAATAAGAATTTAAGCATTTGTTTTGTATAAAGTAAAATCCTTACAAAGTAAGAAGAAGACTATTATGTTAATAAAACATCATGAAAACACATGCTTTGCAGAGTTTCCTATTTTATTCAGTAGGAAACTGTGCAAAAAAAAAAACAAAAACATGTTTTGTTTTCTGTTGAATGAACCTGTGTACCACTGGAAGAAATACTAAGACTATTCTTTTACAGTTAACCAATGAAGAAGCAAACAAACAAAAAATCCTCCTAATGAGAATGCAAAGGCTTGCCATTCAGAGATAGTTTGCCTTTCAAAGTTCTCTGGTTCTGGTAGAAAGGAACTTCTCCTTAAGTAGTTTCCACACCTGTCAGTGGGTGGAAATAAAACGTGTGATGCTGAGTTCTTTTAAAGAATAATTTCAAAATAAGTTTAAGAGAGTAGGAGAATTGAGCTCCGTTTGTTTCAATTTCTCCGGAAATCCAGGCGGCAGAGTAGGAAAGGCAAAAGAAACATGAAACAGGAGCATTAAGTCCATCTGTCTCATTAATGCAATCCATGCATCTTAAATTGTGTCTTTTCCTCTGTCCAAGCACGGGGTCCCGCTTCTTCTGTCGGTCTAACAAATGATGTCCTCAAGATCCATCAACTAACTTCTGAATAGATAGTTGTTTAATGCGTGTTCTGAAATTGCTCTCAATTTCGATTATACTCATAAATAAACCGTAGGCACCTACTGCCGTGATTGTATTGATTTTTGCTTTCTTGTGATATTAAGACTACTTGGGTCCAGGTCCTACATGGGGACTCACCGGGAGAGGACAGAGCACTCTAAGCTGGGAAGACTCACTTGTCAGTCCTTCAGCCCTGGCCCTTGCTGCACAGACAGGGCCTCTCTTGGTCTCACCTGCATGAAACATCTTTCAGATTTGAGGGGCTTTCAGTGTCCCTAAAGTTGCAATTGGACTTTCTGATTCTGCCTAAAACCAGCGCTCTTCATCCCATTCTAAGGACTTTGGTGGCCAGAGGGATAATAAAGATGATGATTACGATTGTTATTGACATGGTTCTGTCATTGGTGTTATTGCAGCCGCAGTCTCAGCCCCACCGTGAGAACCACACAATCCTTGCCGGCTGTTTCAAAGGAGACCACAAGCTTAATTGATTTTTTTTTTTTTAAATAGCAGCCGAAATCTAATTCTCACGGGGACCTCTTTTCCACCTGCGAGATAAGCCTTGTCGCAATAATTACGTTATTTAATATTTGATCAAACCTTCACGCCACTACTGCTTCAAGTGCGGGGCTGACTCACAGGGCAGCTAGCGAGCCGCACGACCAGAGTCCAGCCGGGCACGTGCGGTGGGGACGCGCGGCCGCCTCACTAGGATTGGCTTGCCCTTTGAATAATTCATGGCCTGAGAGTTCTGGAAATTAATAAAATGAATGATAACAAGAAGCTAATTAAAAACTTTCGTAATTGTTGTCAAGTCAGCTTGATGGGAGACAGACAGCCCTCCCAGATTCCCTCGCTGAAAACTGGTGGATCCGTAGGGCGGGGCACTGGTCCGGACGTTAACTGCCAAGAGCTCCTCCGGAGTTATTTAGCAGGCGACTTCGCTAGGCTGCTTAGTCCTCAGCAGCTGCTGTCTGCAACTAAGTGGTCTCCCCCACATAACTTTTGGACTTCGGGGTGGTTGGGTTGGCCTGTACCGTTTTAAACCACAGGCAGAGCTGATTGGGTCGAATTTGCAGCCAGGAGGGGACCACCCATGCAAGGTTCTCGCTCTCCCACCGAAAAACCTACCCACCCGTGGGTCCCAGCGCCACCGTGTGCGCGGCTCTTGGGTCTGCGGCTAAGCCACTGTGGCGTGCCTTGTTTGCACCCCTCTGCCGCCTGTCGGGAAATTCGCAACCCAGTGGCTTCTTAGGTCGCTTCTTAGCTCAGAGGGCTGGATAGCCACAGGCCTGTTGGCCCTGATCAGGATTGGGCCAGGTCCAGAAGTACCCAAGTGGGTTAATGGCCCGACCCGTCCCGCGCGCGTGCGCAGGGGTAGTCCGCGGGTGCCAACCACCGAGAGCGGCTACGGGCTTGGCGCGCACCCAGCGCGCGGGGAGCGCGCCCAGTCTGCACATGCGCGTTGAGCGATCCAAGTCCCTTAGGAGAGAGCGTTGCAGTTCCCCAGCTCAAAATTAGGCGCTGCCGGAGGTCTCCTCCCACTCCTAAGTGCCTCTGAGGACGTTCTGAGAGAAAAGGGAACAGATCGAAATATCACAGAGTTTAAAAATAGTTCCCACATCCCCAGGTTTCCTAAATCAACAGTCACCTTAAACGCAGTAAAACTTTCAAAACTGGTTTACACCTTTTAGATTTGAGAGGAATTACAATCTTGGTTTTGTTTTGTTGCTAAGATTCAACAACACCAAAGCCCTGCTACAGATTTGAATTTATCAGGCAAGGATTTAGATCGGGGCGAAGGGAGGGCTGGCTGGCTGGCTGCTAGGTTTTCGTCCAGGGAATTTAGTGGAATTTTAAATCTCAAAGCGAAGGTTGAAAATCTCGGGTCTGAGAGAAGACTGCCAGCAAAAGTGTGGAGACCCGTGTCTTCCGCAAACACTAGGGTGGGGCGGAAAATCGCTCGCTTTTCCACCCGCACTCGCTGCAGGTCACTTCTATCAGATTTTAGAAGAGGAAGCGGATAGGAACAGGTGAAGGGAAACGGGAGGGGTTAACCGAGAGCCTGGAAGGAGACTTGGCAAAAAGAGGGATGTAGGGGAAAGAGACTTCTTGCACAGAGTAAGTAAAACGAATTACAAACAAAAGTTTGTTTGATAACTCTAACGCCTGGCCTCAGTGCAGCATAATGTATACAAACTTTTGTAGACGTGGATCAGAATAAAACAAAGTGTTGACAATTTCCAGCCGTGGAAAATTCACTTACGCCAGTCTCTTTCTCCCACTCTCCGCCCCCGCCAAGTGTTGACAATAAACATTTAATGAAGGCAGAGACCTGGCTGTCTCCAGACAGTGTCAGAATACTTTAAGCAGACCATTAGCTCGGCTTCTTCCACTTCTTTCAATTCAAACATCGCGCGGTACACTCTAACATTATTAAAAAAAAAATACAACGTGTGAGACAAATAATACGTTCATTAGATATCTTAAGTGGTTTGGAGCAGTTTTGATAACCCCTGTACTTACTAACAGAAACTAACTCATTGTAGATTACTCGCGCTTAAAAAATGTTAAATACAGTTAATGCAATATTAATCGCCCTTTGGTGATATAAAATGCAATATTTTCAGGCAGCTATTGAGCTTTTCTAGAGGAAGAGCTGATGAAAAGAGTCACAGCTGAATAGTGGAGAGGAAAAGCCCGGTATTTATTGCTTTTGTTTGGCTTTTGGCTACAGAGACAGGAACCTTCTAATGGGGTAAGGACATTTATTTTATCTGCAATCTATTGCTGCAAGAGCAGGGGCGGCAGATGGGGCTGGTGCGAGATTCACAGTGTAATTTAGAGCAAATCCTAATAACTAATAATGATTTATGTTAATTTTGATCACTTATGAGACTTTACCAAATCGTGATGAAAGAAAGAGAAAGAAAGAGAAGCTGGATTCGACCAGGGGCTCTGAGGCTGGCATCAGAGCTCAAGTGTCCTGTGCTTTGCGCAACATTAAAAACGCGTTTTATGGGTTAGCAATGGAAATGCAAGCATTTAAAAGAGCAGGTAGTGTGCTTTTGACGCTGTGCTGAGGTATGTCCCGGAGGCTTGCATTTCTTCCCAAAACATACCTAAATGAGGACTGTGTGACAGGCAGTCTTTGAGCGACAGGCGATTTCGTCCCAATTTTAAATAAAACAGATATGTTTCAATTGTTTTATTTGCTTACATTAAACTAAGGTCGCGCGCGTGTGTGTATGTGTGTGTGTGTGTGTACACACGCCTATTTGGGGCGTCGGGGAACAAGTATAATCCAAGCGTGAGTGCTCCCGGATTCTTTTCTCCAAAATGTAATCTGAATCCGAGATTTGAAAATAGTTTTTCCTGTGAACGGACTCTGAAGCACTGCTGACACGTCTAATGCAAAAGTTTTGGTTATCATTGGTTGGTTAAACAAGTCGGGGTTTCTAGATTCCTAATCTTTACTTTCCACCTGATTTTATTTTATTTTATTTATTTTTTATTTATTTTTATGTTTTGCCTAGAAACAACTTTTGGAAAGATTTTCGGTCTCTACCTCTGTCTTCCCTGCACTCCATGGGATTCCAATGTTTTAAAACTTAAAAGTGGTTCTGCTTTCCTCACACTCTTGGTAAAGTGGCACCACTTCAGGACCCCAGGGGCTGCCAAAGGAAACCTAGATCCACACAGGAACAGAACGATTTTCTCTGCCACCCAGTGCACTGAGGAGGGTTAGGATGGTTTTGAAAGGGAGGGTGTGCCTTGCTTGTGGCAATTTACTTTTCCAGTTACCTTTTGCGCCTTTTAACGCCTCAGGGCTATAGTTTGAAAGTAAAACAGCATCAAAGCAACTCCTTATTAGCTCTGTATTTGAGAAATCTGAAGATGAAACTACCTAAAAGGTTTAATAGGGCGGAACAGCATTTATTTGCCAAGCAAACAGCCAGAGTACAGTTCAAAAGGGGTACAGTGGCTTATCAGCAGGAGGCTGGAAAAAGAAGAATGTGGGGCAAAGTGAATTTTAAGCTTCAGTTGCCAGGTTAAAGTGAATTAAATAAGCTTCAAGTGAGATGTACGCTTTGATTTTGAACATCATCTCCCATGTCCAAAATTTATATGTAATACACCACACACACACACACACACACACACACACACATCCTAGAAGCTTTCCCCACCTTTCAGAGTTGTCAAGACCTTTTTAGTTAACTTTTACATTTTGTAGAGTCAGATTGGTTACCCCTCCAGGGTAACTGCAAATGTTTTAAAAATATGATCACATCCTTTAAACTTTAATTATTTTCTTCTTAGGTCTTCTTCTTCTTTTTTTAAGGCCGCAGATGTAAAAGTGCACTTGATTTCTTCTACTAGGGAAAAATTAAGCTACATGATTCAGAGCAGTAGCTTTCTTAAACATGCTGTGTTTTGTTTTTGCTTTTGATTCATTTCTGTCAGTAACTGTATTGTTAGTGTTCTGGGTATAAAGAAGACTTTCTATAAAATAAGTCTTTAAACAAAATAAATCCAGGCAGCCGATGTTGCCTGTTTACAGATAATACTCCGGAGCTGGTGAGTGTTTGTGAGCTTGAAGCTGTGCCTCCACGTGCATATCCATATACAAACAGATGTAAGCACATTTTTTTTCTGTTGTTTGAATGTAACTGAGTCTTATTTCTAAACTTTATTCAATTCTGTCTCAGTGTTTCAGCACCAGAAGCAACTCCCTTAAAATGGAAGAGCGGTGCATTATTGAAACTCTCTATCAAACAGCTCTGGGGTGTAGCCTTTCTGCAAATGCTGGCTCTGGATGAGGTCTGACTGTCTGACTGCACATAAGCCCCTAATATGTTAATGGCCGTAGGGGATGCCTAAGGTACTATCTCAAGCTGCTTCGCACACCATATGTCAGGCCGTTAGCCACATGGATCTATTAATCAAAAGGAGCTGGAGAGGGAGGAGAAGGTCTTGGAAAGGGGGAGAATGAGAGACATGGGGGAGGGGAGAGGGAAGAGAACATTTAAAACTCCTGACAGTCCATTTCCTTTATTTTTTCTTTGAAAAAAAAATGAGTAAAAGTGTATAAAAAATAAACCAATATAATTTTTTTGTCAAGTTACGAACTATTCACAAATGTCTATCAGATAATTAACATAGTATCTGGTTCTACTGAAAAAAAAAATTTACCTGGAGGGTCCTGTTTAGTGTTCCTTTATTGCAAAACTTTTATAGGCAGGACTCTGAGTACCAAAAAAAGAGTTGTTTTTGTTATTCATGTTTGGCAGATAAGCTTTATTTAAAGTGGTGGTGGGAAATAGGGAAAATGTGTGTTTAGGAGATGTAAGGGGGGCATGGAAGCAGGTGCCTGGGGGATTTGTAATGAATATGTAATTTATTAATACGTTATCTGCATGATCAGTAGAGTTTTCATCACCTTTAGTTCTTCTGATAGTAAATGTAACACATATACATTTTGTTCCTTCCTTTAAGTAGACTTATGATAAATAGAACTGCAGAATATACAGGGTAGCAAAAATTGTTAAGTGATAAAGCACCTAAAACACTCATCTTTCTTGTTTTTGCTTTGTTTAGAAGTATCTCTTGCTTTTGAATGTCAAAAATAATTTTTGGTTAGATATCTAGTTTAGAAAGTTTGTACAACCTTAGAAGTAACTATGTACTCAGGATGAAGTAATTATAAATGAATAAGAATGCTAAGTCCAAAAGAAAAATATTTAAATTCCTTTTGAAATGCTTAATATATTTATCATGTGACTAAAACATCATTCTTAGGCAAATCAAATTAATGTGCAGATTTTAAGTTATCAACAAACTGTATCAGAAACAAAACAATGAAAGGAGAACACTGTAGTACTTAAATCTAAAATTTGCATTCTTTTCATGTGTGATGCTATCTGGCAATAGAGAAAATATAAAAATCAAAAGTCAATTTGGGGATATTTACTAATTGTTTTAATTTACAGTCAATAATGATAGACACATGAAGGCTTAATTTCTGGATCAATTTTAAGCTTTAAAATCTATAATTAGTGACAGAACTTAAGAAGAAATATCCCTGAAAATGTTTTTTAAATATTATCCTGATTAGAAGGCTTATACTGCAGAAGTTAATTTAGAAGATAATGGAATAACTGAAAAGTTTATTGATCTTAGGTTTTAAAAAATATATATGCAAATGATTGACTATTTATATATATTGGAAAGCACAGATTGTTTGCCTATATCACAAACCCACATCATTAACATACACTCACAGTACTCCATTATATTGGAACTATAAAGGAGAGAGGCAGCAGAATGTTGTTACTTATGATTTAAAAATACATTAAAGATGATTGTAAAATTGTGCTCAATGATAAGAAACAAAAATTATACAGTGAGTGCTATTATTTATAGTATTAAAGTATAGTCTTTCACTATATATTGGATTCAAGGTATTAAATGGTTTAATTTTTTTTTTCATAAAGGTACCTATCTATATTTATGTAGAAGTGAGTTCTCAGTTACAGGGAATACCTAACATTGGTAGCTGCCTTTAATTAAAAAACACCACCACTTCACATTATTTGGTTTGACTGGAAAATCATTCGAGGCTCACTTAAAAGAAGGCATTTAGAAAATAGAGAATTGTATTATAGAAAACTGCAGTAAATCTTAAATATGAAAGATTCCAAAGCACTGTATTTCATCCAGGAGATGATGAATACATAAAGAAAGAATCATCCTGAATTTCAAGAGTATCAGGGAAGGGAGAAACACTTATTATCTTTAAATTTTGGAGCATGCCACTAGCCTTCATTTCTTCCCTTGTAGTTGAAAGGTAGCCCATATATCTGTCGCTTTGGGTTTCCAAAGACTCGTAACTTAATTCCTTCAGGCTATTCATCAGCACAGTAATTAAACTAGCAAATGGATGTAAATAAAGTGAAATTGGTTTCATGACAGATGAGGCGAAGAGGCCTCTGACATGAAACAAGGCAGGACAATAATGATTTCAGCAGCATCAGCCATGGAAGGAACCCCAGCTGGATTTATTAGGTGCTGCAAGTGATTTGCTGGAAGCGGGCAGGACAAGAGCACTCTTTAATTTGACAGGAATTTTGCATCCTAAAGAGCATATTGAAACATAAATCCAGAAAGAAGTTCTGGGATACTGTAAACAGAACTATTGTTGGACTGAAAGTACTATTCAATATTTTAAAGAAGGTGGAGGGAGGGAGGGAGGGAGGGAGGGAGGGAGAGAGAGAGAGAGAGAGAGAGAGAGAGAGAGAGAGAGAGAGAGAACCACAATCCCCTCTCTAATAGAAGGATTTTATTTGCATAACTTATTATTTAATGGAGGAGCAAAATAATTATAAAGAATTTCTACTTAGTGAATTCTATTGCTATTTTAGGGTTAACATTTTGAATTTCCAGAAAATACTTAATACAAGATTTAAAATCCAGCATAATGAAAACATCCATTCAAATTAGGGTAACAAACTAATTTGAAAAGTCAATATGACAAACTTGGAGAGAAGACTGGATGGGCAACTTATTTTACAGAGTGGAATTATTGTGTTTAAATAAAGATCTGGTAGCAGTTATTGCCTCTAGTGGTCTGTGCCCGAGTACCCAGAAAGCAAATTCTAAGCATTAAAGCGAAATTATCTCAAGCCCTTGATCAGACAAAACCTTAAAATCAAATATAGATTTGCCTCTGCAAAATAAGCAGTTCTATAAACTAGGGGGAAGTCACACTGTAGCTTAAAATAGTGGAATAAGAGGAATGAGAAGGAGGAAAGGAAGGAGAAAGTAGAGGAATGAATTTTTGCCTGACTCAACAGGACTCAAATGGAAATTGAGTCAATCTTCTACTACAATAAAGAAACCACACATCGAATAAATGAAAGACAGATTTTCACACTAGGAGCAGGTTAGTCCCTTTCTCCATGAACTGTTTTATGTTTAAATGTAGTCTTAATGATTTAAGACTCCTTTCATGAGGAGCAAAGGTAAGTAATTCCTCCAAAGTCTCAGCGAGTGGTTCCTTCCCACAAAATTCAAGTAAGATTTCAGTACCATGGCCAGATCCAGGAGGAGCAAGGGTCCTTGACCCCAGAGAGGTGAACTCTGAATACTTCAGAAGTTCTATGGGCAATTTGATTATTTAGCGGTCGATTCTGGTCTGAAAGTGTGATATCAACGTGGCCCAAGTCCTCAAACCTTTCAGAAAGCTGTGTTTTATAGGATAGTGGGATGCAGGGGCAAATAGGTTAACAAAACTACTAATGAACATAAGATCTTAAAAAAGAGAAAAGAAAAAACTCAATGCATTCTCCCTTCATTCTAATTGTGGGTGGCTTTCAGGCCGCGGAGGAATTTATTATGAAACTCAAATGGCTTTCTCCCTGAGCCTGTCCTTTCTTTCTTTCTTTTTTTTTTAAACAGAAAAAAAAATATGCCTAATTATTTTAAAGTTCCTTTCCAATCGCAAGGCATAGGCAAGTCCTTTAATTATAATACAGTATGAATAGGGGGAGCATATGGAGGAGAATGTCAAGAAGAGGGTGCCAGGGGCAGATCCTCAGAAATCTGTATTCATTTCTGGCTCTTATTTGTTCAGTAATCTCTACCATCATAACTAAATCTTGAAGCACTGATGTAGTTCGAGTTGTTGTTGACTTAACGTCAAAATTCAATCACTGGGGGTTTTGCATCAGCCGGGCTACTTATTTGTCTAATAAATCCGTCATTTTGTAAGAAAAATATTTGAGCAGCCGTACTTGACCTCTTGGTATCCACAAGTCACATTTATTTCTCCCAGTTTACAAATGCAAAATCGAGATGATCATCTAATGCCTAGAGGAACTGTGTTGATTTCTGATTGGATTTTAGATGGAAATGTCTATTTTAAATACCTTGTGATTAAATTGTACATCTAATAAAATCCATGCATTTTAAGCTGATTCCTGCTTGGAAACTTAACAACCTGGACTACTACTCACACATACCGATGCCAAAAAAAAAAAAAAAAAAAAAAAAAAAGCAAGCCAACCATCCTCTACAATGAACCAAACCTTTTTTTTCTTCAGCAATTGCTCAAATTGAGTTTCAATTGGGATACTCTATAATAAAGTTATGTTTTAAAAATCTAAAATACTTATTAATTGCCCGATCCCACACATGCCTGAAAAATGCAAGGCTTCATTACCCCAACCCCAGAGAGAGCACACACAGAATCCATGACTGGCATTTCCAATCTCAGGACTGCAGTCTTGAGTCTATTGCCAAACTGTAACTCAAGTCCAAGGAAACCCACAGCACCATCTCTGGGTAGTATTAGTTAAGGAAAATAAAGTGTTATAGTGGATTGAATTAGTAGTTTTCTTCTCTAGTCCGCAACGTGCTTAGAAAGTGCTTGAAAATATTCAATTGACCCTTTCCTATCACTCTTCTTTGCAGAACCTTTTAGTACAAAGACCTCTTTACAACTTAATCTTTCAAGAGTTTTCTTGTGCAGTGTTGGGGGAAATGAGATACCACCACATCTGTTGTGGCGATGAGCTTGCTTAAAAAGAGATGTCTTCCAAAATCAGACTGGAAAACTGACTTTGCCAGTTGGTGATAAGGCTGGGAGAACAGGGGTCTCGGAAACCTGAGGCAACTCAATGGGTGCTGCGGTTCCGGCTAGTGTTCTTAGGGACGCAGTCGGGCCCGCGCCTCCGGGTAGGGTGGGGGGTGCAGACCGATCACCCCAGCAGAGAGGTCCAGGCCTGGTGACCCGATCGAGTTTTGCACACCCTTGGCTTTCTTGCTCAGGCCGTGTACCTGAGTGCGTGTTTGTGTTGTGTACTATTCAAAAACTAGGGGGAGATTGTAGAGAAAGTGTTGCTTTAGCGTGTGTGTGTGTGTGTGTGTGTGTGTGTGTGTGTGTATCTGAAATCATCGCGATGGTTCGACCCCATATAGAAGAGATTTTAGGCCAAACGTGGTCAATAAAGGGGGAGGGACCCTGACCCCATGCCTCCGCCCCATCTCTGGCCCCATCTCTGCACTGAATTTCCTGCTCTTCGCAGCCCCTGCGCGAGCTCTGGCTGAGTTCGGCGTTCGTACATTTTCCTTGGAATTTTCTCTTGTTCAGTGCGCGCTCTGAAGCTCTGAGTGAGACCTGGGTTTTGGGTGGGTACTCTTCCCGCGCGTCTCCGCGCTCCCGGGTTAGGGCCCCCGGAAGCTCCATCCCTGCTCCAGGTTCTGGCGCCGCGTCTACGCAGGACAGGGCTGGATGGAGGCGGAGAAGCTTTCGCTTCCGAGGCTTACTGACGCCCCCAGATGAAGCCGCCTGCCCTAGGGGTTTCTTCCAAGGGAGCTCAGCTCCGGCCCGGGGCGAGAGCCCCAGGTGCGCTCCTATGTCCGCTCGCTTCCTCCTAAGGCCTAGAGGGGTCGCTAGTGAGCAGCAAGCTGCACGCAGCCCAACAGTCTCCGGTGTTCCTGGACTTTCTACCTCAATTTGCGTTGAGCATGCATGCCCCAAGCTTAGTAGGTGCTTGTTAACAACAAGTCTCATGGAGAGTCTACTAAGATCCCATACAATTCCTATTATATTCGTTTCTGAACCTTTCTTAAAATATGTCACTTACGTCTCCAGACTGGCCCTCCTGAATCTGATTAACTTGATTTTAATTTCCCTCTCGTAGGACCTTGAGGTATTTAATAGATTCAGAGAAAAATCCTGAAGAAAATATAATCCAGTCTAGGCCCACCCTTGTGTGTAAGAGCAACAACCAGTAGGACCCACTCCCAGTTGGAAGGCTTGCAGAGCATGGAAGCAGGAGGAGGTGAGGGACTAATTCTTTAGCATGTAACAAAACCGGTCAAAATAAAGCGACAATTTTGTCTAATATTTGTTTCTTTTACAAAAACATCATGATGAGGTTTTCAGAATCATTAACTCATTTTTACCCCAACCTCCCCTTTAGTTCTAGAGAGAAACAAGGGGATCCAGGGGTTCTTAGATTTCCTGAACTGCTTGTTGTCCACTCTGCCTTCAGATGTGGAGATTTCCGAAGGAATTTTATTCTGACTATGGTTGATGAGGAGATCAGGGAAATAGCTGGGAAGCCCCTACTCCCCCAGGCTTTGTTGTGTGGTGCAGAGTTTGCCTGGGCCTCCAGTTGTTTTCTAGATTCTTCTCCAACCTCAGTAAACAGGAGGAAAGGACTTTTTCACTCAACACTGTTTTCCTAGTTATGGATTCAATCAGAACAGTACAAAAAAGCTGCTGTCCTTATCATGAACAGGGACTATGCCTCCTGAAGTTGCGGCAGAAAGAATGATCATTGGGAAATAGAGGAGGAGAGATAGAGCGGGATAAGGTATTTACAAGATACACATATTTTAAAATTCAGACCTCCTAAATGTACAAATTCATTAGATGGCATTTCTTGGGGGGACCTTATTTAAGTACTAAAAACTTTTATCTATAGTGTTTCATTTTGTGGAGGGTACCAGGGATGGATTGAATCTAGGGCCTCTCCTTCTCAAAGCACATTCTGTGCTTCTCAACTACATCCACAACCCCTACCTACAGGGTTTAGAAGTTAGCCTTTATCTGCAAAAAGTAGATGAAAGTTTGTAAACTTTTTAATAGGAGCAAAACGAGTAAAAAGGAGGAGGTGCTTTGGCAGTTTAAAAAACATTTATGTTAGCTTGTGGAAATAGATGTACTGTACTGTAGTTATTAACAACTTATAAAATCTTAAATCAATATAAATTAATTTAATTATGATTTGTAATTGCATTATGCATGATCAATTTGAAACACCACATTAAAGATAATTAGAGAGGGGCGCCATCACTCGTCACTCCCCTAATAGCTTAATGAAAAGGAATGTCATGTATCACCTTTGGGTTAAACCTGTAAATTAGGATAAATGCTTATTTTCCAATAAAAATGTGGTGAAATAATTGTACATTTAATAGACATTTTTATGACTCAATTGTAAATGTGTAATGGATTTTTTTTGGGCAAATTGTATTATTATTTTTTCCATGGACCTAGTTAAGTATTTATTAGGGTTGATTGAGCTGTCAGTGTTTTTTTCAGGATCAGACCTCGAGGATTTGAATGAAGACTAACTTTTATGTAAAAATATCATGCTGTCCTCGGTGCTTGTGCCAAGAGGTCACTGCAGATGGAGGGCCTAACTTAGCATAATGGGTTTAACATTTCCATGACATCATCAGGGAATCTGAAAGGAGTCTAAGGATAATCAGAGTGGTCATTCAGAAGAACAGTAAATATTTTATGAGGATATATAGAAGACAGGAAAGATGGTCAGAAAGGTGACTCTAAGCTCCTCAGAGTTCTGCGAAGGAGGCTTCTCTGTTACTCACGGAGTTAAAAGAGACACCTGCATATTCTTATATTAACAAGACACATTTGAGAGGTTCAGAATGGGACCCTGGTTAGGCATTAGTTTGTATAAGATCATTTTTGTTTCCCAAACTCTACATATTTTATCAATATGAAGTATTTATCCTTTATATGCTTGCAAACAGTAGTAAACATTTGTAATGCCTGGAACTATTTTAGTTTGTTCATTTCCCAATATATTCTGGTATGGCAAAATAGATTATTTACTTTTAAGATGATTATTGAAATCACAGGAAGCATATTAGAAGTAATTGCGAATGAGATAAACTCAGTAAGTTATACTATTTATTTTTTTATCTTATATTAAATAAAATTTGAATTCCTATATTACTACAGGTTTTGATGGATTCACCTTTATCCACCACTAAATTTCTATTTTCAAATCCAGGCAGGTATTGGAAAAAAATATATATATATCTCAGAGAAAGAAACAATAAACAGTCGACAAAACCACATGATTCATAGTTTTAAACATTTTCTCTAAATTATAACAATTTTTTGTCAGATTTAACATGACTAGGAGTATACTTATTTTGTTATTTGGAAAGTAGTCACATCTTCTTTTCAGGATATGATTAAGGACCATTTGATGGTACTTACTCAAGTTTATCATTATTATTTATTATAATGTTATTATTTCATCTTTGAATTATGTGGGCTGTCTGGCATGAATGATTAAAATAAATGTTTTAGGTTCAGCTTCAAAAATGCCAACTACAATGAGCATCGAGTCTGTTTGAATTTATTTTTATAAAAAATCCTCAATATTTCTAACATAAAAGAATGTTCATTGTCTCTGCAGAAGACACAAATGCATTAAGTGGTGGAAAGAACAGATAAAATATTTTGCACTGTACAAGTTAACCTTATCTCCCCTAATCTTGACCTTTCAACATATCATCCATCCTTCCATGTTCAGATGTTGCATTTCCATGAGGCTTCCCTAGTCTTCCAGCAAGGAAGAATGTATGATTGAACTCTTGGGCATGAACTTCCTGTCTTTCCTCACCTACCCCATAACTGCTTTCTTCTCAGGAGAAGAGATTCTTATTTTTTCTTGTTTATATATTACAGCATGACTAACATGACTAACATGCTGGAATATGAATATGTTACATGAAGTAGATAATACAATTTCATGAATATGTGAAGGGACACACAGTTTTTTCTTATTATCATATTGAACACATGTAAATAATGCAGTTTCTTGCTCCTCTTTCAAATAGTTCCATTTTATCCTGGTGGTTTCACATGTAGTTGGAAAAATGGCAGCACTGATCTTTTCAAGCTGTAGTTTTTCTCATATTTTTATTTTCTTTTAAAATTATATTCTGCCAATTAGAATTCAGTTCCAACAAAACCCACAGTTTTATTTTAAGGCAATTTTAGTGAAGTTAATATTATAAATGTTCTAATTTTATTTATATAATTTGTTGAAATTAAATTCGTGTAATTGCAATCATGTTATTGCAATTAGTTGTAGACTATTTTTATGAGCAAAAGCCCTGACCCTTTGAACTGAAAACTTACCCCATTATTTATGCCACTATGAGCATATATTGCCTTAAAATTTGGCATTATGTGGTCACCAGATATTAACTCGAGAATGTCTCTGCATGATTTATTCTTTCTTTCCCCTTTGCACAGTCACTGAATATTGCAATGTAATGATTTCTGCAAGTGGACCAGTCAAATGCCAGATAAATCATTCCTTTATAAGATACAAAGTTTAAAGCGCCAGTTAACAAGTTTTGCTTCTTGGTAATGGGACTCAGCAAATTTTACTTTATGACACATTTTATAGCCCTTCTGAGTAGGTACAGTAATTACAAATGACTCTACCATTACACTTCACAGGTTCCAGGTTCTGCTCCAAGTCTCTATGAGAATGTTTTGGATTGCAACTGAATAATTTTTAATGATTGATACTATGATTTAACCAGTGCATCAAATATTACAATGTTATTTTATGGAACTGTGATACCTATTGGTTTCCAATAAGGGAAAGGACTATTAAAGCTCTTAACAAAGGATGCTTTAAGTGGGTCTTTGTAGAGAAACATAAATGATGTTGATCATTTCTGTTTCTAAATATAAAATTCATCTTGCATTTTTAAACATCAGAGAAATGTTATTTGTAATGCCTGCTAAAATTCTAGTTCCAGCACTGAGGGGATGTTTCTTCATGCTCCAAATTTTTCTTTGTCTACAAGAGACAGGAAAACACAATGTTTCTGGGTCCAATTCTTTTTGCATTAAATAAACCCCAAAAGGGGAAATGAACAGTTATGGGCCGGTACATTAAATTTCATGACTTGCAGCTATAGTGACCAAACATCTTGTTAATCAAAATCCATATTTTCTTCATGTTTTGAGCTGTTTGCCAAACAAAGAGAAGGCCAAAACTCTACACTTACACATTTCTACTTTAAATGTAGAAACATTAAAAAATTAGATTAGGAAATAGATGAATATAATGACCTTACTCTCAATCATGTGCTGCCAGCTAAGTATTTGAGACTGAAAAATTGCACTAATGAAGCTATTTGAAGGCTTTTGTGGACAACTGCTTCCTCTTTGAAGATTAAATGAATGATGTTGATGTGATTAATCTTAGTACAGGGAGTGATGCAGCAGCTAGAAAATACCTTGGTGATTTTCATAATTAAACTGAATCAACATTTCAAAGAAATGCCAGTGTTATCACTTGTATATTAGAATTACATTCATTAGACAGAAGAAACAAATAATTTGAGCAAACAAGATTTTCCTTTTGGTGTATTGAGACTTCTGTCATGTCTCAGAGTATCTTTCTATAAATCATCATTACTGTTTAATTTTGTCCTTGCCTTTTTAGTTGTTTTTGTATCTCTGGATGCATATGTAGTGCAGTTAATGATTCAAAGCATCTTGCTTCTCCTTTACTTTCAAACCTTCTCTTAACCCCACTTCCAAGGTAATTGTCTGCTCACTATGATCTTGGAGAGATAATACTGAAGAAATCTCATTTCTAGTGAAGTAAGACTTTTTGGAATCATTTTGGTTATCTTGTGAAGAATGAAGTAAATCTGGTACCTTCACATATCTTTGATGAATGTCGATCTCACAGTGCAATGTCATCTCGACTCATTTATTGTAAAATTCTAGTTCTAAAATTCTAGTTCTAAAAAAGTTTTTCTTATTTTTTTTTCTTATTTGGAGGAAAATTCTAAAAAGAGTTACGCCTTTTAGCACTTGGTAGATAATTGAAATGAGAAAATAATCACACTGTTCTCAATCAAACTCTGGGAAATTGTCTTGGTGGATCAACGAGGAATGGTCTTTCTGACTTCTTAGTGCAAGTCTAAGTTAGGTTCAAGGGTTAAGGATTACTGCATCAATAGAAGCACAGTGTGTCACTTGTTCTATCACCACTTTAAATTATTTTAAAGGTTTCTGGGTGACTCCTGGTAACCCTGGTATTTGCAGTGCTCTTCCAGCAGTTGCATGATCTTTCCTTCCTTAGTTGTTTAATAGAAATAAGAAATGCTTTCTTTAACCTACTAGAGAAAGGATTGGTCTTTCTCTTCAGGGACCCCAATATGAGTTCAACCTGCAATCCTAAGTGAAATGACTGGTTCCTGTTACCGAGTCACTGGTGATTGAAAATACTCATCCCCAAACCTGTTTTCCTAACAGTTTTGTAATGCAGAAAATGACAGAATGACAGATGCCAGGCAGCTCAGGAACAAAACTTCTAAAATAAACAATGTTCCAGAACTGATCTATGATGCTGGTCTGTACTCCCTGCTATGTGGACTCAGCTTATACACAACCTGGTGATCTGCAATCTGTTGGCTTTCTTCTCAAAGTCCTCTTCACCTGTGTGCCTGACATATCAGACCATCATCTGAGCCCAGGAGTTGCCAGCTAACCATGACAAGCAGATGAAAATTGAGACTAGCTTACCACATTTAAGGCTTTAGTCTGTTCAGATGAAACATACTTTTTAGCACTCAGGTGACCAAAATCAAATGTAAGTAATTTCCCAACCAAAAAGCACCATTTCTTCCATATACTGCCTCCTGTGCTCATCAGCGGTAACCACAGCAATCACCCAAACCAGAGGCCAAGAGAAGGTGAGATTCAGGAAGCTGGGCTATGAAGTGATATAGTAGAGGAGAAGAGCCCAGAAAATCCCACCTCCGTAAGGTGTTTGCCAGCAGGTGGATGGGGAAACCAAGAGAGCATGGGTGGAGGAGGAGAGAAGGGAGACATAACTGCACGTGGAGAGATCAAATTTGCTTGGGAGCAAACAGTCCATTACACTGGAGCGTATGAAGGAAGGATGGGAGATGTGGGAAGGGAGCAAGCAGGTTGTAGTGTATGTGTGGCAGTGAACAATCCGAAGTCAGTGGGTCATGCAGTAGGAAAAAGATAAAGGAAATGGAAATTTCAGAAACTGTGTGTAGAAAGTAGACCCTATTGCACAAAGAGGGAGTCCTGTTCTGCCTGTGACGCTGCCTCATGACTAACTGGAAGTCTGCGCCTGTAACCTTGAGAAGAAGCTCTTCCAGAGAACTCCACAAATATAATTCACAGACTTGTCTGCTGTTCAGCTCCACAGAGCTGAGGGCGGAAAGAGATAATTGCTCAATAAATCATTCTAATCCAGCACACTTTTTCTTTTCTAGAACACTGTAAGAAGTTGGAAACAACTGAGAGGTGGTGAAATTGCTCCCTGTTCTCCTGCCAGTATTCTGGCAATGTTCCTGAGCTAGCCTATTTCACCTTCTTTTTAAACTTTTCTGAGGATGCATTTAGACACTCTTGCCTTCTTCAGCTATGTTTTTGGCCAGGTTGTACTTAGAGTCACCTATTCTCTAGATGTTATTTAGATGTGTTTCTCTTTCTCCTCACTTTCCTTCCCACTTTTTGTGGATAGGACACATTTTATAATGCCTCACAGTTGATTTTCCTTTAATAATGATCTTCCAAAAAGAATTTAGCATTGAGAAAAATTCCCTCAGTCTGCTTTTCCTCCAAGCAGGCTTCATGGTTTTAAAAACATTTCAGCTTAAAAGCAAATTTGCTATATCTCTAGTGAGTGGTGATCACAAAGACGGAGTACAAATCAAAGTGGACTGATATTCAAAACTGAAATTCTGGTTCTTTGGGTGCTATTCTCTCACATTTCCTCAAAAATAAACCTTTTGATCCTTACCCTGCTGTATTTTCTCCTGTGCAATTTTGCTAATAATGAAACAACCATTTAGCAATCTCTACACCTCAAAAGAAGCTTTGTTTCTGCTGGAATGTAGCAAAATACATTTTTGAGATGTCTTTTTTTTTTTTTTTTTTTGTACCAAGGGGCACTTAACCACTGAGCTCTTTTTTATTTTATTTTTTAAATTTTGAGACAGGGTCTTGCTAAGTTGCATAGGGCCTTGGTAAGATGCTGGTGCTGGCTTTGAACTTGAGATCCTCCTGCCTCAGTCTCCCAAGCCACTGGGATTCCAGGCATGTGTCACCACCCCCAACGAGATAACATCTTTTAATCCAATTTTGATTTTATCCTCTTAATAATTCAATTGTTTCTACAAATTTTCTGAATTTTCATAATTGTCTCCATTCTAATTATTTCATTTAATTTTTCCTCATTCTTATCTATTCTGGCAAGATTGGATTCTTCACTCCCCTGGGGATAGTGATGTTCATTGTTTTTCTTTCCAGGATTCCCTGCTCCTTGTCTGACTATGGAACTTGTCTTGTCAAGTTCCAAGTTCAGTTGACTTTCTTCATGAAGCGTATTGTAATTTGGCCAGCCCTACATTTTTTTCTTTTTCTGTAAATTCATATAACTTTCAACTATTTTGGACATCAATATAATATGCTAGGTAATGGCATAGACAGGAGAACCAGAATGCCTGAGTTTGAATCCTGACTCCATATTTACTTGCTGTGTAACTAAGTAAATTATGTAAATTCTCTATGCATCACTTTTCACGCCAGTGATGTGGAGATAATGATATACTCGGCATCATTAGGTGGTGGAAGAATTTTGTGGGCTTTTATCTTTTGTCTGCTACCACCAGGTACATGATCAGCATGCAATTAACTCTGATTTTATCTTTGGGTTTCCTTCTTACTATTAAAGAAAAAAAAGTAACTTTCACATTAAGTCAACAGAAGGAGTAAACTAGAACTGCAAAAAGGAGTTTAAGTAAAAGTAGAAAAAACTCAGTTTTGGTGTCTGATAGGAGCCATTTCTTTCAATTTTCCTTACATGTTTGAGGAGTTTGTGGTTCTTAGCTTTGTCTCATTTATAAAAATTCCACACTTAAAACCCGTTGGCAATGATATGTTGTATTCTTGATTGCTACTCTTTTAAAAAATTTTGAATCAAAACTAAATTGAAATCTCCATTCCAACAAAGTACAAGCTATCTTTCTTGGTTACTAATTTTATTTTGTCACTTTTATGTTTTATTAAATGATTCTTTGTATTCCTAAATTTTACAGCTCCAAAGGTGGGAGTAGAAACATGCACAAATTTATTTATTTTTATTATTTTCATAACAGACCACATTGTGGCAATAGTTTTGACATTCTGATGATACTCTGGGTTTTTTTTTCCAGAAAGAGAAAAAAACAATCAAGGCTGCAGCTAGTACATGGGTTTCTTTGTGAAAGAAATCCAATCCTGTGGAGTTCATACCTGACTAATAGCAAAAAAAAAAAAAAACTCTTTGCTATGTTCATCCTTCTAAGTGGAGGAGAACGTGATTGAAAATATGAACTGATCTTCCTTATATAATGCTAAGAAGTTTCATGGATCCTTTCCCACGTGGGGACAACTGATGACATGTTCTCTGTGACAGAAATGGAGAAATTTGAGAGTAGGGTCATGTAGACTCCAAATATAATCATCTTGTAGTTCTTGGTGGAATTTTAGAAGCCAAATGCTTTCCTTTTGTATAGAGGTAGTAACATTACATCTAAGATACAGACTGAGTTCACATGAGTTTACTCCTCTCTCTTATTATCATGGAATAATCAAAGATAACTTTGAAAACCCCAATCACTGCTAGGTGACTTTTGTTTTTATTTACTATATCAGTTCCTGTATCTTTAATGGATACTATTAAGATGAAGGCTATGTAGAAGAATTAAAATCATTTTTCAAAGAAAGTTTTAACTTAAGTTTAAATAACTGATAGAAAACAAACCTCGTTTAAGAAAATCACATTGCTGTTTGGGGCCTTGAATCCTGTTTATTAAAATAGTCCATGTTCTATAGACCATGTATAAAACACTCAAAAATATAACATTTTAAAAATGTAGCTCCAGTTAAATCCCAGTTTCTAATGTTAGTTTAACTGTAGTTCAGAGCTAATCTCATTTCTTTATAGAGAGACAATTTTCTTTTTATCAAGACAATTTTCTACCAAAACCTCTTCTAGAAGTAACACACAAATTATGTTTCTGCTCTTTTTTCCTTGTTCAACCTTCTTCTTTGACCTAAATACACTCCAGTTGGATTCTAAGATTCAGAACATCTGTCTACAACCTTTTGCAGAATTCCTCCAGAGACTCAATTTTGCTCTTTATTTTTTATTACTAACCTCAGTAGAAACCACCAACACACCTAGTTTCCCTACAGGTCCCAGATTTCCTAATTGTCAGTGACAGCAACTTATGCTCTCATGACTTACTCACTACTGTATGCCTTCAGATTTTATGGTATCAACTCATGGATCCCGTGATGTTGGTTATAGTTCATTTATATGAGTAATTGTCTTTGCTTTATAGCGTTTTTATTAAAGAAGTATTCTCCTCTGAGTTTTTAAGAGTTCCAGGTCCCTGGAAATCATATTGCTCATCATACCTGCTTATTCATATGCAGTAGACTTCAAGGCCACAAGTTTAGGCAAATGTGGTGTCAAAAACCATAAATGTATCCTGCATAACATTTTATATTGCCATAGAAATGTTGACTCAAAAGCAACGTGAACAGACCAGAACTCTTTAACTATTTGTTGTAACCCTTACCTTGTTAAACTAAACATAAGAAACATAATTGAATTTACTTTCATGTAACTGGACTGCCAGCATACCATATTATGCTTCTCCTTAAATTATTGTAGACAAAGTGCCAACATTGAATTAAGAAACAGGTATTTAGCCTTACTGACTGGTCATACTTCATCTGTAGACCATCCCTTTATTTGATTTCAGAAGGGAAAAAAATTCTGGAAATACTGGAATTTATAATATAAACTACTGGAATAGGCATGACTTGGTTAACTGTATGAAGAGGAAGATCAAGGTCCTTTTCAATGGAAATTCAGTTCTGTAGGCTGTTGTCATCTAAGAGAGACTTAATCAAAGCTGAACCAATTACAAGTCCCTTAAAAATAAGAATTCCAAGGAACAAAAGTATATCTGAGGAGGCTTTTTGAAAATGGGCTCAAATACTTATGGTAAAGCATGGTCTATTTTGAAGAGAGAAGAAGTATGGACAATTATGGGTGCCATGGTTAAACATTTAGGGCAAGGACAAAGGCTGGGAAAAGCTGACTGTGTTAATGCTAACTCAGAGAGTTGAGGAGTGCTGCTTATAGTAAATGAGGGGATAAAAGAGGTTAAAAAGATAGAATGAACTACTACACCAGTAGGTTTTTTTTTTTTTAGTGATGATTCTACACACATTGAATTCAGAAAAATGCAATACTACCCAGAGAATAGGAAACTAAATAAATAGACATATTGTGTTCTTTATTCCATCTTGTTTCTTACCAGGGCATAGGTCAGGAATATAATTTCTTTATATATCAGTCTGTATAACTACAAACTCAGTCCCCATTAGTTTATTAAGGGAGTTTGAGGTTTGGGGAAGTATAGTTGCATACTTAAGTTCTTTGAAAAGTCACACTAAAGTCCATATCCATTTAGTAGAGTCATTGTTCCTTATCTCAATAAAATAAAGATCAAATAACTGAAAAATTAAAAAGAATTTGTGAAGTTCAAAACTAAATGCCCCTTAAAGGAAGTCTCACTTGCTTTTTGTGCCATCAGCTCTCAGCCCAGAGCCTGGTACCTCTTAGACACTCTCTAGTGTGTAGTGCTTAATATAAAACAATTTTGAGCATGACTAAATTAGGTTATTTTTGGAAAAATGGATTCATCAAATGCATTTTATGAGTGTAGTAAGTCGTTGTTATGGTTTAGATATAAGGTGTCCCCCTAAAAGTTGTGTGTGAGACAATGCAAGAAAGTTTAGAGGTATAATAATTGGGCTATGACAGCCTTAACCTAATCAGTGCATTAATCCAGTTGAATGGATGAACTAGGTGGTAACTGTAGGAAGGTAGGGTGTGGCTGGAGGAGGTGGGTCACGGGGCGGGGGGCATGTCTTGGGGTTATATATTTTGTCCCTGATGTGCAGGGCTTTCTCTGCTTCCTGCCCTGAGCTGCTTTCCTCCTCCTCACCCTTCTGCCATGATGTTCTGCCTCACTGTGAGCCCAGAGCAATGGAGTTGGCCATTCAAGGACTGAGATCTCTGAAACTATGAATATCAAATAAACTTGTCCTCCTCTGTTTTTCTTTTCAAGTCTTTTGGTCACAAAGGTGAAAAAGCTGATTAAAACAGTCATGCCAATTCTATTAATTCTGTTTCATTCTCACTACAAATAAATCAACTCATCATTGTTTTGCATTTCTTGGGTGATCTAAATGATATGTAATGTTATGTATGTTAGGCAGGCTATAAGAGGGTCACAGATGATTTCCACCTCCTGGTATTCATGCCTTATGTAGTCTTATCCCCTTGAGAAGAGAAGGGATTCTGAACCTAGAGACTTGTTTCTAATAATAGAATACAGCAAGAGTATGGCACATTATTTATGCCACTAGGTTATAAAAAGACAGACTTGCTTAGTGGTGCTCTTTTGAACACTCTCCTGAATCATTTGCCCCAAGGGAGGCAGGCTTCCATGTTGTGAGCCATCTTAGGGAGAGACCCATGTGGCATGGTGAGGAAGCCCTTTGTTCAACAGCCTATGAAGATTTTCAGCCTGGCAGTGAACAATAATAGGAGCAAATTTATAAGCTGATTCTTAGCTCTAGTTGCCTTGAGATGATCATGACCCCAACCAGCAGCTTGATAGCAACATCATGAAAGATCTTGAGTCAGAGGACCCTAGCTAAACCATATCTTAAATCCCTGATCCATAAAAACTATGGGATAATAATTGTTTTGTCCTAAGTGGCTAAGTTTGGGGGTGATTTGTTATGTAACAATAGATAACGAATATACTGTTAAGTTAAAAGAGAGAGAGGAAAAAAACACTCAGGTAAAATGTTTGAAAACTAGAACTTTTTTCCCTAACTTTTTTTGTTGCTGTTGTTAAAGACAAACAGAAAGAAGGGAGCAGGAGCAAGGGTGGGGAAAGAAGAGGGAGAGAGAAAGAGAGGGGAGAGAGGAGAGAAAGAGAGGAAGGGGAGAGAGACACAGAGATTGAGTCTTTTTTCTTCTACTCTACCAACAACTCTAATTTTGTATCTTCCTTGCCTTCTAAAATCACAGTCTTAGAGCTAACTTTACTTCATATTTGCTTCCAAACATGTCTTTAAATATATAAAGGCTGTTTTTAGAGAAAATTATTAAACTTAATCTACATCTTCTCTGTGTACAGAATGGGAGAATATTCTGTTAGGCTTATAAAACAAAAATTTAGTATTCTAAATCAATAATAGATGGCACATGAATATTTTCATGATTATTTAGTAAACTGTGAAAAATATTTTTAAAAAGAAAGTAAAAGGCTAAGTTTACATTGTTATAAAATGTATTATATGATTTCATCTAAAATATAATTTTAATCTCTTAATTTATTTATACTAACAGTTGTAGATATTTGCCAACATATATGAATTTGTTTCCTGACTCTTTGGAAATCCACATTTCATTTACCTGCCAGTTCATTCATTCATTTATTTTTGTCAGGTGTCTAATCATAGCAAGTAGCAATATTCTGTGGGCTTTGGTAATAGTAGGGAGCTAAATTATCTTCAAAATGATATTCTATTTGTAAGTATATTCTGTTTGAGAGCATATTCAATTTTATTAACTATAACTCTGAAACTTCTGAAAATTCTTGGGATAGAGAGAAATGTTTTGTTTTTATCTTTATTCTTGCTACATATGGTGATTTTTCTGAATCCGTTATTTTTATAGCATGCCATTTAAATATGAATATTTTAGAAGTTAATTGCAAAGATCATAACTGTGATAGCTGAGCAAAGCACACTGAAGCCAGTTATATCTTTTTAATCAAAGACAGAATCTGAAGAAAATACTTTTTCATATCTTCCTCCTCATGATAATCAATGCATTTTTATTACTACCCACAGGCACTGTGCTAATATCTGTGTACCTTTTTTATTCATTCACTGAGAGGTTTCCAAATTCACCTATTCCATGAAGAGAGAAGAAGTGATTATCATCATCATCTATTAAACTTGTGGAGTGCTTTACGGTTTACAAAATGTTTTCACGTAGCTCATCCATTAGTGCTTCACCATGCCCCCATGTAGGAAGGGCATTTGTTACTATTCTCACTTACATAGGAGGCAGGTTCTGAGAATTTAAATGACTCCCCAAATCACAAGGTTAGAAAGTGTTATGCTTGAGGCCCTAATTCATCAACTAACTCCTAGCCCAGTCTATATATTGTTTTTATTTTACAAAATTCCTGAAAGATGCAATCATACTTTTTTTATATACTAATAATAGGTGTTGAAGCACTGAGTGACTCAGGTAAGTGGATTAATTTTAAACTGGCTCCGATAAATTTTGAAAGAAAATACAACTATTTTGAGTCTAAATTTTGCTCCATCTGAAGCTATTTATAAAGCCTAGTAAAACACATGTCCTATTAATAGGATACTTTATTGGCACATATTTCAACTTAGATTTATGGTTCAACTTATTCAACAGATGATAAATGAAGTATCTCTGGTTTCAGCTCAAAGTATATTTGATTTTGGAGGCACTGGCAAATATACTATCCTAAACTGGGGAGTGTCTAGTTAAAATACAATCCAGGACCCAATTGATTACCTTACTTACATTGAAGAGTCATTTTCACAAAGACATGCTTGACACTAGCTGCTCTGAGAGATCTGATGGCAGGCAAAGTCGGGTACTTTGAGGTTTTAGATGTTTGTGTATTTGTGCAGCCTCATCCTGGCTGTCACTCAGTTCTTGTTAGGAATTGGATATGTCTGTAAACGACTTCCTGGTTTTGAGAGTGTGATTCAGTCCTCTAGCAAGGATGCCTGGCCCAGTGGACATAGGTGCTATTCCTGCAGGATTCCAAGAATTTCATTCTAATATGCATGTTTTAGGTGTTTGGCAAATATTTGTTAGAGCGATTAATGAATATATACTTTCATAACTCAAAACCTTCACAAACCTAGAGAAAATGTGGTTCTTAGACCACTAGGGACATACCTGCTATTTTCTTTATGAGAATTTCCTTGGGGAAAATTCCTTGGGCCTATTAAGCATGGGATTGAATACTCTTCCCATTTGGGGTTTCTGTTTTCTGATCAATAGTTGAGAATTAACTGAAATGTTGGGGACAGGGGTCTAAAAGGGATCCCATGGATAACTGGAGGAGTCCCTTTCTGAGCAAGGGGTAAAATCTGAGCTCAGAAGTGCTTGAGTCTGCCAGAGGTTCAGGAAGGAGTGAGTGGGAAGCCCCAAGGTTGATTTCTTGGTAAAAATTATAATTTAGCATTTACATTTTCAAAGTACTTTTTTGGTACTGGGGATTGAACTCAGGGTACTTAACCATTGAGTCACATCCTCAGCCTTTTTTTTTTTTTTTGTATTTTATTTAGAGACTGGTCTCACTGAGTTGCTTAGGACCTCACTAAATTGCTGAAGCTGGGTTTGAGCTCTCATCCTCCTGCCTCAGTCTTCTGAGCCACTGCAATTACAGGAACTGCACCTGGTTCAAAGTACTTTTTAATAGCTAAGGAGCTATTTTTCCAAGTGGACCTAGGAGGAAGATCAGCCTCAGTGGTCCTCATTGTACAAATGAAGAAATTGAGACAAGGGATGTTAAGTGATTCACTCAAGGTTGCATAGCAAGTTCACGAAGGAGGAGGTGGTTTTAGTTGAACTTTTGAAGATGGCTTTCTGTGGTGGGGATCAGGGGACTAGGGGTATTTTCTAAGGAGTGTTCCATCCTGGTGCTCTGTTGTCTAAATGTGGCTTGATGTAGGTCTGAGATCTTTCAATGAAATAAGCTCAAATATTCCTGCTGCTGAAGGAAGTCAGGTAAATGGAGCACTTATGACTGGAAGAATTATTTTGGAAACTCAGTACTATAGCCTGTGCTGGGCTGTGATTTTGCAAATTATCCTCAGAAAGATTATTTATAGGGTCCCAAGGTCTTTGCTCTCACTGTTGAACAAATCTGCCAGGATATCTCTTCTCCTACAGGCCTACTCTTTGAGCTCAGCTTGTTTATAATAATCCTCGCTTTAGGTTCTTATTTAATTAAAATAAACAGACTACCAAAAAAGTTTTTTTTTAACTTGTTACAAGGAAATGAAGCAATTGTTCATCCCCCATAAGTGCTTATAGGAGAAATAGGTCTTCAAAATCTCTTTGAGTCATGTTGCTAAGGATATTTCTTCTGCTGAGCTGCCCAAGCCATTGGGTATACCTTTATTTCTGACTTTGCAGCATTATAATGGATACTGTCTTAAGAAAAATTCCACTACTTGGTGTCTTTAAGATCTTGTATCATATCTGTCTAGTCATAAGCATTTAGTATTGAATGCTTCGTTAATAAAGGAATAAATTTGTTACTTTTTTTTAAACAAATGATCAAACTTTTTCCTTCTTCTCAGGAGAGAATAATAGAAGCAGAGTGAGAAGGAGGAAAAGAGAAAAGGAAAAAAGAATTAAAGAGGAGTAGAGTCAGCATGCCATCTGTAAGACATTGTATTATTATCTTTCATAACCTCATACACTTATAATAATAAGTATTGTAGATAAAGAAATAAGGAGAGTCAGAGAAAAAGAGGGGAAGGAAATCTACTGGTTGCCCAGGTAGGAATATGTCTGCCATTTCTAGGTTTAATTATAATAGAACAAAACAAGCCCATGTTGAAAAAAAAATCACCTCTTCCTAGTTACACACTGAGGATACCAATAAGAAAATTAATTATCTGGAAATGATGTAACTGTTGTTTTCAAGGTTTGGCCCCAAAATGGGATGAGTTAATAGCTCATTTCCCATGCTATAAGAGTTTTCCAGAGACTCAGTATGATTTTTAGGTACTAGAGTATGAGGTGAATAATGTCATTCCAGTTTTTGACTAGCACATCTCCTATTTTCTATTTTTCATTTATAATATCCTATAATGCTACAAGCCTACAATGGGAACATTTAGACATCTTTTCTTGGAACTCTCTAAGGGCAGCTTAAATTACAGTTGTGTAGCTGAGGTACTTTTGGAGAGAAACTTTGGGTACTGAGGGGTTAAGCAGATGCCTCATGTCATCTGAGGTAATTGTAATGTTTGCCACTATGAAAGTCAGAGATCTGAATTCCAGGTTTGCATCTGCTACTTACTAGCTATGCTGCACAAGTTATTGAATTTCTTTGTGGCTCTGTTACTTCATTTTAAAAATAGTTATGAGATTATTTACATTAGAGAAATTATGAGGATTACAAAATAAAATCTAAAAAATAACCATTGAAATATGGAAAACTATTTAGAGAAAAATACCAACTAATAGATATAGAAGGAATTATAACATCAAAAAATCACCATTTTAGATAAAGAAGCTGTGGTGTACATACATAATGGAATATTACTCAGCCTTAAAGAAGAATTAAATTGTGGCATTTGCTGGTAAACAGATGCAACTGGAGAATATTATGCTAAGTGAAATAAGCCAAACCCAAAGAACCAGAGGCCAAATATTTTCTTTGATATGTGAATGCTAATTCACAAAAAGCCAGGCAGGGTGGAGAACAGAAGTATTTTGGACTAGACAGAGGGAAGTGAAGGAAGAGGAGGGTGCATGGGAGTAAGAATGATAGTAGAATGAATTGGACATTATTATCTTATGTTCACATATGATTACACGACCTGTGTAACTCTACATCACATATAGTCAGACGAATGAGAAGTTATACTCCATTTATGAAAGATGTGTCAAAATGCATTCTACTGTTATGTCTAACTAATTAGAACAAATATAAAATATATTTTAAAAAATCACCATTTTAGAGTCCTGAATGTAATAATTGATTCAGGTGAGTATGATCAGCCACTGGATGAAAAGGTGCCGAGGAATAGTATATTCATGTTCTAACTGAAAAAATGTGAGTTTGCAATAAAGAGGTCAAATGGTTTCTCCCTTACCAAGTGGTCATATGTAGCACAATTCTTAGATGGGTAACCTGACATTATATACTGCTATATAATAAAATGTGAACTATCTAACATCACCTGTGAGCTGTACCTGAAGAAAATGTTTAATCTAAATCCAAGTCTCCAACTTAACTTCTAGTTTAAGTGCCGCAGTCTGGCTGGGCACAAATGCCGCAGTCTGGCTGGGCACACAATCACGAGCCACCACACAGCTTGTAGATTCAAACAGCAACTCTTTATTCCCGAACTCACACCAGCTGTCTACAATCACGTTCTGGGGAAATCCACGTTCTCTGCCCAAATCCACCTCCACTGGGCTTCTGTCTCCCAAAAAATACTGTCTGAATCCCGTGAGAACTCAAGGGGAACTCAGGCAGCAGGATACGCCCTATTCCCAGCAGGAGTAATCTTAAACCTGGAGCGCCCTAAACCCGATTATCCTAAACCGGGAACACCCTAATCCGCCCTGGTCCTTGAGCAAGGTCACCTACATGCAATGTCACTGCAACATGGGGTACGCTGGCAAGGAAATTGTCATACCTACTTGGCTAATGGCTCCCAGCATTTAAGGAAATACAGGAGGTAGAGGTTGGAGTTGACATGCACCATGATAAAATAGCAGGTTTTATTTTATAATGTAGCAAACACCATAAAAGACAATTGGATTGAATTCTTTAAAAAGTCCAATATTATTTTTTAAAAAACAAAGAGGTATGGAAAACTATTGTGGGTTAAAAGAGAATAGAGAACCATAAAAAGCCCAAGAAATATATAAAATAGCAACAGCAAGAGCAAAGGCAAATGAGCTATAAAACATTTTGGGGAGATCAAAGACTATGGGGAAAACATGAATATTGACTGGACATTAGGTGATATTTATGGAATAACTTTTCCCACAAAAATTCTGTAATAGTTATAAAAACTTCTTAGGTATAATAACGTTGTGTTATATTTGATGATGTCCTTATGCACATATATATGCAGGAAAACATAAAGTAAATATGAAAAAACTAACCTCATTTGACCATCAAAATGGAAAGTATCAGAGTATTCATTGTTTTTTTTCAAGTAATTGTGTTTGAAACTTTTCATTAGTTAAAAACATTTAATAAAGGAAATGTATACAGGATACTCAAATTCTATATTTATGAAAGGTATAAGCTACTGATAATGTAGAAAAATTACCTATACTATATCAATAGTAGCATAAAATTTTTGACTGATTTGTTGACATTGGGAAGGACAGGAACAAATTTATCTCAAAAGGAAATGAAATTAACATAATAAAAGGAGCAGTTCAAAGATTGTCAGAACATAGGAAAGTTAAGACTTTTTCTTGATATTCCTTAATCAAATTTTACTAAATAAATCAAATTTTATTAGATTTCCAAAATAGACTGTCATCCTCCTGGTTTGAAGACAAGTCTACAGAATGATGCTTTGAGAGATCTCAGGAATATTATATTAATAGCACATTGTATTTGCAAAACATTCTTTGTTTTCTTAATTTGAATGCACCCCTAGTTAAATAGGTCTACCTGCCAATATGTCCAATCATTTAACTCTATGGACGTATTATTTATGAAAGGCAAAAAAGTCAAGAGTTTCTCTCTCCATTTATCAATGGAGAAATTTCATTGATTTACAACCTTGATGGTACATAGTTTACAAATGTGGAACTAAAACCAACAATCACTCCAAGCCTAATTAAGTGAATTGGGGGAACTTTATTTATTTATTTGGTACACTAAACTGTATCTTTATGGAGTACCAATGTGATATCTCAATATACGTCGATATTTTGTAATGTTCGTATAAGGGTAAACATATCTGTCTACTCAAACATTTATCCTTTTTGGGGGGTGAAAACATTCAAAATCTCTTCTTGCAGCTTTTTGGAAATAGACTGTACATTATGACTATCTATAGTCATCCTGCTGTGCCATAGAATACCATAATTTATTTTTCCTGCCCAATTGTAACTTAGTACCTGTCGATCAACCTTTCCAGGATGGGAGAAAATTTCTTGACAAAAATACCCTGGACTCAGAAACTTAGTGAGACCCTGTCTCAAAATAAAAAGGGGATGAAGATGTGTGGCTCAGTGGTTAAGTGCCCCTGATTTCCAAACAACAACAACAACAAAAACCCTGGATAAAGTAATCCAACCTTCTATGTTATTGTTAGATATTTTAAATTGTTTATGCCCATAATTGTGAAAGGCAGCCTGAATTTAGTTATCAGCTATGATTTCATAATAGGCCATGTGATTATGATATCACTGCTTCAGAATGAAGCAGATATTATTTCTATTGAAAATAAAGAAGTCAAGATTATGTTGCACATATTAAAGTAGAAATCCAAACATTTGTTAAAGTTTTTGCTACTGTTTATTAAAAGGTTAAAGGATTACCAATACTTTAAAAATGAATGAGGTTATTACACCTTTGGGTTTTGCTAAACATTGAGTTTTTTTCTCTTATAGTTTGCTCTGTCTTGCTTCTTCCTTCTCTTTTATTTTTTTGTTTTCCTATTAGCTGTGTATAATTAAGTAAAAATGTATTGTAGATATGCCTATGGAATAATTTATGTTTCTGTGTTAGATTTTTAGAAGTGGTAAGTAAAATATAAACACATTAAAAATAAATGACAGACAAATCTAAAATACACGGCTATTTGCACAAATGTCTTTTTTTCCCCCCTACATCACTATTGCTCAATAGAATATGCTCTATTTTTCACTGGAACATGCTCATTGATACTATTACAATTCAAGAAAATAAGCCCGTTTTCTGGCTTCCAGACTGGTGTTTCTTCCCAATAAACAATACTGCCTCCCTAGATTGGTGATTACTCAGTGTGCTTTAAAACATTAAGAAGGGGTAATATGGAGCATTTTTTCTTACTCTGAAAGCCCTGAGACTCCTAAGGATTTTTGAATTTGCTTTTTATAGTACTTACTGCAAAGCACCTGCCATATAATATGCACTTAGCTATTGTTCCTGGGAACTGTCAGTGACTATTGTAGCATACCTGGCACTAGAACTTACCCTCTTATTAATTAATATTCACTCACTCATTCACACATTCCGTCATTGATACATTCCATAAATACTTCTTGAGAATGTATACCATTGTACCAGATTTGGTACATGCTGAACACATAGAAAAGTCTAGGAACTTACATCAAACGGTCACTCAAGTTGCTAGCCTTTTCTTTTTCCCTCAAGCATATTTCAAAGATGGCAAAGACTATACCTATTAGTTTACTTGGACTGCCATCAAAAAACACTTCCATATTGGGCTAAAGCAACAGAATTTATTTTCTCATAGTTCTAGAGACTGGACTTCTGAAGATCAAGGTGTTACAGACTTGGTTCTTGTTGAGGCTGCTCTATTTAGCTTGCAGATGGCTACCTTCTTGCTATTTCTACACAAGGACATCCCTCTGTGTACTCCTTGTGTCTCTTTATGTCCAAATTTTCTCTTCTATTAATGATATCAGTCATGTTGGATAGATCCCACCCATATGAACTCATATGACCTTAATTACTTCTTTCAAGGCCCTATCTTCAAATAGAGTCACTTTCAAAGTTACTGGTGGTTAAGGCTTTGATGTGTGAATCTGAGGGAAAATAATTTAGCCAGTAACACTGTACTGACGAGTTTCCACGGAAGGCCTGCTTGCACTTTTAAGACACTTCCATTAATCCAAACATCAGCCTGATACGTTGAAGATGTGCTCAAGGTGAGGGAGTGACTGGCATACAAAGCATACCTATGTAGCAATGTCTGGATTTGGGCCCAGGTCAGTCTAACTGATGTTTGTTTGATGGTACTGAGATCTTTTTCTTGCCCGGTTCTTCCCTTTCAGATATTTGGGCTCCAGATTACATGACCTTTGGGTATGTGTTATGCTACTGGATATTGGTATACTTACATTGTCAATCTCACTTTAAAAAGAATTGTTTCTTTTACATAACATTGGATTTCATCTAATTATTAGATGCCACACAATTCACAAATTGCTGTCCATCAATTTCATATTACTATCAGACATGCTACTCTATTAAAATTATTTTGGATTCTGACTATGAATTAATGCAGTGTTTAATACACATAAATATTTGATGATTAACTTTGGTTTACTTGTATTGCCTTAATTCATTCTATCAATTTAGGCAAGGAAGAAATATTTTGGACTAAATACTCAATCTGAGATGTGAGCAGAAATAACTTAAAGCATTTATTTCATACTACGTAATGCAAATGTAACCTAGTTAAATTATCTAAGATTTTAAAAAAATCAATAAACATTTTGAATTCAGGGAGAATGTTAATACATCATTTTATGTTGTTGGATAATGTGAAATCTAATATGCTTTGCCATTTCCAGCAATTCCTCCCTAGGTTCCTCAGAAGGGGTTCAGTATTCTAGTTTGATGGGTGGGCCCTTTTGGGAAACAGTACTGTAGTTGGATAGTGGCCAGTCATATCTCCTCAACTTCCTTCAGCTCAAAAGCATTTTTCCAATTAGCTACAAAGTAAGTTGAAACTAGTTGTCTGTCATCATAAGAGAAGCTGTCTTTTCTGTTCATGTGGGACTTTTTTCCTTTCCTTCCTCTCTATCTTGGTATTGATTGACATATTACAGGATTTTACTAATTAGAAGCTTAGAGATAGTTGAACTTCCCTAGTAACTTGTTGGACATTTTCTTAATTGTTACTAGCAAATTATATAAGTATACAGAACCACTACGTTACAACCTCAGTAAGCTATAATTTTCAGGGACTGGTTAATTGATTTCACCTGTGTAAAAAAGCAGAAACCCTCACTTTAGAATATGCTTATGTTTGGTGACTTAACATTGTTTAAAATATTTTGTATAACTTTCCCATTAGTGATGAATATAGTAAATTTATAGTAGATCTACATATAGATCTATATCTGCATACATTGCATATATTATAGTATAATAAATATAATAGATTGTCTATTCAGGATCTTTGTTCTTAATAATATAACATATATTCAGATCTTTGTTCTAAACATATTTTTTTTATTTGTTGTTTTTAGATATACATGTCAGTAGGGTGTATTTTGACACATTATACTAAACATAAATTCCTAATAAAGTCCTATTTAGTGACTTACTGAGTAAAAAACAGAAGTAATAACATGGCTGACTCTGAGAACACATCTTAAATATGTTTGCATTTGTTTTTTAAGGTTAAATCCTGACTATCTCATTATTTGATTTTCTTTTTCCAATGTAAGAGATGATCAAAATTAAGTTCATTGGGTAGTTGGTTATTTGGACTTAGAAGTAAATAACCTAAGATTAGAGCCAAAATATCTGAAAGGGAAGAACAGGACAAGAAAAGACCTTAATACCATCAAACAAACAGCAAAGAACGTCAAATTAGACTGACTTGGGCTCAAATCCAGACACTAGTGAAGTCATAATGACCTCATTTGAATTATAGATTTGCCACATTCGGTATAAGCTTGAATAAGTTACTTAACCTCTCTGAGCTTTCTATTTTTAAAAAGTTTATTTTTATTGTATATATTTGAAGTATACAATAATGACTGAAAGTTCTCTTATTGTTGAAATGGGGATAAAAATGTTGGCTACCCTTAAAAGATTAAATTCCTTGAGGCTGTGGCTGGGTTTTGTCAATAAGTAGTAGCCATTACTCTCGTTCTTCTCAATGATTGTGGTAGAATTTGGTAGATTTAGTATGTCCTTGTCCTGTTTCCTTTTTCACTGGATGCTAATATCTTGTCAAGGGCTGCCAGCTGACCAGTGCTTCCCTTTCCTGGGTCTGACTTGGGTGAATTGATGAACACCTTCTACTAATACTTCCTCTAGAAAAGGAGAGTCATCTGGAGACAACTGCTTGATTTAGATCGTTCTAGTAGCTCAGAAACTTGACACCTAGGTAGGAATTTTCCAGGTAGCCACGGGATAAAAGCATAGAGTTATTTGCATTCCTCTCATGACAGCTTAATCTCATGCTCTTATTCAGATAGAAAAGTGAAGAAACTGTTTGATAATGTCTTCCTTATCATTAATTCTCTATAGGTTGTTTTTTTCAGTCTTTCCCTCCATATTATATTTTTTTGGTCCAATTTCTCAGCAATCCTGTTATTCTCTCCCATTTTGCTGCTTTTCCCCTCTCACGAGCTTCTTCTCCAGCTGAAGACACTAGAATTCTAGATATTTGAGTAACTCCCAAGGTAAGGAAGGATCCTAACCACAGTGCTTTAAATGAGGTCAAGTCTAAAGTGGATTTCTTCATGAGCAAGGAAAAAAAATCAAAGATGTTAAAGGTACAACACAACACACGTACCATGTTTCCTTAGTCTGTTTTTAGTTGCATCATGTACACCAAAGCTGGACGGAGAAGGGAATGGGCCAAGATGCTCTGCTCTCTCTATTACTGGAAGTACTGTGCCTCCTGGGTGATCAGAGAGAAAGAGCCTTCTTTTACCTCCTATCCTCACACCTGCAACACTATCAGGATCAGAGTCTGGCCCATTAGGGTTTGACTTACTCCAGTTTTCTGAGGTGACATACTGATGTGTACGAGAGATGCCAGTAGAGTAAGCATAACATCAACAAAAATGGATGTTGGAATATGAAAGACTGGGGCTGCATATTAACGCCTGTGTACTGGTATTAACTCCTTTGTAATTGATTTCCATTTCCTCATCTTTTTTCTTCCATCCTTCTCCTCTTGTGAATGATGATTTGGGATAGGGAAGAAACATTGATGCAATAGCACTTTCCTCATAGGATTGTGTTAAATAAGAGAATATACAGGTGCGCTGAGTCCAATCATTCATCCATTCACCTTTTTACTTATGCAATCAATATTTGTGTGAATCTACTATGTGTCAGGCACTGGGTAGGGCATCCTAATGTAGAGAATGACAGGTGGTCAGTACCGTTTCCTTTTGCCTGGTATTGCATTTCTGTGATTAAATGTCAAAGAAATGAAGTTTAGCCAGAGAAATAAAGCTTCTGTCCCTAAAAGAAGAAACAAAGTTCCATCGAGAGTCTTTGCTTGTCTGCCTGTCCCACTGTCTTTGACAACCCTGGGAAGTGTTGACAAGTCTTCACAGGAATTGAAACGTTTATGTGTTATTAAAACTCTGTCACCCCCACTGTAGCCATCATCCGTATGAAGCAAAGGATGCAAGTGAAATTGAATGGTCCATCAGCAGATCTTCTGCCATTTTCCCAGGGGTGAAACTGGGGAAGTAAGCACATGATCCTTGGTGAGCTGATACTCCTGGGGGAGGAGCTGTGCAAAAGTGTGAAGCTTTTAGGCACATCTGGCCCAGGGCAAAATGTGAATTTGACTAAGATCATCTTCTACACAGCAGCCTGGCATCCAGGATCCTTCCTTCTGTAGTATCCACTCCTACTCCCTACTCTCACAATATGCTGCTCACCATCCTTTGTGTTGCCCATAAGAAACTAAAAGTGCTCTTTCAGGTACCATATGATTTAAAATAAACTACATTTTCAGATCAATTTTAGGTTCAACAGCAGCTAAGAAGGTACAGAAACCTTCAATACACTCTTCTTCCAACATGCATAGCCTTGCCCATTATCAATGTCATCCACCAGACTGACATATTTGTTTCTATTGATGGACTTATGTATGGACCATAACAATCCTCTGAAGTCCATAGTTCACCCTGGGTTCACTTTGGTGTTGTATCTCCCATAGGCATCTAACATTATAGTTTCATACAAGATCATTTTACTGCCCTGAAAGTCCTCTGTGTTTTTCTTATTTCACCCTCCCCCCACACCTTTAAACCCTAGTATCCATGATTTTTTTCATTCTCTCCATAGTTTTGGAAATGGTTTTCAGCTCAGGGCAGCCTCTATTCTGGACCTACCTTAGGTCTGACTTTGGATACAGAGGGAAAGGATAAAGTGTCATAGAGATCGGGATCAGTTGACAAATGAGGAAGCCATACTCTCCCCTTCCCTCCCCTCTCCCATCTCATCTGGCATGGCACAGTTTAATTCTGAGCTAGGATATAGATGGTTGTTCCTCCCTTTGGGCCTCACATACCAATTTCCAAATAGGGGTGGGTGCAATCCCTGAACCTCCAAAGCCAGAGCTTTCACATTGTGGGATGTAGTGAATTAGAAGAGCAGAATGAATGTTGTTCACGCTACCTCTGAATGGCTCACCAAGCAAAATACCGACTGAATAATCTTTAGATAACTGACCCTGGAGAGCATTTACCTTTTCCTCTATATCTGGAACAAACCACTTCATGAAAGACTGTCAACTTAACAATTACCAAGATATGCCAAATCCCAAAAGATCATTCAAGAACTTCTACTTCTACACTCACACAATCCTTCCTCTATGTTGGGAAGAAAGACAAGATGCTATTTGACTCTTTCCTTCTGATGGAAAGGGCAAACTAACAGACCAATAACTGTGGGTTTTATATTCCCCTCACTGTGCCAGGTGATGTCAGTGTATGAGGATGCCTTTTCCTCAAACAAATTTGACTAAAAAATTTTATCAGTATAAAAAAGGAGTCAGAGAAAAGAAAATCTTTTTATGACAACTCACTTGTGGTTTTGAAGCGTGCTTTAAATGGTAAGATCACAGTAAGTAATTTAGCTGAAGTGTAATAATTGGGTTCCAAGTGTTATGATTGATACATTTCATTGAAAATAGCACCCTGAGGTTTTTCCAAATTAAAGATGAAATCTAAATAAAACCTTAAATAACCCATGTGGAAATACTTTATTGTAGTTAATAACCAAGCAAAAATATGCTTATTCTATCTGTAGACTTGTTCCAACACATTATACCTATTGTTGCTTCCATTTGAAAGGCCTCACACTTGGCTTATGTAAAAATAATAGCATTCCTAACTATTAATAGCAAATAAGAGAGACATTTATGGACATTCATACATCATTTATAAATGACCCTTATGAATAAAGTGTTACAATGATTTCCATTAGCATAAGTTCCACAATTATGGCCTGCATAAGAGACACATTTTTCTTTCTTGAATGCACATATAAAAATCTGTCGTTTACTTTGCTGAAATTTTATCCATAATGTTTCAATATATTTCTGTGCAACTCAATGACTATAAACTGAAACATATATACACAGATGTGTCTTATTGGTTATATGGGGATCCTTGGTGCCTGTAAGAAGTTACCTTGTCTGGACCTCAGTACGTGATCATGGCACCATATTTTTCTTAGAACACAGTTTATAATGAGCTTGGTTTTTCAGAATTGGTTTGGACAAGTGGATAGAAAACTAAGAGGCCTTAATGGTACTTTGATCTTCTTGTTTTCCCCTTTCTTAGCATCTTTTAATCCAGGACCTGGAGTAGTAACTTCCTCCTCTGTAAGGGATATTCAATTTTTGAGTAAATTTGCAAGGTAGCATTGATAGACACAGCTTTGTTATGGGAATTTGAGGCAAGAGAACTGATAGTTATTGAGCTCTTGCTCTATGACAGGTGCTGTGTACCCATTATTTTGCTAATTCTTCACAACACCCTACGTATCAAAATATTTTGTATACATTTTGATGATGTACCTATGAGGGAGATTTTGCTATAATATTTTTTCTAGATAAGGAAACCAGAGCTCAAAGAAATCATATAAATTGGCCCAAACCACATAGGACATGGCAGAAGGGGTTTGACAGAAACATATGTTTATTCTACCATATTATTATATTATCTCTTGCCCCTATTATACCTGAGATTGAGGTCTCTTGAGTTCTCCCAATTCACCCTCTAAAGCTTTGGGTGTTCTTTGTCTAATACAAAGTGGGGCAATATATTAGCTTTGTCTTATAATGCCAGGGTACCACCTGGCTTTGAGTTAGAAAGCATGACCTGAGGACATTGCCAGAAAGGAAGCAGGTCCTCCATCTATTCATTCACCACATACTATCATCCCTTGCCATAGTGCTGCCTCTCCTTTTCAAGATCATTTGTAGTGGGTAGGATATTCTAGCTGTAGCAGGGTCATTACCATCAACTGCTACCACAGCTTTTCTGTGTCTTTCAAACATTCCTGCTTTGAGCTGGCCATGGTGACCATTCCACATTTCTTTCAATGACTTTCTTATGAGGGCTCATCCACACCCTTCCCATAGTGATTGGAAGAATCTAGAAACAAAAAAAGCAGCTCCTACTTTAAAATTAAAAAAAAAAAAAGAAGGAGAAGAAAAAAAAGGAAGTCAGGAAATTCTCTGCTTGGGAATGCATGTAGAAATGAACAATGAAGATTCTAGTAGTAGAAGTCAACCATTTGCTTCACTCTCAATATTTGTACCTGAGACTTAGTCCTCTGGACTTTACTACTTAAATGTGCAATTTCAGACAAATTATTTACCTCCATGTGCCCTAATTCCTCATTTGCAAAATAGGAATAATTATAATGGTACCTATCTCACATAGTTCTTATGAGGATTAGCTGAAATTATCTATGGCTCAAAGAAAATTTCTGACTAATTATGGCTCTTATTGTTATTATTTACTGGTCCAACTAATACCTAACAGTGAGTTCACAGCATTTCTAAGACTGGTGTTAGAAATAAGGTCTTCTGACTCAGTCCACTTCTCTTTCTTTCCTGCTTATTTCATCCCCAAACATCCATATTTTTGATATTGACTTCTTTTTTTTCAATTACAAATTGTGTCTTTCTAGTTTAGAATTATATGAGAAATATTTTTTAGTTTATGGTTTTGCTGACAAGATCATATTAGAATATAAAGACTTTTCCAAGGAATCTCCATACTGCTTTCCATTTTGGCTGTACCATTTGCAGTCCTACCAGCAATGTATGAGTGTGCCTTTTCCCCCACATCCTTGCCAACTCTTATTGTTGTTTGTATTCTTAATAGCTGCCATTCTGACTGGAGTGAGATGAAATCTAGAGTAGTTTTAATTTGCATTTCTCTAATTGCCAGAGATGTTGAACATCTTCTCATACATTTGTTGATTGATCTTTTGAGAAGTGTCTGTTCAGTTCCTTGGCCAATTTACTGATTGAGTTATTTGGGGTTTTTTTTTTTGGTATTTAGCTTTTTATAGTTCTTTTTAACCCAGCTATCCCACTCCTTGGTCTATACCCAAAGGACTTGAAAACGGCATACTACAGGGACACAGCCACATCAGTGTTTTGCAGCACAGTTCACAATAGCTAAACTGTGGAACCAACCTAGATGTCCTTCAGTAGATGAATGGATAAAGAAAATGTGGTATATATACACAGTGGAATATTACTCTGCCATAAAAGAGAATAAAATTATGGCATTTGGAGGTAAATGGATGGAGTTGGAGAATACAATGCTAACTGAAGTTAGACAATCTCAGACAAAACAAAAGAACAAACAAAATACTGAATGTATTCTCTGATATAAGGAGGCTGATTCATAGTGGGTTTGGGAGGGGAAGCACGGGAAGATTAGATGAACTCTAGATAGGGCAAAGGGGAAGGAGGGAGCAAGGGGGTAAAAAAGATGGTGGAATGAGATGGACATCATTACCGTAAGTACATGTATGAAGACACGAATGATATGAATACACTTTGTATACAACCAGAGATATGAAAAATTGGGCTCTATATGTGTAATATGAAATTGTAATGCATCTGCTGTCATATATAACAAATTGGAATAAAAAATTAAAAAAAGAATTAAAGACTTTTGATGTCTCAGTTTTAAAATGGATATATAGACTTTTTAAAAAAATTTTTTTATTAGTTGCTCAAAACATTACAATGATCTTGACATATCATACATTTGCTAGGAATCAAACCAGAAACTCTGCATCTAATAGAAGAAAAAGTTGGCCCTAATCTTTATCTCGTGGGGTCGAGCTCCAAATTCCTTAATAAGACACTTATAGCACAAGAGTTAAAATCAAGAATCAACAAATGGGACGTATTCAAACTAAAAAGTTTTTTCTCAGCAAGAGAAACAATAAGAGAGGTAAATAGGGAGCCTACATCCTGGGAACAAATTTTTACCCCTTACACTTCAGATAGAGCTCTAATCTCCAGAGTATACAAAGAACTAAAAAAATTAAACAACAAGAAAACAAATAACTCAATCAACAAACGGGCCAAGGATCTGAACAGACACTTCTCAGAGGAGGATATACAATCAACCAATGGATATATAGACTTTCAATATTAGTCTGTATAATATTAAGAACTGACCAGGAAAAACAAGCTGAAAGCATTATTTTTGTTTTGTTAATTTTTTCCTGTTTTGCTTTATAATAGTCTGTGATTGCCATTTGCCATCAATTACACATCTCAAATTTACATCAATGTTCAATCAACTTTAGCAAATGTCTGTTGCCAGATATATTACCATCTCCATTTTCATGCAACATGTTAGCTTGATATAACACTTGACTCATTAAGAGTTGTCAACCTCAAATTGTATTTTTCGCTTTGAGGATAAGAAAAAGACAGAAAATCACCTGTTCTGAAGAAACCTTTGGAGCATATGAGAACTGTTGTAATTTGCATTTGAAAAGCACCATTGGTGTTTACAAAATAAATCCTAAATTACAAATAAGTTATTATTTTATTTTTTTTGAGGTACAAGATTTAATCCTAAAATTAATTCCAAGAAAATCAAGTTTTTACTGAGAGTAATATTTTCTTGATGAAATTAAAATAAGATCATGAAAAGTACCATTATTTTCCCCGTTAAAACATAATGGTAACATACTTCTGTAATATTTTCAAAAACCTTTAAAACTAATGAGCTCTAAAGCCAAAATGCCTCTTTTGTAAAGAAACAGGAATCAGAATGAAATTTTAAGGTTAACCGTGTTTATATGCATGAGCGATTATTGTATAAGGATATTAATAATAAATTACAGGGATTTATAAATAAGTTATCTATGGTAAACTAAACCAAGACTTCTAATTTCCTCTTTCACTTTGCATACATTGGACTTTTATTTAACTATAAGCTATTTAGCAATTAACTACAGATGTTTTCTAAATTTTATGAGTCTCCTCTGGAGATACACAAATCCAGATATCTGTTGCAGAAGATACTAATTCTGTAGCCTTTATTTTATAACCAATAATTTGTGAGGAATTTCTTGGTTTGTTGCTAAATATTACTTTAGGAATTTTTGTTTATGACAAGCAGACATATAATAATTACATTCAAATTCTTGAATCGAGTAGTGTGAAAGCCCTTATTTTTACAGATAAAGGCAAACTGTATGTAAATGACACAAGACCTTCAAATAGTTTTCAGAAATCATCAGACCTGAAAAACACCATTTACTCCACATAATTGAAATTGAACTGCTTGTGTTAACCTCAGCCTCTTTTCCTCGCTTAGTTCTGATCTCAACATGACTAAGAGAGTGCAAAAGTCTGCCTGCCTCTAGCACATCCCGTTAATTCAGGATCTTATAAAAATATTTTAGAGAGAAGGAAAATATAAAGTACCGTAATCATTGAACCCAATGATCTGATACTTATTAGGTCTACTCTGACTTACATTAGTCTTATTGAGCGTAGGGACCAATATTTATCGTTACACTTGGAGTCCTTTATGAGACAGAGGGCTGCCAATTTTGTAGTAAATTGAGTGTGTCAAAGACTTGGATGAGTGCCAGCGTCAAAACAGGCACAGAAAACGTGTTCTTACTGCAGGTGAGAGGAGACTAGACAAACTTGTATTGTTTCTGTCATCTCTATGATAATTAATTTCTGCCATATTATCTGAATTAAAATGTGACAATTATTTATTCCCTGGACTGGTTCCCTGGAAGCGTTCCAATTTTCCTATCCTATTTTTGGAAAAAGGTTGGCTAAAATATGAACAAATCATTAAGAATTGATGCATGGATGGTGTACATATTCTTATAAAATATGACGCCTTTAAAACATGATTTTTAAAAAACATTAGTGGAGAGGAAAATGTATATGAAAACCGACCATAACTCTCCCCGGCACAGCTGGAATGCTGCATGATGAAAAGTAAAAAGAGCAAACTATTAGCCGGCCTTTTGGGCCTGCCTTATGGATCTCCATCCCTCACACAAACCCGTGTTGGCTCGTTTGCTGATAGCTGTGATTGACTGTTGGGTCGTATTATCCCCTGCTGTTCCCCCTCCTTCACTTCTGGGGATATCAACAGCAGGAATCGTCAGTCAGGGCTCAATTGATTATCCTCAAAATTTGCTCCTGCTATTGACCATAATGGGGAAAAAAATTCGTGCCTCTGAATTATTCAGAATGAAAATATACACAGAAGAAATCGATAAGGCACATCTGATATTAAAGACAAATTAAAACAGGCAGTGGAAGGGAGCTTGAGGCAGCTGCTACATACAAAGAAGAAGACATTTTGGAGATAAAGGAAAAGTGTTTTTGCTTTTTTTTTTTTTTTTTTTAAAAAAAGATGTTATAGCTGTCAAAGCTTTTCAAAATTAATAGCTTTATTAATGGAGGCATTAGGGCTTCCTGACCAGCTCGTTCTTGATAACTGTAGGAATTGTACTTGAGATTCCAGCTTCATAATTTCCTTCTAATAGTCCCATGGTCTTTTTTTAACTTAACTGCAACATGCCAGGCTGGAGGGTTAAAATTATAGAAAAGTGCTCAGGTCAAAAGCAAGATACTAACAAAGATCTAGGGCCAGGCATTGGACCTGATAGGGTTTGATAGGAGTTAGAAATTAAACAACTGAGAAAAACAGTGTCTTTCTTGTGATTACATTTGTGAGAAACACACTTACTTTGTACTGTGGACAGAAAGAAGCCAGGCTCCTGTAGACTGTTTGCTGCCAGAGCAGGTGGGAGATGTGTGAGGAATCTCTAGGGTAAAATGACTCCCAATTTAATTTGGATTTCTGAGGAGAGAGGGATCTATTCAGAGTTATTTCAATGGCAGTGGGATGGGCAATTTTTAATTATCTGGAAATCTGATTTTCCTTCCGGAGCTCCATAGAACTCCTACTTCTCTTTTCTTCATTAAATGTGCATTTAGTCCAAATTATTAAGAAAAGAAAAATTGTTTACCTTCTCCATCTCATCCTGTCTGTTAGGTTTTAGCCTCTGTTCACTTCCATAGGAGACAAATTTAACCACTAGCACAAGGAACTTGAGACAAATACTACCCCCCCTCCAGGACCCCACCCAGGATCAGGAACCAGCTTGAAGCATGAGGAGATTTCTTTATTCGGTAGGTGGTAACAATCTCTCTGACTCTTGGTTGAAATGTCACTCAATTAGGATCCTCCCCTGGACTTCTCAGTGCAGACATAATCCTCCTGGGACACCTCTCTTTCCCAACCCTACTTGTGAGGTGAGACCTGGTAACTGGGGGAAATATGCCCTTCCTCTGAAATTAGCAGGGGCCCTTAATGTCACAGGGCAGCACTTTATCTGCCAACAGTGGAACTTTTTCACTTATTTTAGGCTCTCCTCTTAGATTTTCTATCCATGAGAAAAGCCACTACTTCAAAAATTTGTATCTATTAAAGGTACAGAATTAAATGTGTATATCTGTGAGGTACCTTGGTCAGTTCCAGTAGGGGAATGTGCAGTATAATCTGACATTTGTCTCATAGCAGGTAAAAGGAAAGTGTCAGTGAGACTGTGGAGGTGGGTTTTGTCATTGCCTCAGGAACTGTCCTTGGCATGCCTTGTCTCAATTCAAGTTCCCACTGTTGTCAATCATCAGGAGAAGAGGGGATCCTCATCCAGTTCACCTTTGCATTCCCAAGTTCTAGTCTTTCTTGTTTACATGCATTCTAATCACTTTCTTTTTTTTTTTAAGAGAGACAGAGAGAGAGAATTTTTTAATATTTATTTTTCAGTTTTCGGTGGACACAACATCTTTATTTTTATGGGGTGCTGAGGATCAAACCCAGCACCTCACGCATGCCAAGCGAGCGCCTTACCACTTGAGCCACATCCCCAGTCCCAATGCTAATCACTTTCAAGCATCTCAAATGCTGTCACTGAAGCTCATTCTCACTCTCTGGAGGAGACAGTTTTGCTCCTTTTCCTTCTTTAAAATTTCAACATTCTTGAACTTTAGCTACATTCACCCTCCACTTCTTCCCCTTTTGGTGGGAAACATGAAGAGTCAGACAGGATTTGCACATCTACCTATATCCAACACCTACCCTCCTTGGCTGTGGCCTGTGCCTTCCACGGGGCAGTAGGTTACACCCTTCTTTCCTTCTCAAGGACATTGTTTCAGTCTCTTTCCTGCATCACCAGTTTTTATCTTTCTACCTGATGATTCCCTTTGGCATGTAGACCCGGTGCTGCTTTTCCTAGCTTGAAACAAACATAAAACCAAGCCAAACAAGCAAAAACCTTTCCTGACCTCATTTCCTCCTGCTTCTGTCCATTTTTTTCTTACCTTTTCAAGAAAACTTCTTCCCATGTACTTTTTCTAACTTTTTATTGTGAAACAATTTTAGATTTACAGAAAAATTGCTAAGATTGTGTGGAGAATTCCTGTACGTCCTTCACTTATCTGCTTCTAATGTTAACATTTTATGCAACCATGGTGCAATGATCAAAACCGAGAACTCCCATTTACTCTTGAACTGCAGCGGTTATTCTCTTTCTTGCTTCCAAATAAGGTCACAATGGTCTCCACATCACTAAATTGAAAGGTCAATTTTCTGACCTTCTTTGACCTATCAACAGCATTTTACCTGGCTGACAATTCCCTTACCCTTAGCACAATTTCTTCCCTTGGATTCTGAGTCCTCAATACCACACCCTGCCTTTGCTTCATTTGTAGTCAATGCATCTTCCCAATGCCCTCTGCTGCTTCTTTTTTAACCTTCTGACCTCTTAACATTGGAGTCCCCCAGAGATGAATCCTAGGAGGACCTCTTTTTTCCCTACCTGATTTGACTGGGTGACCAATAAACTTTCATTACTTTAAATACCATCTATACACCGATGACTTCCACCTTTGTTGTTATTGTTATAGCACCGAGGATTGAACCCAGGGCTTTGTGCAAGCTGGGTAATGCAGCTCTGCCATTGAGCTAAATTCCCATCTCTTTTAAATTTTTTGGTTTGAGACAGGGTCTCACTAAGTTGCTCAGGCTGACTTCAAACTGGTGATCCTGCCTCAGCCTCTGGACTAGTTGAGATTACAGGTGTGCACCACTATGCCTAGCTGATTTACATATTTTCTAACTCTAGTTTTGATTTGTCCTGCAAACCGTGGACTCAAATGCTCAGTTGTCTACTCTAAGTCTTTATTTGGATATTTAACAGGCAAGTTAAGCATAACATTTCTGTAACTGAGCTTCTGCTCTCTCCTAGCCCCCCAGATTATTCACACTGTATTCCCTGTGTCAATTAATGGCAACTTTGTTCAAGAAGAACAAAGAACTCTTTGGAAAGAGTTCTCTCTCTCTCTCTCTCTCTCTCTCTCTCTCTCTCTCTCATGTCTCATATCCAATCTCTCAGAAATATTCTATTGCTGATGCCTTAAAAATATATCTAGAATGTGGTTGCTTTTCATTAAAATCTCTGCCAAGGCTCTAGTTCAAGTCACCATGATGTCTTCTTTAGATTAGAGTCATCTCACTGATCTTGCTCCTCATCTATTCTCTACCTATGGTGATCCTGCTAAAGCACAAAACAAATATGTTAGCACCCTGTTCAGAATAGTTCCCCATCTCACACAGAGTATAAATGAAAGTCCAGGCAATGGCACAAAAAGTTTACATGGTCAGACTGTCCTCTCCATTACTTATCTAACCTCTTTTCTTCCTATGTTCAACATGACCCCCTCCTCTGTTCCAGCCACACTAACCTTCCAGTTGTTCTTGGATATTCCAGTCTACTTCAGCATCAGCCTTAAAACTCTCTGTTTCCCTTTCCTGAAGGGCTCTTTCTTCAACTCTCCTCATAACTGGCTCCTTAGCTCCTTTGCTCAAATGTCACTCCTCAGTGAGGTCTATTTTGATCATACCTAAAATTTCTTTCCTCCTCCCTGAGAGTCCCTATCCTTGTGCTTATTTTTTAAAACTTCTACTCATAACCATCAAAGTACCACATATTTTATTCTGTTTCTTTGTATTAGGATGCAAGTTCCTTAAGATCAGTAATTTTTTTCCACCATTATATCCCCAGTGTCTTCCACATTGCCCACAACATAGTAGATCCTCAAGACATATTTGTTGAATAAATGTATGATCTTCCTATATGTCTATTAATCAGGCAAGGCAAGTGTTATTTGGGAAGGAGAGTAAAACCTTTAGAACTTAGGTAACTTGTCCAGAGCAAACGAAAGTCTGAAAAAAGAGAGCCCAGTTCTCTTGACTCCAAATGCTTGCATATTTCTTACATGTGATGTTTAACTCAGGAGAAGCCATCCATCCACAGATCTCTATGAACTTTGTTAAGCAAAGGCCATAAGAACTGGTCCAGGGGCAGAGGAGCATGTTAAATTCATGGATGGTTGTCTGATTGAATTCTTTGGATCCAAACTGCTTTTCATAAGAGAAGAATTCCACATAAGTTTCCACTGCAGGGTGATGAGAAGGAACATTAATCTTCCAGAACAGCTGTTTGCTCTTATAAAATACATCAGTCTTCATAATAATGGAAAATCCAAGAGGCAGCTTTGCTGATTAAATTGAAAGTCAATGGGAATCAAGGAATTGTCCATGTTGAATTATTAAGAAACTATTTCTAAATTGAGTCTTTTGGATGAGCAGCAAACGGGACGGCAGCTTGCACAAATGTATGTTTTCCTCACTTCCTTATTAGAAGAAGTTATATGGATGTATGCTAGCACATCAATCAAAGACCCCCAAACAGGTGTGTGAAGTGGCCATCCATCAAATGGGATCTTTGGCCACTCCACAGCAGAGTGACTTGGAACTCTTTCAATGGATAATGCACAGGAAAAGGGAGAGGCTGTGCAGAGCTGTTAGTTGAATCAAAAGAACATGGAAAATATATATTGATGCTGGAACTAAACCAGAAAAATATATTCAGCAGTTTGCTTACTCTGATTTAGACTACCAGTTTGAGAAATAGGAGAAATATTTCAAGTGTGGAAAGGGTCTACATATAAAAAAAAAAAAACCTTTTTGATCCACAGAAATATTACAAAGATGCTATGTAGAGTTCTCCTTTACCTCTTTACCTCTCACTGACATCCCCATTATTATCCTACATTGATATGGTATGTCATTTGTCACAATTAGTGAGATAATAGCAAAAACCCATTATTATTAACTAATGCATACTTTTTTTTTTTTTTTTAGTTTTTGCCTAATGTCATTTTCTTTTTCCCCTCCAGGACACCACATTACATTTAGTTGTCATGTCTTCTTGGCTTCCTCTTGGATGGGACAGTGTCTCAAGTTCCTATTGTTTCTTTTTTTTTTCTATAACCTTGACAGTTTTGAGGATTGCTGTCATGTATTTTGTGGAATGTCCTTTGATTGGGATTTTTAATGACTAGATTGGAATAACATGTTTTTGAAAGAAAGACTGTAGAAGCAGAGTTCTCTCATCATATATCAAAGATAATATGGTCCATATGACTTAACTGTTGATGTTGACCTTAATCATCTGGCTGAGGGGATGTTGTCAGGTTTCTCTTTACGGTAGTCATTCTTTTCTCCCTCTTTCCATACTATGCTCTTCGGAAGGATATTTTTACATGTACCCCCAGTTAAGTAGAAGGGAGTGAAATTCCATCTCCTGTAAAAAAGTGGAATTCTTCTGCATGGGAGATTTGCCTTTTCTCCCTTATTTATTCACTTACTAATTATTTCACTATGGACTTATACAAAATTATTTTATATATTAGGCTATGATCTGATACTGCTGTATTTTTTTTTACTCAAATTATTCCTATCTTGGCCCTTGGGAGTTCTTCATTGGCTCCTGTGCCCCTATAATATACCCTCATCATTGTGTTTCTGTTTTTATAAGCATAATATCATGCACATAACACAATTTTGTATGTTATATATATTTATTTATGCATGGACTCTCTGATTATTTATTTAAGCAAAAGATATAGGATGAATCTAATGATGAATCTAACTATCTTGCCATATAGGTCATTCCAAACTCCTCTTCTGGCCTATCTGTAAACTTTTATTTCAAAGATGAGAATTTGTCTTTCATCACTTATCATTTACATTTTAAATTCCATTGTGATTTCAGGGTTTTAAGTCCATATTCTCCTGGGAAGCAACTCGATCAGTTAAGGCATGGTGCTAACACATAGTGTGTTTTGACTTTAGTCTTACAGACTCTAGTCATTTCCAAAATGACTTAGATTAGCAGCTCTTTTGCTTGTCAATCCCTTCAGTTAGGTTGATTCACATGTTTACTCTATGATTCTTTCGTCACATTCTGCACTTCATCCTGGCATCCCACAACCTCCTATATGACTTTTAAAAGTGTTGCATAATTAAAGTCCATTCTTAGTGCTGTAAAGTTGTTTGGGTTTTGAGAAGTGCACAGTGTCATTGATTCATAATTACAGTATCATACAGAATAGTTTTACAGCCCTAATAATTGAACAGCTTCACCTAGTCAATCCTCATTTGTCCCCAACTCCTGGCACCCAGTGGCCACTTCACCATCTCTACACTTTCGTCTTTTCCAGACTGTCATATAACTGTGATCATGTAGCATGTAGCCTTTTCAGTCTGGCTTGTTTTAGTTAGCAATATCATTTAACTTTGGTCAGATCTTTCTGTGGCTTGATAGCATATTATGTTTATTACTAATGAATAGATATACCACAGCTTGTTTACTTGTTCATCTATTGAAAGACATCTTGGGGCTAGAAATGTGGCTCAGTGGTAGAGTGCTTTCCTAGCATGCATGAGGCCATGGGTTTGAGCTGTCCCCACCCCCAAATAAAAGAAAACACACACACACACACACCTTGGTTGCTTCCAGTTTTGGGTGGGTGATTGTGAAAAAGTCGATGTAAGTATTTGTGTATGTTTTTTTTTTCTTTTTTGTACTGGGGATTGAACTATTGAACTTAGGGGCACTCAACCACTGAGTCATATCCCCAGCCTTATTTTGTATTTTATTTACAGAAAGGGTCTCACTGAGTTGCTTAGTGCCTCTCTCTTGCTGAGGCTAGCTTTGAACTCATGATCCTCCTGTCTCAGTCTCCAGAGCTACTGGGATTACAGGCATGCACCACTGTGCCTGTCTGTGTGTAGGTTTTTATGTAAACATGTTTTCTTTTCTGGTTTATCCTTAAGTAATTTGTATTTTTAAAATTTGTTCTAATTAGTTATATATGACAGTAGAATGATCAGTTAAGGAAACACCAAGTTTGATCGGTGGATTGTTTATTAAGACTATGTTTAATTTTGTAACATATCTGTTAGGTTTTCTTCCAGAGTGGCTGTAGACTTTGTACTCCCACCAACAACGAATGAGAATTCCTGTTGTATCACATCCTAGTTAGCAATTGGTATTGTCAATTTTTGTTTTAGTAATTCCAAAAGGTATGTAGTGGTATCTCATTGTAATTTTAATTCACATTTTCCCAATAATGAATAATGTTGATCATCTTTTCATATTTTTATTTAGAAAGAGCATATTTTTAAGGGTACACATAACCGCATCTGATGTAAACTGGGTTTCTTGTGACAAGAGTTTATTACTATTCAGTCCAAACCTGTAGAAATTGAGAGAATGAAATTTTTAAAAAAATATTTATTTAGCTTTAGATGATCACACAGTATTTTTATTTATTTTTATGTGATGCTGAGGATCGAACCCAGTGCTTCACACGAGGCAAGCACTTGATCACTGAGCTATAGTCCCAGCCCTGAGAGAATGGAATTTTTAATGGATGCTTTCTCCCTTGTAATTTTAAAATAACTGAAATTGTTCTGACATTATTACAAAGCGCATAATGAGGAGATGCCAATGTGCTTACTGACAAAGAGTCTATTCTTTGTATAAATATTTTCAATGAAGTTGTTTTATGTTCCAGATAATATTGATTTTAAAAATTTAGGTAAGGGGCTGCAGTTGTGGCTCGGTGGTAGAGCGCTTGCCTAGCATGTGTGAGACACTGGGTTCTATCCTCAGCTCCACATAAAAAATAAGTAAACAAAATAAAGGTATTGTGTCCCTCTACAACCAAAATTTTTTTTTAATTAAAAAAGGGGAAGAACTAAAGAATGATACTTCCAAATTATGCCATGTGCATATAAGGATATATCACAGTACTTTTCAATTTTATGTATGACTATAATGCACCAATCAATAATAAATAAATAGAAGGAAAACCAATAGAGTAGAGGAAGCAGGGGGGGGTGAGTGGGAGGAAACACAGGAGGAAAAGTAGAAGTAGTGAGGATGGAAATGGATAACTATGTTAAGTGGGTTATGAATATATCAAAATGATTCTCACTATATGTGTAACTATTATGCACTAAAAAGAATTCAGGTAAAGAGTATGACTTTTCAATGAATTCCCCCAGGTGATTGATAGAACTCTGCCTCCCCGCCAACTATCCTTTTTCCTCTGATTGAAGGGCACTGGACAATTGCAAGGGCCACTTCATAGGCTCCCGATGCTTCTGGCTTTAATATTCTGTGCTAGATTCACAGAACTCTTTTACAGATGCTAAGCATTCAATCCTGAAGGCTCCACTTCATCATCAGGTAATTAGTATTTTCATTAACTTGCTTATTGTCAAGGAAAATGAGCCTTGATCATCTAATTTTTCCTCAATGAGTTGAATATTGTAATATATCTATAATTAATGTGCTTTATGCCACAAACGTGTAATGGAGTGGAAATCTGAGGCTGCTCCCAGCAGTCACTGTCAGTAAATGTTTGATGAATAAACAGAGACTTTCTAATGGGAAATGGTGGCGACTTTTATAAGCAGACACAATAAAGACTTTATTAACATACTTAAGAAGCATTCTGGGAAATAGAATTGAATGCATTATTACTGTAGGCTCCTTTTGTGAAAAGTAAATTTTACTGTCCCCATAACAAATGTTTACTTGTTTGATGCAAGTTGTAGTATCAGTATTTTATGGCCTATTCCATAGTTTAATACAATGTAGCTTAAATTAGCTACATATTCCTTACAGATTTGAGATGGGAAAAATAAAAAAAATTACCAAAAATTCTGTCTGTTAATCATTTGTATACCTGGTTTACATGGAAAGGAAACAGTATACTTAAGTGCCTCCATCCTCAAATTTAAAAGTATTTATACTAGCTAATAAATAAGGGAAGGAAATATGTGTTCATGTTTAGTTCCGCTTATAAAGTTCAATTTTAAATATTAGGTTAATAATAAAAGTCAGATGCATTAGGTTTTAGAGTTTATGTCTGTTTGCTCTAATGTAGAATCTAGAGGCATGAACATTATTGTGTCAACATATATTTCTTTGCCTGTGGAAACATATAGTGGTATGAAATAAGAATTGCCTGCCTTCATTATTTGTTAAACAGAATCAGAAGGGCAGAAAGCAGGCTGGCCATTGTTCTGTCTTCATACTAAAGAGGAGGCATCAGCAGAGGGAAGATTTTAAATGATATTTCCCATGGTTTTATACCTAGAAAGTGGCTGCACAGGAACTCGGTCTAGATGACCTCACTTTTCTCATTGTGCATTCTGTAACAGATAAATATTTCCAAATGGTCAATACTTCCACCATTGTCACTTGGACAACTTTCACAAAAGCTGTCATAAATACCAGGGGAATGGCAAAATGAATCTTACATGGACATGCAAAAGTCATTCCAAAGTGTTTTAGACAGCTTTTTTTTTTTCACTGCCATTACTAAAAGACCAGACCAGAACAATTGTAGAGGAGGAAAAATTTATTTGGGGGTTCTTGGTTTCAGAGGTCTCAAACCATAAACAGCTGGCTTCATTCCTCGGGGCTGGAACATCATGGTGGAATTGTGTGGCAGAAGGAGGCAGTTCACAGGATGATTAGGAAGCAGACAGAGATTGCCACTTTCCAAATGCAAATATATACCCCAAAGGCATGCCCCCCAGGCCAACCTCCTCCAGTTACACCCCATCTGCCTTCAGGTACCACTCAGTTAATCCCATCAGGGGATTAATTCACTGATTGGGTTGAGACTCATTTTTCCTCTAAACATTCTTGCCTTGTCTCACATGTAAGCTTTTTGGGGACACCTCACATCCAAGCCCTGACACAAAGTCTGCCCTAAATTGATCCAACCCTGGTCCTAAGCCTTCTGCAATGATGAAAACAAGAGAAAATAAATCTGGAAGAAGAGTAGCATAGGGTAATATTTTAGCCACAATAAATAGGGAGCCAATTTGCACTTTGCATTGTTAAGATTTCTCATTGCTCAAACCCTTCAGTAGCTTCCCATTACTTTCAGTCTAACATTATCTCACAGTGCATCCCCCACCCCACTCTGCCACGTCTTTGTGCATAGCCAGGCAGGCCTTATTTCAGCTCTTCAAATGATATGTTTTCTCTTAGAACAGGATCTTTTGATGCTCTGCTTTCGACCATCCCCTATTTGTACCCTAGAATTGGTTATTGTCGCAGTCCGGCTGCAGCAAAATAACCGGGGGTGGGGGGTGTGACGAATAACTTGTGTAGTTGATACAGCAGGAGTGGGAGCCGTTTATTGTAGGACAGGAGCAGTGTTTATACATTCCACACAGCTTATCTAATTAGCATAAACTAGATACATCAGTCAACCAATCAGGAATCTCCACACTTAATGGCTTGCTTTTGTTACTTCTCAAACCACTCCCTCTGGCATTTTGCCAGACACCATCCAGACTTGTTTACGAACTCTAACATTCCCCTGGCAAAATGCCAGGTGTTATTTTGACTTGTTTACAGACTCTAACAGGTTATAACATTATTTTCTTGGGAAAGCCTTCTCTGGGACAGTGTCTTTCCTTCTATATGCTTGTAGAACAGCTCTCTGTGTTCTTCTGAAGGCACCCAGTCTCCCATATGGTGATTTGAATGCAAACGGTCTCTTTCCACTGACTGAAAATATCCTGGATCTGGTTATACTTATTTTTGACTATTATATTCTTAGTGGCTAAGACAATGCCTTGCACATAAAAGGCATTCAGAAACATATCTTTTAAATAAATTGAGCTATTTACACATAGAGTATTGAAGTATAATCATAATTCAATATAGTCATTTCAAAAATACTCATCTTACAGGTGAAATATGTAAATTACAGAGGTGGTTATAATCCTTAGTCTATAGCTACAGCATAATGTTCTTGAAAAGGTTCTAACTACATCAGTTATGTGCTAACTTGTGGAGTAAACCACTTTGGAAAAGATGTGAACAGAGGATAATTGAAGAGGGGAAGAATCAGCTTCCTTTTTCACAAGGTCTATGAATAGCTGTGATTCTTTTTCAGAGCAAGGTGGGCCAAGTTAGTTATTCAAAACAAAATTTTTTGAGCTACAGATTTGTAGTCCTGATTGCCTACTGGATCACCTCGCGAACATCTGCACATCCTTGAGCCAAATCAAACACACATGGAATTCATTGTCTGTCTTCTCAAACCTTGTCCTTCTGAGTTCCCAATCTCTATTCCTTTCACTGTCTCAGTTAATCTCTAATCTATTTTTAAAAATCCTCCTGACTCTCTCCTTAGTTGTTGTCCCCTTCCAGGCTGCTGTGGCTGAGATTTGAACCAACGTGAGCCAGGATTTTTACCGCAGCTTCCCAGGTGGTCTTTCTGCTAGTGACTCCCACACCAGTTCATCCTCTATTACCACCAGAGGATGAAAAGTGATCATATCCCTCCCCCTACTTAATAAAACATTTTATGTTAATTTTGGTAATTTCTGTGGTGCTGGGGATTGACTAGAGCCTTACACATGCTAGGCAAATGCTTTACCCCTGAACTAACTTCCTAGCCCCTTATTTTCGACACATCAAAATTGCATAAATCTATGTCGGTATAATACTATGCTTTAATATATGCATACAATGTGAAGATATTACTACCTTTAACATATCCATCACCTCCTACAGTTACTTTTTGGATGTGTAGTGAGAATATTTAAGATCTACTCTCTTAGAAGTTTCAAGTATATTATACATTATTATTAACTATAGTTACCACATTGTGCATTAAATCTCTAGAACTTAATTCTTATAATTGATTTTTAAAATTTTAAAAATTTGTTCTTATTAGTTAAACATGATAGTAGAATGTATTTTGACATGTTATGCATATATGGAATATAACTTCTCATTCTTCTGGTTGCACATGATGTAGAATTACATTGGTTGTGAAATCATATATGCACAGCACATAGGATAGTAATTCATTCTACTATCTTTCCTTTTCCCCCTCCCTCCCCTTCATTACCCTTTGTCTAGTCCAAGCTAATTCTATTCTTCCCTCCCCCTCCTGCTCCTTATTGTGGGTTAGCATCTGCATATCAGAGAAAACATTTGGCTCTTGGGTTTTTGGGATTGGCTTATTCCACTTAGCATGATATTCTCCAGTTTCATCCTTTTACCTGCAAATGCCACAATTTCATTCTATTTTATATCTGACTAATATTCCATTGTGTATATATGCCATATTTTCTTTATCCATCATCTGTTGAAGGGCACCTAGGTTGGTTTCATAGTTTAGCTACTGTGAATTGAGCTGCTATAAACATTAATGTGGCTATGTCACTGTAGCATACTGATTTTAAGTCCGTTGGGTATATACTGAGGAGTGGGATAATTGGTCATATGGTAGTTCTATCCTAAGTTTTCTGAGGAATTTCCATAGTTGTTGCACCAATTTCAGTCCCACCTGCAATGTATGAGTGTACCTTTTTCTCCACATCCTCGCCAGCATTTATTGTTACTTGTATTCTTGATAACTGCCATTCTGACTAGAGTGAGATGAAAGTGATGTTTTGTACCCTTTGACCCAAATTCCTCCATTGTTCATCCTACCCCCAAGTCTTTGGCAACCACCTTCCCACTCGTTGTTTTTGCAATGAACTTCTTCAGATTCTACCTGTAAGTGAGATCTTGCAGAATTTCATTCTGTGTCTGGCTTATTTCAGTCAAAATGTCCTTCAGGTTCATTCATGTCACAAATGACAGGATTTCATTCTGTTTTAAGTGCTGAATAATATTCCATCCAAACCTCTGTGTATATATGTTCTCACACACATGCACACATGTGCATACAAACTACATTTTATTTGTTCAACTGTTCAACAAATACTTAGGTTGTTTCCATATCTTAATTATTGTGAATAATGTTTCAATGATCATGGGAGTGCAGATATCTCTTTTGGATACTGATTTCAACTCCTTTGCATATATATGCAAAAGGTGAATTCCTGGATCACATAGTAGTTCTAGTTTTGGTTTCTTTAAAGCCCTCCATGTGGTTTTCCATAGTGGCTGGATTGTTTTCAGTTATAGTGTGCAATATTTACAGTGTTTGTTATCTTTTGTTCTTTTGACCAACCATCCTAACAAGTGTGAGATGACAGCTCAATGTTGTCTGCATTTCCCAGATCACTAGCAATGATGAACCCTTTTCACATCCCCGTTGACCACATGTATGCATATCATATGCATGTCTTCTTTGAAAAGTCTCTTTTTAGGTCCTTGGCCCATTTTTGAATAGAGTTATTTGTTTTTGTTTTTGAGTTGTAGAATTTTCTTAAAAATTCTGGATACTAGCCCCCTCCTAGATATATGATTTCCAAATATTTTATCCCACTCCTTAGATCACCCTTCCATCTTGTCAATTCGTTAATTGCTGAACAGAAGCTTTTGAGTTTGATGTAGTCCCTCTTGTTTATTTACTTCCATTGCCTGTGAAACTCCAGTAATTTTGAACTGTTCTTTTTGTTCTTAACATAACATGGCCTTTCAGAAATGATGCCTCCAAACCATCAGAATCAGATCTAGAGAAATTTTAACTTTGCAATGGTACTTATCTATGATAAATAGCTTAAGTTTTGGGTCTTTTGAAATGAAAGTGCTCATGATTTCTGATCACTTTAACTTGATTACAATTTTCTGAATATGGTATAAGTAGTAAAATAATGTTATAGGGTGAGTTGGAAATTCAAATAAAAAAAAACTATTTATATTATTTTTCTTTTCCCTTGATGCCCTTATAATAGCAGGACAACATTTTTTAAAGGCCTGGGATATGTAAATGAGATTTTGAGTCAGAGTCTTAATTAGATGTCCTCTCTCTTTACTTATAATGTGGGACAGGTTGCTCTTTTATTTTTTAATTTAGAAAATATTATTTTATTTTTTAAATTTTTCATTTGTTCTTTTTAGTTATACATTACAGGAGGATTTATTTTGACACATCATATATGCATGGAGTATAACTTTTCATTCTTGTGGTTGTACAAGATGTGGAGCTACACTGGTGGTGATGTATTCACATATGAATATAGGAAAGTTATGTCCAAGTCATTCTACTGTCTTTCCCATTTCCATTCCCCTCCCTTCCCTCCATTCTCCTGTCTAATTTGGTGAGGTTATTTTTTTCTTAACCTTAGTTTTCTCATTTGTGTAATATATGTAACAACAACTAGTGTAGTTTTGAGGTTTAAGTTGAGGCATAAAGTGGTTTGCAAATGAATCTCTTCGGTTCCATTGATTTTTCTCATTTTTTCTAAATTACAGATCATAATTCACATTATTTTTTAGAAGCTGCAGTCTGGCTTTTGATACATATGATATGGATCAAATGAATTAAATAATGAGAAACTTTGAAGAGAGGTTTATAAACATCACAAACAGTTCAAAGTGAGACCTGCTTTATTTTGCACTTATTTTAATCTCAACCTAGATTTTGCTATCTTATTTCTTCTCCATTACCACCTTTTCAGTCAGTGTAGTCTATCACTTGCATTCATATATTACCAATGTGTCTTATACATTTTTACCTGTTCTACAAAACTTTTCACATCAAGCTTGATCTGTTGAGACACATAGAGTACTTTGAATTGAAACCTTTAAATGTCTGTCCTTGGGGGTGGTTAAATGAATGAGGGATACAACATTATATTTTCATTATGCTTTTTACATATCTTGTAATACATGTTTATATAAATGTTCATAGAAAGCATTTGAGAGGGAATACAGAGAATAAAGAGCTTAACTTTTTAACAACTTGGGTAGTGTTTAACCTGTGCAAGTTTGTTTTTAAAGTTTTAATTCTTTCCTCCAAGTGCTCTTATACAAATTATCAGCAACTATTATGTAAATATCAGTTTTCATTGTTATTCAATATTTTCCACCCTTTTCATATCAAAGTCTGTCTCAGAATGTTCACACACACACCATGAGAGTAGGACGTGGTAGAAGGCTCAACTGCTCTGGGTTGGCTGTGTGAAAGTGAAATGAGAGCTGTTGTCTTGTACCTGGCTTACCACGGGACTGCACAGAAGTGTTCATGCCCACTCTTCGTAGAATCTCAGGATACATGAGTTTGGATTCCTGTCAAAGCCTTAAGCCAGATTAATTATGTTCTAATATTAATTGCTTAAACAATGAGTGGCTGATGCCTTTTTCTGAATGTAGGATTGGGAGGCTCCTGTGAAGTTCTGAAGTGACCTCTGTCAGCTGCTGTAGCAAGAGCTGCTAAAATCCTCTAGGCAGGATTGACCTGGAACATTTAGAGAGATCATTTCAATTCCGCCACCTGGCAACCGTGTGGCTTTTGACATATTCGTTAACTTGCCTGTGTCATTGTTTCCTTTAATGCAAAATGAGATAAATGACAAGGTTGCTGGGAGCATTAGAGATCAACTATGGAAAGCACTCAGCACAGTGAACAACACAGTCACTTTCAAAAAATGATGATGTGTTGCTTGCTCTTCTATTTCCTTCTTTCCCCCTTTTTTCCTTTCACAGTAAGTAGGAGCCACAATTAATCTAACAACTCAAAAACTTAATTAAAAAAATAAGCATTTAAAATACCTTTGCAATGACAGATATTGACAAAAATTCAAGGAGGATGGTACAACTGCCTATAGATTTTTTACCTTGTACACAGTTGTGGCTAGAAGAGCAAATTGAGAGTTATCACCTGGAATTTCAAGAAGCAAGATAAAAATCAAAAAAGTGTAAAGTATTTTTATATGTTTTCCTGCTTGCTAGAGATGTAGTTTTTTGTCTTCCAGAAGGAGAACTCGATTAGGAAATGCATTGATTTTGTATATTAAGTTAATAATAAAATATCTTAATATTAATTACCTTACTTAAGTATCTTTAATTAATATCCTCTTTTTAAAATATCCTACCAAGCTAACAGACAACTTTTTTTTTTTGCTTTCATGTAGTTATATGCAAAGAGATTACCAAATGTCTCTTCCCCTGAAGTTTATCTCAATGATATACTTCTTCAGGGTTAATAAAACCTTTGGAACCAAATAGGCAAAAGGTCTGCAGAGTATAGTATAATGAACCAGGAGAATATAAGCAGATCAAGCTGTCTATGTAAGTGAAGAAGTCATGATGATTCTCAGATGAGAAAAGACTAGATGTGACTTAGCTCCTTTCTCAAATATTTCCAAATGATTCTCCCAGAATTCCACTATTGTGTTTTTCTATTTTAACTTTTTATTTTTAAACAAATTCAGTGACATCAACAGAATTCTAAGAGTGTGGTACCAAAGACAATCCCAATTTTTATTTTGGTCACTATCCACACTTTTAAAAGTATTTTAAACTTTTAAAAAATATCTGAAATTAAAGTACAGGGAATGCCATTCTTTATTTGCTGGATAAAGAGAGAGGGGAGAACAAAGTAGGCAGAATGGTCCATGTAAAGGCATCTGTGTCTTAAGGCACCCTGACACTTCCCTAATGGACTACACTGCACATAAAATAATTAATCTTGAGGCGAAGGCTTTGCTGAGGTTAGTTCTGAGGTCTCTGGTTTTTAATGGAAATGTTCCATGCCTGAGCTAAAAGAACAACTTCCCTAGCTCAAGCATTAGGGCATCTGTCATACTTAACTCAGAATAGTTCAGGAGTTCAGTAAAATATCAGATAGAGTTCAGCACTTTTATTTCTCAGGGTATTAAAACTATATATAATAAGGAAAAGAAGGGGTTGTGATGAATGACTCAACATTGTGGGTGGAACATCAAAGAGGTCAAACTTAGAATTTCTGAATCTCAGGAAAAATATTCTCTTATAGCTGTTTCTTTTCATAGTTTTTCTTTTTAAATTGTTTTATATGTGCTTCTGAAGATCCAAAAGTAAACTATAAGCAAATGCTTCTGGAAAACACATGAGCTGGCCAGAAGTAGGGTGGCGTCAATACATTTTATGCTTAACTTAATTAAAAAAATGTTAATGTACTCGTTTATTTTTTGGTTCCTGGAGAACATGAAGACAGGTAAAAGAATCTTTGAGGGAGCAACTGATTGTTAAATTGTATGGCTCCTTTTTCTGTGGCTATTTATGGAAAAATACATCTTTGTAAAGAAGGTGGTGGTGGAGAGAGTGGCATTCCAGTGAACAGGGGCCTCACCAGGGAAGTATGGTGGAATGAATTCCTGGGGAAAGCATGCCAAGAGCCAAGGGGTGAGAAATGTACAAATTAAAAGACGATATCCTTGGTTCATTGAGCTGATGAACACACTGTCATCACCCGATAGTAAGTTTAATTCAGGCTATTGATGCACGAAGTCCAGTGTTTAGTTCATCTACTTGGACTTGGGGAATTTTGCTGAATAAGCAGGAGTCTTTGCAGAAGAAACACACGTTGGGATAGAGGTGTTGGATCAATGGCTGATGGCAGTTTAGGTCTTGGATTAGGAGTTGGGGAGAGGAGTGTGAGCAAGATACTTAGCATGGAGTTTATAACATGTGATGGTTACTATGTTATTTTAAATCTACAAACTGGATTTCAAACTCTTCTCTCATTTATAATCTCACGAGATTTCCATGACTGGATTACCATATTAAAGCTTGCAGGGCTGATCTGCCCATAGTTACTTTGCTGATTTGGTGACATCTTTCTTTTCTAGACAAGATGGGGTGATTCTGTTCCATCCTCCCAACCATAAGGGCTAGATAGATGATGAGGCAGGATGGAGTGTCTCTGGGATCACAGTGAAGTTGTTACTCTAGCTTCCTATTAAGCTTCTTTGCCAGCCTGGTCTGGATCCCTGGGGCTGAAGCATTCTTCTTTTCCTTGTGGATGTCAGTCTGCTGTGGATCCTGCTCTCTGTGGTCTGAGATTATCGATTATTATCATGGGAGGGGAGAGTGTTTCTTCTTAGAATCAAATGCACACAGAGAACACCACATGACTCACATATACTTTGATTTGTAGAAATAGCAAGTCCCAAAGTGCAACTATGGGGAAGGTGGGAGGAGGGTGATCAATCCTTTTTCCCAATAATCCGTTGTGTTACTATGGTGCTGTGACTCACTGTATGGCCGGATCCTCTGCCTGGTGGAGATTACATATTAATGTCTTGCGAGAGCTAGAGAGATATGATTGAATGATCAGGGAAGAAACATGAGAGGCTTTGCCTGGACTTAAAAAGCCTGGTTCTTTGAAATACTCCGAGTTTTCCAAAGCATCAATTAGCTTAGATAAAAATGCAAATCAAAGAAAAACTTTCTTAATCTTTTAAAATATAAATTCATAACTCAGTTTCCCAGCCCATCTTTTAGGTGCCCCCACCTCCACTTCCCCTTATAAGTGTGATGGTAAGTTTTTAATTTTCAGTCTACCTATTATTTTAGGAGGATAGCTCTTGATAAAAAACACCTATAATTTTAAATTTACATGTATCAAGAGAGCTTTTCAGGAGAAGCTTTCAATATAAGATATACAACTTTTGAAATTTTATTAGCTCAAATACTAAAGTTAAGCAGATATTGGATGAAAATATTGTCTCTAACTCATATAATGATTTTGTGCCCTTAAATAAGTTTATCTCTGAATCTCCCTTACCTGTAAAATTGTGCAATAAGGGAACCATTTATCATAGTATTATTAGGAATAAATAAGATGAGAATTCTAAAATATCTGGCATGCTATTAGGCATCTGAGAACATTTAAACAAATATTGGTTATTTAAAAAATATTTTTTTTTGTAGTTGTATATGGACAGAATGCCTTTATTTATTTATTTTTTATGTGGTGCTCGACCCACTGCCTCACACATGCTAGGCAAGTGCTCTGCCGCTGAGCTACAGCCCCAGCTCAATACTGGCTATTTTAGTAATCATTATTATCATCTTTATTTTTATTTTCCAGATCTGTTTTATTTTTTCTTTCATTCCAGAATTTTCTGAATTTGGTTCATCAAGGAGTAAATTGAATTGAGTTGAACACACACACACACACACACACACACACATATCCTCTTGTCCAGTTTTTAATCTGCAGTATCTGCTGTGACTCATGTTGTCTCCTTCCCTAAATTTCTGCCTTACCACTCAGAAATCATTCAAATAAACATGAGGTCCATGGAGCAATTTGTCACATATATACACTGACCTTGTAAGTTGAACAATCTGCTCATCATTTTTCTTGTTTCCTCCGTATTCTTAATTTTTAAAGTTTTTGTTTCTCTAATGAATTTTCCAATTGAGAGTTTGTTTTCCATCATAGTTTTATGGGATCTATAATGAATATTTAATTGCTCACCCTTCTTTCATCTGAATTCTATTAATTACGCTTGTATATGTCTTCCTTTTCCCTTGTGTTTCTGAAGCACTCTTTTAACTTGTAGCTACATTCCATTAAAAACAAAACACACAAAAAAACCCCCCAAAATTAAAAAAAACAAAAAGCCCCCAAAACTTTGGTTTCCTCTTCCTACTTTTTCTCTTCTGTTTTCTTTCTGGGCCCAAAGCAGGGAAAGCCCTTTGCCTCCTTGCTGCACCCTGCTGGGCTATGCTGGGACACCACATCATGACAGAGCAGATTGCCAGGGACTTGTTCTAACACAGCGATATTCCTTGTAATCCCTTCACAGTCTGCAAGCATATCGGGGACATTCTCTGCCTTCCTTGGGCACATAATTACTTCCCCTTGTGTGGCAGAGCTTCCTGTAGGACAATCAGGCTGCAGCCGTGTTTAGAAGCCAGATGATAAAGAATGCCTGCCAGCACCCTCTTTCTATGAGGCTATTATCCTGGAGGAGAGGCTGAACAGCTGAGCAACCGCTTTAAAATGCCAGGTTCAAATTCTGTCTTGGCCATTTGTCCTCACGTAATGTCTGAGTAACGCCTGTGTGACTGTGCATTTAGGGAGGGACATGTTGCTGAGCAGGAACATTGCTGTAGCCCTGTTTCAAACGATCTGGGGCCTCAGGGAAACATCTTCATTCCTCTTGCACCAAGGACATGATAGCTGGTTTCATTTTGTTTTGATTTTTCCTGAAACAATGTTCCATGCTTTCCAGAACTTCATGTTTGGGGAGAAATCCTTTGAATTTCTCCCTGAATTTTCTTCAGTTTAAAAAGGAAGAAAATGTCAGTTTTGCCAATTCCTAAATGAAGCTGGGGGATCCCCTCGATTTTCCTGAAGGTAGCAGGAAGCAGAATCAGGAAAGAATACCATCAGTCCTTGTGAACTGCTGATTTACATTGCTTTGTGGTGCAGCTTTTGATTTTCACATTGAAATAAGTAAGCTATATGAGGTCATATGAGGCACGGCAGGATTTGAACTTAACCTATATGTGACCTTTCTTTCACTTCATGCAGCTTAGATATGTTACTATGAAGATGCAGCCCCCACCTCTTGGGACACTTCCTCTGCCTTGCTGTAGTCCAGTGTTGGTCTTAGAAGGTGCTAGAATCAATAGTCACACAGCAGCTCAATGAAGCATGGAAATGTCCTGAGTCAGGGATTCCACTCCTACTCCGAGTCCTGCCCTTTCTAAAGACCAAAACTACTTTTATTTGCATTTTAGCCTTTATGTTAATTAATGGGAATTAATACGTGTGTAAGAACTTCAGAAATTTCCCAAAGGCTCATTATAAATTTAGTGTAAAGGAGCAGAGGAGATATATATATATATATATATATATATATATATATATATATATATTTAAAGATAGGGCTTTCATTAAATTTTTAGATTATTAATAAAAACATTTTTACCAGAGCAAGTTTAGAGTGAGTGCTGGGATTAAGATATCAGTTTATATATATATTTTCAATTGACTTCTACAAGAGAACTCATGTGTGTATGTGTGTGTGTGTGTGTAGGTTGGAGGGAGAGGGGTTGGCTGTGAGAAGGACTAAATGCTGCTAGGAAAACACATAATCCTAATTGCCTTTCATTGAGAAAAAGTTTCCCAATTTAATCATTTATATTATTTAATCATCTAAAGCCTCCTCTGCTATCACAGGATATAGCAGAGAGAAATTGCATTTAGTGTATATAAAAACAGAACAGAGTGTCTGCTCATTTGGGAATTTATATCTGTTTATTCATTTATGATCACCAGCCAGGTAGCCTGATCAATGATAATAGGAAAGCTTTATGAGAAACGTTTCACTCACCGACTCCACAGTTCCCATAGAGAATAAGGGCACAGAAGTAAATCTTAGTGTAAACGTGAAGGCAGCTTAACTCATGCTCTAACTGACTTTAAATACAGCCATATACTCTCTGGGGGTTCTCCCCTGGCTTAACATCACTGCACTTACAGTTGGAAGGGACTTTGGAGGCACCAAACTCCCATTGCACATGTGTTCTTGCTCTGTACTGCAAAAGATTGTACTAGATATGTTTGTGTATCCCAGTAATAGCAGCTCACCTCTTTACTTAGGGAACCCACTTTTTTTTTTCAAATTGGACCACAGAGAAGCAGTAGATACTTGTTAGATCATGTCTTACCTTGAGTGGGAATCTCCCTCCCTCACCTCCTTATGCATCCCAGTCCTGTTGCTCAAAAAGAGTTCTGAAGTAACTATGACAATTATTACGTAGCACTTTCAAAATGTTTGAAGAATGTTTCTTGACTCTCTCAAATAGTCCATCTTCCTGGGAAAACCAGCCGCAGGTCCCTTACCTATTCCTTATCATGTGTTGTGACTTTTAAAATTTTGGACATCTAAATTGTCTCATCTCTCAATACTGACAATATATTTCCCAACATACTACGGCCAGATGTGAGTACCCTGATTGACATGAAGGTCATGGGAACACAGGGTACTTTGGGACCTATACTCCAACTATTAGTGTTGAAAACTAAGGCTATGAATTCCTTATTGACAGCAATTGGTCTATTAAAGCAGAGTGGTAAATGAGTTTGTAGGGGCTCTCCCTAACCACAACCACACTCTATAAGCATGGTAAGTCAGCACTTTTCCTGCTGTTTGTAGTGAGATGATTCCCTGAACCTTACTAGATTTCTATCTGCCCTTCTCATTTTAAACAGTGTCTTTCCAGCTTCTACTATGATGTCACTCCATCCTCCTGAGGTTATTTAAGTTCTTTTTGTCCTCCAGAACTCCAGCTGACTCTCCTGGTTCTATGCCACAGGTGGACTTAAAAACCATGGTTTCTACTCCTCATGAAATTTACTGTCAAAGGCATTGAATAGGGTGGATTCTTACAGCATCCGTATCAATCCTGTAGTCTACCTTCTTTTCACTCTGATTTTGATTTGACCATTTGTATCACCACAGCCATCATATCTACATGGAAACCACATGCAGTTTGTTATGTCCTTCTTAAATAAATATGTTTAATTGTATTTCTTTTTTTTAAAGACGCCAGTTGAAAACCTCTTTCAACCATCATGCACTATATTAAGTGCTGAGAAAACAAAAGACCAAAATGGAGAAGCCCTGTGTTCTCATGGAAATTGACATTGTGAAGAACAAAATAAACAAGTAAACTAATTACATTTGAGACTGGTGCTATGTAGGGGTTTTAGTTAGCTTTTGGTGTCTGTGACCAAAATACCTAATAATAACAGTACAGAGGAGGAAATGTTTATTTGGAGCTCACAGTTTTGGAGTTCTCAGTTCATAGATGGTGAACTCCATTGCTCTGGGCCCCAGGTGAGGAAGTATATTACGGGGGAAGAGCCCAGAGGAGACAGGCTGCTCCCTTTATGGTGTGGTCAGGAATCAGAATGAGGGAGTGTGAAGGGGCAGCAAGGAAGATGTGCCCTTTCATTCCTGCATTATCAGGAGCTTGGGGGGGGGGACACCTTGTATCCAAACTATAACAGAAGGAAAAAACATCAGGGTGGTGAGACAGGTTATCTCCAGATGGAAGGAAACTAGTCAATGCAGAGCAGCCAAGGAAGGGGTCCTTGAGGAACCACTGAATGATGAAGTCTGGGAGATGAGAGTCACAGCCATGAAGACAATCCAGGAAGAGCCTTCCAAGCAGAAAGAAGAGTTAAGGCCCTGCAGTCAGAATGGGATTGGTGTGATACATACTAACAAAAGACCAGTGGGGCTGGAGCAGAATGTGCTAAGGCCAACAAAGTCATAGTGGAAGCTTGAAGAATGAAGAATGTGGTCCCATGACCTTCCTGTCAATCAGGGTGCTCACATCTGGACGTAATATGTTGGGAAATATGTTGTCAGCCTGGAAGGTTTTGAGAGATGAGACAACTTATATGTCCAAAATTTTAAAAGTCACAACACATGATAAGTCCAACTGAGCAAGGCTTTCTATGAACACAAGTTAAAAATATGGCCTTTCCATGAAGTACACTGGAAGCCATTGAATAGCAAAGCAACATGGTTTAGTTTGTATGTGTGTGTGTGTGTGTGTTTTTTTTTTTTTTTTTTTTTTTTAGAACTCTTTGCTGTATTAGGAATGGATTGGAGATGGAAGAAAGCAGAAGAGGGAAGACCAGTTATAGAACTTTGGCAAAATCTACATGAGACAATAAAAGGCTTGGATCAGCTGTTGGAAGTACAGATGCTAAGACTTATTTAAAATAGAGTTTGGAAGTATATCCTGCTTAATGATCAGATGTGGGGGGTGAGGGAAAAGGAGGAGAAAGGGTGGTTTTTAATAGCTGGGGAAGGTCCAGGGTTTGAGAAGTGTGGTCATTGTAGTTAAAGAATATGCACATGACTTTAATCCACAGCCAAAGCTCCCCCTTCCCTTTGATTGACTTTACCTTTCTACAAACTTAAAAAGATAAATAATTTGATCTAGAACCTATTCTGCCTTGTGACATCTTTATTTTCTAAAATCCATCTTTTTCTTCCATTTTGATAATATTTGTTTCTTCAGAAGTCTCATGTGTTTTATAGATGAAACCATGATTAAAGATACAAAAACTTTCAACAAACTCACATACAATTCTTTTGGGTTTTGGGGAAGGAAACTTATTTAAATCATATATGTTCTTCAATCATTAACTCATTATCTCTTTTCATGCTTTGGTCTTTAACTGACTCTTAACAATATTTATTCTACTCTTTTCAGTTTAGAATTCATTTTTCTTGATGGGGAAAAAAGAAACAATTGAAACAAGGAATAGCTTGGCTCTTTCTTTGATGTCTGCTAACATCATAACATCTTTGAGTAATAGACATATAGCTTTCCTTTTCACATTCTTCTTAGCCTTTTTTTTTTTGGTGATCTTGAATATTTATAAAACTATCTTGCTTTCATTAACAAACTTTCTGAATTGAACATTACAGATCTGTGCCTAGTTTCTGTACTTTTTCTTGATTATAAACTCTTTCTGGCTTACTTGGTACATTAAAAAATCTGAGATCATGAGGGAGATAATTTCATATCTATTTTGGACACTTTGACCTTCAATCTCATTTCCTTCTCACTTAAATTAGCCTCACTTGCGTAGTCAGAATTATATATTTTTAAAGGCTTCCATTCCCTTTAGAATCATATTCTTTTTAAGAATCTATCTTGAGACCTCTTTAGTTTGGGGAATTTGTTTTCATGGGGAAAAGAGGGAAATGGGAAAAGAACATGGAGAATGAAAAGACCATAAACCCTAGGCCTGAAAACTCTGTGGCCAAATTCTAGTCTTGTCGGTATAAATGAGAGGATCCATAAATATCTGTTTCATAAATAACTGAGTGCGTGAATTGTGGCCGCAAGTGAGTCACTTAATCTCACTGAGCCTCAGTTTTCTTATCTGTGAAACAGTAACACAAATATCTACCCCCACAGGACAGTTGTCAGAAGTCAATGAGCTGGAATACATGTGGGAACACTCCTCATGACAGCATCCTTGCACCAGTTCTGGGGACACCTGAGATTTAGGTGCTTTTGTAGGGCTGACTGTCTTGATGGTTGGCTCTCTAAAAAAATTTGAAATTTATTTTATCTATGCATGTACTATAAAATGTCACTCAGGTTGATAAGTTTTGTTGATAATCAGCTTTCATTAAGCATTTTCCCTACCACCCCCAACTTTCCTTCCTTCAGGGGTACCCACTTTTAACATTTGAAACCAATTCTGTTGGTATTTACCATATTTCTAAATAACATGCTCATATGACTGTTTCTTGATTTTTCTAGTTTTAAAGGCATTTGCCTTGTGGAAGATTAGCACCTAGCACTCTTTCCTTTCCTGTCTCCATATACACACATGCCCACTTTTTATGCCCCTCTTTTAAATAAAGTTATTTTAAATTTTTATCACATCTATATTCAGCAAGGGTATCATTTTGATTCTGTGACGTTCAGTGCAAAGCCATGGGATAAACAGTGGTTACCTTACTTTTCCCATACAACTTAAAAAAATTATTTCTGGCAAATAGAATTACGTGTTTGTTTCCTTAGTTTTCTGTTTTTCTCACAGATTCACTCCTGACTTATTGATATTTTCATTCACATCACTGAGCCAACAATTCTGTTTCCCTGGAGAATTCTTTCCCAGAACCTCTGGCACAACATCAGCTAGGACTGGCTCCCCTTGACCCTTGCAAACATTTCTTCAACCTCAGGGTTTCCTACACCTCTCTGAGTTAGATAGCCTCCTCCTGATTCTCATTTTTATCTTTCCAATGACTGCTTTGATTCAGTGTAGCCAATGTTCTAACAGTTGCCTGAGAAAACATCTGAGAGATGAATTTTTAGAGACAGTCCATGTTTAAAACTGCTTTTCTTCGTGATGGCATGGCTGTATCTTACAAGATGGAAAACAATTTTCTTTTGGAGAGAAAACAAAACAAAACAAGAACACCTGGTCACATACAAAGGATCAAGAATAAAAGAGTTTCTGGTTTCTCAATGGCAACACTGGAAGCCAGGAGACAAGGACTTGATTTTCTGTAGTTTGAGTTTGTGTTTAGGAGCGATGAAGATTAAAGCTATATATTTAATGCACTATTTTTACCTGAAATCCTCTCTTTGTCTTTTCATATGGGGGAAAGAGGTGCTTCCCTGAAGAAAGGGACCAGTGTCAGAGGAAGGGGATGGTGTGGGTTTCCACATGGTTCTCACTAAGCTTGTCCACACAATGCACCTCAAATAACTCAAGCCTGAGTCCTGGGACACAGGGGTTGTAATCAGTAGTGTGAAAACTTGTAAAATGGTGACACATGAGACCCAAGTCATAGGAAGCATTGTCTGACTGGAACTTTGGCTGAAAGAGAACATGGCCCCCTAGGAAAGACATGAATTCTTTCAGAATCCAGCCTCAACAACCACAGCCTTGAAGTCACTGGCGGCAGTATAGGCACCTTTGGGTGACAGAACTCTTCATCATGGGACCCCTGGTGACCTCGTAGAACCAGGGCTATAAATACCATGGTGATCTGCAACTATAAATTGCAGGGACACGTTGGCAATCAGGAGGAGGATTTCTTGGAATGCAAATAAAAGCCTCCTTTGGGAATTTCCAGAGATTTTTCAAAGGAATTTGAAGAGACTGGGAGCTTTTAAGGAATTAGTGTGATGAGAGCCACATATATTCTATTTTGTCTCTGTTATAATTCTTCAGTCATATCCATTCTTCATGGGCTTGACCCTTCTGAGCCTGTGAGTCTGCTAGCTGATCTGCATTGATATTCCAGGTAATTCCTATGAAATGTTTTGCTCCAAAGGGATGAATTTTTAATGGTAGAAATTTAGACCCAGCAAGGGGTGCCTTAGCTAGAGTATCATTTTCTTGTGCTCCTTACACTTCTCTTGAACTGGGGTTCCATCTCTGCTTGCTATATACTTTCATAATCTCTCTTTGGAGCCCCCATATTGAGGTCTCTGAATTATTTTTTGACTTGTACAGTGGTACACACCAGTTGAAGTAGGATTTTATAGACACACTTTTAAGGTATATAGACTCACTCCCTTCACAGTCTCTAAAGAGGTACAAAGACACTCAGACCGGATTGACTTCACATTTTAGTTGTTTAACAAATGTTATAAGCCAGAGTTTGTATCTCAAATGTATATTTATATAGTTGAGCACTGTAGAATGTGTCTTTGGGGTCCTATTGTAAACAAGCTGTCAAGTCTAACTGGGTTATCTTGGGGGAAAAAAAACAACCCTTGTTGCACATGCCTTTTACAAAACCTTGTAAGAAACCTTCACTAATCAAATCAATTGGATGATTTTAAAAATAAGGAGTGTGGTGCAGAAACCCAAAGCTCAGGTCTTAGTTTGTTTAACATTGGAAAAACTATTTCAAATTAAAATCAGTCAATTCACAAATTTCCTCAAATTTTTACAACTGTTAGTACCTCCTCTCCTCCCCTTCCTTCCTTCTTTTCTCTCTCCTCCCTTCTTTTCTTCTTTCTTCTTTCCAAATTACAATGATTTTTGGTCATTGTCTGCTATTAAGGTAAATAACAGATCTTTGCTTAAAGTTAATATCCCCACTTTTTCATCTGCCTGCTTGTATTAGAGGTAAGCAGTCTTGCTCCAAATATCCCAAATTTGAACGATGAAATCTAAAGTAATGTTTATATTGAAGATAAAACACTAGAATTACTAGAACAAAATTTGTATTGAGTAGAGTTAATTTTAAGGCTTTTTTGTGAAGATTATGAGTGAAATAGAGGATTGGTCTCAGTGATATTGGAGTTTGGAGGAAGCGAGGCCATAGACAACAAGCGTCTCTAGGAAGGCTTCTTGGAGGGAGTTTGGACTAGGTGGGCCTTTGAGAATAAAAGAATGTCCATGGATGGACTCAAGTGTAGAGGACATTCAGGAAGCTAGAACCAACAGGAGAGAATCTGAGCAGGTCTGAGAAACAATGACCAAAGCCATGTAAAGCACAAGTATTTAAGAAATTCAATGAGGACCTCCCAAGGCAACCCCCAGAAGACACTGTAAGAAAGGAAACGAATTGACATCTTCAAAGCCAGCCACTGTTGTAGGCACTGAGAGTGTAAGGGAAGGATTTGGTGAAAGAAATAATGAGAGGCCTTTGAACAGAGGGCAGAGACTAATCTAAGGTATACAGGAAAAGTTAAGGTTTATAAGCATTTTGAGGAAAATCACCAATATGCATGAGAAAGCAGCATTTTTCAGTATTGCCTGAGGAGTTAATAAAAGCTTAAGGGGGAGAAATTGCTGTAGCATTGACTTCCTGTCATTAATTCAACGGTATTTATGGAGCTCCCCCCGCTCTGGGTATAGTACCGTGCCAGCATGGTCAGGGATTCCAAGCTGCTAGAACAGATTCTAAGAAAGGCATGGGGCTTCCTCCTAGTATGTGTTGCATGATAGCACAAGCCTGTGTGGAACAGCGTGGGCTCAGGGTGCAAAGGGCTTGGGACCTCTCATGAGGTGGCAGGAAGCTCCTGCTGCCCTCGGGTCCTCATTATGGCCATTGGCTATATTTGAACTACAGATTTGCAGAAGTGCCAACTATTCATAGACAGTAGAAAGCAGAGTTTACCGTAAGAGCCTGACAAATATAGATTTGAGATATCATTATGCTTCCAGTTTCTCTTCAGCCCACAAAAGCTTTGTTGGCCCTTACTTCTTCTCCTTTTTCTTGGTCTTCTCCCTGAGACAACAGATCAGTTGGCTGAACTAGAGCAGAGCCTGGGTCTGTCTTCAAACACAGGTGATAGAGCATAAAGTAAGAAATCAACTCTGTCATTTTAGGCCCAGTTTCTTGTATTCATTTCTTTATTTTCTGACTTTTTCAAAGACCAAACATTTCTTATCCATCCCTTGTTCCCTCCTAATCTGAGCATCCCAGATCATTTGGACTTACATTTATTTTCATGCATGATTTACAAGCCTTTTCTTTGGGAATTTTGAAGCTAGGTCGTTCACTAATAGAGAATCTTGAAGTCATGTCAGGAAGAGGTATACCTTCATTTAATGGTGCAATAAACCAGTTATGGGACCTCAGGACTTTTAAAAAAGACTGCTGTAGGCAATTGTTTGAATGTCATCCAAATTCCAATCATGTCTTTTTTAGTCTTTAATAATTACAGAACTGGCACATTTTCTTTCTTTCTTTTTCTTTTTTCTTTTTTTGGTGAATATTATAGTGATAGACTCACCCAGAAGCAGAGCAAAAGATTCTTAAAATGCTATCCACATTTTGGTTCTTTATATGCATACATGATAAAATAGTTCAAACTATCAAAAATTTCAGCTGTAACCTGAAAAAATACCCGAGTGATCCTGTGCCTCCATTTGCAAAAAAGTTAAAATATATTTCAGATATATGTTTTCAAGGGGAATATGACTGAATTTGAATTACCTGGGAATGCAGAGACACAGCATTGTGGGGTTTTAAGGGTACAATCCATGTCAATATACAATCTCTAGTGTAGTGCTGAATTGCTTGTCTAAAAAGAGAAAGCCATTGTGAAATTATGGCTTGGGACTTCAAAACATTTTATCCCCTATGGATCTATTTTCTGTTGCCTCAATATTGCCCTCCGCTTTGTTACAAAATATTCTATTTTGTTTTCCTCATAGACTCTTTTGCCTGTGGATATTTTAAAACATTGTGCTAATATAATCTTTCTGTGGTTTGCACTTTTTTCATTTCAACTCTGAATTTTAGGACCAGTTTTTCAGTCTTTAATTAAGTAAATCTATTTTTTATCCATTTATGTAATGCCAAAGGATTTAACTTGAAGTTCTTATTTCTTAATAATGCATTGTGAAACTACAAGATGAATTCACATGGAGTGAGAGTATCTCTATCAGAAAATAAAATATAAGCTGGATGTGGTGGTTCAAGCCTGTAATCCCAGTGACTTGGGATGCTGAGGCAGGAGGATCACAGGTTCAAGGCCAGCCTCACCACCTAAGTGAGGCCCTAAGCAACTTACCGAGATCCTGACTCAAAGTAAGAAGGATAAAGGCTTTGGTTATAACTTAGAGGTAAAATGCCTCTGGGTTCAATCTCCAGCACCAAAACAAACAAACAAACAAACAAAAAAACAAGAAAGAAAGAAAATTAAAACATATGAGTCATAAATTTTGCATTTATGAGAATGCATTTGATGAGAAATATTATTTGTTAATGTAATGTAGACATATGGGTTTGTGTTAGTCAGCTTTTCATAGCTGTGACAAAAATACCCAACAAGAGCAACTTAATGGAGATAAAGTTTATTTTGGCTCATGGTTTGGGTTCAGTCAATGGCAGCTGACTCCATTGCTCTGGGTATGAGTGGGACAGAATACCATGGCAGAAGTGTATGGCAGAGGAGCACTGATCCTCCACTCATGGCAGTCAGGAAGCAGAGAGGTCGGAGGGGAGTGGTGAGGAAGGAGCCAGGGGGACAAGACACAATCCCCAAAGGCATGGCCCTAGAGACCTGCCTCCTCCAGCCATGCCCCACCTGCCTATAATTACCATTCAGTCAGTCCTTTCAAACTAAGATGGATGGATTAGGTCCTAGTTCTTATAATCTAATCATTTCACCTTTGAATATTTCTGCATCAATACAGGAGCTCTTAGGAGACATAATAACTATGCCCCAAGAAATATTATTGGAATGTGAGAACTGGGTACAAATCCAAGAAGATAATATGACATCTAAACCTACTTCTTATTGATAGGCACTAATATTTCTGAGGAAAAATTATTTGGATAACAATTGCTCCAATTTATCTCATGCCAGGGAGTGAAAGAGATCTGGGGATACTCTAGTAAATAAGAAAAATCTCTGGCTGGAAGAGCTTCACATCTAGTGGGGAATAAGACATCACAATGCTGTGGGATAAATCCATAATGGGTAAGTACAGGAGAGTACATGGCAGTAGAGAGCATTCATTCACAGGGTTTAGGAAACAACTCCTAGATTGTGCTATACATAATTCTAAAATGATCTCCAATGAATAATGGTGTAGAGTGCCCTCCCTTGAGTGTGGGTAGGACCTGTAACTTGTTTCTATCTATAACATATTGAAAAGGGAGTGTGATATCACTTCTGTGGTTGTATTACATTATATAGCAAAGCCGTGGAATTTTTACACGTATAATTAAGGCTTCTTAATGGTTTACTTTGGTTAACCAAATGACAGATTGTCTTGGGTGGGTCTGACCTAATCAGGTGAGATTTTTGAAACACACTAGAAATCAGAGAGATTTGACTCCTGGCTTCAATGAAGTAAGTGGCCATGTTGTGAAATGGTCTGTGAAGAGGCCACATGGCAATGGATTGGGATAACTCTCAAAAACAGACTTTCTTGGCTGATATCCAGCAAGAAAGTAGAAACCTCAGTCCTAAATCCACAGGAAATTAAGTTTTGCTAACCAAGTGAACTTGAGCCCTGGAAAAAAATTTGACACCAGTCAATATCCAGATTGCAACCTTGAGAGACACTGACCAGAGGACCCAGCTGGGCTGTACTCAGACTGCTGACCTAAGAACACTGTGGGCATTCAAAAGGTCCAATATTTTCGCTGATATGTGGAAGTTAAAGCACAATAAAGCGGGGGAGGGTTTGAAGAGAAGCTCAGTAAATTAGATGAAGGTGAATGAAAGGAAGAGGGGATAGGAATAGGAAAGACAGTAGAATAAACATAATTTTCCTGTGTACACCTGTGAAAATACCTAAGTGAACCCACTATCATGCCCACCCACAAGAATGGGGTCCTAATTAGAATACAATATGTTCCATGCTTGTATTTTATCAAAAAGAATTCTATTGTCGTGTTTAAATGAGAAGAACCAATATAAAAGAAAGAAAGCTGTGAGCATAAGTGTACATTTCAGACAACTACGCTTGTGGGCATTCATATACAGCAATAGGCAGCGGACAGAGCTCAGCTGTAAACAACAGCATTTAGATAGGGAGGGGAAGGAGTGTGCCAGGTAGAGTAGCTAAAATCACAGGACTTGTAGGCAGAGTAACTTGGCTTCTGCTTTAGTCCATGACTCTGAGCTTCCTTTTCCCTGATCTGTGAAACAAACGTGTTCATCATCACCACCATCATCATTCTCTTCCTCCTCTTCTCACCTTCACCATCATCTACCACCACGTCACCGTCTTTCCCTCTTAGGGCTGTTGTGAAGATATATGAATTAAGATGTTGAATGATTTTAACTAGGAGAGTGGCATGAACATAAACAGGATTCAAACTTAGCTTGCCTGACACTGACTCCCCATTATTTTCTGGGAATACTCTTCTAAATTATAATTTATGTCATTCTTCTCCATTGTTAAAAACTCAGGCTTAGCAATCTGATGGGTCTGGATTTAAATTCCAGCTTTGCTTTGAGCAAGGCAAAGTTGTAGCACCCAGCTTCTCATATCTATAAGATATAAAATAACAATAATAACAATATTCATCTTAGGGAACTATGAGGATTAAATGAGAAATGTGTATGAGATATGAACATATTTAAGAGTTTCTTAAATTACTGAATAAATATTATTTGCAGTCTAAATGCATCATGTATATGACACAGATAAACAGTGATAGCACAGGGTGTGGTGGCTATAATCCCAGTGACTTGGGAGTCTGAGGCAGGAGGATCACAAATTCAAAGCCAGCCTCAGCAATTTAGGGAGGTCCTGTCTCAAAATAAAAAAAAAAATAAAAATAAAAAAGGGGGTTGGGCGTGTAGCTCAATAGTGAAGTACCCCTGGCTCCCATCCATGGTACCAAAAAACAAAACAAAATAAAAAACAAAAACAAAAACAAAACCTCCTCAAACAAAATACAACAAAAACAAAACAAAAAACAGTTATAGCTATGCTTGTATAAAAATCTTCCCTGCATTTTGAATAGATCGATTATTGAGGGAAATAATAAAATCTCTGTTAAACTTATTGAAATTAAGACTTTTTAGTTGATCTAGGATGCTTTGAATCAGATAAATACTGAACATTGTTTGATATATTAGATGTTCTTCCAACCGTTGTGTGTCTTTATTTTAAAAACCCTCCTCTGTAATTACTTCTTGTGTTTATGAATGTAGCTGAGCAGATTGATTTACCTCCCTTAGGTCCTTCCTCGCGACTGCGTAATTATTTGCTCTTTGATTTTCAAGGACTGAACCATTGCTTTCTATTTTAAAGCTCCTGTTTTCAGAAGGGTCGCCATGCCTAGCGTGCAGGTACTGGTAACGTTCAGTTTGCTGGAAGCCAGCCTTTTCACTTCCCCAGCCTTAGTGCCACTGTAATTTTCTAAACGTGGCTATTGCAACGGCTAGTCTAGAACAAGCCGAAAATGGAGAATGCTGGAGTTGGGATGAAGAATGGGAGAGATTCACTTTATTTCCTCATTGTGTAAATGCAGTCTTTCCTGTGGCTGCTCTGCTTGTTTTATTGACATTTCTCCTTGCTCTTTCTTTCTGTTTCATTGGGCAGAGACCACGTTTATTGTTGTCTTGCAAATTATCCTTCCACTTGGCATTTGCTGTTGCTAATTGCCTACTAACTTCCTTCACATTGGAATAATGAGTGGCAATTTTGTATCTGTTTCCACATCGATATTACAGTTTCTTATCATTATTACACTGCATCTATTTCTCTCTCATACTCTATTTGACTTATAGGTATATAATGCCTTTTTTTTACATGCAGGAAACAGAAGACATACATATTCATAATTATTCCATCTTTTCAAAAGCAAGGCAAAATAAGTACTCATGTGTTTTGTGTGGAGATTTAGATTAGGGAACTAAATTACAGTTACTAATATTTCCAGTGATGCTTGAAAACTGCACAGTTGTACAAATATTTCAGGGACTCTCGATGGCTTCTGTTAGTGCAGGAATCTGAAGCCTGTGTTCACTTGAGGAGAATGGCTGAGATTTCTGAGTGCTGGTGGTAAACCGATGTTTTAGTTGGGACCCCTTATTCGTCATCCACTGGCACATTTCAGTCTCTCAATAGCTGTGCCCATTCACAGATAGCACCTCCTTTCCTTTGATTATTTGGACCATAAGGATCCATGAGACAAAAAGCAATAGAGGGCAGTATTCTTCTGCTATAGGAAGATTGCATAAAACACGGCAAAGTTATTAAATTATGGCTCATTTGAATAGGCATTGCTACCTATAGGCACCTGACTTTAGACAGAAGATTCCACAGGCATCCTCCAGAGGGTGGCTGCTTGTTACTGTCACCACTATTGATGACACTGTGAGTTTAAGGTCTTAACCCTCCTTTTTCCTTGAGCTGAAATTATCTTTCACTTCTCTTAACTCCAGTCTCATCCCTGCTCAATACATCTTTTACACTGCTACCAGAATTCTCTATTTTAAACAGAAGTTGGACTATATCACCTCCGTGTTTAAAAGCCTTCGCTATCTCCTGGCTATAAATAGGTGATGAGGATTAAGAGCACAAGCTATGGAGAAGAGGGACGCACTCCACATAGGATACTCTGTCTGAGCCTTGGTTTCCTCTGTGATGGTCAGTGTAATCATACTTCTGCCATGAGGGTTGGATATGACATGTGACATGCTCCAGAGAGTCCTTTGTACAACACGGGCTTTCAAGACATGCTAACTATTAGCTGTTTTTAAAAATAGGTATGATTGCTTTAAAGTCAGTTTTCCTTTCAGAAAAAGGAAAACCATCACGAGAGACAATTCCTGTAATTTGGACTCTTCCTTCCATCCATCAAAACTTATTGTAATTCAATTGTAAAGCAACTGTAATTCAATGCTCTGTTTTTTTTTTCATGGTGCCAGGTTATTTTATATTCAGGTGATCATGACTATTAGAAGAATATTCCATTTTTAGAATCTGATTTTAGGGGGTTGACAGAAATGTCAACATAACATGGCCAAAAAAGAAATACATAAACAATCAGATCAAAGAGACTCAGCCAGAAGAGAATCATATTCAGAGCAAGAGAGAAAAAAATGTTCAGAGGAAAATTAAAGAGGCTGACAACAAATTAAATATAGTCAGCAAGAACATTTTTATTGGTGTGAGATGCTTTGTGGGTTCTGATTCTTCTTCTTCTTTTTTTTAAACATGTGCTCATATGAATATCTCGCCTTTTCTGGCCTGCTGCCTGGGATGCACCTCAGCCTCCTCCCATTCTGCTTTTTCCCTTTCTTTACATCTTTTCTCTCTTCACATCTGCTCACAGGGACTTCCTGACCACTCATCCTAAGGAGTAACCTCCAATTAACACCTCTCCTTACTGGTGCACTCTGCTTTATTTTCCTACATAGCATTTTCGACTACTATGACATATTTGATCATCATTCATCTTCTCCCCTAAATGCAGAGCTTCTGTGTGACTCAGTTACATGTCTGGTTCCTAGAATAGAGTCTGAGACTCTAGCAAATATTCAGTAAGTGAGTAAATGGATAATAAATTTAAAGTCCAAAACCCCAAGAAGAAATCTTTTAAAGACAATCTCCACCTTTGTTGATTGTCAAATAAACTGTTTTCTCATAGATTAAGATTTCTTTAAAAATTCCTTGGTAAGGGAACAAATTAAATATAGTCAGCAAATGGGTGCCCATTTTTTTTTCCTGCAGATAATGTAATTTGCTTAGTGCAGTTATTGGCATGCAGTAAGTGTTTGTTAAGTAGTAATTATTATTACTGTAGGTTTGATAGCTTAAAAATAAAACTCTATTAAAAAATGAAGTCTGCATTATAACAGTAGAAGTATACTGCTCTCAAAGATGTCTCTGCTTATCATCTCTTATCAGATTTGAATGAGCATGCTCCAGTTGTTAATAGTGTGAAAAACAGGTGGAGGCTGAATAGCTGGAGCCTGTTGCTAACCATTGAATATAGGATTTCAGTTATGCAAGATGAAATGTGGAGACACATGGTACCTATAGATGATAATACTGAACAGTGCACTTAAAAATCTGTTAAGAAGGTAGATCTCATGTCAAATATTCTTACCACTGTAAAGATGTTTTTAAAAAGCTGCATGAAGTGATACCAGCAGAACCTCAGAGCCACCACTCTTAAGGATTCTTGCTCTGAAATTTGTGCAGTTCCATATGACAGGGTTTTCAAAGTTCTGCCCTATGTTTCATCATCATCCATGTCAGATTATTCACAGCTTTGCTCAGAGAAGCGAAGAAAGAGGAGCTGAGAGTCAGGAGATCTGGGACCTGATTTAGTTCCAGCACTTTGTGCTCCTTGTTAAATATGGCATAGTTTTCTGTTAACTCAATTTCCCATCTATAATTCCCTATAGGACTTCCACGGAATGTTATGAGGTAAAAATATGATGACATGAAAATATATGGACAAATGTAAGCACAAAACTCTTTAAAAGTCACATTTACCGCATTTCTCACAGGGTATTGTTTTTTTTTTTTTTCCTCCCAACACCAATAGGGGGGAAAAAGAGAGGGAAAAAAAAAGACCAGTAGTTATTTAAAAATGCAGTTCTAACTATGTTAAAGACACTGAAGAATAGAACGTTATCTTCAATATTGGCTTCAACAGCATAAATTTCAAACTGCCACTTTATATTTACATTATAAATATGCATAATAAATTATAAAATAAATGGAAACGAGAAAAAAACAAAAGAGACTCTATGAATGTATACATATTCATTTTGGTGTATGTTAGCTAAAAAACCATCACAAACCCACTCACGTTTATAAGAGACATAATCTTTTCTTTTTCCATTTCCCTTCTTTTCTCAATTTCTCTACAGATTTTCTAAACTTTGCAGAGGCTCTTTTTTGCATATTAAATTGAAATCATTTTCAAATGGAAGCACAAAAACCACTTTGTTCGATGAGGGATAAAGTATATCATTTACTGCATTATTATTTTTGCAAAAAGCTATTATGTAAATAGACAGGTTTATCTGAGCTTAAACAGTGTGAGTGAAGAAAGTAAAGAAAGGGAATTTACACGCATCTACCAAAGTCTCCCCCACAGCAGCCTCGCTTTAACAGACAGTTGCATACCCTCACTTAAAGGGCAAAGAAGAAACCATATGTCTATTTTAGTGACTCCATTCTGAGATGGTGCACTCATTTCTTTTATTATATTTTCAAATAAATACATATGGGACCCGTCAGATGTCAACAGTGGCTCAGAAAAGAGTACGAATTAGTCACACTGGCACACAGGGCTCAGGAACAATGAACGGTGCTCTGGAAGACCCTTGAACACAAGCCTATTTGCCTCTTAATCCAAATGAATAATTAATGATAATTATCATGCTGCAGTTATTATCTGTGATAATAATATATCCGTAAGGTGAATAAATTCAATCTGCTACTATGCAGAAATGGCAACTCATAATATTCTTAAGAAATACAGATATAATTATCAGTATTAATGGTCAAGGGAAAAAAAGAGATTTTTATATAAGGAATTACAGCAAAAGATCTAAAGCAAGGTGGAAATGAATCCTCATGATAATGATTTTTTTTTTCGCAGCCATCACTGCCGTGGGTCGGCTTCAGTGACGTGAGGGTTCCTACTCTTGTGGGTAGGATCCATTTAAGTAAAAGCTTTACCATGCACCGGGCACTGCAATCAGCCCAGAACATTTCCATTATTGCCCTTTAGAAAATGATTCTGGTTAAGTTTAAGATCCTGTAAAGGGCATGTGAAATGTGTTAGGACAGGTGGGTAGTTGGACCTCCAAGTAGTTAATGTGACACTTAAAAGAAAAAAATTAAGCAAAAGACAGACAAAATAATATATGAAAGTCTGGGTTCTCTGGTTGGTGGTGGGGCAGTGCTGATTCATGATGACTGTGGGTGGTGGTGGTTCTTTTTAAAATGCCCTAATGGCTTAGAGTCAAGGAGCAAAAGGGAGTGACCCTGTGGCACATGACCTAATCCTTCCTTCCAGTTCCCTTCACTCAGAAGTCAAGCTGCTCACCTCCACCATTGTGTGTGTGTGTGTGTGTGTGTGTGTGCATGCATGTAGGGTGTACGCCTAATCACACACACATACCCTACCAGTAAGAGTCGGCTCTATTGAGATATATTTCACACAAAGTAAAAATTACCTACTTTTGATTAATAATTAAGTTCAAAAAATTTATAGTCATGTAGCTTTCATCACAATTTAGACACAGAATATTTCATTTACCCATAAAGGTTTTTTTCATGCCTCCAAGTAGTCCATTCCTCCTCTTTCTCAGTCTCTCATAAACACCTGTTTTCTGTCCCTATTATTTTGCCTTTTGCAAAATGCTATGTCACATGAAAGAATCCTATGTGACTTTTCTGTGCCTGACTTCTTTCATTTGGCATGTTGACTTAAAAATCCATCCATATGGTTGCATATATTAATTGTTTGTTTTCATTTCCTGAGTAATATTCCATTGTTTGGTTTTATCACAGTCTGTCTGTCCAGTCACTAATGCATGAACATTTGGATTATTTCCAGTTTTTAACAATTATAAATAAGTCTCCTATAAAAATCTGCCTAAAGGTCTTTGGACATTTTTTTTTTCATTTCTTGTGGGCAAAATACCTGGAAATGGAAATGATTAGTCAAGTGGAAAATGTACGTTTAACTTTATAAGACTACCAAACTACTTTTGGAAGAGACTGAAACATTTCACATTTCAGCAGCAGTGATTGGGAGTTCTAGTTTCTCTGTATCTTTGTCAATACTTGGTGTTGTCAGTTAAAAATGTCCGTAATTTTGGTCAGGATACAGTGGTATTTTACTGTGGCTCTTTTTTTGGGGAGGAGGGTACCAGGGATTGAGCTCAGGGGCTCAACCACTGAGCCATGCTCCCAGCCCTATTTTGTATTTTATTTATAGTCTCAATGAGCTGCTTAGTGCCTCACTTTTGCTGAAGCTGGCTTTGAACTCATGGTCTTCCTGCCTCCACCTTCAGAGCTGCTGATATTATAGGCATGCACCACCACCCCTGACTTTCCCTGTGTCTTTAATTTGACTAGTGATGGTGAGCATATTTTCATGTATTTATTTACCATTCGTAAATCTTGTTTTGTAAGTTGCTAAAGTCTTTTTTTCCCCCCTCAAAAAACATGGGAAGTATAATTTCTTCTTATTGAGTTGTAAGGATTTTTTATTTTGGATGGAAGACTTTTGTCAGATACACATTTTTTAAAAGATTTTTCCTAGTTTGGGGTTTATATTACCATTTTGTAAGCATTCTGGGGCACTCAACCACTGAGCCACATTCCCAGCCCTATTTTGTATTTTATTTAGGATAGGATCTCACTGAGTTGCCTAATATCTCACTTTTGCTGAGTCCTGCTTTGAACTTGAAATCCTCCTGCTTCAGCCTCCTGAGCCACTGGGATTAAAGACATGTGCCATGGTGCATGGCCAATAATTTTTACTTTTTAAATCCCATATGAATTTAGTAAGCAATGGAAAATGGAAGAATCATATAAATTAAGAACACATCCTTCTTTCCAAAGAACTGCTGATATTTATTGAATAGTAAACCACATACAAAATGCTAGGCTAAACTTATAAAAGCATACAATAACCCACTTAAGAAAAAATAGAAGCAATAGTAATTCAGTAGCTAGTATAATTTAATTAAATGACATCCTATACTGTGTTGTTTTGTCTCGATAGACACAGCAATGAATAAATATTTTTTACCTAGGAAAATGGTTAATTACTCATTTTGATTGTGAAAATAGTTTCTCATTGATGTTATAAATTTACTTGAATTTTAGTATTTATAAGCTTCATATTATTGAGATACATAAGCAGAAAACATATCAGTTACTTGGTGTGTTTACTATATTAGCATTGAAAAAAAGTAAACTTTTACTTGACATTATGAGAATAAATCTTAAATATTAAGAGGAATGTAAGATACTTAACATAGAGAATGTTTAACAGCCAGATATTTTGAGGGAGGCATTGGGAATTGAACCTAGGGGTGCTTTACCACTGAGCTATATCCCCAGTCATTTTTATTTCTTAAGACAGGATCTCATTAAGTTGCTGAGGTTCTCACTAAATTGCTGAGGCTGCCCTCAATATTGTAATCCTCCTGCCTCCACCTCCCAAGTCACTAGGATTCCAGGTGTGCTTCATTGAGCCCTCCCAGCACATTTGCGTTTTGGGAAACATTTTTCAAGAGTAACTTTTTGTTATGGTTTGAATATGAGGTGTCCCCGCAAAGCTGCTGGGTTAATGCAGAAATATTCATAGGTGACATGATTGGATTACAAGACCTGTTATCTAATCAGTCTATCCTAGTTTGAATGGGCTGACTGTAGTCATGTAGGACACTGCTGAAGGAGGTGGGTCACCAGGGGCATGCCCTAGAAGGGTATATCTTGCCTGAAGCCCCTTCCTGCTACCTCTTTTCCCTCTCTCTGTTTCCTTGCTGGCGTCAACGGAGCAATTTTCCTTTGCCTGGCCAGGATGATCTGTCTCACCTTAGACGCAGAGCAACAGAGTGGGCTCACCATGGCCTAAACCTCTGGAACAGTGAGCCATTATAAATTTTTCTCCTCTAAGTTTTTCTTGTTGTATATTTTGGTCACAATGATGAAAATTAACACACATTTAATAAGGAATCACTACAAAACCTCAATCTTTATCCAAGTTCTCATATTTTCATGTAAATTATATGCAGGTATTAGTATGTCAATATTATGTATATTATGTATAACTATAATGCACTAATAAAAACATTAAAAAACATAAAAAATTGCAAAAGATATTAAGTATATTTCCTGATTAGTTAAGCAAATGGAAAAAGATTACCAAGCCCATTGTTTGTAATAGTGTTTAAAATTTTATTTTGCTCTCATCTTATGGTGTTTATATTTGGAGCTCTTAAAAATATGTTTTTTTTTTGTTTCTTTTTTTGTTTTGTTTTTTGATGGTGGGCATTGAACCCAGGACCTTATGCATGCTAGGCAAGTGCTCTATCACTGAGTTATATCTCCTGCCCTTGCATATGATTTTACTGTAGTTCTAAATGTAATCTGGTTTCCATCTTCCAGGAACAAAAGTTTATCTTTGTAGAATCAGATATTTTGTTTTTTTTTTTCTAAAGAAGCCTATTTTCACATTCTAATCTTGTTAAAAAATGTTAAGTTTAAAGAATTCCAGAACATCAAAAATTAATTTGCTTTCACTTTGAAAAGGAAAGGGAAAAAATATAGCCTCTTTTGGAAAAATTTTGATGAACTATATAAATCCTGTTTTTTACCTCTTATGAGGAAAAAATAATCTCCTTGTAGAAATGTTTGTTAGATGTTGGGGAGGGAATTGCAAGAGAAAAGGAGAACATCTCTTTGAGGTCCTTTGACCTTGGCGATGGGAAAAACAAAAGGTTTAAAAATTCTAAAGGAAAGGCTCTGTCATGACTTAAAATTATTTTACTTTTTTTTTCAGTTATGTTTTGTTGGTGCTATTTATGAAATTGCTCCACTTCACTGGTTATAGTAGCTCAGGTGGGATGGGTAGAGTGAGACAAATCATTGGAACCGGAACGCCTTGGCTTTGCCTGGTTTTCTTAGACAAGTATGCATTTTCCTAGTTTAGTACAAACTTTAAGTTCTTACCAGATCTAACAAATTAAAAGTTCATCTAAAAATTACTAAGACTATCATTTTGATATTGTGTTGTTTTTCAATTGAAGAGCCTCTGAAACAAGACAAAGACATGGTATGAGGTATCTGATGTTTCAATATCAGCTCTACAGGAAAAGAATTTGGTTTCCTTCCAAATTGTTTGAATAGTTAACAGATCAATACCGAATCACAGATAATAAAGAACTGACCAAACTAGAGAAATTTAGAGAAACCATCTTTCCCATTCCTTTCCTACAGACATGATAAACTATTTTAAAGACCTTCAAAAGTTAATCCTTAGTCTAATTCATTGTTGGAATCAATTATTCAATAGTACTCTAAGACAGAAGATGTTTCCTTAGGTCTGAATCACCCCTTCTTAATAAGGTCATGAAAAGGGGGGATGCTATTAATGTGATGGACAGACTTGGTAGGTAGGCAGAATTTTCTTCCTTTGTTTCTTTTACTTTCCCTCCCTCCTTTTCTCCCTCCCTCCCTTTCTTCTTTCCATGTAATCTTTCTGTAGTCCAAAAACACAATACAGGAACAACAATAGCAAAAAGTCTGGAGTTCCAGACACCAGTGAGAGGCACTTAGAATGGTGGGATGAAACCAGCCCCACAGATAGCAACATCAGATCAGAGTTGTAGACTGAATGGGCAGTGCACGTGTATGGAGAAGCAGGGTCTAATTGTGATGAAGAGATCTGGGATTGTGAATGCCTTTGATAGCTGTAAGGGAGATAAACTTACTGGGTGCCATGCGTTATTGACTGTTCCAATCATTTCTCTGTACTTTTTGATACTTCCCACATTATGATTTCTGTGATTACTAAGTAAATTATAACTTATGTCCCAGACATAGGCCTGTGTAGAATATTTCCACTAATTGGATCTACTTGCAATATTAGGATGCAGTGATATTAGTGACATTTCTCTAATTTGTCTGGAAAGAGATGTTACCTTTTAAATAGAAATGCTTTATCAGTCTGAGGAGTCTGGAAAATTTGTGATATTATAGTTACTAGTCATGCATTGGTGTTTTCATAAATATATTGCTTCATTGCTCAATACTAAATGTGCTGCCTGATATTTATAGAAATAGATACCATTGTGATCTTGAGTATGCAAAGTTTTATGGTGGAGGTAATAAATTTACCCTGAGCGCTTATGTTCTGTTTCTTGAGAGAGTGCATTTGGACCAAATAAACCTCCAAAATGTCTGGCCAAAGTTACTGGAACAGGTGTAGATGTGGAACAAACTAAACGTATTATAATGAAATTTAGAAATTTTTATAATTTTTAATTAAAATTTTTATTAGAAGACTTTGTGATTTGCATTTTCTTTGAAATTATGAAGATTCCCAACTTTACTACCTGAGAAGGTCCATTAAAAGTATATACATACATCACACTTATAATTATATTATTGCCATCTATACTGTTAGCAGGAAATGTATTTTATTGCAATAATACTTATTCAAAGGACCATGCCATGTTTTGTGTGTAACAGGCTAGAGCACGATGACCTAGTTTTGATTTTCACCATAGTTGTCTTGAGTCAAAGCTGTGTGAAAAGTGAATTTATATTTAGCTCTGGTTTCTTTCTTGAATCCCTTCCTTTCATCTACCCAGCCCTAGAGTTCCTCAGTTACTTAGTGTTCTCCAGATGTGTTCTGGTTACTTAGAGTCTTCCACTAAAACCTCACCACTTGGACCTTTCCTCATTCCCAGGGTTGTGTACTCTAGATCTTTCCCCCTTCTCCATCCAAATGAGGCTGCTCTGATTCCCATGCTCAGTGTTATTAGATGGTGGGAGCTAATAAGTTTTATAAAAATGTGAGCCATCATATTTTTCACCTGCAATGATTAATATTTTGAGTTTCAGATACTCTTGCTGGGTTGGTGGGAGAGAGCTTATAGGGTAAGAAAGTGATTTGCACTTATGTATGTTGAGTCTGTACATCCAAGTACTTGCTTTTACATGTTTGGCTAGCTGAGAAGTATGATGGGCAGTAAAGTCAGAAAAGCTGTATCCATTGCATATGGCACTTCTTTCCTCAAAATGGAGGTTTTCAAAAAAAAAACATTTTCAAGGTAACATTCATTGACATGGTGATCTTTAATACCATGATAAAAAGAATTCAGAGAAAGCCTAGAAATAGAAAATGAAGGCAACAGACTGGAGAGGGTCAATGTTCTTGTTTCCTCATCAGCCAGTCCAGTGGGCTCCACTTGGCTGGCCCCTGAAGCTGTTTTCCCCAATATTAGAACCTGGACTTGGATCTAGACGAATAGCCCAACCAATTGACTGTATCCTACATTTTGGTGGGAATATCCTGTACTTCTAGAACATTCACTTCTGGCATACATCAGCTCACGGGAAAATTCATTGACTTGGAAGGCTTAATTTACAATACACACATAAGTATGAAAGACAGATATGAGAGGCTTCAGAAGCACTAAGAAGTACTACCTGAGGAGGTTCAGGAGATGACACCTGGGTTAGATTTGAAGGATGAGGAAGAATTTGTAAGGTAGAAAATAGTCTGGGTAGACAGAAAGAGGGAAATCCAAGGGTGGGGGAATTTTTCCAAGTTGTGAAATGCTGTGAATTCATTCATCTGCATTGGCAGGTGAAAACTTTGCACATGAGTCTTATCTAATGCCATAATTCTCCTCAAATAACCACAGTAGTCCAGTTCTCTTCCTTTATACCTAGGACAACTCAGGCCTTCACCAATAGCTTGCTTATTTTGCTTATTAGTATATCCACAATATCTCTTTACATTTTCATAAAATATTTCTTATAAAATGTGTTAACAGCTCAATATAACACAGCAAAATTAAAATAAATATGTATTGTATTATAAAATAAACTAAACAGAAAACATTTATATTGATATAATATGAAACCATCTCCTCTAAAGAAAGATGTTACCATAGAGTCAAGCTTTTGAAATGCCTTAGGTACGTTTGCCCTTGAGTATGGTACTTTAATCTCTATTTTATATTTTAAAGCATTGCTCCTGAAATTGTTAGCCGTATCCCTTTTTCCATGTTGTTATTCATTGGAGATTTGAATATAGAAATCCAAGGGTACATTTGGCTCAGAAAATTAGATTGGAATTCCACACAATGGCCCATGACACTCCACTCAGCAAATTATGATAGGCTGGCAAATATGAATTCAAGTTATAGCAGAGAAATGTCTGCAGAGATCTGCAGTCTTGTTTGATGATTCTGAATATTACATTTCCCTTTAGAAAAAAAAAAATAACCATTCAATGCCTTGAAAATTCAAACTCTTGGTTTGTAAAGATTTAACGTTCTATGACTCTCTGAATTTGCACTAGGAATAACTGGAGTTTTCCATTTCTTGTCTCAGGCTACAGTCTCCACCCTTCACTTCATCAAACTCATGATGTATGTATCATTGCGGCTGACATTGTCTGCTGGTAACCCTCTTCCACTTCTTCATTGTGATCCTATCCATTCCAGGACATCCTTCCCTACAATTTGCCCCACAAAATCCTCTCATTTCTCTTTGTCCATATTTTTCCATTCATTTCCCTTTCTTTCTCGTGGTTTTATAGACCCCGAACTCCTCTGCTTTCTCATCATCCACTAATTAGCATGTCTCCATGGTAACAGACAGTTGCAGAGCAGGAATCATTCTCTGTACTGGCTACTGCTGAGCAACCTCTGGGCCTAGCAAGGAGGGGCCTTGACCCGATTAAGATAGGATGACTTTTCTCTTCTTAGCAGGAGAGGATCCATACATTTCAGAGAAGGCCCTAATTCCTAGGGGGAAAGAGTAAGTCAATTGGTTGAAAAGGAGTATATACTTGGACTCAGGCATGCAAAATCAAAGTATGCAATAAACGAAGAAAATATTAAAGAAGATATAGGAAAATATCTATGCTGATTATCTACTCCTGGTTTGTAAAGATTAGCAGTGTTTTGATCTGGAAGATGTTGTGAAGCAACTGGTAGCAAATATTTGGTAAAATTTACCTTTTCATTTTATATATACAATTCAGTCAGTGTGCCTCATGGGTCATAATCTATGACAGAGCAAAACCCTACATCTAGCTTTATGGGATTTATTTAATATTATTTTTATATTTTATATTTACTGTTTTCAGCTAGATCTCAACCCACAATCAATCATATACTTACTAAACATCCATAATGGCACTATTACAGGAGTTTATTGTTTCTTTTTTTTTTTTTTTGGTACGTTGTTAGACATTTTACAGTTCTATAAAGACACATTTCCTGTGTAGTTTTCTATACTTAAGAGACTAGGAAAGATGTTATTTGTTACATTTGATTAAGCACATATTATGTTTTAGGGTCTATATTAGGTGTTTTGTGTTACCTCAGAACCTCATGATGGCTTTTCGAGGTAACATATTATTATTCCAAATTTGTGTGTAAACAACCTGAGATTCACAGAGGCAAAGTCATGTCTCAAGGATAAAAGGCTAGTAAGAACCTAGCACTGGACTCCTGGATACCTGGAACTAAATCTATACACATAAACACCGCCTGAACGTGACTATAGATAGATGTTTGAAGATTAGAAAGGCATGTAGAGGAAAACATGTAGACTTCTGTTGTCATAGAAGAATCTTGATCAATGAGAATAGTAGGTAGAAGTTGAAGGTCTCCTGAGCTGGAAGCTATAGTAGCTCAGAGGATGAAGACCTAAAGCAGCAGGCGATTTCCAAGGAATGAAATGTCTGAGCAACACGGTGAACCTGTAAGAATAGGAATTTAAGCCTATAAAGCATTATATAAGCCTGTGTGTAAACTGAATGGGAAAATTTTCCCTCAGGCCTATAAATCCTGGACAGCACTGCTGTGAGAACTCACTCTTGAGGGTGAGCAGGTACTGACAACTTGGCTTGCTCAAAGAAGGCTAACTTTTCATCCTCTTTCCATTGACATTTATGATGAAAAACATCAATTTCTTCAACATTTGAACAATATGTTATCAATCTGTATACTGCATTCCATAAATTGAAGGTATGAAATTTGATGATTCCAAGATGAAATCATTTTTGTTAGATGCAGACAAAATTAGAGCCAGGAAATAATGAAGGAGAGCTCCTGCCTGCCAGTCTAAGTACTGTATCAATAAATCACACAATAAATTCCTTCATGTTCTACATTCACCTTACATCTGCAGGCCTTGTACATATGCATGTATTTCTGTAACAAAATTTATTTTAACATTCTTTAAGACTGCAGCAATTCAGATAAGATGCTCTCCACAGAGTGGTGGTCACCAATGAGCTGATGCTAACTCCTACTGTAGGTCTCCAAGATCAATGAACTTTGTATCTAAGCTGTTTACATGAATTTCTCATGTTTTGCCACACACACACATACACACACAGACACACACACACACACACACACGACCTTCCCATAGCTTCAATTTCTTTGAATAGGTACAATTTACTGTGGCACACAGACTCCCATTGCTATGCTATTCCCCCATAAACTTAATCTTTTGAAAACTCTATTATTTATTTCGACACAGGTTGACTTACATGTCAAAGTTCACTTAAGCCATTAATTGCATGTTTGTCATTCAACATATACCTGACATTGAAGGAGGGAAAATAGTACATCTATTGCATGATTTTTATATGCCAATTACTGTGCCAAGTGCTTTTTGTATGTTATTGGTGGTGACATGACAACACATCTCTCAGCTCCACCTCAGCAGAGGGCACAATTGTCTGGCCACTACTGTTGTGCTCTGAAGTCCATCATCAGGTTTGTGTAGAGGGCATGCTTCTAATGAAGTTCAGAGCATGGCAGGGATGCTAACGCAGTTCTGTTTGTGGGAGTTGAGAATTCTCTGACAAGCGACTTAAACTTGAATAGTCCTCATTGTCCTTGTCTGGTTTTCTTAGACCTACAATCAAGACACTTCTACTCAACCCATCTTTTTTCCCTTTGTCCTTCACAGGGGCCAGGAGTCATTGCCACCTGACGGCTCTTCCATCCACCTTCTGCTCCTCATATTCTATCTCCCAGGTGTTTCCCCTAGAGAACTCTCTGGATGCCGGCTTCTGGAGGTGCTAAATCAACATGTTAATCTAATTTAGCCTTGCCAATCTCATGATCTATTTGTGATGATAGGAAATGGAGTCTCTGGTAGTTTAGAGTACTCACTTGGGTCACGCAGCTAACTAGTGGCAGGTTTCAAGCTCCTCTCTATCTACTCTCATCACCTACTGACTCTTCCCATTGCACCACACAGCCTGGGATGCTTTTATTGTACTCTCCACTATTTTATGACTACTCTGCCTGTTGATAAGTTATATAGTGAAAACCAGAAAAGGCAAAAATCATTCTAAATCTCCTTGAGAAAAACTGGGAAGAAGGCAAGTAGATAATGTAAAATGTTCTCCCTTTTTTTCAGACTAACTTATAGATTAAGCTTTTTCATTTGTGTCACTGAAAGGGAGCTGCCTAGCACATGAATATGTCTTTTCTTTTTTCCTAACACCCCCCCTCCCCTTTTTTTAAAGTTTAAATCAGAGCTTCCAGGGCTGTATCTATTTTTCAGGGATAGCATGTGAAGTTTTACATTCTCTGGGGTGAGTGAGGTCTAGGGCCCAATGAAGAGATCACAATGAAACACGAGTGTTATGTTTTCAAGTGCTAGACTGATTACTGTCTGAAAGTCGGCATTATTTAAAAGGCAGCTCTTCTCATTTGGATCAGGCAGTGGTGTGAATTTTCCAAAGGCTGGAAGGGCTTCTTCCTAGCATGCATAAAAGCCAAGTGCAGAGTGGGGCTGCAGGCTGCTTGTGTTACAATGGAAGCCAGCAGCAAAAGCCATGGCAGCCAGCTCCAGGGAGGCCCCAGCATCTGTAACTGATTCCTAATGAATCGAGAACCTGGTAGGGAAGTAAAAGAAACAAAGAGACTTATTTTTTTTTTTTCATCCTTCTCCTCTTTCATTCTGGGCAAAGAAAAAAAGTTCAATTTTCTACAATTCACTCCACAACCTGGTGAGGGTTCAAGAGGACAGGGAGCCTGAGGACCTACACCTGAGTGGCTTCTTGAAAGCTACTGTGTCTAAGATCTTTAATGCCAGGAGAGCATTGACATGTTTTCCTCTTTACTTTGCAGGGCTTATTTATGTGATTAGGCAACTTTATCATTCTCAGAGCAGGGCCACTGGTGTGATGGGTGCTACAAGGTGATGTGTAGACCCCAGCTGCCGATCCATTCTCTTTGTTTCTCTGGTTAAGGGCTCACAGGTCAGTTTCTGACTTATTTCCCCAGGATGAGTCTACCACAGGATTCTTAGCTCATTGATGGAGGCTTCCCCTGTTGGTCTTATTATCTCTCAACATGGTGGTATCCCACTTCCCTCTCCAGCTTCACTCCCATGCCTGACTCAGGTCATGCATTTGACAAAACAAAGTGCTTTCCATTCTGTAACTTCTATGGTCCTTCCTGCCACATGCCTTTGGCCCCGCTGATACCGTGCTCTTGTCCCTCATGGTTTCCTTATTCTTTGCCTGTGTAGCAAATATCTAAATCCATTAAAGACCCAGTTCAGATGAAACTGCCTCTGTGGAGCCTTCCCAGAACCCATCAAACTCAATGCCTTTGTAATGTTATGAGCTGAATTTAATTCTGAAGATAGAGATTCAAATTCAACAATTTTTTTTTCTGAGCAATTACCAAGTGTCTAACATTGGAATGATCATTTTTATGTAAAGCATTATTTAATTTTTATTTGACAAAAAAACTAGAGGAGATGATTCCTTTGGATTGAATTGGACTATTACTGCATTCTGAAATTACTGAGCTAGTGATCCTTGAGAAGAGAGGATGACCATAGAGATAAGGGTTCTTATCGTTTAGATATGAGGTGTTACCAACAGCTCATATATGAGACAACATAAGGAAGTTTACAGGCAAAATGAGTGGGTTATGAGAGGTTAAACCAAATCAGTGCATTAATCCACTAACAAGGATTAACTGGGTGGCAACTGGTGTGGTGTGGCTGGAGGAGATGGGTCATTGGGAATTGTGCCTTTGGGGTATATATTTTGTTCTTGGTGAGTGAAGCTCCCTCTCTCTGCTTCCTGGTTTCATGTCCTGAGCTGCTTCCCTACACCACACTTTTCTGCCATGATGTTCTGCCTCACCTTGGGCCCAGAGCAACAGAGTTAGTCATGTCATCTATGGATTGACACCTCTAAAACTGTAAGCTCCCAAATAAACTTTTCATCCTCTAATTGTTCTTGTCAGGTCTTTTGGTGACAGCAATAAAAAAGCTGACTAAAACAAGGGGCATTTTTAAATTGCTGCTTATGAAAAAAAATATACTTGTTGTTTAAAGTCTCTGATTCCTTAGAACTTTTAGGAAAGGATCCACTGATCCTCTGCCACTCTGGACACATAGTCCATCTCGAAGGTCTCTTTGAAAGGTATATCATTTGATTACAGGTGTTGTGAGCTCTAGAGTCCTCTGGGGTCAGCAGGGTACAGATGCTACCTGCTTTCATTCTGCGTGGCCTTCTCAGTGGCAGTCACTCCTTTTTTTAAAGTAGAAGGTAAGAGCCAGCACAACTATGAAACACAAGATGAACCACTATTCAATGCTATAGGAATTTTGATCCACTTCTTACACTCTGCTCCAAGCAATGATGAGTAGTAGGTGGTCAGCTCTATAAAATAATCATTAATCTGCAAAATAGCTTTTGGTTTTCACTAATACAGCTGTCAAAAAAGTATCTTTTGAAACTGACAACTCTCCTTTTACTGGAAACCATAGACTATAGGCCAAATCCATCCTTCTGCTTGTTTTTCTAAATGAAGTTTATTGGAATACAACCATGTCAATGGTTTACATCTCATCCGTGACTGCTTTCAGTTTATAACAGCAGAGTTGAGTACTTGTAAGAGCAACCCTGTGGCCCACCACAACTAAAATATTCACTTTCTGGTCCTTCCCAGGAGTGTGCCAACTCTTGACAGCAATCCAGAGTTCTGCCAGAAACCATAAATGCAAATGCATCAGTATTTATTTACTTCTTTTCAAAAGTCTGATTTTGAGAATGTATTTCTCTCAGATCTTAGTACCAGGAAAATTCTTCTCCCTCCTGAGCCACTGGTGAATTTGTCATCCTGTGGGCACTGTGAATCTTAAAATCGCTTGTGCTTCCCCTTTGGTATGAATACCAGGATAGCCCGAGCCAGCACTCTGTAGGGAGGTTATGGTGTAAAATAAGCAATATAGTTTTATCAGAGATAAGTCATAGATTACTAATAAGTCATATTGATGAGTCATAGGCTATGGACTAATAGACATAAATCAATAAATAGAAAATAATAAAAATAAAAGTTAATGTTAAGATACTTAAATATGTTTTAAGCTTTAAGATAGAAATAACAATACAGTAGAATAAATATATAGCCTTTATAATACTTAGATATAAGACTTAAAGATGTTAATTATAAGGTATAGATAATAACAGTTATAAGTATGTGTGTGTGTATGGGCCCATAGGTTAACTATAGTCATAGGCAAATGTTGAGATGATATAGGTTAAGTTATATGATAGAAATAATTAAGACACAATCATATTAACAGAAAAATTGTTGTAGGCCAACATAAATAAGCATGGCTACAGTGAGTCCATTGCTGTTCCTGTAGGCAAGAGCCATTTCTGGGAAATCAATGTCTGAGCTGTCTTCCCTCAAAGAGGTGTTTTCTGTACTTTGTACCCAGGTAATGGCTGACTAAAACCCAAGCTGTACACCCACCTTAGGGGGTCTTTAGTTCTGCTTAGGGGCTCTTAAGTTCCACTAACTGCTGTTTTAGCATCTGTGATTGGCTAGCTTGCATGCTAGGGACTTCCCAAGGCTTGCAGCTTTCATCCTTAAATTCCCAACACACAGGCCAGGAAATGGCTGTTCTCCCACAGAGCTTCAGTCTCTTCTGGTGGGTGACAGTCCCTGGCCAGGTAAACAAAGCTCTCTTTGATTTGAATTTGGACTTAGAGTGTTTTCTGAAATGGCTCCTCATAACAGGTAGAACCAATCTTTATCCAATTTTAGTTTCAGTTTTTCTTATTCTTTAATTCTCTACACTCTGATTTTCTAATTAATAATTTTAGTATTATGACCTTGAAGTACATACTTTTTGGGAAAATGTTATGTATAAATAAATACTTCAGTAGCATGTACTTTCTGCAATTCTGTAGTTGATTTTCTAGAATTAGCTGCTTATTTGACTGCTTCTAAGTCCTAGTGTAAAACCTCCTTGGGAGGGCTGGGGGTGAAGCTCAGTGGTAATGTGTATATTTAACATGTGCAAAAAACCTGGATTTTTTTTTTGTACCAGGAATTGAACTTAGGGGTGCTTAATCACTGAGCCATATTCCTAGAACTTTTTTTTTTTTAATTTTTTTGAGACAAGGCCCTTTCTAAATTGCTGAGGCTGGCTCTGACCATGCAATCCTGCTGCCTCAGCCTCTGAGCTGCTGGGATTATAGGGATGCACCACTGTCTCTAGCCAAGGCCCTGGGTTTGATCCCCAGAAACAGCACACGACCCAACACCTTCTTTGGGAATATTGACTGTATCACAAACTGCATAGAACATAAGAGAAGTGCAGATATTTTCATTTTTTTTTAGTTTTGTCATAGTAAAAAATTTAAATGCTTATTTTGAAGTTCAGCAAATTCTCAACAAAATTAATTGGTAGCAGTAGTATAAATAATAGTCTCTGCAAGGTATCTAAAGTTGATTCCTTGGTAGGAAAATTTAGTTTTCATGCTTTTATTAATAAAATAATAACTGCCACTATGTATTAAATGTCTAACATTTCTTCATCACTTTATGTACATTGTTGAATTTATTCCTTATAAAACATTGCATGGTAGGTCTTGATCTTTCCATTTCATAAGTGTGTGGCAATAAGACTCAGAGAGATGACATACTTTGCTTGGGGGAGTGTACAGAGTTCAAGCCAGCAATGTCTGCAGGAGTCAGCCAAGTCATGTCAGTGAGTGGAGCTGGTGGGTGTAAAGCAAAGTGGAGTCACGGGACCAGTGAGTATGTGCTTTATCTACAGGGGCAACTGCACTCAGCCTGGGCCAACCTCTGCCAGACTCAAATGTCAGCTTGCTGTTGCTTGAGTTTCCAATGTTTCAGAAACCAGAAATCCAGACCTGCAGTGAAATGCTTTAATTTTACAGACTCTGCTCAGGAATAATGAAACATGCTGTGGGTTAGGTTTGGCACCTGAGCCATTGTTTTTCAAACTTCTGTGTTCTCTATTTTATTCCATTGGTCTATAATACACCATCATTATATTGTCTCAATTATCATAGCTTTATAATAATCACCAATGTCTGAGAGAGCAAGATGCCTCATCTTTTTCCTCCTTGGGGTTAGGTTGGTTATTCTTGGTGTGTTGCATATCCAAATGTGTACCTATTTTTTTACTGTTAGAATCAACTTCTCAAGTTATACACACTGTTTTAGTCAGCTTTTTGTCACTTGTGACTAGAAAACCTGACAAGAACAACTTACAGGAGAAAAAGTTTATTTGGGCTCATGTTTTCAAGGGGTCAGTCCATGGTTGGCTGACTCTACAGCTCTGGGCTTGAGGTGAGGCAGAACATCGTGGTGGAACGATATGATGGAAGAATGCTGCTTAGGGCATGACAATAAGGAAGGGAGGTGGGTATTGAGCTCTATTCACTTAGGGACAAAATATAAATCCCAAAGGCATGTCTTCAATGACCTACTTCCTCCAATCACACCCTACCTGAATACAGCTAACACACAGTTAATTCAGATCAGTGGATTAATCCACTGATGAGGTTATAGCTCTCATAATCTTGTCGTTTCACCTCTGAAAATGCTTGCATTGTCTCACATGTGAGCTTTTTTGGAACACCTCATATCTAAACCACAATAACACACACAAACTGTTGGGAGATTGAAATTGAATTGCATCTATAGGTACTTTGGAGAACAATTGACATGTGTATAATATTGATTCTTCAAACTCTAGCATGGATTATGCTACAAGCATTTAAATTTTTAGATTTATTTCAATGTTATTTTATAGTTTTCTCCTTAGAGATTTATTTCTAGGTATTTGATATATTTTGGTATTATTGTAAATACTACTATAAAAATTTTATTCCTTGTATCTCTAATATCTATAAATTTAATTGACCATCGTATATTACCCTTTACCTAAGAATTTTGGTAAGTTCATTTTCCCAAAAATTTTATTATGGAAAATATCAAACATGTGGAAGTAGAATTTTATAATAAACCTTCATGTGCCTATTACCAAGATTCAACAATGGTAATACTTTTTTTGAATTTTCTAAATTCACATTTAATCCTAATAATTTTTTTTGAATTTTTCATATATACTATCACATTATCTGTCATTATAAATGATGAAAGTTTTGTTTTTTATTTTTAAAAGTGGTTTATTTACTCATGTACTCTCCATGTTACTTGGGATATTCAAAGAAATGTTGAAAAGAAATAATAACAGCATTCTTACCATATATATGTGTAAGCTTGACCAAACCTTTTAGAATGACTCTAAGGAAGGCCAATCCTTATGAATATCATAAAAATCAATGTCTTAACTAAGCCAAAATATGTTTATAGAAAATATTGATATAACTTGAGCAATGCAAGTCAGAGCTATAATAAATTCTAAAAAATATTTTTAAAAAACCACTAAAAAATGTCAATAGGTAGTTATAGTGCTCACCTATGGTACTTGGCATTTAAACTTATTTCTCACTATTTATGTTATGAGTACTGCTCTTATTTAAAAGTCTCATTCAAAGGATAAACCATAACTACCTAAAATTTGTATATTGGTTTATTTTTCAATTTGTGAAAATGTCTTTAGCTTGTTTATGTGGGGAACAAATTTCAACTCTGATGACAATCTGCTCTTCAATGAACTTTAGATTTTTCAACTGCATGCGGACAATGGAAAATGCAAAAGAATTTCTAACTGTGAGAATTAAATGCTTAAACATGGCATTTTGTTAGATTTTATTTTATTTAAGATTCTGAGAAGTTCACAGTCATCAGCAATTCCACAGTAATTTCAGGTGCAATTGGGAATTTGGCATTCTCAGTGGAGCTGTTAGTTTAGCAAACCTTGTGGATGAAATAAGTACATTTAATATCACATGTGAAGCGATTGTTCTAAAATTGATTCTGATGGCTTCATTTTCCACAACTGAACTGGTTCACTCAACATGGCTGTTATTGTTCCTGATGTTAGGGCATATTCTCTTTTTATAATAAATTTATGACTGTCAGAAGATATCAACTTGATGTACATGGCATCACAGCCTTCACAACCTCCATAGGATTTTTTTCTCTTCATCTAGTATGTTCTTATGAAATTCCACATCACTGCCTCCAGGAACTTCAATGGTTTCTTAACATTCACTGCCACTGGGTCCCTGTGCTCTGCCATAGTCCTACTCTGTTTATTGCTGTGTGTGTGTGTGTGTGTGTGCGCACATGCGTGCATATACATATATCCTCCTATATTACTTCCCTGTATTTGGAATGGAATTAACACATCAGTGTGTGAGCACTGTGTCATCCATACCAGAAGTTAGACTGTGGTCACTATAGCAGCAAAGTAGAGGGCAGATGGGAGGTGAGCAAGAATGGAGACAAGGCAGTTGCACATGGACCCTGAGACCCAGGCTGGCACTGTGGAACTAGAAAAGGGAAGTACAACCTTCCAAGTCAGCAAGCTAAGCTATAGTCCGCTTCCAGACTCAGAATTTTGGGAACCAGAGTAGAGTGTGTTAGAAAAAGCTGCATGAGAATCAGGAGGGGAAGTTTCCATCAAACTAAAGATGTTACTGGAAGCTACTGTGTGGGATTAAGGTCTTTTCCCCAAAGAAGTAGAGGTTCCAAGAGGCCTGGATTGGAACCTTCACAATTAGCATTATTTAGCTGTGTGGTGACAGGATGGAAGGGAAACACTGGGTCTGGTTACAACACAATTGACCACTCTCATGAAGAAAGGCCTAGCATTGTGTCATGAGATGGTTTACAGAAACAAAATGGCAATGAACCCTAAGAAAAAAAGTGGCAAGATGAGGCTAGTGAGAAAGAAAATGTGCTAAATCTAGAGTCAAAAGAAAAAAAGAGAATGTTTCTCTTAGTCCGCATTCTTCCAGAAGCTGAAAGGAGGTATGGATGCATGGCATGGCCCCATGAGAGTTATCCAGAGTTTCACTCACCCACAAGGCTTGGAAATCCCAAAATGGAGAAGTACAACAATGGCAGCAATGACAGCAATGTATGGTGACACTTGTACCCTCTCTTCAAAAATAAGTAACATGTAGGACTCTTCCATCATGTCTGACTTCAAACTTAATGTATTGTTTAACAAGTAGCTGGATAGTTACACCTCCTTTTAATTTAAGCAAACCTTGAACAAACCAGGAGTCACAATCTTTTGATATCTATGTAAGAGGAAGTTTTCATTCATTCATTCTCTTCAGTCATTCAGAAAATATCTATTAAGAGCTAGTTAAATGCCAGGAAGTGGTCCAGGTCCTGGAAGAACACTCACCCATATCATCAAATTTAATTTGTAGCAATGAGAATAGTAAAATAGGAAACAGAAAAAGAATGTGTTCCAGGAGGTGGTAAAGAAGAAGAACCAGGAAGGACCAAGTCATTTAATCACTAGTTTTCTGACTCTTCCCCCCAACAAACTCAGTTATAAATTGTAATATATGACACACATGTACATATCAGTTTACATGTGACTGCTAGGTGTTGGAAGATAAAAAAAAAATTCAAAAAGAATTCCATCCTTTAAATAACAGTTTTGATGCAAAGCAGACAAAATAATTATGAACATGATGGTAGGATCATGATTTTGACATTGCTAAATGCAGAGAACTTTGGAATAGGTGGTAGATGCAGTTCCTTGCAGAGGAAGAGGAGAAAAAGCTTTCTAAGGAGCTGGTACTGGAGAGAGTGGGAATTGCCCAGTGTTGCTGGTGGGGATGATGTTTAGGCTTGGAGAAGAGAATGTGCCCCATCCTGCCTGTGTGCCATGGTTTTACCAGCCCTTCTTTGTATCTTCAAGCATTCCTGGCATTCTGTTCTTTTGGTTCTTTCTGGGCATGAAGATTTTGCTTCAATCTTCTTTGTCTAAAATAAGGTGGAACAGTGATGAACTTTGGGTGAGGAGTTTGCAGAGACAGGGAAGAAGCAAGTGAGAGCCTTCTGGAGTGTTGGGATCTTCTAAATGTCGACATGGGTGTTGGTTACAAGATGCAGATGGGTAAAACTCTATTCAGCTGTATGTTCATTAGTGCACTTTCTACATTTTACTATATGCATGCCAGACCTCAATGAAGCAAGAAAAAAGGAAGAAGTCTTCCAGCCCAAGCAGATCTCACCCATGTCAGGGCTATGAGATTTATTGTATGGTAGAGTTTAGCTCTTGGCAACATATATGTGATGTTTCTGTTTTGTTTTTTTATTTGTTCATTTCCTGTATGGAAATTGTTTTAGAAACCAGATTATAAATGCCACTTAATACCTTGATTTTGTCTTAGGCTCATATTTTGTCCTCTGAAAGGAAATATCTACTGCCTTCAACTATGAATATCTGAATCCACACACAGAATGCAATTAGTTTTAAATTTTAGAGGCTTATTTTGCATAAAACCTGTGGAGCGTGTTTTTGTTTCTAAGTGCCTTGTGGAAGAGGATAATTCTACTATATCTCTTTATAGTATCTGGAAGATTGCACTGGATACACAATCTGAGTCCTCTGTAAATATTGCTAAGAGGGCATGAGTATGGAAAAATCCAAAAAAAGCTTAGTTCTATTTTGAATTATGAGTTTCTTAGAACAGAGAGGAGAAGAACCTAAATAGTTCACTTAAGGGATCTTATTTCTTCCCTATCTCTTAAACAGATTAAAAGAGAAGAAATAAAACAATCTTGAAGGTTGATTGAGAGATAAAACACCCACAGAACAAATTTGACTTATTCAAGTTTTATGAATCTCCAAATAGCAGGTTTAAGTAGATTTGCTGGAGCTTAGATATACGTGCCTGCCAAGCAAGATAACTTTTAAAGAAAAGAGTCCTTTGCATTTTCTCAGGTCAAAAAATTGAGTTTGCAGCTTAGCTTTTTCCTCTTAGAAAATATCAGATGAAAAAAGGAAAAAATGCCACTCATTTCTTGAATGTGGCCAACTCGTCGACAGATCTAAACTCAGAAAAAGCAACTCCCAGGTCAGCAGCCAAACCTCTGTAAAAACTAAGCCCGGATTCTTCGCAAGTTACTAATATGTAGTAATATTTGATAGCCAAGGCAAAACTCACTAAGAATTATCAAAACCCTTCTGGGTTTCTTCTTTCTCTTGGTGACCATAATACCTAATTCTTTCTCCTCCCACCAGCACTACCATTGACACTGCACTGCCTCCTATGATGCAAGACCCTCACTACAGGTCCCCATGTCCCTAAGTAATGCTCAGTCACAAATGTTTATCTTTAGTCCTTTTCCTTGGGATTGAACCTCATCATCCAGTGCTCATTTGTTGATCTCAGAACTAAACTGTGCAAAGGTGTTTATTGACGTAATTTTAATAATGTGATGTGCTATCTATTATACTACACTGCCTCTTTTCTCTTTTGTTAATAAAATGTACATAATAATATCTTGTTATACGGCACAGAAAAACAGATAATCATGAATAAGACAATGGAAGGTATTTATAATCTCTTGACCTAAAAACCACTATTAACCTACACATGCACGGGCACGCACACATTCAAACATATTCTCTACCATTCTTTCTCACAAACATACACATCTGTACTGCATGTTTATTTCTTGCATTTTTCACTTAAATAATATTAATTAAAGTTCTTCATGTCAGTAAATATATTCCCATAACATTTTTATTTGTGCCTGGAAAGTATACCACTTTATAAATAAACAATCATTTATTTACATAGTCTCTTACTATTGGGTATGTGCATGGTTGCTCATTTTTCTCTATTAAATTAATAGGGAATCAAAGTACATATCTGTTTTTCATCAATAATTTTCTTAGAAAACTTCTTAGAGCTAGAATCTCTAAGATAAAGATATGCATCAAAAGGAACGTTTGTCCATTATAAAATCTCTAATAATATATAATGAAAATGCATTCCTCTTCCATCTGAGACTCCCAGTTCTCACTGTAGACAGTCACTGTTGTATGTCTCTCTTGTTACTCTCTGGAAATAGTCCCTATGTACATAAAATGGCCTTTCCTTTTTATACAAGTGAATGTATATACACTATTCTAAATCTTTACTTTGTAAAATTAAAAATCTGCATCTTGGAGCTTCTTCCAATTGAGAACACATAGATCCAACAGACGTTTTTCATGGTCATAAGCACAGTATGTATGCGTAAAATTTGATATAATTGGTTAGATGGAACTAGGATATTTTCTTTCCTTCACTGAGACAAACACAGCAAAAGCAGCACAAATGGCTTTTGTACTAAATGAGTGTTGAGGAATTCTTAGAATTTAGGATTTTAAAGCTTTTGATACATATTATCAAACTGTTCTTCCTTGAGGAAAACATTAATATTGGCATGGTAAAAAACATGCCCCTCCTGTTTTTCCTCCTTTTTAAAAAAATATTTATTTTTTAGTTGTAATTGGACACAATACCTTTATTTTATTTATTTATTTTTATGTGGTGCTGAGGACCTATCCCAGGGCCTAGTCATTCGAGGTGAGCACTTGACCACTGAGCCACAATCCCAGCCCTCTTCCTCCTTTCCTAAACAAGAAATTTTTTGAGGCAATATTTAAGTCTGACTGTAAATTTGGCATTTTTCCAACCTCTGGAGAGAAAGATGGGTAAAGGCAGAAGCTCCTTAGTATCTTCCTGTTCCACTGCTGATGAAGGCAACTCCTGAGCCCTCATCTACATGTCAGCGCTGTGCTGTTTGTGACTGTGCTCCCCAGAGATGTATTGACCTTAGCTCCTTCATGAAAGGGCACCAGAAAGCAGGAAAAAGGAAATCTCTTTCAAATCTTGTGGTCTGTTTTTTGTCCACCATAGCACCTGCACGTCTTATTTATTTATTAATTTTTTGTGCCAGGGATTGAAGATTGAACCTAGGGGTGCTTAACCACTGAGCAACTGAGCCACATCCTCAGCCATCTCTATATATAAATAAGAAAAAAGAAAATGTGACATTTTCATATTTACTTAAAGAATAAGAAAAACATGCCAGGGATTGTGGTGCATGCCTGTAATCCCAGCGATTTGGGAGACTGAAGCAGGAGGATTGCAAGTTCAAAGCCAGCCTCACCTATTTAGTGAGGTCCTGGGTAACTTAGCAAGATACTATCTCAAAGAAATATATATAAATATATATGTTATGAAAAATTGTATTCTATATGTATAATAAGAATTGTGATGCATTCCACTGTCATGTGTTTAAAAAAAGCAATTAAATTTTAAAAAAGACAGAAAAAAGTTATAATTATACATATATTATTTATATTATATATTATATATAAATATACATATTATTCATTGTTTATATATTTTATTTAATATATATTACTTATGTGTTTTATTTAATAAAGTAAAAATATATAAATTATAATTATATATATTATTTATAAATATATATATATTATTTATTTATTTATATTATATATAAATATATATATATATATATATATATTATTTTGAGACAGTGTCTCACTAAGTTACCCAGGGCCTCATTAAGTTGCTGAGGCTGGCTTTGAACTTGCAATCCTGCCTCAGCCTCCCAATTTGCTGGGATTATAGGCTTGCACTACCATGCCTGCTGTGTTTTTCTTATTCCTTAAATGCTTCTCACTCTTAGGTACTTTATTCCTAATCTCTTCTATATAGATTGTAAATTCTATCAGAGCAATGGATTATTTAGGTCAATACTGTATCCCTGCACCTATCCACAGTATTGGCTCAGTAAGTTTTTTAAAAATATTTTTTTAATGTCAATGGATCTTTATTTATTTATTTATATGTGGTGCTGAGAATTGAACCCAATGCTTCACACATGCTAGGCAAGCGCTCTGCCACTGAGCCACAACCCCAGACCTGCTCAGTAAGTTTTTGTTGAGAGAATGAATTCATTCAAACAACACAAATGTCTAGAAATCATCTTATTCCCCCATTTAGTTCTCCTGTCACAAATTTTGCACAGTTGTCTTGTGTTTTTTTATTTTATGATTCAAGCAGGGATTTTTCTCTCTATGGTGCAAGATGAACTTCAGAGTGTGAAACCCCAGAGCCTGCAGGTCTGGCATACATGTGTGAATGTGCATTTCAGGGGAGGTGGGGAGAAGAAGGTTCTTAATGCTTATGGAAACTAAATGTTTGTATCTTTTTCTTCTAACTCCCTGCTATAATTCAGCATAAATCATGCTAGAACTGATGTGTTAGAATGATTCACTGTATGTGACTAGCAAACTAGGTGTGATGCCTTGACTCTAAATAAATATTAAGCTGATTAAATGGGAGTTTGGGGTAACTAGAAGATAAGCGATGATATGGGCATCAAGGAAATCCACACTACTCAGAACCATGATCTTCTTTGTGGTTTGTAAGGATTATTGGAATTTTCTTGAAAAGAGAAAGTGTGACATTTTCACATTTGCTTTTAAAAGAAAGACAATCAAGCCTACATTACAAAGTGTTAAAAAATAGTGTATATTAACTATTTTGATTGGTGCCACTTCTAGATGAATAAAGAGGATGAAATGTAATATTTTATAATTTGAATTTTTGTCATGTAATCTTTCTGATTTAAAAAAGAAGGATCAGAATGTACTTAAGTAGATTAATAAAGTGATTTAATCATATTTTTAATATTTCCCCCTTCACAGAGAATCTGTATTAACTGATATTTCTGATATGACATTGTCACACACATGAAACTAGGGGGATAAATGGAAATGTAGAAAGTGGGTTTTTGAGCAGAGATTTTTTTACATGAGAGAGGAAATAGGATGGTGATTTGTCTCCTGGTTAAGGCTGGTGCTGAGAACATAGTCAGCTCAAGCCTCAAGAAAGGGGGCTGTTTGATAAATGATAATGAGGAGAATAAAATGTTTGCACAAATGCTTGAGAAAGTTATCAAAAAAATAGTCTGGGTGAGGTGGTGCATGCCTATTATCCCAGAAGTTCAGGAGACTGAGGCAGAAAGATCTTGAATTCACAGCCAGCCTCAGCAAAAGTGAGGTGCTAACTAACTCAGAGAGACCCTGTCTTTAAATAAAATACAAAACAGGTCTCAGGAGTGGCTCAGTGGTCAAGTGCCCCTGAGTTTAATCCTCGATACCCCCTTCCAAATAATAATAATAATAATAATAATAATAATACAGGTAGCAATAACATGTTATTTTCAGAATCAATATAAACACATGATTTCATGTAGCAATAATCATGTAGGAGAAAGGATTTAGTTGAATGAATATTATTATCAGGAAATAATTGTCCTTGAAACAGAATATTTCCATTCATTTATTCATTCAATGCTAATTTAGCATTTACTTATTGTAGTGTTAGATATTAAGGAAGATAGTCTCTTGACAGCTATGGTGAATGTAAGAGAAACTGTCTGATTGAAGTACAGCTAATTTGGAGTGTTGCAGGCTCTCAAAAGGGAAACTAAAAATGGCTCAGGTCCTTACCATAATCAATTTTATAATTAATTAGATATTATGATTCTCTGCAACTCCATGTTCCTAGACCTCAGATTCTACAGCTCAGCTAAGTTAACCTCACTATTGATGTTCATCTAGACTCTCATTAACCTATGACCCATGCTGAACTTGCTTCAGGTAAAAAGCAGTAAAAATTATATTGTAATATGAACAAATTACCCTGTTAAAAATTTAAATGTTTACTAATAGGACATAGGCCAGCTAACATACATATGAAGTAATTAGACATTAAGCTGCTATATGGTAGTCTATTAACTACAAAATGAATCCGACCAGAGGTTGATTGTTTTAAACATTTTTTTTTTTAATTAACAAAGAACGAACAAGATAAATCTGAAAAATGAAGACACACTGAGTTTTAAATCATGAGCAATTTGGAAATAGTAATTCACTGTTTTTTTCCAATGTATGCATTGAAACATAGTTAAATATGTTTCACTTCTTATATTTTTTTATTAGGAGTGAAACAGTCATATTTAAGTGATTACTCAAAATAATGCTGTATGGTAAGGTGGAAATTTTATAATAAATATTTAAAATGCTGTATCATGTAATGGATTTAATGTTTCAAAAATGGGGAATGATATAGTTTTTCTATTAGCATCTTTTAAAAGAATATCTTGTTGGAAAACATTCTTATACATGAAATTAGCTTTCCAATGCTCCTGGATATTTATTAATCATATGTTTCTTGCTTTAGAGAAAATCTTTTTCCTTTTTCCTTTGTTGCTGGGGATAGATCTCAGGGCCTTGTGCCTGCAAAGCATGGGCACTACCTCTTAGCTCCATACTTCAGCAAAATCTACTGCCCCCCAACATGTGTGTGTGCGCCCCCCCCCCACACTATATATATATATATATATATATATATATATATATATATATATATATATATGTATTTCATCAATGTTACAACAAATCAAGCTTAGTCAAAAATGACTATGGCTTCTCTTAGCATATGTCTGAAATTTATTGATCTCTAGATATTTATCTATATCCATACAATAGTTTTTAAATGGATAGTTGCTTTTATCATTTGAAATTATTAGTTAAGAATTGCAAATAGAACAGCCAGGCGCAGTGGCACAGACTGTAATCCTAGTGGCTTGGGAGGCTGAGGTAGAAGGATCGCGAGTAATAAAATACGAAGTAGGGCTGGGGAAGTGACTCAGTGGTTGAGTGCCCCTGAGTTCAATCCCCAGTACCCCCACACCAAAAAAATAATAGCAAATGGAACATATTTTAGAGGTAATTTTAAATTTCCTCTTTGCTTTAAAATAAACCTTCAATTTGAAAAGATAAAGAGAACTTGTCATCAATTTAAAGAACTCCTGAAGAAAGTCAGCCTCACCAAAGCAGCACAGGATTTATAGATGTTCTTATAACAGAAACGGGCTACTTCCATAAAGAAAGTAAATATTTGCAACATGCCAGGTTAGGTTTTCAGATATATATCCTTCACCTTCTGTTTTCATTTTTCCTTGTAATCTGCAGTAATTTGGCCAATCTAATGATTGCCATATTTAAGGCAAGTTTTTGTACTTCCGTGACAAATCAAAATTATGACCATTTTTCCTCCTAGTATTTTTGATATACCTATAAAATTTATTCAGGCGGAAAGCTTATTTAAAAAGTATTAATACCTCTCTTCTTACATTACCTTCCCCCTTTCTCCTTTTTTTCTTTTAGAATGTTTTCCTTTCTCTCACATTCATTTTCTTTTAAATAAGCACATGTCCATTTAATTTTATCTAATTAGGTTTTTAGAAAATTATTCGGCACATAAAATAACCCTTTCAACAACAGGATCACCTAAGTCCATTCCAACATAAGGGGTGGACATTTAGATGGGTTATATTTTTGCCCCTTTCTGAAGTAACCTGTGACTCTGGTCCAGGGTGACCCCACACAGAGGGGTACATAAGTATTTGCTTTGAATACTGATTCTGCCAGTTGGTTGAATAGTCAATTATTCTGTCTCTAGTTTTACTCTCTCTCTTTCTGCTTTTCTTTCTCTTTCCTTTTTTTATTTTATTTTTTTCTTTTAGCTAAAAAAGGTGATTCTTTATGACTCATAAAAGACAGAACTCCCCCACAAATGTTGAGGATATTATTGTTTCCATCCCTCTGAGGACTAATGAGCTAAATGACTAGCTGTGACAGAAGAACAACAGAGATGAACGCTAAGTGTGGCAGGGGTCTTCACTGTAGGCCAAGCTGTGTTGATGTGTGAGCCTGACAGCTGGATTAGTGGTGGTGCCCCACTCCTCAAAGCCTCTGTGGGAGGGTCTGAGAATTTTACTAGTAGACAACTTACCCTATGTGGAGAGGTTGCCATGCCCGACAAGCTTGTTTCAGTAAGAACACTTAGGACCCTGGAAGGGGAGGAAGACTGTGGGTACTTCTAAGGTGGCAGTGTACATTGGCAAATTCTTCTCCTTCACCAACTGATCTTATATCTGAGTCTTACAGGGAATCAAGAGCAGGATCTGCTCATGAAATGAAAGACCTCTTTGGCAAAGATAAGACTGGAGACACAAGGCTACCCTTTGGTTGGAGTCTCCTAACATGAGGACAGAGAGAGATGTTTTTATCCACTTTATAGAAGCAACAATGATATTGTATCTTTACAGCATCAAGCGTGTTGGCAAATGTAGGAAGGACCCGGAGAAAATGGCAGTGTTTGGCAGGCAGAGCCTGGCAGATGATGTATATACTATAAGGCACTGACGTGTGGCAAGAATGAAGCTGTGTGATGGTGAAGACAGTAGGCATGGCATGGGGGGGTATGCACTGAAGTGAGTCAACTGGAGACTCTGGGATGTGTGGATGTGAGGGACTTTGTAGCGCTCTGAATCACAGGAGGGAGAAAGCCCTAACATGTGTATTGTTGCTATAGACTGACTCCTGAAGAAAGTCAGCCTCACAAAAGCAGCATATGATACTACCTCCATGCACTGATATTTTAGCCCCCAATCCCATTTCCACTCAGTCGACTCTTTAAGAAGACACAGTAATGAGTCTCAAAGAGAAAAAGTAGGTAGCCAAATTGATAAGGAAGAGGATGGGTTGTGAAGCATAAAGAAAAAAAAAAGTAGAATTAACAAAAGTAATTAAGGTAGCTGAAGCAGGAGAAGCTGGTTTTCACGTTGCCAAGTATATTTTAACTGAGCAAAACAGAGAGTTATTCACATACATGTATTCACAGGAGGCAGAAACAGCAAAAATAACCACGAAAACTGACACTGGATATTAAAGAGAAGGAAATAGAGTAATTAATTTTTGTCCTCAGCCCAGTTTTTTTTTTCAGCCAAGCTGAAAAATTATAGTGAATTATGTAAGCAAAGCTGGAATAGCATTACCATGAAATAATGCTAACTTTTAGCAGGCTCCTCTAAGTGCATCTTCATTATTTGTCAATTTACATGCCATGTTGTACACGAACATTAATTTTTCTCTTCCTGAACTGCCCACAGATTGGGTAATCTCTGTGCACTGAAAGCATGTGTTTCTTCATGCATTGGTGCTTGCTGAATAGGGTTGTCCTTTTTCTAAATTAACATCTGCTTGCCTGTGCAATTTCCATGAGCAAATATGGGTATTTGCACACACAAATGGAAGCACATGAAAATAAAATGTGCTTGGTATTAGTGGGCCCACCCAGGGTATGGCTTTTTAGAGTTAAAAGCCCTGTAAATGCAGCATGGATTTCTGAGAAAGCTTCACTTAGCAAGCACAATTCATGTGCCAAGGCAAGGAGTTATAATTCCATTAACTAAATTTCTCTTCATGAAGAATTTGAATTTTTTTTTTTAAGAATTGAAATTGGTGAATGTTTTAAAGGGAAATGTTTTACTAGGATATGGTATAAGTTAACTTTTGGTTCTGAAGTATTTACTAATATGTTATGGATTTGAAGTGTAATGCTTTTAAATTTCTCCTTAACTATTGCTTTCAAGGTCATATATTTATGATAAATAAGAGTAAGCGCTTAACTATGCAAGATTATATTGCCAAATAATACCCCAAAAGCAAAGCAAAACAAAACAAAAGAATTAGCAATGATTACTAGTTACATACCAACAAGCTTTTTCTGAGAGAACATGTAATATTTTAATGTTTTAGAGACTTTCTTTGGTATTTTACTAGTTCAGCATTCTAATACATATATCTTATAGCTAAACTTTAACATATCACACCTTCAGAAACCTAGTGGTTTCTTCTAGTGAGAAACCTTTTAGCCTTGGCTTGAGAAGTAACTTTGAATGCCTTTCAGGAACTTAAAAATCTCTTAAAGCTACCGTGAACACATACTCTGAAGCCTGAATCTCACCTTTCCTGATAAACACAAAATCTTTTTTTTTTTTTTTAAAGTTTTTCAGTTTCTGTTTCTGCAAAATAGCTTCCTTTGTCAAGCTATATTCTGAAGCATCCTTTAGGAATTTCTACTTCCTTATTTCATTGTTTCTTTTCAGTATTGAACTTGTTGCTCTCTTTTTAGTAAATGAAAAAGAACACTTACAAAAAAGGAAAAGGAATGTCTTACAGGACCTTCTGAATGCTGAACAACATTGAACAACGAAAACCAACTCAAACAACTGGAATTGTTACATATCACACTGAGTAATGGGTCAAGTGACTTTCTTCTGTTATTTTTTATCAGTTGTTTTGGAATTGAGGGACAGATTGCATTTTCTAAAGGTGGCTGTAAGATGACTTCTTGTCCTATATATAACTTCTAGAACCTTGCCATTGCCCTCTCATGAAATAGAATAAAATTCTCTTCTCCTTGAGTGTGGGCAGACTTATGAGTTGCTTTTAACGAGTGAAATGTGGCACTAAGTGAAATAAGTCAATTCCCAAAAGCCAAAGGTCAAATTTTTCTCTGATAGGTGGAAACTAACCCACAATAAGGGGAGAGGGGAATACAAAAAAGAATAGAAGTTCAATGGAGTAGACAAAGGTGAAGGAAAGGAAGGGAGGGGGGATAAACATGGCATAACATTCCTGTGTACATATATAAATATATCACAGTGAATCTCATCATCATGTACATTCACAAGAAATTATTAAAAAAAATAACCATGGGTACATGGCAGAAAGATCAGTAGAGGGAAGAGAGTAGGGAGTGGAGGGAGGGGAGGGGAAGAGAAGGAAAGGTATTGGGAACTGAATTAGAGCAAGATATATTCCATGCTTTTATAATCATGTAAAAATGGATTCTACTGTCATATATGACTAAAAAAAAAGAGTAGAATGTGGTGCAAGTGACATTGGCTTTCTGAAGTTTAGTCTTAGAAGATAGTGAACCTCTGTCTCATGGGTTGGTACAACTCACATTTGGAACCCTGACCCACCATGCCAAAGTTTGATCACCTTTGGTTTCTATGCTATAAAGAAGCCTGTGCACAGGGCAAGCCAGGTGCAGGTTCTCCTGCTAACAGCCTCAGCTGAGATTCCAGGCAACAGCCAGCAATGACATGAGAGGATGCCTCCAGATGACATCAGCCCACAGCTACTGAGTACTCCCAGGCTTGGAGTCATCTGGTTGGGAACCCAGACATCACAGAGCAGAGATAAGCTATTTCCAGTGAGCTTTGTTCAAATCACTGTCACATAGAATTTAGCATAATAAAATGCCATCCTTTGCTGCTAAACTTTAAGTTAATTTGCTATGCAACTGTGTTAGTCAGCTCTTCATCACCGTGACCAAAATATCTGATGGAAACAACTTAAAGGATGAAAGATTTACCTTGGTTCATAGTTACAGAGGTTTTAGTCCATGGTTGGCTGGATCCATTGCTTTGGGCTTGAGGTGAGGCAGAACATTATGGCAAATTGATGTGGCACAGGGTTGCTAATCACCTCCTGACAGCCAGGAAACACAGTACTAGGAAGGGTTGGGGCCAATATATAGTCCCTAGCGGCATGTCCCCAAGAACCCCCTTCCAACTAGTCCCATCTCCTGTTGTGGAAACTACCTCCCAACAGTCCATTCTGCTACAAATCCTTTAATAGATTAACCCCTTGATGAGGTCAGAACCTTCATGACCCAATCACTTCCCCAAATCTCCACCTCTGAATATTGCTGCATTGAATACCAAGCCTTCAATACTCATCATTTCAGACCCAAACAATAACATCAATGATAGTGACCAGAAATATCAACAAGTGACTTAAGATAAAAAATATTCAAATCCAAATGGCAGGAAGTATCTCAGATATTGATTGCATAGTCCATGTAAGATAAAATACTTATTTCTAAAATCTAGGTATCTAATAATCTAGTTAGTTAATAATTTTTCAGAGAGAAATTCACTGGTTAATTATAAAGTCAGTATTCTCAATTTAAAAAATAAGTTACATCTTTAAAGTCTATATTTAAAAGACTATATTAGTAAACTCATAGGACTGGAGATTAATTACAGAGTGGCCTTGAAACACAGATATTTTGAGCTTGGCTAAAAGATGTTTTATTAGCACATGTGGGTAAGGGTGGATTGTTCCCATGTGTTTTCACTCTTCTTTTCATTTATGTTGCCTTTTTCTCTCCTCCTAGTCAATCCCCCCTTACAAAATGGGCTGATGTGCTTAGGTGGTGTTGGGAGGTACAGGGGTGGATGATAAAGCAAATGTGATTTATGTACAGCCCTTCATCAAGCATATATCTGATCATAGGAAAAGTTATTTTGGAAATAAACATTTTACCCTGTAAATTATGATAAGAAATGGCTAATAAATTCCCCTACCTAATATGTTGGAAATGACACTTTCCAATTATAATAATGAAAGACATCCATGGCTGGAGAAGCCCAACAGAAAAAGGTAGTAATAAGTTTTTCGTGTATTATATACATATTTAATGGAAATAAAAAATTCTAAAAGGAATAAATAGGTTGGAGTGTGTGTTAGTTTTTTCACTGCTGTGACTAAGAAACCCAACCAGAACAACTGTAGAGGAGGAAGAGTTTATTTGGGGGCACATGGTTTCAGAGGTCTTAATCCATAGACAGCAGGCTCCATTCCTTGGGGTTCAAGGTGAGGCAGAAAAAACATGATGGAAGAGAATGGTGGAGGGAAGTGGCTCATAGGAGAGAGAGAGATCTCCGCTTGCCAAATACAAATATACAACCCAATGCTCCACCTCCTCCAGCCACACCCCACCTGTCTTCAATTACCACTCAATTAATCCCATTAGGTAATTAATCCACTGATTGGGTTAAGGCTCTCACAACCCAAGCATTTCTTCTCTAAACCTTCTTGCATTGTCTCATACATAAGCTTTTTTTTTTTTTTCTTTGGTGGGGAGGGGTCCTCACATCTAAACAACAACAGAATGGAAAACAGAAGTGTGAGATAAATAAATAAATTACAGTAAGGAAACAATTCTGAACAATAATTCATTTATTCTGATAATTATCCTGTGTCCACAGGGAGATGTGGAGGATTCTGCAATCCTAGGTACATTATTTATGTGATAGTCAATGGAGGAATGGATTCAGTGGGATTATGTGAGCAGGTCAAGACTGGAATGGCAATAAGATTTACCGAAAATACTAGAGCACATAGACTTAAGAACTGTGCAGGTACAGAATCAGGAAAGGGTTTGACAAGGTCCTGAACGAGCTGCCTATTTTAGAAATTCTGCCTCAAAATAGTGAAGCTTTAAGAACCAGTTTAGGATGACTTCTATGTTAAACTCTTCTCACTTAAAAAGAAAACTCCAACTTTTATAAATTGGTTCAAAATTTATCTCGTTTCTTTCTTCAAATACCTGGCACTACATTGTGTGGCTCATGGTCATCTGTGCCCACACCTGCACAGCAACAGAACTCTCAATGGATGGATTTTATTTCTACATATAAGTTGGTGAGAGGGGACAATGGGAAAGTGGGGTGAGTTAGTAGTAGGGTGGAGGGAAGAGAAGAATGAGCCAATCAGATGGTCTGTATTGGTCCTCAGTGCTGAGAAGACAGTTGTGGGTGCTGCTGCTGCTGCTGCCAGGAAGGAGAAGGTGGCATCTGCTACCTGCCTTCTGCAGATCATTTTTTTCCTGTTAGAGGTAGAAGGATGTTGTCGGGATCTATCTGATTCTTTGTGGTCATTAATTTTGCACCCCATTTCAGGAATGTACTAATAGATCCTCAATATTTAGTTAGTAAATGAATTGTCCTCTGAACTGCTAGTTGCCCTTCCCAACATCGTATGATTTATGTTCCTACATCTGTCTCAGTAAGCCAGTGGACCTGGTTACACACCACCACAGAATGTGAATGAAAATAATAACAGCAACAAAAATAACACTGTTTATAAAGAAAACCAACATCAGTTAAGTGATGACCACATGCCAGGCCCTGATTAAGTATATTACATGCATTACCTAAACCCATTCCTCATAACAACACTATGAATTAGGTCATGCTCTTTTTTTTTCTCTTTCTCTCTTATTTTAGTCCGTGTTTTTGCTGCTGTAACTAAAAGATCTGACCAGAATGACTTTAGGGATGAAAAGTTTATTTAAGGGCTCACAGTTTCAGAGGTATTAGTCCACAGAAGGTTGGCTCCATTCCTCAGGGCTGGAGGTGAGACAGAACATCATGGCGGAGCAGTATGGCAGAGGGAGACAGCTCACATCATGGTGATCAGGAAGCAGAAACAGAGGTCTCCACTTGCCAGATAAAAATCTATACACCAAAGCCACGCCCCCAATGCCCACCTCCTCTAACCACACCCTACCACTTTAGTTAATCCCTTATGGGATTAACTCACTGATTAAGCTAAGGCTATAAACCAATCATTTCTCCTCCAAACCTTCTTGCATAATCTCACATGTGAGCTCTTGGGGGGCACCACATCTAAACCATAACATCTCTCTTTTCTTTCTTTCACTTCATAAATGAGGGAACAGAAACTCAGAGAAGTATAGCCTTTTGGGACCTCTCTGGGAAGTGAAGGGATGTTGGCAGAGGGATGGAAAGCCGGGTGATGTGTGGCACTGGGACTGGCTCTCTTCTTGAGAAGCCAGGCAACATCTAAGAATGTTTCACTCCCTCCATTCCTCTTCTTTACTTTGCTCTTTGGCCAAACTTTTACTTCCTTTTGCTACTGTGGGAGAGATGGGCTGAAGTTTTACCTTGTCACTTCTCCTCACTAGGCTGTGCTGCAGTTGCCTGGGCTTGTTTGGATTTGTAATGTGCTAAGGCTATTGGAATTTAGAAAATCTATATTTTTTTTCAAGAAATCTGACTTTTTTTGCTTTTATTTATTTATTTAAATTAGGTCTATATGACAGCATAATGCATTTTGATTCATTGTACACATTTGCAGCACAACTTTTCATTTCTCTGGTCGTACATGATGTAGCATTGCGCCATATGTGCAGTCACACATGTACCTAGGGTAATGATGTCCATCTCATTCCACCATCTTTCCTACTTCCATGCTCCCAACAAATCTGACTTTTAAGTCTACAGACTTAGGGAAAAAAATGTCTAATTGAAAACTCATGAACTCATGAGCATGAACTGTTTTATTTTGGACTGCCATTGATCTCTAAAGTGGGAAATGCCATCATTGCAGTGAATGAGCACTCACAAGGGGACAGGATTGACAGTGTATGAAAAATACATTACAAACTATTTCCAAAAATATTACCCTGCCTCATTAAAAAGAGCAATGTACACAGATAGTTTGCTCTGTGTTTGGGGCTAAATGGGTTTGCATCCTTTACTAAGTGTGCTTGATCGGCATTTATCTGTGTGCTATCTATACGTTCTATCAGTTGGTATCCTCTGATATTCCCATGTTTAACATGCAAAATAAAAATCAAAAAAGCATTTACAAGAATTTCAGAGAGGGCTCATGGCATTCATTCTCAGGTGTTCAGTTAATCTCCTACTATACTTAGTTCCTTAAGTAACAAACTGTTTTGTCCCAGCATCAAGAGGGCAGAGGACATATAGGAGGTATGTAATCAATACTTGTTGGAGTTGGGACATGGAACACTGGTTATTTCTTCCCCATTTGATCCAATTCCACTCCTCTGCTCACCACCCCTCCTACCTCTCTGCTGCCTTACTCTTACTTTCAAGGAACTTGGTCAGAGTAGTTCCTAGAGTTTGGAACACCAAAACAACACAGGCAGGGAGAGAACACATTTAAGAATTTAGAGGTTAAGGGAAAAGTCCTAGAAGAAAAGAAAAGTCTGTGGCTTTGAAGCAGTGGGGAGAGGGAGTCAGAGGCTGGTAGACATTAGAATCAGGAAGTGAGTGGTGGTTGGCAGGCTTACAAGCATATGAAGTGCAAGAAACTAGCTAGGAAAAATAAGAAATGAGTTTAGCTGTGTGATTATGAATGGCATTCTCTTTAATGCTTCATAAAAGACATAGTGAGGGCTGAGATTGTGGCTCAGCAGTAGAGTGCTCGCCTAGCATATGCGAGGCCCTGGGTTCGATCCTCAGCACCATATAAAAATAAATAAAATAAAGGTATTGTGGCTCAGCAGTAGAGTGCTCGCCTAGCATATGCGAGGCCCTGGGTTCGATCCTCAGCACCATATAAAAATAAATAAAATAAAGGTATTGTGTCCAACTACAAAAAAAAAAAAAAGACACAGTGAAAAATGATGTTCCTTGGTGTTTATATTTTCCTTGTATATTTGTGTTGAACTTCTTTAGGAATGGGATGGCTTCACAGACTTGTAAGTATTATGAAGGACTATAAGTGAATGTGCAGGAAGAACCCCATAGCACCTGAAGTATTTCTAACATCCCATTGTACAGATAAGAAAACTGAGGCTCAGAGAGAAAGTAATGTGGTCAAAGTTCACAGCAGGTATATGAACCAATGCAGCCAGTTCAATCCACAAGTTATCTGTATGTTATCATCAGGGTTTCCTCACTTCTCTTTTGTAATCTGCCATCTTCTTGGATTGTAAAATAAATGTGAGTCTAAGAACTAGAATTGTTAAAAAAAAGTAGTCTAACAAATGTCCTCTTTGAGTATGATTTGCACAATAAGTGAGTGATTCTTATTAAGGGTACACTAAATCATTTGGTATAAATTATGTTTTAGAGAAGGAATGATTATGTGTTACTCTAAGATGTCAGTAGGTGAATTTCCCCTTTACTGAGGTAATTAAAGAGCCCAATTCACAGTTGAATTGAATATATGCAGTAATGCTTAAATAAGAGGGAGTTCTATGTTTTCCCTTTTATTCAATTTCATTAAAAAGGCAAGAAAACTATGACTCAAAAAGAAATAACCTCCAAGTAAACATACAAACAAATAAAATAAAATGTAATAAATCTGCCAGGAGGATCATCTCATGCCAACCGATATGATTTCACTCCGTGCAAAACCATGTCCATTTCAGAAGATGCTCAGTGCAATAAATGTGGCTCAGCAGAACTTTTATTCAATAAGGAAACCTTCATAAATACAGCCCTTGTGCATTTTACTTGATCTGCCATAGAAGTGCATTTTGTTGAAACATAACTTTAAAAAGCTTATGAAAACATCCCCATATATTCAGAAATACCATTCTTGTGGGAGAAGAAGGAAAAAAAAGCAACAGCAGCCTGTGAATTCTTTCATCATAAGCATTAAAGATGATCTGTTCAGAGACTGCGAGGCTGCTGACTCAAGTTAACATTTTCTTGGCTTGCTTCTGGGCTGCTAACTATCTTTGCATGTGCATGATGCTGATGTAAAATGACATTTGCACCTGTTGTCACCATCCTATGTTAATTAGCATAGTGCCCTAAGTAGTAACCAGGCCATCACATCCAAAAAGAAGCCATTAACATATTGCAGCTGTCATGACTAAGAAAGATACTAGAGCTGAGAGATGTGCACAACCCTGCATGCCTTGGCTGTTAGCAAAGCTTTCCCGATTGGAGTCACTTGGGAGAGGAAAAGAAGCGTGGGATGTAGCCAGTCAGGAGTGAAAGAATACATTTTACTGCAGGTTTACTTTCATGTATTATGCATAGACTTCAAGGTCACTGCATGATCATTTATAAGATTTTAATGAGATATCAAAGTGGAAAGAATGGAATGTAATTAATGGAATCTTATTGAAAAGATAGATATAATGAGAGCCTCAGAATACAATGCAATCTTCCAAATTCTAAGAATATCAAGTATCAAAATCATTATGGAGGAGGGTGGGTTACCATATTGAGGTAATGCTTCATTATCAAAGGGCTTTTTGTATTGTTTTTTTTTTTTCAGCAATGCAACAGTTTCAAAAATTAAAGAACACATAGAAGTTTCTATAAAAAAAAAGTGAGGATAGGTACTTGTGGTAGAATAGACAGACCTTTTTCTAAACCCAGAGGAGGTAGATGACCTATTCCAGGACTTCAAGAAGAGTTCTATTAAGTATAGATATGGTCTACGAATCATTGGAACAAGGCACACGAGGTCAGCTGTCTTACACCAGTGAACACTCCATTCCCCAGAAGGTGTTTTGTTCAACAGTCAGGCTTCTTTGAAGTTAGTTTGGTTCTATATATTTTTTCAACTTATAAAAATTGCTCAGCTCATGCCAGCTCAGAGACATATAGAGAAAAGTCTAGGCTGATGAGTATCTAGTAAGCCAGAAAGTTTACTCACTCATTTAATGCTTTTTTGTTATTGTTGTTGTTTGGTTTTTTTTGCACCCAATCTAGGGGAAAGAGATGAATGGAAAAAAATTCAGTGGACAATAGTTTAATTTAAAAAAAATAGCTTATAGGATATGGTCTGAGGATTGATATCCATGATATTAAGTTTTTCAGAACTTTATATCTTCATTTATGTTTAGGGAGAGCTGATGTTAAAAAGAATAATCCCCGGGCCCAAAGAAATTTGAAGTCTTTCATGATTCATCAAAGAACAATAGGTTCCATTCAGCTTACTGTGCTAACAAAGCAGGAATGTGTAGTTCAGTTTAGAAAGATTTCATGTCTAAAAGTCTTGGGGGAGAAGGATAACTCTGCTTGATCACTACCAACAGTCTAGATATTATTTTCTTAAGAATTCTGAGTAATTTCATTAATTGCCCAATTCTGTCTTTAAAATGCAATTTCGTTCTTGTGAGTAAAAATTTCTTCTTAGGTAGTGATGAAGAATGGAGACCTCATATAAATTTTGTTCTCTTTTATTATTGCTGGAAAGTTGCTTGGGAACACTTTTTGTCAGAAAATGTTGACACCTGTTCCTACTAACACCCTAAATTTAGTCAATTTTACATGTATGTAACTATATCATAGTGGGTATGGTAAGTAGCTAAATCAGTTTAATTCATACCACATGGTAGGGCTGAGGTTGCAGCTCAGTGGTAGAGTGCTTGCCTAGCAAGTGTGAGGCACTGGGTTTGATCCTCAGCACCATAGGTATTGTATCTGTCTACAACTAAAATATATTTTATACCACCTGGTGATCTGCTGAATGATAAAATTTTCATTCTTTGGGACTAGTAGTGTGTGGGTAGAGAAGACAAAACCTTTGTGTATTTGTGAAACTGTCCGTTAACCAAGAAGAACATTAGTATTTTAAAACTTTGTTGACTGATCATAAAAATGCAATAAGTCATGATGAACTAGGAATTTTTATGTGTCTCAAATGATTTCAAAATTATATTCACTCTTGTGATTTAATTATAGAGAAATTAAACCATGTTCAAAAGATACTCAAATAATTACATGAAAATGAAAAAAGAAATCCTTATTTCTACAGAAATTTTATAGGTATAGTATTTGGATAGGAAGAGATAACTAGAAATAGTAGTCACATATTTTAGATTTTTTACCAAGACATTGGACCTCCTTTAATCATCTCTTGGTTGGAAAATAGCTTGGTTAAAGTCAGTGACAACTTTGAGAAAAGAATTATGACTCTTCCTTCTTCCTCACTGGGATCATGAAAACATGCTATTTTCTTTAGGTACATTATACAAGTGGTTACAAATGTGTCTCCCTCCATCTGCAGCCACAATTACCAGTACTCCTACAATTTACATTTTCCCCTAGCTATGACTGAACAGAATCTGGTATTTGGGGGTGGGGGGAGAAAGCAAATAATCATTTAAATCTAATCAACAATACCAGACATAGGAGATAAAAATGATTTAAAATTCATGAAGAAACCATCTTCCTATTTTTAAAAGGTTAAGTTCCCCTAAGCTATGAAAGAAAAACACCCTCTGAAGACCTGGGGAGGCAGTAAACACTGGTGGCAAGTGACAGGAATTGATCCTCCTTGGCTGTGCCTGTCATGTCTCTAAATTTTATTTCCACCATCTCTAGAATGCTATGAAAAGAGAAAGTGGGCGCTGGACTATGGCCTGAGGGCTTGGTACCCAGGTCTCTGACTTTGCCTCAATTAGGCTGCCTCCCTGCCTGATGGAGAGATGCGTGACTGACTGGGGGCTTGGACAGTTTCGAGGTATTGATTAGCCATAATGTGAAGTCAAATCTGAATAAAAAAGGTCCGTGATCAAAAGACCTTCATCGGAGACAGCATGCCCTCGAAGTCAAGGGTCCAGAGATTCTGATGAGTTCTGTTTCCTTTCTGAGAGAGAGAGTTCCAGTTTCCTTATAAAGGATCTCTTGATAAGAAAGTCCAGTGGACCTTCTGTCAGAAAAACCTCAGCTTCAGATTTGACAGGCGCTTGTTAGTTTTTCATCCCAGATCACTCAGCTCTCAGAGAAGAGAAGAGAGAAAAAGATTGCTGATGTTGCTGGGCACCATAGAAGTCAGTCTGGCACATACCCGAGGAAGATACCACGGCCTCCTTTATGTTAGAGAAAACACACACCCTACCTGGTGTGGAAGGTGTCCTTTTTACAAGGCTGGCTTTTTGACAGTGCAGCATGCAGGACACTCACCAATTAAAGTATTATTTGGATCATGGGCAACCAATGCATGACTTTTGATTGAATTTTGAAAAGTTATTTCTTTTCAAGTAACACCTATGCATTTTTTGTTGTGAATCATCTATTATGATCTTTTTAATTAAAAATATCTTAGTGCCTTTCATTTGTACTTTTTTTCAAGTAGTTCTATGTGCTATCTCCCCTGGGCCTTTATCTGAAGAAAGTCCAAGTGTCATAATTTCCACGTGAGGGACATGGAAACAAAAACACCGACAAGGACTGAGCTTTTCCCAGATTAAAGGTAGTTAATGTTAGATTTAGGATTCCAACTCAAGCATCCCATCTCCTACTCTGGTTTTCTTATCAAAAAGCAGAATCATGACTTGTTCTAGAATTGACCTTTTTCTAGAAATTTGTTGAATTTTCAAATTTAATATGTCATTTCAGCAATTACTGTTTTATCATCCTCTCTTCACTTAATACACGATTGTTAATTGGTGACTAACCAAACTCTTACTCCTACTGGTAATGTTCTCCTTGTTTTTCTCTAGTCCCCTAATATGCCCATACATGTCACTCAATCACATATTCCCCTGGATTTTAATTTTCTGATGTTGCAGGGCTATGTATATCTTAGTTACTATTGTATAACCTAATCTAACTATCAAAGTCCAGACCCTAGAGCAGATGTTCAGTAAATATCAGCCACAGGAGTATACAGACAATGAGGGACTAGAAGTTCGAGAAGCCAAGTAGAGAACCATAAGCAGATTAGAAACTATTGATAGAGTGTTATAAATTCACAGAATATGCCCTATGATGACTACTGTCTTCATCAAGTTTTAGAGAAGTTCATTGGCATTTGGGAAACTCTCATTAGAGCCGAAGCATCCTTCTGACAGTAACCATGTCTTATTTACCTTTGTGTCCTCAACTCCCTGGCAAAAAGGAGGCACTAAATGAGCATTTGCTGAAATGATTTCAGAAGACAAATTCTTTCTACTCCTTCTCCTCTTCTATTTGTTACAGGCATGAAAACATAAATAAGCAACATTTATTGAGTTCTGCAACACACATGTTTGTTGCTAGGTACTCAATGTGAGTTAATACTTTTTTTTTTCTCACATAACCCTAAGAAGTAGGTAAAGTTATGATCTTCATTGGATAGATGAAGAAACTGTAGTTCAGTAAGGTCATATGATTCACCCAAAGCTGATAAGTGATAGAGCCTGTGTTCTGACCTAGGTCAGATTCCAGGGTGAGCATACTAAACTTCTTTATTAGTTTGCTTCTCGGGTGCATTGCACTGTTGTCTTTTGAGTGATTGTAGCAAACACTTATGCTGTACTTATTATGTGCTAGTTTTTGTTCTAAGGATGTTGCTCAGAGTAATTAATCTTAATTTATTCACATCAACCAGACTATGATGGAGTTTCTAGTATTACCTTCACTGTGCTGGTAAGACAATGGTGACCCAATAGAGTTTAAGTGATATGCCTCAAACCATACAGCCAGTGAGGGTGGAACAAGGATGCCAATCCCAGGCTCTTTGACCCCACAGTTAATGCTTTTAACCACTTTGGAGTAAAATACTATATCTAGATAAAGTTTGGGTAATAGTCAGTTTTATGTTAGCCCCTAATATTTAACACACAAAATTTGGAATTATGGTATGTCTCTCAATGGATAGTTACCCCCAAATATGGTCATATTTAGGGTGCAGTCTCTCTAACTAGATTTTAAACTTCTAAAAGAACAATGGATGCCAATTTTTTATCTCAAATCCTTAGTTTAGGACTTGAAGCATTACTCAAGAGATATTATGTTACACTTGCAATATAAACTAACTCATAAAAATGCTTGTATGGTTCATGTGGAGCAGTTAAATATTTCTGTTATGATACCCAGAGAATATAATACTGAATTAAGGTATTAAGTATAGTTAAGGGGCTGAAACTATTTTAGACATATCTGGGTTATTATTTCTTAGAGATTTCTGATGCAATAAAGTTTAATCTTCACCATCATGAAGTTCTTGCACTATAAAATAAATTGTTATTTCCTTCTGACATGTGTCTCATTCTACTAATTAACCATGGGGAATATGTGTCAAGCTCTTAAAAATATAAAAAGAGAATGGCAGGAGGTAAAAAGTAGTTTCCTTAGTATATATATTAGCACTTCTTGAAAAGTGGTGGATATATAGCCTGAAGTTTAAAAGCATAGGAAAAACTTCCCAAACACATGTTGAAATATATTCGATTTTAGGCTCTCCTTTGTCAAAGTAGAATGTCAGATCATTTATGGTCATGGGAGATACCAGTAAAGTTCTCAGGTTTTGCCTGAAACCCTCTATTTGTCTTTATTTACACAAAGCATCTTTTACCACAGTGTTTTGCAAAACTTGTCTTCTCAGACGTTAACCCAATGATAATGCATGGAATGTCAGTACAAATGTCAATTTACGTTTGTTTCTATTTGAATTGATACCAAGAAGCCCTTTCAAAAGGAAATTACTGAGTTTTTAAAGCTTCCGTGTCTGTTGCCAGTTTGACACCCAATATGACTTGTTGGTCTCTATAGTCTGGATCAACTCTGCTAGTTGCCTAGTAAAGAGATTTCAGGAGTATTCAAATATAATACATTTTATATTATGAGATCTATTACTTTAGCTTAGTGTTTCTCAACTGGAGGTAATTAAATTGCCCAGGGAATATCTAACAATGCCTGGCAACATTTTTGGTAGTTATGACTGGGGAATTCTCCTGGAATCTAATGACTGGAGTGCCAGGGATGTTGCTATACATTCTAAAATTTAGAGGATGGTCTCCTGCCCCCAAAGATTCACCTGTTCAAAAGGTAATAGTGTCATGATTGAGAAACTCTGGTCAACTTAAGAGTTTGGCTCTCTACTAACAACGCGAGGGAATGCCAATGCTTTAAAGAATGAGATACTTACCTATTAGCTTATTTACCTTTACTTTTGGCCAGAGAAGTTTCTGATATATGTGAAGCCTCAGGGGAGAGGGAAGATTTCTGGAGAAATGGCATGGGGATCTGGCACAATTGTAGGATGAGAAATGCAAAAATAAGAGGCAAAAGAGGACAGTGCATTTTGTTTTATACACAACTTGGATTATAGTTTAGGAATAGAGATGAAATTGCAAATAAGAACATTATACAAATATGCCTTGGGTAATTGCACTCTAGTAATCAGGAATCAGTATAAAAATTTTTGAGACAGTATTATAACCCTTAACAATTTGCCCTATATCTATATTCTATTTTTTTTCTCCTATATATCTTCTGTGTGATTTCTACCTTCCTGCTTGAAAATATGCTGTGAATTTTATTTCTTCCACTCTGGTTTATATTTCTTACTTCTTCCTGAAATGCATTCAACTTTCCATTTTTCTTATTTTGTCAGGGACAACAAAGAATTTTACCTTGCAAACAAAATCTAGCTAATTGTTTGGGTTAGTGGTATGTTGAGGATTCTGAGGCTCAGTCTGTGTTCATATAAAAGACCCTACCATGCTTAACAATGTCTAGCATGAGCTGAGAATATGTTGGGGCTCAATCATGGCCAAGTATTTGCCATCCCAGGCTTGATTTCAGATTTCAGCTACTATCTTTTCTTGAAGTCTTCCCTAATTAAATCAGTTCTCCTCTAAGTTTTCTTAGTGTATATGGTATATGTCTCTCATTGGACACACAATGCAAAATTCAGTTCTATAATTTTCTCTTTGTAGTGTTCAATTTCTCTAAGTAGATTTGTGTTTCTGGAGGAATGATAGCTCCCAATTTAAAAATCTCAAATCCTTTGCTTTAGAGTTGATGCCTGCCATGAATGGATAAACAAAATTTGGTACCTATACACAGTGGGTTGCTATTCAGCCTTAAAAAAAGAGGAGTATGCAATGTTAAGAGAATAAAACCATCTCGGACTATTCCCTGAAGACCTTAAAAGAGTGTACTACAGGGATACTGCCACATCAATGTTCATAGCAGCACAATTCACAATAGCTAGACTGTGGAACCAACCCAGATGCCCTTCAATAGATGAATGGATTAAAAAATGTGGTATTTATACACAGTGGAGTATTACACAGCACTAAAAAATGACAAAATCATAGAATTTGCAGGGAAATGGATGGCATTAGAGCAGATTATGCTAAGTGAAGCTAGCCAATCCCTAAAAAACAAATGCCAAATGTCTTCTTTGATATAATGAGAGCAACTAAGAACAGAGCAGGGAGGAAGAGCAGGAGGAAAAGATTAACATTAAACAGAGACATGAGGTGGGAGGGAAAGGGAGAGAAAAGGGAAATTGCATGGAAACGGAAGGAGACCCTCATTGTTATACAAAATTACATATAAGAGGTTGTGAGGGGAATGGGAAAAAAAAACAAGGAGAGAAATGAATTACAGTAGAGAGAGAAGATGGGAGGGGAGGGGAGGGGGATAGTAGAGGATAGGAAAGGTAGCAGAATACAACAGTTACTAATAGGGCATTATGTAAAAATGTGGATGTGTAACCGATGTGATTCTGCAATCTGTATTTGGGGTAAAAATGGGAGTTCATAACCCACTTGAATCTAATGTATGAAATATGATATGTCAAGAGCTTTGTAATGTTTTGAACAACCAATAAAAAAAAGAGAATGAAACCAGGCATAGAAAGACAAATGCTGCATGACTTACTTATATGTGGAATCTCAAAAAGTTAAATTTAGGGAAGCAGAGAATAGAATAGTGATTACTAGGAGCTGGGAGAAGGGGCAATTGGGAGATAAAGGTTAAAGGATATAAAATTTTAGCCAGATAGGAGGAATAAGTTCAAGAGAGCTATTGTACATTGTTGTAAATATGGTTATAATAATGTATCATATACTTGAAGATTGATAAAAGAGTAGATTTTAGGTATTCTCACACAAAAATTAAGTATTGAAATAATGCATATGTTAGTTTCATTTAGTCATTCTATAATGTATACATATTTCAAAACATCATTTTGTACACCATAAATATATGCAATTTGTGTGTGTGTGTGTGTGTGTTTGTGTGTGGTGCTGGGGATTGAACCTAAGGCTTTGTGCATGCAAGGCAAGCACTCTACCAACTAAGCTATATCCCCAGCCCTATGCCATCTTAATTTGTCAATAAAATTAAAAAGAATTAGTGCCTCCCCATACTGGTCATTAACTACATCTCCGACATTGTAGTCCCTTCTTGCCTTTCACACCTTCTACAGAAGATTGGAACCAGAATAGAATCTCCAGGGAAACTTTTTAAGGAGATAGAGTATTGGATTCATCTTGATCTAAATTACCCATGTATGGAGTTTGGGTATGTGCTTATACTCTTAATTCCTCATCTAAAATCATACCAAAGCTGTTGGTGACAATTCTCCTTTTCAAGTTCCAATTACCAGCTTCTTTTCCATTACTAGGACTGTTTTCCCCCTCCTGAAATGCTTTCTGAATATTTTGGTTGTCTTCAAAATTCCTAATGCCTTTTCCAGGTTGATCTCAGAGGCTACCTTTGTTGAGCCTTCCATGATCTATCCAGGGTGAAACGCTTTTGGGGTACTCTTAAAATACCCATTTTGGGGTATTATCTTAAAGAAAGGCAGGAACATCTTCTTTAGTAGCTGTAATAATTATGCATTAAAAAACATAGGTAGGAATTGCACAAAACCATAAAAAGGGCTCAGAAAGTAAGTAAAATATTTTATCTTATAATAAAGTGTAGAAATATATTTTAATAAAGGGTACATTATAGATATACACATATAACCATATGTATATAACAAGATTTATATGAATATGGTTATGTATTTAATATATGTATGTGTTTATATATATACAGGTATGTGAATAATTTATTTAGGCATTCTCATGCTAAGTCAAAGTGATTAGAAAGCATATATATATATATATATATATATATATATATATATATATATATATTCAGTGTTATTCCATAGGCACTGAAGGTATTTGTCAAGTCTTTTTAAAAAATAGTTTCTCATTCTCATTGGATAATAATTTTAATTGCCTTCCTCTTTATAACTAATAAAACCAACAATAGCATACCAATTTAATTTGATAAGAGCATTCTTAAGAAAATATATTCCTTGAAACCTTGGTTTCTATGAAAGTGTAGATATCTACTTACCTACCTATCTATCTACCTACCTATCTGCACACCTGCATATGGACCACATTATGTATGGTATCTATGCCATATAGGAGTATATTATCTGTGTGAGAATATGTAATGGGTGTGTGTACACATGAAATGGAGCATTTGAGCACATGATTCATACCTACATAATACTCTTCTGCTTGTTTTAATGAATTATTTACCATGTTGTTAAATACAGATTATAACTGATATCTTATTTATTTTACCATATTCACTTTTAAGACTCGAACAAGTCCACACAACTTTACAGCTAAAGTAAATCTTGAATTCTTATACTTCTTTCCATCTTAATCACTGCTAATCTAGTTCAAGCCAGGATGAGTTTAGTAGTACCCTCATTATTGCAATAAGAAGGGGAGACCTTCTAACTGATCTCTGTACCCATTCTTTACCATGCTCCCTTCACATAACTAATCTTCCACAAGCTGAACATAATATGCTTTTTAGAAAGAAAATGATCATGAAAAATCACAACACTGATTAATAACATCTAAGGCTTCCAGTTAAACTTATCTACCATAATATGCAACCTATTTTTGGCTCCTGCCTGCTTGGCTAACCTTGACTGGCACCATGGCGCCTGATTTTCTTCCCTCTTTCTTGGTTGTCTTCTTTCGCCACCATGTCTGTTCTCTCTGCTCTTGCCAATGTCTTTTCCTTGAGGGTATTAAATTGAAGTTGTGATTCTTTTCTACAGCTTTCTCTGAATGGGTGTGTCCATGTTTAGACTGTCCATCACAGTCTCCAAGTAAATTTTTACTTTGCTGCTCAAAGTAAATGTGACCATCTCAGTGGTAGATCTTTTCTATCCACCAAACATAGAGTGGCCATCCACCAACGAATTATTCCTGTTCACTTCACAGCAATTGTCTGATCTCTTCTTGTCTGATTACTTATTTTTCCTTCTTTTCTTCACTAGAATAAAACACTATGAGAGTAAGAATTTTCATCAGTCTTATTACACACCGTATCCTTGACATTGAGAACAGAGTCTGGTACACAGTATGTACTTAGTAAATATTATTGAAAGAGCACTGCATATGGATGGTATTTGACAGTAAAAATACAACTTACTCTGCTTGGGGAATACCATGAAGTGATCCATTGGCCTTTACCTAATTAAGATTCAAGACTTTCAGTCTCACAGACAGCAGGGAGAAACCATTAGTATAGTCTTAGTAATGGTCTCTTTGCCCTTGGGTCAGGGTGCTGTAGAGAATTGGCTTAACCTAAAGATTTCCCGCCTATGCTCCTGCTAATGGAAGATGTAAGATTTGATGTAAGAATTAGGCTGCGGATAACCACAACTTTTTTTGCCAGCCACGGGCTTCTTAAAATTATTAGAGGGTTGGAAGATAGATGACGGAGAAGTGGGAAGCAGTTATTTGATTACTTATGAAGGCGTGGACTATTCCAAGGTTGGAATATTCTACATTATGCTCAAGAAATACAGCATCTGCCATTCCCACCCTCTAGATAAAAGATGGGCCACTGTTGTCATAAAAAAAAATGCAGCACCTTAAATTATGCTCCTTTTAGAGTCGATCAAACTTTGTAATAATGATCAAGGGGATAAGATAAATAGAAAATATTTATGATATTGGTGATTAGCAGGTTCAGTAAAGGGTTTACCAATGGCTAACAAAGGGAACAGTAGTTAAAATGGTGTATTTGTCTTATTTCAGTAAGGAAACTCACACAGACAAAAGGCTTCTCTTAACATTATTTGAATTTCCCTTATTTTTGCAGCAGTTATAAAAATCTTAGGGCAAAACCAGTGCATGGTCCCCCAAATGTACTGTTCTTGACCACACCAATTAATCCTCTTTATAACTCTTCCTTCTTATTTACATAAACAGAGTAAATGTTCTCTATATCAGAAGATGCTATTTATTCACAATCTTGTTCAAAAAAGATATATCAAGGGCCAACAGGTATCTAAAAAGGTCTTCACCACTACCAATCTCTAAGGAAATGCAAATTAAAATTATGTTATTTAGGATGGCTACTTTAAAAAGCAAGCAAGCAAACAAACAAACAAACAAAAACCTGTCAGTGAGGATGTGAAGAAACCTGAACCTTTATATGCTGTTGGTAGGAATAGGGAAGATGCATTCACTGTAGGAAACAGTATGGTGGTTCCTCTAAAAATTAAAAATACCATTATGATCCAGCAATTTGACTTGTATGAATATATCCAAAAGACCTAAAACCAGGATTTCAAAGAATTACCAGCATTCTTTTGGTCATTGAAGCATCCTTTGCAATAGCCAAGATATGGAAACAACTCAAATATCCATCAAGATATTAATGGAAAAAGAAAACATGGTGTATGTGTACAACAGAATATTTAAAAGAAAGAAATCCTGGTATTTAAAATAGCACAGATGAATGTGTTATTCATTATACTAAGTGAAATCAGCCAGACACAGAGAGGGAAAATGCTTTGTGATTTCACTAGTATGAGGAATCTAAAATAGTCAAACTCAGCACAGGAGAGAGAAAAACTATTCTAATGATGCCAGAGGCTAGAGAAAGGGTAAATGTTTCTCAGTGAGTATAAATTATCTGTTGTGCAAAATGAATGCATTCTAGAGATCTTCTTACAACATGGTACTTACAGTTAACAAAATAGCATTGTGCACTTTAAAATATATTAAGATGATAGAACTTAAATTAAATGTACTTACAAAAACAACAACAAACTCACAAAAGATTACTCCATGGTAATTTTTGGAGGTGTTGGATGTGTTTAGTATCTTTATTTTAGTGATGTTATCATGGGTTTATTCATATGTCCCAATTCCTCTATCTATATACATTAAATATGTGCATTTTCATATATCTGTTTTTTCAAAAAACCTTAAAAAACAAAAAAAAATGTTTTCTAAGCTAATTAATACTCATAAGCTAAATAGTTACAACAAACCCTCTTAGCATTAGGACTGCTCCTAGAAAAAGAAAAAAAGAAAACAGGAATTTTTCATACCAGTACTGAGTTGAATTTGGCTTCCTGGCAGGGCTGGATAAGGAAACTTTATCCAAGAGGCTTATACTATAAAATTTTCAGCATAAGGAAAATAAATGGTCTCAATATAGTAGGTTTTGGAGTTTCCATGGCTTCAGATACTAGAAAACCTGCTGCCTCCACAGTTTCCACACCTTTTCCTCAGCAAAATGTTACACAATTGTGCTGAGGACACTTGTGGCCTCTAATGGCCAGATAATGGACCACAATAAAAGTTATGAGTCCCCAGCTGGGGTGAAGCTCATAATGGTTGGCAAGATCCATTATTTGACCATTAGGATCTGCAGAAAAGGGAGACAATTGTCAACCAAAAAGAAAAAAAAAGTCATTTCATGTATTCCTATTATTTGAGGAAAAAATTCTAATTTTCCAGAGTAATTAGCAATATTCTTATGTATGTGTGTTTCTACATACCTATCCTGCATGTATCTGTAGAAATCTTGCAATGCATAAATGTATTTTGTTACCTCAAGTTGATGTATTGTAATTGTGGCTCTATGCTGTATTTCAAAGTAATCAGTGACAATTTTCAGTGTTTCAAAAGAAATTAATAAGTGAACAATTACAAGAGAAAAGATAAGGAATTACTTTGGTTCAGCTTAACAGTCTATGTGATTGTTCCTTTTGTCCCCAATTCAAGTATGTTCCACAACACAACATAGAATAGTTTGCACATGATCATATATTCTGATATTGGCCTCCTGCTTTAGAAAGAGCCAAGACCCTTTCACTTTCAAAGGTGGTGAGTTATTATTCCAGTGTCTTAGCAATATTTCTTTAGAAATCAATAAATACATCTTTAGCTATTTCATTTACCCTCCAGGGACTCTTGATATTTTAACCATGTCTTCTAGTGAATATAATGGCTGCATGATATCAATATCCTTTTTAAAAAAATATAATGCATTCGACACTTCTCTCTTGTCCCTCTCACCTTTGGATGAAACTATAGTCATTGTAGAGTAATCCATTATCCATTGTGTGTGTTTGGAATAGACAGAGGGCAGCAGGAAGATTGACATCATTAGCCACACTTTGAAGGTGATGGGATCTGTTAAAATCCTAAAATTGTCCCCCTTGAGTGGTTGAGAGATTATCTATTTGAGACTCTTCCACATAAAAAGAAAGTACAGTCTTGATCCTAAGGTAGTGCCACATTCTGAGACAGTTGCTTATTTAACTTCCATTAGCTGATTAAAGAAGTAAATGTTTAATGTAATTTGGAAATTTACATATGATATTTAAAAATGATATTTTTATAGGATAAACAAATGGCATTGTAAAACTATTTTCAGTACATTTTATAGTTAGGCATATATGAATTTCTCCTTAAAGAAAGAAAAAATAAGTTCCATTCTTAAAGACCCTGAATGTTTCTTTAAAGATATCTGAGGTGCATAGAATTGTTTTATTTTTGAGTTCTTTGTATTTTGTGTGATTGGTGACATTTAAATATAATTTGTTCTAATAGATTTATTAAAGACAGTGTGTTTCTTTCATTAAAGGCAGTATGTTTCTTTTGCACTAGTTCTTTAGTGGAGTTTCATAATCTTTTTCTCACAAGGGTTAACTGTTGCTCCACAGTCTTAGTTTAGAGTATAAGAGGCTCATTGTTTGGGATGTGGAATAAAGAAGGCTGGGCAACTGTTAAAGGGGCTGAAGGTGACAAGATGTATAGAATAGCAAAACAATACTACCAGTTTAATTTTTCCTATTTTTGTTTTTCAGGAGCTGAGTTATTTTAAAAGGATCAGTTTTTGTCCTGGGTATTGTCTGAGGGCAGCAGGGAGTGCTGAATGACAGGCTTCTGATGTCTAATATGTTACAGAGCAGTCTTTATTCTCCAAGTTAATTTGTAAAAGCATCTCCTGCACCCTTCATAGAGTAGCTCACCAGTTTGTGTTCATATTTTGAACCCAAACTTTTACTTATCATAAGAATTCAGATTTATAAAATCAGAGGGGTATGGTTTTCCTCTGGGACAAATGGGTTGAGTTATCTTAGAGACTCGGAGCCATATATTCTGTGAATTGTATAATTGATCATGCTTTTTTACTTTTTCTTAGTTGCCTGGAAAGCTTGTATCCATATTTGTGGATGGATTTTTGACTACTGCATATGATTCGTGTATCTTTTAAATGGTGCCATTAATCTCTTTTGGAAAAAGATGTTGTTTTCATGACTTAGGGTCCAGGATTGTAACATTCACTATTGGATCCTCAGCACACAGCGCTTACAGACAGAAGAGAGGGAGAGGGAAAAGGCCGGAGGCTAAGAAAAGGCAAAATAACCTATATGAATACAGCACAGTGAATTTCACCAGTATGTACATCCGTAAGAAATCAAGTAAAAAATAAGTCTGGGTAAACAGCAGAAAGATCAATTGAGGGGTAAGAACAAGGGATGATAAAAGGGAAGAGAAAGGGGTTGGAATTAGAATAAGATATATTCCATGCTTGTATAGTTATGTCGAAAGGGATTCTACTGGCAGGTGTAACTAAAAAGAGCCAACAAAATAAAATTTGAAAAAACAAAATAAAGAGAAAGACTTTCTGTGTTTATAAGATAAAACTACACTATTTGTGATTGTAGATGAGACACATGTAGCTATTGAACCATTGAAAGGTGGTTAGGCCAAATTGAGAGGTGATATAAGAGTATAAATATGCAGCACATTTCAGAGACTTGGCATAAAAATAGTGTAAATATCTTATTGATAGTTTTTACATTGAATATACGTTGAAATAGTATTATGGATATATTGGGTTAAATAAAATGATTTTATTAAATTAATTTTATCTGTTTTACTTTTTAAAACACAGTTCCTGGAACACTTAGTATTAAATGTGTGACTCACATTTATGACTTATATTGTAATTTTTCTTGGATAACACTACTGTATTCCATAACATCACAATAGGTTGGAATTGCCTTAACAACTTTTCAGAGCCAATTTTCCTGTGACCTTATATTCTCTGTGTTGGCTGTAGACAAAGCCTATTTGTAACAAAACTGAAGTTACTTTCCCCTTGGAATTCTTAGGCCTTTTCATTTTAATAATTGTAACTATTAATACAAAAACTGTTCTTCCAAATTGTCCTTTGGCAATCAGGCATTATATATCATCACTGAAGGATTTGGAATACTGGCACTCATGCTTCAGGAAGAATTGCTTCTCTGTGCATTCTGTGCACAGATATGTCTTCAGTTCTTTACATTTAAGAAGAACAGCCTTGGTGCATTGTCTGTCTCTACCATGAATTGAAAGTACATTGCATAAAATTATTCTCTTTCCTAGGAAATAAACAAGCTGAGGACATTGTCTTCCCTCTTAGTTGTTTTTGCTTTACAAAAGCTTGAATAGGATGGCACTGTAGAAAATTCCAGATGGATACATTTTCAAAACTTAAAAATATTCTGTAGGATCAGGTTTTCTGAATTGGAATTCTGAATTGAAAGCTACATCAACTTCATTTGCGTGCAGGTTGAATATTCTTTCATCAATGTGGAGACCATAACTGCCAATGTATTGTTCTGCAGTAATTAAATACATGATGAGCATGTCAGTCTCAATCACACAATCTCCCTCCATCCTCCCCAGCTTCAATTTTTCCATGTGCCTGACCATTTAAATATGAGGGACGGATTTTTAGTGAGTATTTAAGCATGGATTATTGAGGATGTCTCAAAATAATTGATTTCCATACTTCACCTGGGGGACCCCACCCTTTCCATCTTGGCTTCTACAAATGACAGTGAAAGCAATTTCCTGTGGGAAGTGAAACTCCAAGGCCCCACAAAGTCCACTGCCAATGTCAGTGCATAAAATTATCATCGTAAATAAAACTCCTTGGTGTTGAGGCCTTGTCTGTAGAGTGTTCAGGTAAATTGTCCCTGTTAGAGAATGAAGCTGCTGTCATCGGTCTTGGGAAACACTGAGCGTAGACAGTCAGCTAAAGAGTAGAATTTAAGCAAGGAGTGGGAGAAGAAAACTCTCCATTTTAGAATAAATTTCAAGGTATCATAAATGTTTTCTTAGTAATATAATATTTAATGTTTTCATGAATAAAATATTGGTTTATAATACATTTTTTAAAAAAAAGTGAATGTGATGACCAGTTTAAAATTCATGCATCTATTTTCCTCCAGAGTGATCAGTGGCTTCTGATTAGGCTGACAAAGATGGGTTATAAGCCATGTGCCATTCTGCAGAATTGCTGTGTATTAGAGGCCATGATATCACCAAAATTAGATTAAGGTTAGGGAGGAATGTAAATTTTGTTAATAAGGTTTCTATATTTTAATTCAGACCCAAACACCCTACGGGCCTATTGATGATAATCCCATTTAATCTTGCAAAAAGCTTTCCTGGTATCAAGGGATCCAGATCAGTAGTGCCCTTTATTATCTGGAAAATGAAAAATTTCCTTAAATCTTCACCTCTAGGTACTATAAACATAATGATAGAATTTTAATGTTTTTTAAAAAGCAAATATATTCATATGGTTATGAATCAACTCAGAGTATGGTATATACAATGCATGTTTTATATATATATATATATATATATATATATATATATATGTAAATATCTAATGCATACATCACATATTCATCCATTCTACAACTTTGTGTTTAAAATTATTTGCATTTAAAACATTTATGTTTAATTTACTAACTAATGTGTATCATTTGAGGTGGAAAGAGCTCAAAATGTTTTGAAAGGACAGTGTTTAAATTTTTAAAATTGAACCACTGTGATCCTTGGGCTTCTCATTTGTGTAAATGGCTTTCCAGTGTAGGGAGGTTTTGCTATCCACTTCTCTCACCTTATCTTTCAGTACCCTGCTTTCTTCTAACTGTGCCTCTTTACTTCCATAGTCCCACTGAGGCTCTCATCACAGTATCTTAAATTTTAACATGTGGTTGTTCTTTTCATGTATGCTGCCTGCATCCCTCTTGAACTAGATGTGAGACAATTCTGTACTCTGTGCACACACACACATGCTGGTGCACACATGCACATTCTAAAGTCTGAAAGACTTAAATCTTCTTTTAAAAAGTTGCTATCACAGAGTGTAAAGGGTTGTAAGTTTTAGAGCCAGATAAATGTCTGTATATGTTAATTCCCTCCCTTTCCATCTCAAGACGTCTGCACTTAACAGTTATCTTCTCTCTTTATCACCATTTCTTCTATTATTCACATCAGCATAAAATAGGTAATATTACTTCATATTTAAAAAACCCTCAATAAGAAAAATACCTATACCCCTTGTCAGGCAAAAACCTCACGACACCAAAACATCTGCTTATCTTATTCAGTGATATGTACCTAGTACATACAATATTTCTATTAGTGTTCTGGCATCTGTTATATTTTAAGCAAATATTTGTTAAGTGAATAAATGAATGATGTCTGGATTACAGTATAGTCTCAAGCAATACTGGATTTTATCATAAAATTGACTTCTATTTAAAATTAATCTTTGCTGTAAATGATGAAAGAATGATGAACAATCGTAAGACAAAGCCTTTCTCAAAGCATTATATATGTACACACATACATATTATATACCTAGTGATATATATCTCTATATATGCATATATCACTAATGCTAGTGGTACATATATGTATATATATAGAGATAGATAGGTAGATGTATTTAAATATAGATATATGTCACTGAAATTTGGAAGACTTGATACATATATATATATATATATATATATATATATATATATATATATATATTTAATCTCTCTCTCTCTCTCTTTCTCTCTCTAGTCCAAAAGGTTTGAATGAACATATTTCAATGCTATCTTGCTCAATGTGTTTGACAGTCCATAACTTAGGACTCTCTGTTCCATCTATCTCCCTATTATTATTTAAACATGATATAGAGTTGTTACTCAATAATTATTTATTTATTATTATTTAAACATGATATAGAGTTATTACTCAATAATTATATCACATAAGAATAGTAAGCACAAATTTACATAAAAATTTTCACCTAATTAGAATATGTTCAAGTTTTAAGGTCTAGAACTGGCTCATTTCCAAGATCTTTTTGACTTTTTGACGATTATTGATTTACAGAAATTGTAGGACACATGAATAATAGCTCAATATCTTCCAATAGTAGCTTAACATCAAAGTGTTCACGAATTTGGAAATTCCTCTAAAAAAGACAAAAATAAATCAATGTGGGAATCTTTTGATTTAAAAAAAAATTATATATATTTTTAGTTGTAGATGGACACAATACCTTTATTTTGTTTATTTATTTATTTATTTATTTATGTGGTTCTGAGGATTGACCCAGCGCCTCACACGTGCGAGGCAAGTGCTCTACTGCTGAGCCACAACCCCAGCCCCCATTTTGTTTTGATGCAATCACCATGTGTTTGGTAATCTGTGACAGAAAATGGCATCATGATTTCAATTTTAATAAAGGAACACAATGTAATTAACAGCACTCCAACTCTTAGTACTCATATCCTATTAAACCAATACAATAAAACAGAAAGAAAGTCATCCAAAGTCACACTTTGAGCAGACTCTTTCTCTGTCCACACAATCTCAGCATCTCTTCATTGCTTCCAGGATAAATGGCAAACTCCTTAGCTTAGAAATCATGTTCTTATATCTTTAGATATTTAGAGCCTCATTTTTGGCTACTCTCGGATACCAACCCAGAGTGACAACAGAATGAATTACAGAGTGCACTGTGATCTTAGGCAGAGCAGATTGAGAAGCCACTTAGTTCCAGTGGTGTGACTTTGGGGAGGTTTGTAATCCAGCGGCCTCAGCCTCAGCCTCCCATCTGGGTGAGTGGTACCTGACTCCCTAAATGGCCCAGAGGGCTGTGGTGTCAGGGCTCAGCATGGCCCCCAGCAGTTAGAAGCTCCTAATAATTATAAGTGATTATTATCACCCCTTGAGCATGTCTTTTTAATTCCAGCCTCAGTATCTTTGTGCCTGTTTTTGAAACATCATTGAAAAGCCACTTTTCTTATCTTTCCATCCTTCAAAGCTCCTCCTCTATGACGCCCTGGCAGGCCAATTCAGCACAAAGTGATTGTTTTTTTCTCTGAACTCACAATTTTGGTTTTCTACATTTTTCTGTTAAAAATGCATTGTCTTAATCTCTGGTAGTCTTCTACCTTAGTTTATCTTTCCATGTAATTAGTTTATAGATAGGGTTGGCTGTTTAAAAAATTTTGGTTGGGAGCTGGAAGAAAATAAACAGGTGATCAGACAAGTGGAACCTCAACTGTGACCCTTGGAGCTTCCTTGGGGGCATCTTGGTGGGAAGAAGTACAGTGGTTTTTGAGGATATAAAGTAAAATGGGCTCTGAGTCCCATCCCCAATTTCCACTTAGAGAAGCAAACATTCAATAATTATTATTATTATTATTATTATTTATTTTTATTATTAAAACCCATCTTAGAAAGTTATATACTAGAATTCTGAGTAAGAAACCACCAACAAAAATTTTGTTATGCAACATTTTGACAGTCATTTTTCCAGCACAACCTCCTAAATTTTATAAAGTCCAAGACTTAGAGAATAAACAAGAAAGGTCATGCTCCCAGGGCTGGCATTAAAACTACATGTCCACAACCCCAGTTCTTTTCATTTAAAGTTTTCCTGTTTTTTTCAATTACATAGTCAGAGATTTGGATAGCAGAGACCGTTGTCTGTTATTTGTCTTTGTTTTTCTCCCAACCCTAGCTCAGAAGCTTAAACATAATTCTGAAGCTTATATATAAGAGGATAATAAATAAATAATACAGACTTAGGATTGAGAGCAATGGACAGTACCAACTAGACTTCCTGCAGACTGAAAAGGTACTAGACAGAGTAACTGAGGAAGCCCGCTATATTGTGAGTCTTTCTGGGAGTTCAAGCTTACACTGAGAAATATCATGTTGCCGAAAGATTATGGTCTAGGGCACAGCTACATCTTTGACACTTTCAACAAATCTGGATGAACAGCTGTGGAATATTGTCACTGGAATTTGGCAGCAATGAGTGATTTTCTAGTATTTCCCAAAGCTTGTGATGTTGTTGATGTGAACTGCAATAACCAGAGTTAAGAAGTCATATGAAATGACCCGTAATAACCAAAGTAAGTGTTCTGGTTTGAGTATTTGGTGTCTTCCAAAGGCTTGTGTGTTAGCCAATGCAAGAAAAAAAAATCAGTGGATTAATCCACTTGGATGAATTAACTAGATAGTAGCTGTGGGCAAATAGGCTATGGCTGGAAGAAACAGGTCACTTGGGGCAAGCTTTTGGGGTTTATATTTTGTCCTTGGAGAGCAGAGTTCTCTGCTTCCTGACTGTCATGAACAGAGCTGAGTTCGCAACATACCCTTTCACCATGATGGCCTGCCTCATTTCTGACCCAGAGATATGGAGTTGGCCGACTGTGAAATGAATCTCTGATACCATGAGCTCAAGATGAACTTTTCCTCCTCTAAGTTGTTTTTGTCACAATATTTTGTCCCAGCAATGAAAAGCTGACTAAAATAGACTGAATAATCACAAAAGAACAATATTGTACATGCTAAGATGAAAAATTCTTTCCTACTGCTCATTGTAGATGGTGCAAGTAAGTATGGAAACCAGAACCTATTTTATTTTGGACTTGTTAGAATACCAACCCTGAGTGTAGATTCAAGTAAGCTTGGGAACCACATTTAAAGCAGTCTCTGGTTCTTGGTAGTTACCTGTGTGATTCCTCAAGGCTCTGCTTTTAGTTGGTATTGGTTCTTCAGGTTTCTTCTGCTTACTTTGACACTAAATCTTAGCTCTCACTTTATATCTAGTCCTTGGATTTTTTTTAACTCCACTGTGGACTGTTTGCATTGTCTCTAACCTTTGTATTCTATCTAGGCACTAGACTCATTATTTTCTTCCACCTGTAAATACTATAGCCATGGGCAAGAGGAACCTGATTCTTTTTTTTTTCTTTGTTTTTGTACCAGGAATTGAACACAAAGATGCTTAACCACTGAGTCACATCCCCAGCCCTCTTCATTTTTATATTTTGAGACAGGGTCTTGCTAAGTTGCATAAGACCTCGCTAAATTGCTAAGCCTAGTCTTGAACTTGCGATCCTCCTGTCTTGGCCTCCAAGGTGCTGGGATTATAGGCATGTGCCTAAGAATCTAATTCTTGGATCTCACCCTTTCTCCAGGAAAAGCACAGCTTGCCCTCCCTCCCCTGAGCTCCACTTGGTGGAAGGAAATGACCCAAGGAGTCTGGACTGTGGACTAGAATGGGTTATAAAAACAATGACACACAGTCTAGACAAGATATTGAAAATTTGGGCATATATCAAAAGGAGAACTGAAGACAGAATGCATAGGAAAAGGAATCCTTCCAATTCAGCCTTTACTTTGCTGCTTAACAGTTAAACTCTGAGATCTCAATCAAGTCACTTAACAATTCTGAGTCTACTTTTCTCACCTTTAAGAGTTGTTCTGAAGAATAAATTAAATAACCCAGGTAAAATGCCTTGACTGTGCATGACACAAAATTGAACTGCCACCTTTCTTCCTACTCTAGTTCCTCTTAACACATGAGAAGCAGTTTGCAGAAAACACTGATACTTCACCTGTGTCCTGTTTGCAGCTTTTAAAAATGTGTTTAATAAAGTGTACATGTTTCATTCCACAGAGAATTTTCAGTTGTTCTCAACACATCTCACACATTTCTAAGTTAAAAGATCATCTGAAGTGAAGAGTGGAGACAGGGGGCACAGTAAAGTTGACATAAAACATGGATTTGGATGTGAGGCAGGGCTGGTTTCATGAATTACTAGTTGTGTGATTTAAAACACTAGTTGTGTGATTTAACCTGTTTTGTCACCTATAAAATGAAGCACGGTAATGGCAAAGCCATTGAGTTGTATTGTGGAATAGGATAATCCCTTGAAATAGATAAACAGTATACTAAAGTATGCATGGATTTGTCCAAATAAATGTTATCTATTAGAAATATGATAAGTGCTACAAATATAAAGCAAATGTGTAAGTTGAAATTTTCTAGTATCCACATTCAAAAAAGAAAAAAGTAAAAGATACAGGTAAAACTAATCTTAATAAAATATCATATGGAACCCAATATTTCAAAAATGTTGCATCAAGATGCAAACAATATAAAATTATTAAAAACAACAAGTGCTGGTGAGGGTGCGGGGAAAAAGGTACACTTATACATTGCTGGTGGGACTGCAAATTGTTGCAGCCAATTTGGAAAGCAGTATGGAGATTCCTTGGAAAGCTGGGAATGGAACCACCATTTGACCCAGTTATTCCTCTTCTTGGACTATACCCAAAAGACCTAAAAACAGCATACTACAGGGACACAGCCACATCAATGTTTATAGCAGCACAATTCACAATAGCTAGACTGTGGAACCAACCTAGATGCCCTTCAATGGATGAATGGATAAAAAAATGTGGCACATATACACAATGGAATATTACTCAGCACTAACAAATAACAAGATCATGGCATTTGCAGGGAAATGGATGGCATTAGAGCAGATTATGCTAAGTGAAGTTAGCCGATCCCTAAAAAACAAATGCTGAATGTCTTCTCTGATATAAGCAGGGGGTGACTCAAAATGGGGTAGGGAGGAAGAGCATGAAAAGAAGATTATCACTAAATAGGGAAGAGAGGTGGGAGGGAAAGGGAGGGAGAAGGGGAATTGCACGGAAGATGGAAGGAGACCCACAGAGTTATACAGAATACATGTATGACGTTGTGAGGGAAAAGAAAAAAAAAGTGTGTCACATTAGATTGGGTAGAGAGAAGTGATGGGAGGGAAGAGGAGGGGAAGGGGGAAAGGAAGGGCAGCAGAATAAAACAGACTTTTTTATTGCTGTATGTATATACGTGACTGCATGACCAATGTGATTCTGCAACCTGTACACTCAGAAAAATGAGAAATTATTCCCCATCTGATTCAAATGTATGATATGTCAAGATCATTGTACTGTCATGTGTAACTAATTAAAACAAATAAAAAATATTCAAGTAAAAGAAGATATCATACATTTTTTCCTATACATATTTTTTGAAATTTGATGAATTTTTTTTTTAATCATTTTGAGTAGTGACGTTTTGTGTGGTCAAGAGCCACGTGTGGCTAATGACTTTCACATTGGATGACTCGGGTCCTGGAGATATCTCAACTTTTTATTGCATATTTTCTAACTAACTTACTTAAAAGTCTGCTGTCACTTTACTCTTAAGCTAGAATGATGGTTAAAGCATACTCTCAGGAAGCATATGATGTTCTATAGACAACATTATGGTAACTATTTTCCTCATTGCAACCTGTCTGGCCTACCTTGGCAATCACTGGTGGTGTTATAGTTTACCTCAGAGTAACTCTTCAGGTCTTTCCCCAGGACCAGATCTTAAATGGGACTTTTTCGCTGGTTGGTGGACCCATAGTCTTTGAAGAGGAAGGAAAAATAACCAATTCCATGACATTGTTTTTCTGTCTGCAGCACAGAAATTTGGGGAGCAATTTCTTTCTAATTCCTGTGCATAACTTTTTTTTTTAAATGACTGTGATCAATGGCTGGTTAAGCCAGCAAAAGAAAGGAGTTTCATCATTCACATCCTACACTGAGTCACTGTCCTTTCAACTATCCACATAAATAAGGACTTTCCCTCCGAAAGGGAGGCTGTCTCATAAAAACCGCTAACTCTGTGTTGTGTCATAAATGTGGTTTCAGGCACATAGTAGGCAGCTCTCAAGTGGATGATGAAATGGAGCAGGCCAAACTACTTTGAGGGAACTTTGATTACCTTGTAAGATAATGTAAGACCCCATTATTTCCATATCGATTTATTTAAAACAAGATGTAATTTGAGGTTATTTTTATGCAATTCTTCAATAGAAAAAAAGTGTAATTTGAAACTTGGCTAATTGAAAATCTATTGTTTTGGTTCCCTGTGTACCAAATTAAGGAGATTTTACTGTAAATGACTGACATTATTCTTAGACACCATGTTATCTTTTATAGTTCTAGAAAAACTCCTTCTCTCTTATTCCGATTTCCCTTTGATCTACTGATTCTATCTCTGTCATCCTCACACAGCTTGAAAAGAGTCCTCTCTAGCCTTTCATTATGTGAAAATTATTTTCTGGCTGTAATTTTAGGCTCTATTTTAATATCGGTCAGAAGCAGCATCTTAGCTGGATCATCCCTTGCTCAGGGGGGATGCCTCATGTAGATTTTTTGTATTTTTTGGATACTTAGGCAATTCTTACATACCATGCCTGTCCTTGATTCAGAGGTCTGTGTTCATTCCCTTAGGCTATAAGCATTTCAAATTCCCATAGAAAGGTGACTCTGCATGGCATCATAGATACAGAAAGCCTGATTTTCACTCTTATTCAAAGAAGAGGAGCCTTCCTTTACTTGACCTTGATTGAATAATCCAAATTACTGCTCACATAACTTTTCTTCTTCTTCCTGCACTATTTGGTTGAGTTGCCTTTCTTATTGTTTCTATTAATAAACCTATCTCCAGTCACTTATTTATATTTATACTGTCATAGGAACCCTGATGTTAGTCCTATTAGCTACCACCCAAGGCAACAGCTTATGCAGGAATGATCCACAATGCCCTAGGGAAAGCATCTCATGGCAAAAGTGGCTGCAACCCCAGCCCTCCAGTCATGGTGCTCCAAGGTTCTGACTTCTTACCCTAAGCAATGAATCTATCCATCATCCCAACACACTTGATTTAAATGTGAGTTGAACCAAAGAAATTTTTGTGTACAACTTTTTTCAACATGTGTGATGCAAAGAGGCATTTAGCTTAGCAGTGACTCCTTGTGACATGGGTGTGGACTGTCATACTGTTAGTTTCTCAATATTCATTCCTGAGACACTACTGATATTATAAGATTTTGTGGAATTTTATATTTTTTCTTAATGTCAGTGAAATAGTGCCAATTAAGATTTGGATATGCTCACTAAGAATCTGTTTAGAAATTAGAATTCTATTACAATTCACAATTAGTTTTCCAAGAAAGAGACATCATTTGGCAAAAGAAGGTGTGCTGTGCTTCTACACTGTTTCTTCATTTCCTTATTTTTTTTTGTGGTGGGTGGGGGGTACTGGGGATTGAACTCAGGGGCACTCAACCACTGAGCCATATCCCCAGCCGTATTTTTTGTATTTCGTTTAGAGACAGGGTCTCAGTGAGTTGCTTGGTTCCACACTTTTGCTGAGGCTGGCTTTGAACTCCTTGTCCTCCTGCCTCAGCCACCCAAGCCCCTGGGATTACAGATGTGTGCCTACACCCAGATTTCAGTGCCCTATTTTATCATGCCTTAGCTTCTTGGCAGCCAATAAAGTTCAGCTGGACTGGCTAACAAGGCCAAGATAGCACTTTGTTCTGTTTTGACTGATCAGCTTTGCCCCCTAATGGGAACCAACTCACAAATGTATGTTCTCAGTCCAGTCACAGACAGGACCCACACAGAAAGTGCAATTGGGTGTGAATCATAGCAAAACCATTGTATTTACTCAGAATAACAATATAGATGTATGTGTCTGTGCAAATTGTAGGCCAATCTCATTCTAATTATTAATTAAGAATTGCAAATTGTATTCAAAATAGACTGACTTCTAATTATCTCACCTAAGCATATTAACTTTCTGGGCCTCAGTCTACCAAAGACATGACTTAAGTAATTATTTTACATTACCCATTTTACAAATTTGTAAAGAAAAAAAATATGCACTCTTTTAAAGCACATACTAAGAGATACATTGGTAAGGGATATAACAAATCTCAAATGCATTTGACGAAGGAAAATGTTGTTTAATCTCTGTTCACTGCAGGTTCTTCAAAGGGTAATAATGAGGCCTCTACCACCTTACAGGACTGTTTAAAGACTAAATGAGAGGACACACATAAAGAGTTTATAACACTGCTTGTGTAAAAGTTCACAAGGTATTAGTTATTTGCCTATTTTCAGAGCAGGTTTTAAAGGAGGCCGCAGATCAATTTGAAGATGTTGAACAATCGTTTGGGTAGACCAATGGAAAACATTTTAAAGCCAATGATACCAACATCATTTTTAACAGCAATAAGCAATTATACTGATAATCAGCTAGACCTTTGGCAATGGCAACAAGAACCTATTTGTTGTGATTGCATTTCAGCTTCATTTTAAACTTAAATACAGTGAGTATTGGAGATTTTTAAGTACGTAATTTATTTTATGAGTGCATTGCAATTATATATAATATTGGGGTTCATTTTAGCATAATCATACAAGCATGGAATATAATTTGCTTCACCTCCATTTCCAGTACTTCTCCTTTACCTCCTGTCCTCCTTCCTCCATCCCCGCCCCCTTTGCTGGTCTTTCTTGTATTTATTTGTATTTTTTTTTAAATTAGTAATTGCTGGGCTCAGTGCCACATGCCTGTAATCCTAGAAGCTCAGGAGGCTGGGGTGAGAGGATAGCAAGTTCAAAGCCAGCCTCAGCAACAGAAAGGTGCTGAGCAACTTGGTGAGACCCTGTCTCTAAATAAAATATAAAACAGGCTGGGGATGTGGCTCAGTGGTTGAGTGCCCCTGAGTTTGATTCCTGGCACCTGCCCTCCCCCATAAAAGCCCTCCTATTAGTGCTTTATAGATACACATAAATGTAAAACTCACTGTGGTAGATTCACATATGTACATAGTATATTTAGCTAATTTATTTTCACCATTCTTTTTTTATTTCACCATTCCTTTTTTATTTCACCATTCCTTTTTTATTTATTTAAAAGACAAGAACTGTCTTGTCTTTTAATTCTTACACTTTTTGAACTTATTCTTTCTACTCCTACCTACCTCCTCCTCAATCTTCTTCCTTTATTTCACTGATCTCCTTTCTATTTTCTTAGGATTTCCCCCTCTTTTTTCCCTTATTTTAGTCTAGATTTCTTTCTATAGCTATGTATATTTGCTGGAAGAAAAACTCAGCTATCTCTAATGGTCTATTGTCAGCTATGTTTTCCTAATGTGAAATGAAGTTTGAGCTTATTATCCTAATATGGGTCTGCCATGTCCTAAAAATTCAGTACTCCAAATCAGTGACTTTTGTGTTGTTTCCAGAGTGGTTGCTAGTTAATACTATAATGCAATCTGTAGCAGCAAGTGACAGAAATTATACTATCGTACAGACTAGTTTGCTTGTATTATCAGCCTTTTTTTTCCTTTGGAAAAATATAGACAGATAAGAGTTAAGTCAGAAGCAATGAGGATTTGACAGCCTTGGGTTAGTTTTTCCTCAACTTGATAAGTCCTTCCTCAAATTGATAAGATGAGGATTTTTCATTCATCAATTTGATTGTACTCACAATGTTGTAAAGACATCATACCCTTTCTCAGTGCAGTAAGAATATGTGTAGACAATTTATATCAATAAAATGACCTCATTGCAACTTTAGGATTTTTCAGGTTTATTCAGGACCTGTCATCAAAATGAACTGTCTTGTCTTTTAATTCTTACACTTTTTGAACTTATTCTTTCTACTCCTTTTAATTCAGAATATTAAGTTCCAGCTGTAGAACTGAGTTACTATGAATGAAGAAAGGTCACAATAGCAGCTAACCATTGGTATTTGCATATTATTTGGACTTGTTCTTAATCTCCTGAACAAATATGGCTCATTAACATTCACTAGTGTCATATTCCTTTCTGTTACAGAACTAGTATAAGTCTGTAGCGTTCTTCACTGCCTTCTCCTCAAGATAAGGTTTTCATCTATAAGAGGAAGTAAAGGAAATCATTTGAATATCTTAAGCCCATCTCCCCCCAATCTTTTTATTAAAAAAAGTAATTCTCTACTGAGACAATTTTGGCTCCAGAAGACACTTCACAATGTCTGAAGGCATTTATGACTGTCACAACTGGGGCAGGGGTGCCACTCACATTTAGTGGGTAGAGGCCAGGGAATCTGTCAAACATGTAAAAGACAGCTGCTCACAGGAAAGGATTATCATTACCTGTTCCAAAAGGTCAGTGACTCCCTGGTTGTGAAATCCAGTTCTAAAATGTCTCAGTTATTGCAATAAGCTAGATTTAGATTTAGATTTCAAAATATTCAGACAAACTTCCTAAATCTCTACCTTCTTTACCCACAAGGAATTAGACATGATTTTTAAGATATCTCAGCCAAAATATTATTGACATTGTATTGGAGGTTTTGTTTTTGTTTGGGAAAGAAGATAATGTAAATAAAATAGAAATATATGATATGTATGTTCTACCCTCAAAGTGATATTTTAATTATGAAAATGGAGCTGGATATTTGAAATCTTACTTTTATAAAAGTATCTTTTCATTAAAATAATCTAGAGAATTCCTTATTTTAGGGCTTTACTAAGTCAATAAGATTGGGCTACTTATCAGAATTTATTTCCTTTTCTTTAGAAGTGTGATGCTTCCACCTCTTTTAAAAAAATGCATGCTGTTTAAAAACTGACAATTGAATCCTTTTATCTAATCTCTGAGTATGATCACATGAAATTTAAGAAAATGCAAGTTATAGTGATTCTTAGGGAAACATCCTATATCATAGAAAACCACACACAGACACAAATCAACAAAGAAATGCACACCCCCACACTGGCATTTGAAGAAAAGTGTGTGTGTGTGTGTGTGTGTGTGTGTATTTGTAAACCAAACATAAAATACGCTCCTAGGCAATTTTCTATTGAGCATCCAAGTTGTGTTGAATGTTCCATTTCTAACTCTTAAGTCAATTTATGGGAAGGGTGTGTAAAAGCACTTTAGTGAAGAAAACCAGTGATCGCAATGCATCAAAGTTAAGCAGTAGCAGGGTTATCACTGTGTGAAAAATCACATAAACATTTCACATATAAAATATTATTCATCAGGGCAAAAACCTCTAAGGGGCTGAAAGATAACAATGGTATCTTGAAACCTTTTTTTTTTTTTAAGAAAAGGAAAAATATATTCTACAACTGAGATGGAATCTGTGGTCATCTAGTTGGCATGACAACGAGGTAAGGGATGAGTATAATTGAGAAGAAAATTAGCAAACCTTAAATATCTGCCTCTGCAATATCATTACCCATAAACTTGCCCTTTTTCCACCCTCTTTTCCCCCAGGACCGATGTCCCACATCTGAACCGAAGGAGATGTGTGCTTTCTAACAGCTAAATCAACAAGGTCTCACATGAGTAGTGCTGTGCGGTGTGGTTGACTGATTTCATGAAAAACTAATCATGTATTCATCATTGAGATCAAACACTTCCCAAGTAATTATCATCCAAACCCAATCTGATAGGACCTGAAAAAGTGGCACTGCTGATATAATCATAGGCTGAGCAGAGTAGTTCTCTTAGCTTTTGTAAACCTTGGGTTGGAAGGCACAAAACTGAAATTGTATTTTATAATTAAGAGAGGTATAGTTGGCAGGCTGCAATCAGTTATTTCCATTAATCGTAACAATTTTAGATTGCCTGGGTATTTACTAGAACACATTGAAAATTGATTTTTCGTATATAGTCTTTGGAACATTTTTTTGATCTCAAAAGAAAAATTCAAAGATTTTTTTTAAAATTAAGATATAATCCCTGTGTATATGCACTATGAAAATGCCATATCACTTCCATAGTTTCCTCATGTTGACTTTGAGCTATAATATTATTCTTTTTGATAAAGGGCTATTATTATATTGAATTGCATGTCATTACAAAATGATTGTTTTCAGAAAATCTTATTTTAGCTTTATGTCTGGGATTGTAAACAAAGATAAATATGTAGAACATTTAAATGCTTTACAAAATTCTTCCAAACTATCACTATGAATGCTTTTAATGTCACGCAGAATGCTGTTCCTATGTTATTTACTTCATTTTGTCCATAAAAGAGCTTATTAAGGGAGATCAAATTATAACTCCCATTTACTAATGAGGAAAACAAGCCATAGGGATACCATAAGTCTTGCTCAAGATCACAAATAATAAGGGGTAAAGCTGCAACATGATCCCAGGGCTCATATTCTGCCATGCGTCCCTGACAATTTTTAGTCTTAGGGTAAGAAGTATTTTTTGAAAAATTTTCTACATGCCAGGGATTGAACTATATACTTTATGTATCATATATTATTCTTTAATTCTCAAAACAATTTGAATTTGATGGTATGTCACCATTTGCCAATGAGGCAAAAGACTTTGAAACATTAAGACATTTGAAATTCAGAAAGAGAAAATATCTGATATTGGAAATCAGATCTGGTTCAAATCTTTGCTCTACTGATGGTGGCCTGGGGCAAGTTTCTACATGTGTTTTTTTGTTTTTGTTTTATTTTAGTTGTCAATGGACCGTTTTATATTTTTATTTATTTATATGTGGTGCTGAGAATCGAACCCATGGCCTCACACTCGCTAGGCAAGCGCTCCACCACTGAGTCACAACCTCAGCACCAAAAGCTCTGGTTTTTAATTTGTGTGTTGGTGATAATCCTTATTGTCAGAGTTAACAAAAGTAGAGCTAATTAGGTCAAGGCTTCACCATTGTACCTACAAAGAGTGGAGAGAACTTTGGTAATGGAGTTGTCCAGTGCCCAGCAACCAGTCAGCCACAAAGGATCTATTTTGCAAGTCATTTGGATTCCAGATATTAGCCTGAAAGATCAGCAGAGCTACTGCCACGATTACTTTATTTTCGTGAGTACAAAACTCATCACCACATCCCAAGCAGCAAGAGGATGTTTATCCAAATATCATGCCACTCTGGAAAAACATACATAACCTAAAGTTTAGCAAATTACATCACATTTTCTTAATCACAGATTACCAAATGAGATGCTTAATATATTTTATTATTGATTTTTTAAACCCAGTATGTTAAAATTGTTTTATTATAGTTCTCCATTTTCACCCCCTCTTTAGAGTAATTAATAAATCATGAACAAAAAAACACTGATGAAATCCTGGAAGAACTTTTAATAGATATTTTGAATACATTTTGTTTACAGTACAGAACATATTATATTAATAGTTTCTTAATATAAGTAATTGGTTTTATAAACCTAAATACTCACATTTTGTAATTTTTTAAAAGTACAACTATGACACATTCTTTATATGTTGTGAATTTCTATTCATTGTTTAAGATTAAATACAATTATGCAATGAATTTCCTTAATTTGGAAAGCTTACTTTATCATCTGTTTTTCACTTCCTTTCATTTATTGTTAACACTAACCAAACTCTATTTCATGTAGCCACATTGAATTTTAAATTCCTTTATCATATTCAACAGTGTGGATTAAATATCTACTATGTACTAAGCATATGGAAAGCACCTTATGCATTTCTTACAGAATTAGGGTGTGTATAATTGGAAATTCTAAGAATAAAAATCTTCACCAAAGAGAAGTTTTACTTGTTTAGATAAGAGTTTTAAAAAACAATTTAGAAATTTATTTCTTAGGTAGAGACATGAATATTTCCTCCATGTTTCACTTATTTAAAATCTCTTTGTAAGAGAAAATCACTTATCAGAAAACCTTTTAAGAATCACCACTGACAAATGGAAACCTACGCATTTACTCATGAAGTCCCTTAAACTCAAGCCCTGCGGGAATATCTATTACACACACACACAGTTCACATTAGATCTCCTTCTAGTCAAAAGTTATTTTTGCCTCTCACAAAATAAATCAACTACTTAACTGAGAAAAATCTTTTTCTCATTGCATCATTTGTTAATGGCTTACATCCATGTGGATCAAAGAGTCCACTGATCTCTCTACCAGTTAGATGCAAACACTTTAAATTTTTAGGCAGGATTAATATATTTGGTCTATGGTTTAGGGGCCTAATTGGTTTTTAGTTGAAGAAAAAAGTACTTCCTAAGGCTACATCATATTAAGTATGCCTAGAAGTATATTCATGTCCCAGAAAGGCAATGTTAGTGTTGATTTTTTGGATTTAAAATTTGAGTTTGATAAACATGTTGAATATATAATAATACTGCTAATGTATTAATAGCAAAAGCACCATTTAAACTGTTATCTCTTAAATATTTCTGAACAGAAAATATTTGGTGAGTTAAAATAATTTCAACTGCCATTATACAGTGTAATTTTTTTAAGAGAAAGAGAGAGAGAGAGAGAGAGAGAGAGAGAGAATTTGAAAATATTTATTTATTTATTTATTTTTTAGTTTTCGGCGGACACAACATCTTTGTATGTGGTGCTGAGGATCCAACCCGGGCCACACGCATGCCAGGCGAGCGCGCTACCGCTTGAGCCACATCCCCAGCCCAGTGTAATTTTTAAAGTACTGTTTTTCTTTTTAACTTTAGATGTTTAAACATACGTTTTAAATTCTGTTTTTCTCCAAATTCTTTTTAGATGGGTATTTGTGAGTTTCAAAATATCTGAAAACAGTTTAGACCTTATAAATGATCTCAGTATTTGTATTACATTTGGTAGATGGTATCTAATGAGTAAAGTAGCTGGTTTTATTCATATGCATTTATGATTCTATCAACTACTATTTGATTATAAAGCAATTTACCTTGCTATTATGGAACCCTATAAGAAACATGGAATGTGTTTGCAATTCAGACATTTCACGAAAACAAACTCTTGTGATCTCAGGCCACCTTAGGGTCTAAAAGTACTCAAGTAGAAGAGTAACTTAACCAAAAATGTCCAAATGTTTGATCTCTGAAGTAATGGGACTATATATGTTTCAACATTTGAAAGTGATATCTATAATAAATGGAATCATGTGAAAGAGGAGAAATTTTTAGATGTAGGATGATGGTGGCCCCTTTATGTTGGAGACATTGCCAAGTCAAACACTAGGTCTTGGTATTGACTCAGTAGATCACTGCCAGTTTTAACCTACAAAACACAAAAAGTCAATGAATTTCTAAAAGGTTGGTGATGACAATTACATGACTCAATTCCTTTTAATTGGGCTTTGAATGGTGCAGATATTGTGTGTTGTCTCACAGTATCATTCTTATCCATTTATCTATAAAGCGATATTCTTATTTGATGTAACATTTACCAGCAAGTGGCAATAAAATGCTGTTAGAACTTTTACTCCCATTATGTTAAGAGATTGTATGCTGAAACATTCACAAAAAGGAACTATGTTTAAGTGGCTACAGAGTATGCATATTATGGGGATAGCTTCAGTAGTTATGCTCGTGTACCCTATGGTCTTGTAAGTGCCTTATGTTAATTTTTCTAGAATTACAATGCAATTCTTTGACTTCTTCCAGTGTGCTTTCTAGTGCTTACTTTTTGCTGGAAGTTATTTAACAGCAAATGCTGTGGGTCTGGTGGAAGAGCTGTGTGTTCTCTGTGGTGTTCCCAAGGGTTCCCTTTCATTACAGACATCTGCATAACTGAAAACACAAGAGATTGATTCTGGGGCTGTGGGGACCAACTATAAGTAAAACTAAGATAAACAATAAGAAGATATTTAAAATCCCCAGAACTACTGTAATGAGAGTGGTAGATTATCCTATGGGGTAAGCAAGAAAAGCTCTTCAAGAACTATAAATGGCAAAAGAAAGTGGAAGAATCTGGTGGATATCATTAAAATGAGAGAATTCTCAATGCAAACAGGAAAACAAAACATATCATAGAGAAGGTACATGCGAAAAAGGAGGAAAGATAGGATTTCTGAGACAAAGAGGCAAAAACACCTGAGTCAGCCTGAAATGGTCTAGAAAGATTCAGGTGAACAGAGGGAGCAAGAAGCAATAGTAAAGAAAAAACAGAAATATCACAGTGTTTTTATCTCCTTAAAATCTTAAGCCAGATCACCACCAGAAGGTAGCTAGGGCTGGGTTTTGGGTTTTGGAAAAGTACTTTTTGCTCTATGAATTCATTGGCTTGTGATTATTTTAATCCTTCAATGATTTTTGTCCTAAAAATTACTTCTGTACATTTCAATAAAATATACGCTCCCCACCAGAGCACCCTTAGTGACTATTCCCAGATTGTATTTGATGCCCTAACTTTACCAAACCATCTTCCTTTTTAAACCATTGTTATGGTTTGGGTATGAAATATCTTCCACCCAAAAGCTCATGTGATGATTCAGGATACAGAATGATCAGATCATGAGAGCTGTGACCTAATCAGTGGATTAATCTATTTGATGGATTAGTAATTTAAGTAGACTGTTGAGTGGTTCCTGCAGGCAGGTGTGGTGTGGTTGGAGGGTTTAGGTCACTGGGGCATGCCCTTGGGGTTTCTATTTTATCCCTGACTCCTTGCCCTCTCTTACTCTGCTTTCCGACTATCATAAACTGAGCAGCCCTCTTCTGCTATGTCCTTACACCATGATGTTCTCCCTCATTTTCTTGAATCCAGAGTAATGGAGGTGGTAGACCATGGACTGCCACCTCTGAAATCGTAAGCCCAAATAAACTTTTCCTCCTCCAAGTTGTTATCAGATGTTTTAGTGACAGTGATGAAAAGCTGTCTAACATAACCACATTCCCAGAAGCCTGTGATGTTTAAAGCTATTCTGAGAAAAACGAAAGAAAGAAAAACAAAACTCTTTATGTCTAGTAGAAAAAAATTAGTAAAAATGACTTTCCTCTAGCCAGTGGTGATTACATTTTCAGCCAGTGAGTCCTCTCTAATTATCTGATGACATTTTAGTTGAAACTCTATAGAGATTTTTACTTTTCATGATGCCAGTTGGGAATGTTCAGATCATTATATTTATGAGATTATTCCATTAAATTAAGTTTTCACCCAGGTGAAACAAGAGAGGAGGATATTTTTAAAGCCTACCTATATTGGTTTTGCAGAACTGCTCGGGGAGAGCTTCTCATGCTGGGAAGTTGAATAACATCATTTCTGCCTACTGGGGCTCCCTTACTCATTTATTTACCATCTTTTAAAACTGTATCTTAATTTAAAAGCTGTCATTACAAACTGTAAAACAAGATAAATAAATAAAGCCATCAACAGATATTGCCAGACACAGCAGAACATTCAAAGCCCTATGTAAAATAAATAGAAACAGGGAAGTCCACACGACACTAGCCTGAGTTCATTATTCTTAGAGCTATTGAAAAAAATCAATATAAATCACTTGTATTCATGGTAAGTCCACATGTATTGTATTTAGTACTCACCAGAGTAAAGCTCCATGGTCTAACTGAATTGCTTTTACATTTGATTTTAGCCTCTGATTGCCAACCCCCCCCCCAAAAAAAAAAATATCCCCCTCCTAAAACATCTACAATCTATCTTCTAGGTGTCTGTAAATTAGCTTTTAGCTGCCTCTTCTCTTAAACAGTATGTACCAAAGTAATTTGTTATAAAATAGAAAGTTGTGCCTTCAAAATTATGACTTTTGGCTTCTGTAGTTTTATAAGCCCAGTATGCCCAACTCCTGAGACTGTGCTTTGCCAAGGGAACCTCAGTTCAAAACTGTCAATGCTTTTAGGTCATCTGTGCATAAAAATCATGGTCTTTCCCTGATGTGAATTTAATATCTGTTACTAAGAGATTTAGAAATTACCTAGCTTGGCTTTTCCAAGGCACTAGTGAGAGCTAGTGTTTGTACTTTACCTTTTAAGAAAGGCAAACTCAGAGGTGAGCAAGACTATGTTAAGACCATTCTCTTTTGTTGTCTGCTTTCTACCTCTCTAAGAGGGAGAAAGAACCAGTTTTCAGGAATGCATTTTGTGGAACACTGGAGTTTCATTTTATTAAGACTATATATAGCTCTTGGTGCTGTAACATATTTTACTATCGTCTATTGGTAATTAGTTATTTAATTAGATTCTGAGGATACAAAAGTGTTTTCACTGGGGATGCTCTGCTTCTCAAATGATCATTCCTGAAAAGTAACATTAGAAACAGAAATCACATTGAGTTTTTTAATTCTTATCTGAACCAGAAAAATAAAAACCTCTTTAAAATAACAATAATTTATTTATATAGCCCATGATCATTTCTAGTGATCTGAAAAGTGAGACAGAATGGCAACCCTTGATAATTTGGGTTATTAAAGGATTCATTTTTTTTCCCAGTCCACAAATTGAATCTAAGGCACATTTCTTGTTGCTTTTCATTTTATTTAAATCAAAGAAAGTTTTAGGACTCCGTGTCCCATCTGTCCCTTTGCTTTTAAAGTAGAAATCTAGATAAACTCTTTTTAAGCATGACCATATTAGTTTTTTTCCAAAATTACTTTTCCACATTTCACGAGTAGAAAAACTGAGACCAATCCTGAACCTCATAGTCATTCGGGTGTTAAAAATGGGGCTACAATTTTAATCCCTGGGTGCCAGTTTATTAGTAAATGAACATGGTTTTTCCTATATAAAGAAAATGTGCTGGTATCCTAATAAGGATTATGATTATCTGCCTACCTTTCTGTTAACTTATTGTGTTGTATTAATTTAATTTGTAGGTGATTGGGATAGGAGGAATTCACACAAGAATTAACTATAACTGTGCTGGATAAGATCTAGATATTTTCTATGGATATTCAATATAAAAAGGGACCACAGTTTCCTGCTGTTTTTTAATACAAAATCATGGTCTTTCTCTGTTATGCATTTAATATCTGTTATTAAGAGATTTAGAAATTACCTAGCCCAAATGAGAAATAGTCAGATTGACCTATGTGCACACATGAGTTCAAATAGACATCAGGTTGCCCATGTTGCTATCTGTTTTGGTTTCTTTTCCTCTTTTATATTTTTGAAATTCAACTACTGGTGTTATTCTGGGGGTCAGAGGTATTTGAAATACAGGATTAGCCTGTCCCCTATCACAGAAATTTAAAAAAAACAAAAAAACGATAGTTCAAGGTTTTGATATACCTTCACTAAAGCAAATCCCAAATGGTCAGGTTGTTTTTCAGTACTAACAATGGTTTACTGTTTACCTTCTTTCTATATGACAGATAATCAATGCTGAATGGATGTTCCCTTACTTGGTTTTTAATTAATTAATTAATTTTTTTCAGTTTTATGACTTTGATGACCTTTGGTTAGTTCTCATTCATATTAATTGCCTATGGATTTTTAAAATTTAATTGTCTCTTATATCTTTGGTCTAGGTGGCCTTGTTGGCCCTGGTATCAATGCACATATCTGTAGTCCTCTTTTTTTTGTGGCAATTTTCTGAATGTCTTTGGCACGAATGTCTTTTGGCATGATTCTTGAAGTCCACTCCATGGATGTGCTTGTGAATGCTGATGGTGTGTTCCTGGCACAATGGCCTTTTTCTGTGCCCTTCTTTGTGGGAACCAATCTGCCAAACCAAAGATGGAAAAGAGGAACACACTTGTGAGAGGGCTCCCTTAACTACATTGTGATTAGCAGGCCTCACCTACTGTTCCCTGTTAGTAGAAGTTGGTTGGACTTTTAATCATTCACTTGAGTTTATTTATCAAAGGATTTTGGCTTGAATCTTTCCTTGGGAGGTGCTGGAGAGATGGCTTGGTCAACTCAGTGTCCTCGGAGTCATGGGAAGTGAAGTAATCATACCAATTGTAAGAAGTTATTCTAACCATCAGGCTGTATTTCCATAGAAATGTACATTTGTTTCTGCCACTTTGACCTGGCACAGAACAGCTGTGAGCCTGGTGCCGAACAGACTTGGGTATGTTGCTGTTGTCTAGCCAATTGACTCTAGACAAGAGTTCCATAAACTTTCTGAGCATTAGTTTTCTTATCTCTAAATGAAGATATGATGTTTTTTTTTCTGTAGGTATTTGTAATAATTAGTTATAGTTTCAATGTCTGTTCCACTATAACAGCTCATCATAGGGGGCTATAAATTTTTCAACGTTGTTATCCCTTCTTCAATTTTGAGGTCCTTAAATACAGAAACCATATATGTAATTTCTTTTTCTTTCCAAGAGGCTAGTAGATCAGGAGCAGAATGAGCACCCAATAAATGTTCAGTCAACAAATGAAGTTAATCACCCAGAAATTGTAGCCAAGCTTGGCTTAAGAGCACATAAGAGGCAAGGTTTTTCAGGCTTACTCTGTGGTGACTGTTTCTGTTTTTATTTGTTGTTTGGAGATTTTTACAGAAAGAGAATCAACCACTCATAGCATGTGTATTTTTTTTTTTTTGGACTGTTGGTACTCTGTTGAGTCACAGAATAAGAAAGAAGGCACATTAAGTTTTACCAGTACCATAAGCTCTTAAAATGATGGTATAGTGTGTACTTCAGAAGGGGGATTTAAGGTGTGCCATGTTTTGTTTTTAGAGTATCAAAACTTATGAAGAAAAAAATGGGATGGTAGGAAGTTTCATTTTCCAGGTTTTAGAAGTAGATGTAATGGGAGAAAATTATATTTCACTTTTTTATATCACCTTCTGGCATTCTCAGGGGGTAAAACTGGCCTGGAGGATGCAGTAATCTGCCCTAGTATGTCACTAGACTCTGGGGCTGTATATGAATGGTCACACAGGGAAAGTGGAACACATATGTGAGTGCACAGGTAACATTAATGCTTTCTTGGGTTCTTGAGTAATGAATCTATTCTTTTTTTTTTTTTTTGAGAGAGAGAGAGAGGAGGGGGAGAGAGAGAGAGAGAGAGAGAGAGAGAGAGAGAGAGAGAGAGAGAGAGAGAGAGAATTTTTTTAATATTTAGTTTTTAGTTTTCGGTGGACGCAACATCTTTATTTTTTAGGTGGTGCTGAGGATCAAACCCAGTGCCCTGCTCATGCCAGGCCAGCGCGCTACCGCTTGAGCTACATCCCCAGCCCTCTATTATATTTTTTTTGCAGTGGACAAATGTTCTCAGGGATAGTCAGCATGCTACCATTTTGTCAAGGGAAAAGTCAAGCATAATTAGTTTTATTTTGTGTGGTGGGAGATCCTTTCTGTGAAAGCAAGAGAGGGGTTGGGTACTTAAGATCAGTTTCTTTAAAATAGCTAATTAAACCTGGGAGGCTAATCAACAAGACAGTGGAGAATTTAAGAAGCTAATCAACAAGAACTTAAGAATCCTAGCAGGCTGCTTTCTCTGGGCAGGTAACAGCACCAACCATGGGAATTTTTCTGGAATCCAGCTTTGGTACATTATGTGGCCAAATGATGTATTCTGACTTCATGGATAGTGGGTGAAGTCATGCCAGACTTTATTGGCATGGACACTTCTCTTCCTAAAAGACTCTTCCCTCTCTGGAAGTTAGTATACCATGTAGTGTTGGATTCTGGTGGTTGCTACAAAGTCCCAGAAAGACACACTTGTGGTTTTCCTACTATAGGACTTGGCTCTGGGAAGGCCCAAGGCCTTAGTCATGGCCAGAATACCACCTCACCAATAATCTGACTCTGCAACTCCACTATTAAGTGGAAATCCGGCAGTTAACTGCAACATCACAGATACTGATGAGAACACTATGGACTCCATAAGGGGTACAGAGGATGAGCTTTGGCAAGGGAGCTTCTTGTCCATAGGATTTGGAGAGATGACAGCATAATCACATAGACATGGGAGTTGACTTCTTCATTAGCAGCACATCCCTTATGTTCGCCTAAGAGGGTTCTTATAATATTCAGGGCAGAAACTCTGGTTTGAAGACAATGAAAGGGGAAAAGGCTTATTGAATGCTTTTAAGGGGTGGGTACTTGAACTGGGCTAGGTACTTGTATGCACCAGAGCAGGAGGTCTTGAACGGCTAAGTTGGGAGGACAGCATATGAACCTGAGTGGTTTCAGGTACCTCTGTAGATATGGCTATACACAATTTTCCCATACATCATGAGGTATTGGCTTATGTGAGGAATGTCATGACCTACACGGTTTAAAAGGCAAAAATCCACTCATACATTGACTGTGAAAGATGGTCTGCAGCTAAGATTTCACCAACAATGTTTTATTGAGGGATTTATCTCTTGCTTAACATTATTCAGGTGTGGATGGCCAAAGGCTATCATATAAAACAAAGTGACTTGAAAGAACAATGATTCAGGGAAATTTGTGGATGTGGTTCTAATTCTGCCCTGTAATGTGCTTTCTCCATTTGTTTCTATCTCAGATGAAGAGAATAAATAAGAATTCCATGAGAGAGGAAGGATATGTAGGATGCAAGAACACTTCATGGTTCTTTTTTTTCCCCTGCTATAAAATGGGGAAAATGAAAATATCCACCCTTGTGTGGGATGAGTATCAGAGACAGAATGCATGCCATGGGCCTAGCATAATGCTTGAAATATTTAGTGTTCAGTCAATGACAACCATTTAAATTTTTTGAAAGGTGATCATAAACTTTGAAGACTGATAACTGTGGCTCCAGTCCCAGTCTTACTGCTCACTGGTCCTATGACCCTAGAAAGTTAATTTGTAAGCATTGGTTTTCTAATCTATAACATGGGAATAAGATCAGTACATATCTCACAGAAATATGACAAGTGTTGCATAGATAAAAATTTATTAACTAATGGAAATAATAATAACATTGCACATTGGAGTTGTAAGGGTTAAAGAGGGGTTGGCCTATAATAAGCACTCATACCATTAACTGTTATTAGAAATTAGATCCACAAACCACCTGCTTACCCTGGGAGTGGCTATTGAAGGAGAGTATGTCTGGCAGGGCCATCATGATGATTTTTGTAGCAATTAGCATTCATCTCTATGAATATGAGTAACATAGGATCTGGTAGTATGAGTCTTTTCATTGCTAGTTTGATCACAGAGACACACCTTCTTTGTGACCATAAGGGCATTGGTTGACCTCCCTGTGCCTTAAGGCATGTAGACATATGCCTTTTGCCTAGCTTCAAAAGCTCATCACTTACATGGCCCTTTTGAAGTTGGGCATATGTTCTACAGAGTGCACAGTGTGGCCAGAGGCAAATCTGGCTCTTTGTTTAAAAAAAGAAAAAAGGCCAAGGTAGCATATCGGTTGCTGATCACATGAACTCAAGAAAGCCCTCCTGAGTCTGTGTTTATCTGTAAACCTATGTGTGCTTCCAGGTATATATGTATATGTATAAATTATGTGCATATGTGTATGTACATATACATACATATGTGAAAATATGTATAAAACACATGTATACAAATGTATGTCCATGTAAACTATTCATTAAATGCATTTAACAAAGTCTTTCTAATTTTATAGTTGTCCAGATTAGCATATATATGAAAATGCAAAACATAATGTCATAAAATTATTTTGTGATATTTTCTAAATAAAAGAAAGATTATTCTAAAATGATTTAAGTCTTTAGAGCACAATGCTTTATGACCTTGAACAGCTAATTAAAGCTTTATGCATATACAAACAAAGTGAAAGGCAGAACTGAATATCATATATCATGGAAATCTAAATCCATCCCTTCACCTCTCACACAAGGGAAAGTACTGTAGCAAAAGTGAATTTTAGGACAATGAGTTCTAGATTTTTTTTCAAGTAATGATCATATTGTCCTATTAGAGAAGGTTCCAAAGTTTTCTTTTCTCTTTATATCTTTTGAAAAGAGGAAGAGTAAAGAAACACCTATTCTTTGGGTATGCAGAAGCATAATGAGATTGTTCTTTACTGGAATAGTAAAGAGACACTTTGTTACTATAGTTTCAGCCTGATTTTGGCCTTAAATTTAGATAATGTGTGTGCCCAGCAAGCAGCTATCTATACAGATGTGAAAGAGTACCTATATCTAACGTACACACTTGAAACAACATTTTCTATTTATCCATGTATCAACCACTTACAGTAATCATTTTAATGTAAGGGTATTGAAAGCAACACTGTATTTTCAGAATGTGCATAATATTTATTTAGCCCCTTATGGAAGAAGTGGGAACTGCTTGCGGACTTCACTACCCAGGTTCCAGCAGAGGAACGTTCCCTCGTAACAGGGCTGTGAAAGACAAACCGCCCCTGTAATTTACTGAAGTTCAGCTTTAGAACAAGCTGTTTCTTTTATGTACAAAGCTAGCAATTCACAAGTCCCAGCTGAAATGTATTTTTTTGTTGTTGTTGGAAGGTCTCAACGATATGGCATTTGGAAATTCCTTAATTAGATTTAAGATTTTAGTTGTACAGTGGTTTCTCTTTGTAATCAGAACGCATTTATTTGGCAGTTGATTTATTTAGTGATGCTGATTTCACACTGTGAATAACCAAAAAAAAAACTCTAATATGCCAGCACTCCGATAGCTTTTTTCTTTTGAAAACAGAAAGCAAAGAAATCAGAGGAGATTTATGGAGAGTGGCCCAAATTGAAACCTATTTGGAGGCACCTTTCCTATTTGCACTGCTAAACATCTTTGTGTTTTATTTTAAATGAAGGAATACATAGACCGATAGCTCCAAGTTTGAAACACACATTAGAATATGTTTCTATAAAAACACATTACACAATCAGCATTCGTAGAGGGCTGCCAGCTCTGGAAGACTTGCATGCCCATGGGTCATCCCTGGGGGCCAGGCTGTATATAAATACCAACTGCCAGTTCACAGTTTGTGCAAATATAAAGTCTGTTAGGCCAAGATAACATGTATATAGTGTGACATGGAAGTGCCTAGCTATAGTATGTGCAGACTGCAGTATATTTAATACTTGACATTTTTTACTTCTCACAAAAGCAGCATGTTATTTTCAGACAGATTGGTAAAAGAACAATCACCATCAGATACATGGAGTAAAAGAAACTGAACAATACTACTCATGATGATCCAGAAGACTATGTAGAGAAGAAAGAACTACATGAAATGTGCATAACTTGAACATCCTTTTATTTCTTGAAGCATTAATGAGGATGGAAGAGAGCTTTGGCTTCAAGGTTTAGGTTCATAGTAAGTGCTCAAATATTTGTGGGAAAAATTGGAAAGTCCTGTTGCTTCTAATTTCTTTGACTTAAATCTGTCTCACTCTCTTTCTTCATGGTCCACTGACGATAATTCAGTCTATGCATTACTTTTTTGGATGGCGATTAAAATATACTTCCTGTTGGTTTTCTTCAGTCTACAGTCTCTGTACTTCAATGTTTTCTACCCTGTTCCATTGCCCACAGCTGTATTTGGTTTCATCCCTTCTCTGCCTTGGTAGGTCAGCCCCACCATATTTCCAACTCCTAGTCACCCTCAGAGGCACAATGTAAAACCTGTGTTTTCCAGATGGACATCTTTCTTCCCCTATAAGCAACGTCTCCTGCCTGGATATTCAAAGGCACTTCACACATATCTCATCTTTCTCTTTTGTAATACAATTGTTTACATGAAGGTCTCATACTTTCCCCTCCACAGCAATTTCTTTAAGGTAAGAGTTCATACTTTATGTATCTTTGGGACCCACATGAAATTTATTTATAAGGCTCTAGTCCACAGGGTTAGTTTATTGTTCCTCTATACTCTCATTCCATCCTGTGCTTCTGATTTATTCCTTTTATCATAGTTGAAATTATATGAATAATTGAGTAACATGTTTTTAGTGCTGTCTCCCTTTCAGGAATGTAAGCTCCACGAGGGTTTATGTTACAGTCCGATGCTCAGTCACTAGTGCAGAGTCTTGCCTTTCATAGGAATTCAATATATAAGTGTAGAGGGGCTGCAGTTGTAGCTCAGCGCTAGAGTGCTTGCCTCATATGTATGAGGCACTGGGTTTGATTCCTGGCATCAATAAATAAAATAAAGGTTCATCAACAATTAAAATTATTAAAAAAGAAATGTGTGTGTGTGTGTGTGTGTGTGTGTGTGTGTGTGTTTAGAGATAGATAGTCAAATAGACAGGAAAACCACGGACAACACACACACACATCTACAACGTTATGAGGTCATACTTCTCTGCTCTCCAGAAGGCCATGGTCCAGAGAGCAAGGATGGAGAGTTTCTAATCATAATTGTACTTAATTTTCATATCCAGTTCATGTGAGGTAGACATCTTTCTAATAGTTTTCTTATGGTACAATTGATCACACTATTTGTAGCACAGTTCCCTGAGTGGCTTTGGACTGATTGTTCTTCTCCTTTTCTTGCTGGTGGTTTGTAATAATAAGTACAGAATGTATTGGGAATGTGATACCTGAAGATAAGGAGAAATTGTCTGAGACAGCTTAATTCTTGCTCCTGTCCCTCCTAGGGAGAACAGCGATTGTCTGTTATAGCAATTGTCCCGGGCTGATATTTGTTCCTCTCTATCCTGGAAGCAGGATGCCTTTCATAGCTTAGCTCAGTGAGTCATGTGGCTCGTGAGGGGCACGACCCAGGACAGGTTGCCTTCCTGGGTTCCTTAGCTCTGGTGTGAACAAAATTCTGTTTTGTTATGCTATTAAACTTATCAAGTTGTTTGTTACAGCAATTGTCCCAGACTGATATGTATTTTTTTTCTTAAATGTAATATTATTCAACCTTAAAAAGAAGGAAATCTGCAATCTTTGACAGCATGAATGGACCTTGAGGACATTATGCTAAGTGAAATAAACTAATTACAGTGGAACAAATACTGCATGACTCACTAATACTGGATATCTAAAATGTGAAGCTTATAGAAACAGAGAATAGAATGGTAGTTTCAGGGGCAGAGGAAAGGATGATATTGGGAGTTTCTGATCAAAGGGCATAAGTTTCAGTTATGCAAAGTGAATAAGATTTAGAAATCTGCTTTGCAATGTAGTCCTATAGTTAACAAGGGTAGAGCTCAGGTTAAATGTTCCACAATTTCTAAAATATCTCAAACTTGTTTAGCATGTCACCCATTTAAATCCCCTTGTGATCCACTCATTCCCTAACCACCTGTTACCTACATTCCCAATGATATAATCAGGCTAAAAATACAAAAATTAGCAATAACAGCAAAAGCAGAGGTATACTTTTTCCCCAGTAGAGCACATTTTTCTCACATTTTAATTCCCTGCATATGATATTTACCCAGCTTAAAATGCCCTTTCTTTTCATTGTCTGTTTGACACAATTTTATTTTCTTAGTAAGACCCAATTAAATAATCACCTTTACTTTCATTCCTAACCTTCCATACTGAGTTAATTGCTCTCTCCTCTGTACTCTGATGGTACTTTGAATATAACTCTCTTGTAGTGTTTATTCCTTTGGATTTCTCTGCATGTTTCCCAGTCAGCTATGGGATTCTAGAGGGCAAAAATAGGTCTTATTTATCTTCAGATACACCATGCCTACTTTGGTGAGCAGCAACAAAGAAAGAACTAAAAAAATGTTTGTCGGAATACTTTTAATTACCATATAATTCTCTATCAAAGGAAAATGTGGCTTTATCTTCCACTTTGGGACTAGCTTAGCAGGCATGCATAACTCTTACCCACCTTCCAATCACTACAATAAGAAAGAATAATCTGTTTGGATACTAATAATAATTACTTACATTGAATGAATGCTTATTGTATGCTTGGCACTGTGCTAAATTCTTTACTCACTTCATCTTGTTTAATCCTTGAAATGACTCTATAAAGGCGATATCATAATTATATCCATTTTAAAGTAATACATTAAGTTTGTATGCAGTTAGGACCAAAGTACAGCTGTGAGAAAAGTAGCCTCCAACAGGAGCTACTGAGAAAGGCACAACTGAATTTGTCCCCAAAGGTGACACACCATTTGAGAATTTCCTAAGGTCTTTCTTGGTTACTACAGATTTAATTGTTTATAAAAAAAATACAGACAGAAGATAATATGAAACTTAATAAATTTCATTCAAAATTATTTTAAGCTAAAGTTTTTTGCCTTCCCTAGGTATTTATGAATCACTCCCAATATCACCAAAAGATTTTTATGCACCCAGCAGCATAAATCTCTAAGCAAAACATCATTTGCTTTAAGAGAATCCAGAAAAAGCCAGCACGTTTTGCTTTGGGAATTTGAGTACTTTAGAAACTCTTGATCTTAGTAATTCAGAGTAGAATTCAAAGTGAAGCAATAGTAGACTCTCAGATTAAGAATGGACGACCATTGAACACGCACAGGGTACAATTTCAGACAACATTCATTGGTGAATACATAGTAAATAACATGTATTTTGTAATAATCAAAGCCAAAGAAATGGAACCCTTTAAATCATTCAATGGAACAGGAAACAAACATTTTCCAGAAACATAGTAAGATATTACTTGCACTAGTCCAGAGAGTTGAGGGGACAGTTCTTTGATCCAAGAATTTATCGTTGAGCTGGGAGAAAACAAATATGTCTGTTACATACTGTTGGATTATTTTTAAAATCACTTCTTTATTATGTGATTCTCCTGTTCAAAAAATTCCAGTGTTTCCCTTGCCTGTAGCATGGAACTTCTTGATCTGGTCTTCTTGCCTCCCCCTGCCCCATTATCTCTAGACCTCTCTCACTCTCTATGAGTGATTACTCCTGCCAAATCATTTTGCCAACAATAGCCAAACTCATTTTGGACTTCCTCTCTCAAACAATTCCTCAATGCAAATACCATTTTCTCCTGGAAAATCTCCCCTAATCAAATCTTTTAAAAATGCTTGGAATCTTAGCCCTATATATAGACTCTATTGTGTACTTAGTTGCCACTTTTCACTGTTATGTTTTTTCATCTCTAGAGGCATTATCTCATCTTCTTAATTAGATTTCAAGATTGTGAACTTTAGGACCTGCATCTTTGATGTACCAGAATTCCTCGCAGTAAAAGAGAAGGGAAACTATATTTACTAAGTTCCTGCTATGTGCCAGAAACTATGCTAGATTCTTCATATATATGATCTGACTTAGTTCTCACAACTCTGAGTTATAAATTTTTTTAGAATGTGTTTTAATTTTTTAAAATTTATATATGACAACGGAATGCATTGCAATTCTTATTACACATATAGAGCACAATTTTTCATATCTCTGGTTGTATACAAAGTATATTCACACCAATTTGTGTCTTCATACTTGTACTTTGGATAATAATGACCATCACATTCCACCATCGTCTCTAACCCCATGCCCCCTCTCTTCCTCTCCAACCCCTCAGCCCTATCTAGAGTTCATCCATTCCTCCCTTGCTCCTTCTCCCTACTCCACTATGAATTAGCCTCCTTATATCAGAGAAAACATTTGGCATTTGGTCTTTTGGTATTGGCTAATTTCACTTAGCATTATCTTCTTTAATTCCATCCATTTACCTGCAAATGCCATGATTTTATTCTCTTTTATTGCTGAGTAATATTCCATTGTGTATATATGCCATATTTTTGTATCCATTCATCTATTGAAGGGCATCTAGGTTGGTTCCACAGTTTAGCTATTGTGAATTGTATGGCTATAAACATTGATGTGGCTGTGTCCCTGTAGTATGTTCTTTTTATGTCCTTTGGGTATAGACTGAAGAGAGGGATAGCTGGGTGAAATGGTGGTTCAATTCTCAATTTTCCAAGAAATCTCCATACTGCTTTCCATATTGGTGGCACCAATTTGCAGTCCCACCAGCAGTGTATGAGTGTACCTTTTCCCCCACATCCTCACCAACACTTATTGCTGTTTGTCTTCATAATAGCTGCCATCCTGACTGGAGTGAGATGAAATCTTAGAGTAGTTTTGATTTGCATTTCTCTAATTGCTAGAGATGATGAGTTATGAATTATTATCACCATTTCAGAGATGTGGAAACCAGGGTTAGTTTAGAGCTTGGGTGTATTTCTCAATATTATGTAGCTAGTAATTGAGCTGATATTCTAGCTTAGTCCTGTCTGACTCCAAAGTTCCTAGTTTTCCCAATTTACTTTACATATGTTAGATTCTTACTGTTAACAGCAATTCTTATGCATCCACCATTTCACTCAGTATGTTTTGAATAATATTTTGTGTTTCTCAGATATTTATAGTATACCGCTGTTATTTTCCCAAGTAGATTAATAACCTTTGTAGAGAGGACCATGTCCCATGCTGTATTTTGATATATGCATATTATTCTGCATATGAAAAACCTTTAATATATACCTGTAGAGTGTTGACCTATGGTGGTTTTTGAAACTGAGTTGTAACAGAGATTCTCCTTGACCTTCAAATGTCCTGTTAACCTCAATTATCCTTACCCAGCTTACTTTTATTTTGCCATTCCATGTATAAAATAAAATGTCTAGAAAGTGATGTTACAGGGCAATTGAAATAGATCTACATTTCTTGGCAAAGAGATTCTAAGAAAATCTAGTCAATAGGAAATAAAACTTTATAGTGAAGGAAGGAAGGGTCTTGAATATATATTATGTAGATCTTTTCTAAAGTATCTTATGATGCTAGTATATTGGTCAATGGTAATTATGTTAACATGGCTTCCATGTTCACGTATTCCAAATGTACTGTTGAAATCAACTCAAATTTACAATCTACAGCTTCACCCTAGTTTAGCCCAATATTCAAATTTATCCTGCATCTCAATTATATTTCCTCTTTTTGACTCTTTTGGACTGGAGTTGGACAAGGATATTGTGAGACCTAACAGTATTAGAGGATTTACTTTAAGTTTCTGGGCAGACTGGTGGGTGAGTCAGAGTGGAAGGCAGCAATGGGGAAGTTCACTGTGACAGGTCAGCAGTTGTTCTATGTTATATACAGGCATCCCCCCCGCCCCCGACTCAAAAGACAAGAGACGTGGAATGGAGCTGCTGCCATTTCCAGGGCCAGCAGTTCAGTATTTGTAATTCCATGGTACTTTTTTTTTGAGGACCTCCAAAGGCTGCACATATGCACAGTGATTTACTGTTTTATATCATCCAATCTTAAGGACACCAATAAATTTTTAAGAGCTTGTCTATTTCCAAGGGTTGTAGAAATGATGATTCTATATTTATCTCAATATTTAATTAACAATAATTTATAAGTAATGAGTTTCATGTTCTGAAGACAAATTACTGACTGGCCTTTTTTTTCTTTCATTTTTCTTTCTTCTTCTTCTTCTTTTTTTTGTATTAAGTTCTGGCTGGGGGTAGGGATTCTGCATTGTGATTTCTGTGACACCCAATTTGGCATCTTATACTGTCACAATGAGCTCATGATTTCAGGTAAGAAATAAGCAGGAGCACATGAACCCTCAAGCAAAAGAGATGAAAATTTCATCCGAATGTCCTGAAGAATAAAAATGATGGAGATAAAAACAGAAAATATATGACATGGACAAAGTTGTTTCTAACTAGAACATTTTTCAAAGTTTTCTAGGGGCATCAATTGCTCTCTGAGCAAATCGTTTAGTACAGAATTCTAGTGAGAGCATTAGCAAATGAACCTCTTCTGCCTGCAATTAGATTAGTCATGCACTTGTAGGCTGGAATTTATGGTCATTTATATTCCAGAAGAATCCTTTGTGCTTTTAAGAAAGAAAAATAAAGAAAACTACTAAAGCATGCACCAAAGATTGCAGATTTCTCTCTCTTTTTTTAAAAATTGCTCTTTTTGTTTTAAAATCTTTATTTCATAAAATCAAAGGTAGATATAAACAGTAAAATAAATATTGTCAAACCCCAGGTTATTTGTTATTATTACCATCATGAATATCATAATCATTTGTCCTCTCCCCATGCATATTTTATGAATTTATTTTCTAGGTTATCTAGAAGAGGGAACTATATAAATTTCTGTCTTCCAGGTACATATTATATATTATTATAATTATTAATATATTATTATTGTCTTCATCATCATATACATACAGTACATTCTATGCAAGTCATTATTACATTTAAAAAATTAATTTAGGGGCCTGCAGAAGGAAAGGTGTTATGTATGTTTTGAAACTGAAACTTGAAGAAGGTAACTGATTGTATACCCTAGTGAACTGTGCATGATCTTGGCCTGTGTCTAATGGGAAGGATGGCTTGGAGATCTTATTGCAGCTGTCACATTGGACCAAACTGATAGACGAAGTCTATGTGCAGACACTGCGATGGCCAGGGCTATTAATCCTGGATTTTGGTGGATGGAACTGTCATGTGTACGTCTTGCTCACTGATCTGACCAAACACTACTGTCTCAAGGATTCTTGAAGTCATTTTATTGCTCCAGTCATGGACATAGAATTTCATCTTTCATACAGGTGCTATTTTACTATATTGCTTTCTTTTTTTTAATATATAAATCTCAGTTTTTAGCAAGTGATTAAATCTCAGCTTGAGATACCTCAAATAAAGTTGGACAAATTGTCCAAGTCTATGTGGGATGTCATCTAGCTAGGAAAGCAATGCTGTCTTAATCAGTCAGTTGACTCTTACTATTGGAAAGAGTTGGAAAATATATATCAATATGGGATTATACAAGAATACATGTACAAAGTTCAGAAGTAGCACTGAGAAAGAAGAAAGAGTCTATGTTTGAAGCATATTTATATGTTAGATGAGAATTATCATGATGAAAGATGTTATATGAGAATAAAAATATATGGGGCCTAATTAAAGTTGCTACAAACAAGAATCTGACTAAGGAATGTACTTTGCTATTTTTCACTTTTGTTCTGAATTAAAAAGAAAAAAGCACTCTGATGTTGAACCAGAGTTTCAAATGATTATATGGCTATTAATTAAAAAACCAAGCATTTGCTTCAGTAATAAATAGTGTTGATTGCTGTATAAAATATTTACTTTCATGAGTTTATCTCTGTCAGTTATTAAGAATTATGATTTGTTCATGTTTAGGAAATATATTCAGATATGAGAAATCCAGGCAAAATTTGGTGAGTAGGTCCTACATTTGTACCTCTTGGATTTTGCCTTATACCACCCGGCAATTGGGAGATAACTGGATGAATGGGAATAGTTGTTGACTAGTGTGTTCTGGGCACTGTCAAAAGTGACTTCCATCCTGCATGTAGTCCATGAGTCAACTGTATTAATACATCTGGGAGCTCATGAGAAAATCCCAATCTCTGGCCTCACTCCAGCTCTGTAAAATCAAAATCTGCATTGCAACAAATACTCCATGTTGTGTGTGCACGCTATCGTTTGAGAAGCATCGGGTCCACGTTTCCCTTCTAATTCCTCACCACACTCCTACAATTCAGAAGCTAAGTCATTGTGTGGGGTCACAAAGCTATCACGGAGTGGAGCTGTTCTCTATACTGAGATATTGGTCGTGTTTCTATCACACAATTACACTCCTCACTCATTCAAACCTTACTCTTTCTTAATTGTTGAGCTCAAATCCTACCACCTCTGCTAATTCTTGATGCTTCCTGTACCAGGTAATCTTTTCCTATTTAAATATCTCACAGTACTTTGATTTTTTTTTTTTCTGATTTTGCTTTATAACCCAGCTTTGTTTTTGCACCACTACTATTAGTATCCAAGAAGACAGAAACCATCTTTTTTGGCTTGCAGAATCTATTGCACCTAGCATAGCAACTGCCATATAATATGTGCTTAATGGATGTTTGAATAAATTAACGATTGCCTTCACCCTTTAAATAAAGCCATTCTATAGTTCATTAGGACAAGTAAATCCAGTTTAGTATATTAACAGCTGCTAATTGCTTCAAGGTTATTACTGCCTGGCTTTCATTAATATTAATAATGATAATTCCTACCATGTGTATAGGATTTTATAACTTTCAAAGCACTTCAACACCTAGGACATTTAATTCTCATTATAATCCTGTGGGTAAGGATTCTATCATCCCCATTTTACAGATACAGAAATTCATGCTTGTAGAATTAAGTGGACTGCAGTGTATTACAGGTAACAGAAACCTAGAGCTTCTGATTCCAAGGACCATTTCCTTTCTGCTGTCTTTCTGAAGTAAAACATGTCTCGTATGAAGTCAAAATTTTTTTCTCAAATGGTGTTTGTGGTAGACACTCTCATGTAATAGCTATGCTGACCTTAGGGTGCTATTCCTCAAATGAAGACACTATAGTCAGAGCCATGACTAAGGAAAGTCTGGACTAAGTGATTTGTTAGTAAGGGGCTGGGAAGGATGCTGGAAAGATGGATTCAGAAAGGAGTCCAGATTTGGAGTTCAGGAACCTGGTGGGGCAATGGTGCTATTGGTTAGAGGGACAGTCTCAGAAGATGATAACTTAGGGATGCAGACAGCTTGTGGATCACTAGGTTCTTCTTTCCCTGCTTTTATGGTTGTGGATACCTGGGTTGAGAGGCAACATGGACCCCAAATGAGTATTGCTCATAAGCCATCTCATGAGTGAGCATCAGACTTGGATGTTTTAAACCATGGAGTCTATGGGGTTATTAGCTACTATGGTATAATTGGGGCCAATCTAACTCATAGGTACTGAGAACTCTCTACAGGAAATTCAGGTTTTTGATTTTACACTCTGTTCTCATTTCTTTCTTTCTCCTCCACATTATTTTGAATGAGTAGCACCTTGTCAGATTTAAGAAAAGGCAGCTGGGAACTTTGCTGATTTCTTACACATCCAGGCTTAGAAGTGTGAAAGACTTTTCATCTAACTGTTGATAGCACAGAGTAGAACAATCTGGGATCTGAAGTTTAAGTCCTGAGTAACAATCTTTACTCTGCTGTCTCTAGCTCTGTCTCAGGGCAAATCATTTTACTGGTCTGAATTCAACTTATTAATTTATCAACTAGATTAGTAATATTAAGTAATTTATGTGGTTTTGAAGAGCCAATAATCTGCTGTAGATGATAGCAGTATATAAATTTTAATATGCTATTCAGGCAATGAAAGCAAAAATAGACAAATTGAATTACAGCAAACTGAAAAGCTTCTGCATATTTAAACAATTAATAAAGTCAAGAGACAACCTTGAGATTAGGAGAAAATATTTGCAAACTGTACATCTGATAAACAATTGACAAAGAATCTGAATAAACATTTCTCAAAAGAAGACATATAGTCAACAGATAAGAGATACTGGCATTTTCCCCTTATCATCAGAGAGATGCAAATTAAAAGCCCAATAAAATATCAACTCACATCTGTTAGAATGGCTACTATCAAAAAGATGAAAGATAAGTGTTGGTTAGGATGTGGAAAAAGGGAATCCTTGAACATCGTTGGTGGTATTGTACATTAGTAGAGCCATTTTGGAACATAGTATGGAAGTTCCTTTAAAAACTAAAAGTATAATTATCATATGATCAAGCAATTCCACACTTGGATATACATCCAAAGGAATTGAAATTAGTACATTGAAGGGATGTTTATACTCTTATGTTCAAGAAAAAGATACAAGCTAAGTATTCATCAGTGGATGAATACATTTTAAGATCCATTCATTGTTTATGCACATCATGGAATACTATCAGACTATAAAAAGTAGAAAAGCCTGTCGTTTGTGACAACATAAATGGACCTAGAGAATATTATGTTAAGTGAAATAAGCCAGGTACACAGAAACAGATACTACATGATCTCACTTATATGTGAAAGCTGAAAAGTTGAGGTTATAAAAGTAGAGAGTAGAATGATGTTTACCAAATGCAAATCAGAGACTCCAGGTAACTTGATCAGACCCAGTACAAATGAACTTTCTCTAAATGCACCATGGATCTAAGTCCCTAGAGGCCAATATATTCCTTCTTTTAAAATCTCATTTGGGGGTTTCCATAGAGAAATAAACTTACCTGTTCCCTTCACTGTTGGAGTACTGTATTATTCTGTGGGCTATGGGAAATTGTTTTGTGTCAATTTTTTTTCTTTTGTTTATATATAAAACCTTATGAAAAACACATTGGCAATTAAATAATGAATTGAATCTAATTTATTATTTGTTGTTTTCGGCCCTTGAGTAATTATTTCTCTCTTTCTGGCCCCTTTTCTGAATCTCTCCTCACACTCTGATTCTCCTTTGGTTTTCAAGGGTTTCAGCTCCCACCAAAGGCTAAGTCTTCCCTGTGTTCAGGGTCCCAACGGCTTTTTTCACTTCCCTTCTGTGATTAGTCTTTTCCTCTTTCCTGGATTGTTATTAAGGTGTGCCCATATGCTCTTCCATATTTAAAAAAAATTTCTTGAATCTTACGTCCCCACTGCTGGCATCATGCATTTCTTTTGTTAATTACAGCTGAACTTCCTAGTGACACTACCTCCACTCCTCATTTCCATTCTCTCCCCAGCCAGGCTTCCTTCTGGTCCCACACATCATGAGAATGGCTTTTGTCAAGGTCACAATTGACCTCCATGATGCTAAATCCAATGGACATTTGTCTCTTTTCATCTCGTTCAATCTCTCATTAGCATTCAACACAGCTGGCTGCTCCCTTTTTCTCAAAACATTTTCTTCTGTTTCCAGTGTCACCCTCCTTCATATTCATGTTGCTTTTTTTCCTACCTCAGTGGCCATTCAGCTTCTGTCACCTTTGCTGGCTTCTCCTATACTATGTAACTTGATTTGGGACTCCCTCTTTGCTCTACGGTACTCTCCACTGGGGATAATCAGCCAGTCCATGTTTTTGAACACGAGCTGAATGATCATGCCTCCCTGTCGTACAACAGTAGTTCTAGGGTCTCCCTTAATGTCCAGGCTAAGCATCTACCTTCCAACTTGGCATTGCCACTTAAATGTCTAATAATTTACTCAAAGTTTCAATGTCACGTACAAAAAGATTTATCAAACCTACTTCTAACTCTTAGTTTGAATCCAGAAGCCTAGTTGCATGTAACTGCTGGAGGACATTAGAAGCTAAAGGGGGAAGCATAGCTTCATTTCTCCCCTCCTCATGCAGCCGCGCCCTGCCGCTGTGACTCTCTAGACAGCAGCCAAAGTGATCTTTTGAAACTACAAAATAGGTCATGTCTTCCTTGAAATGTTTCCATGCCATTTGGGTCTCAACTTAAATGTCACCTCCTTGCAAAGGCTTCCTTAACACCTAGTTTAAAGAAGCCCTTGAGTCACTCTATTATACTGTCCCATTTTATTGTCACATTACATTTACCAACAAGTGAGAGTTTTCTGTTTATTTGCAAGCTCCATGAGTATGAGAATAATATCTCTTTTGTTCATTGCCTTAAGCTCATTGTGCTGTGTTGGGCCCATATGATCTACTCAAAGAGTAACCAGTTAAAATGCAGAAGCATCTGTTTTAATACATCATGACTATCTTTGGCTATGTCTAGCTATATGACAATATAAGTTTTAGAGATTTTATAGTTCATTTGTATAATTAGATCCATCTTTCCAAAAGTAACTAGAATAATTTATTTGATTGCCTGCTAATTCACATCTGTGACATGATATTGTTTTTACATGGCAGTAACTTAATGCATGTTACATGAACGCCAGGCCATCTTTGTAATGCTCTTTATGATCATATATAATTTAGTATTCTTAAAAGAAAACATGTAACACTGCAGTGGTGAGAGTATTTATTTTTGTACAGGTTTTTAATGTCTTTCCTTTTCATTTGCTCTCCTAAATGTTTTGAGAATATAACATTGGTTGTTCTAACCCAGATACATGTACCCAGATAATTTTTGGGCACATCAGAAATTATGGTCATCATCCCTGAGGAAGCTACTTGTTTGTAAATTCTCTTTTCCTCATTGTATAACCACTGAGCATCTAAAACCAGAAAGTGCAATTAAGGCAATCATGTGAACTAGACCACATAGATACTAGTACACCTCTCAGCTCAGCTCCAAACTTAAACTCACACCATCCCGTGTTAGTGTTTTCTTGCAGGCATGAAGGAGATAATATTTCTTTCCTTACTTTTAATATAGGCACTATCTTATGATGTGACTGGCTATTTCCTTTCACCCTCAAGCCTGGTGTACAGGTGGCTTAATTGAGAGTGTTTCAAAGACAAATTCTGTACCAGCTCCATAGACACTTCATCTTCTGAGGCTTCAGCTAGAGACTCCTTTCCCACATAGTTACAGGTTTTAAAAAGAACACCAGTGAAGGCCACCTCAAACGCTGTTCTGAGCCACTGTGGATCAGCAGAGGGCACAGGTACAATGCATCTTTGTCTCCCCCCAGCTTCCAGCTAATAGCCCTGAGTGAAGTAAGTGGGCGTGCCTTTATGGTTCACTGCAGCTGCATTTGTCTGTGCCATATAAAAGCCATGCAGATGTCTGGCCCTTCTCATTGTTTTCAGAACCTTGACTCTCCTTACCGTTGTTCTCATCATCCAAATTTATTTAAGGATGAAACTATTAGAAACACAATTGGTGAATTAATGTCATAGGGACTGCTGCTGGCAGCTCATCAATTTTTGATATGCCACTCAGACAAATGAAACATAAGCCACCCAGAACAAGGGGACCTTTTGACACTTCAAAGGAAACCCCTATGGGTGGTTTCCTCTTGAAGCTACACTAAACTGGCTCGATCTCCTCAGCTGGAAGCTGCCAATGTCTCATTAACCCCTAAAAAGGCCCGGCATGAGCTTTTCTTTTCAGCTATAATTATGCCATGCACTCCTGTTAGGCTGCACTGAATCGCAACACTGTCACCAGCACATTATAAACATCCACCCTAATTGAAAAGCAGATTAGACTCTTGTGTTAATTAGCCAAAAAGCCCGCCCACTTGCATGCATTATGATTGCCTCTTAAATACTGAGGATGTTGAAATCCCTCAGAAAGACAAGGCAGACTTAATTGCAATAACCTGCAAATTAAGTTTAATTTACTTTAAATTTACCGGTTTAGCAGGCTCATTTGATGGTGTTAATGTTCTAGCAAATTAATTATCTGAATTAGTCATGCCTGGTGGAGTTTTGCAGCAGAATACATTGTACAGTGGCCTATTAATAACAGACAAACAGGACAGGATTAATGAGAAGATTATGCTTGAGTTCTTAAAAAAAAAAGGATCTTGCATGAATTCAAATATAATCACCAAAGTGCAAATACAGACTCAGAATATAAACAAACTGAGATTTATTATACTCTCTGGCCTGCCATCCAGGAGAAACAGTAAAACATGACTGGTGAAATATCAGACAGCAAGAGCCCCATTCCAGGTACTCCTGTGGATCTGTCCTTACCACAGTTTCCCATGAGCGCTTATGTGAGTGTCGAGATCGGGCAGCTGAATTCCTCACACAGACTGTGGGCCACAGACATGGAACCAGCATGTCAGTTAGAAATAGCTCCCTTGGTTAATTCTATTGCCCTTTTAGCAGTTCATAAAGCTTTTAGATGCTTTCCGGAACCTACTTATCACCATCTCTTTGGCCAGATCAGGATACAATTAACCATACATAATCTAAAATAATGATTTTCTGCTGTCTCTCTTCCCTTTGTCCTAGGAACAATCTTTTCAGGTTTATGCAGAAAATTTGTCAAGGGTTCATGGGGAGGGAGACTTAGGAGAATGGAATGCAATGGTTGGGAAAAATGGAGAGCATTAACACTTTGGGGGAATATGCATTCTCTTTGTATCCCCAGATCCTGAGGCCAAGGCTGAAAACATAGTAGGGGCTTCAAAACAGTTTAACATTTTGAATGGACAAAATGCAAAATTAGCTTAGCAACCAATTCAGAAGAATCACTCAACCTGGAGCAATTGTGTGGTATCAGTCCTAACAAACATGGAATCTCTCTGAAATTCTCTGTCCCTGTTTCCATTGTTATAAATAGTTAGGCTCTCTCCATTTGGTTCAGAAGAGATACACACAGACTCTCTCCAGAATCCACGGCAGAAAGAAATAGCCTCTGGGTGTCAAACTAATAATCTTTGACTGGCTCGAAGTGAATATGGCCACGCAGTGATTGACCTCAACATGCCAGATTATTGATTGGGTTGGAGATGCCGAAGCCATCATTTTCTTGGAGCAGTCACCCGCTTTTGTCTTGATCCTGTCCACAGCTGTCACACTGTGGTGAGCCATTGAGAGAGTCCACATTTGCATCCTTCATGCATTTATGCTTCTCTGCTTAAAATAAAAATGCCACCACTTGAAAGGCTGAGTTGTTGATTCTGGTTTTTAAAAAATTATCTCATTAAAAGCCAAGGGTTTGTGTTTAGTTGAGAGCAGAGGGAGACATGCAGAATATGTAAAAGTGCTTTATGGGGGATATTTAATTTGGGGGGAAAATAATGAGAATAAAAATTGTTTCAATATGTTTTCTGTATTGTGTCAATATATCACACAGCTCCTTTCTGGAGTCACATTTGCTGTTAGGGTGGTTGGGATTTTTGTGTTTTTTTGTTGTTGTTCTCTGTTGAATTACAATTTTCAGCAGTAAATGAAACTGGCACAAAAGCAGGTGTTATTAAAACTGGGCAGGAAAAGGACAATAACAACATAATTCCACTTTAAAGGCCGATATGTGTATGGTTGAAATGACTTTGGTTGGAACCCATAGGGAATAGAACATACACCATAAAGAAAATGGATTTCAGCAACACATAAACAAAAGGCAAATGACTAATATATTTACATATAACATGTGGTGTATTCATTGCACACCATGGTGACAGAATTGTTTATTTCATTTATAATTTATACAGAAAAACCTTATTAAATGTGTAACTAGTTTGCCAGATGATAATATACATAGGAGATTAGGCTTCCATTATAGAATATCATTAACAACAAAAGATGCTCATTTGTGAGTTCATTTTTTCCCAGTCCTTTCTTTTCTGTAATGTATGCTCTGAACAGAATTCTGTCTTTCTTCAGTTATGGTGACACCGTGGTAAGAAGAAAGTGGCCGTGAATTTCTAGAGGAGAGGTATGTTCATTGGTCAAAATAAAGAGAACACCCACCCTCTGGTGTTCCCAGAATATCAGTCTTTAGAACATGTGATGGATAATTGATGGTTCATGTAAACTTCAAGGTAAGGTTAGAGATTCTAGAAAAATTCTTTTCTGGCACACAATATTCTGTCAAGAGCCAGAAATGCCAGAATTTAGGACCAGGTAGAGATGGCTTCAAAGACCCAAGAATCCCTTGAGTGTGTGTGGTACAGGGAATGGGTTTAATGTGCTGTGTTCGATGGGCCATCGTATTAGATGCTTTGAGGCAATTCCAGACACAAAGACAGAAATACATGTAGTGCAAGGTACAAGCAGCTTTAGAGATGATGATCCTCAGGATATTAACTAGAAAGTATTTTTCCTTCCAATTTTACTGCATGAATACGGATTTATTGGTACCTGCTTCTCTCATAGGCACAGGACTAACTCTGTCCTCATTTCTTTCTTCTTCTTCTTCTTCTTCATTTTTGTTTGTTTTGTTTTGTTTTCTCCCAATACTAGAGATTGAATCCAGGGCCCTGTGCATGCTAGGCAAAGAACTCTGTCTCTGAGCTACAACACCAGCCTTCTGTCCTCATTTTTAGGATTCATTTTTGGAATAAGGAAAGAAAACCCATCTTTAGGATTGTCCTTCTTGTGGTGTTATTTGATGAGGATTAAACCATTTCAGAGTGTTTGTGGTGAGTCTCTCTCCAAGCTAGTGAGGGGTGCTTGTGTGTGGGTGGGTGGGTGGGGTTTGGGAGGGGGGATAAAATTGAGGTGGTGGAGAAATGCTTTTAAACAATAAAATGTATTTTACTTTCAAGCCTGGAGCTGTCAGGCTTCATTTCAAATAATGTATCCTGACAGTTCATAGCTACTCTTAAAAACTGGGTGAAGCTTTTGCAGTTGCAAACTAGTGTGATAAAACATGAAAATACTTTATTCAGGTAAAGTGGAAATAGCTGTTCAGTCTGGTTAAGTTACACAGAAACCTTTTCCTCTCTAAATTAATGTACTGTGCAAATATCCTGCCTGTGACACCCTAGCTGTCCACTTAATAAAAGTCTTTCCAGTGAGACCTGTGTCTTAGTGCATCAAAGCATTAGTGAATGTTCAGAACTTAAAGCCAGATAAACTTGAACATTCATATCAGGCATTGTAAGGAAGTGAATCTTAGTGCTGCCAATCATAAGTGGAAAAGGCAAAGAACATGTCAGTCTCTACGCTTTGCCTCAGACAAATGCAAAAAAAAAATAGTCTGTTTTTTGTTTTCATTTTATTTTGTACATTTTTCCACTTACTAGTTTCATAATTATCCATATGTGGTAACTCAAAGCTGACCAATACTAATCAAACACAAAAGAGAAGGATGGTTAAAGAAAAAAACAAAACTGTAGCCATTTTATTCAAATCAATATTCATTCAGCTCCTTATGTACCACATCCTACACTAAAAACAGAGATACAAAAATGAACAAGGCAGACTCAGTTCTTGACCTCACAAAGTTGCCATCTAGTGTGGTGGCTGTTGACTATCTATGAAAATGTTCACCGGAAACCAAATAGCTACCTGAATTCACAGCCGAATTGTAAGCTGGCAGATACTGGAGGGTTGTTAGGTTGTCTCTGCTAGAACATCAGGTAGGTGGATCACCCATCCTCTCCTTTGGGTAATTAGAGATCTTGGGTTTGGAGTTCTGCAAACTTGAAAACCAGAGTCATGGGCTGAATTGTGCCTTACCACCCCCATCTCCCATCCATATATTGAATTTCTAATTCCTAGTGTCTCATAATATAACTAAATTTGGAGATAAGTCCTTAAAGAGGTAATTGACTTAATGAGATCTTCAAGGTGGCTCCTAATCTAATATGACTGGTGTCTTTCCTAGTAAAGATGAGGATGCAGACATGCAAGGAGATGTCTATGTGAAACCACAAGGAGAAGGCATGCCAAGGAAGGAGAGACTTCTGAAGAACCCAACCCTGCTGATATCTTGGTCTTAGAATTCTGGCCTCTTCCAGACTGTGAAAAACCAAATTCAGTTGTTTAAGCCACTAAGTCTGTAGTGCTTTTTTATGGCAGTTGTGTCAAACTAATATACAGAGCTAGGCTGAGCATCTTGTGGGGGAAGTGCTATCTGGCCTCTGACATCTCTGCTCAGTCACAGAACAAATGATGACTATGGCAACTGCTTGAGAAAAGTTGAAGGAAGGGCTACTAGATCTGTTTTTTTGGAGAATCACATGGTCCTCAAAGAGGCTACACATAAAATTAAATCATAAACGAACAATTGGTTTAGTTCCATTGTCCTGTAAAAGTCTGTCCTGGAAGAGTTCCATTCTTTCTGGAAGAGTTGTGGAGAAAAGAATTCCAAGATCCAATGTTTGGAAACACTACATCTCTCTTAGTGATTTGCACAGACTATTAGCATGTGAAGAATGCTAGGTGATACTGTATTTCAGAGAGCTGTTTAGTTTTGTTAAATCTAGTATTTGCCAAATGTTTTCATAAGAGAATTTGCTTTCCTATAATATCTCTTAAAATCCAGTATAATGGGTGTTCTATTGAAAATACTGCAGTAAATCCGCATCCTTTAGCATTTGTGCCCCAGTCTGCATTGCTGCATGGGAGTCAAATTTTATTTTATTAATAAAGTACTAACACTATTATTAGTCCATGAAAGTGTTGGCCTAAGTGACTCTCAAATAAACTGATGACACATGCTGTTCCCTCTGGCCAAACTGTGCTACCCATACTTGTACTCTTGGTCATATTTCAAAGTCCTTCTCAAGTTTCACCCTCTTCATGCAGCCTCTCCTCATTTTTTCTCCTCAGTATAAGCCATAATGGATCACACTCTTTTCTGGACTGCATTCTGGCACATGCAGTACTTTGTACAATAGTTATTTAATTACATCTCAATTTCTCCTCTTAGATTGGGAGATTCTGAAGAACATGAAGTATATCACACCAATCTTTCATCTTTGGTGAGAGCAGAATGACTGACAGGTGGTGAGTATTCAGTGAAGGGTGGCACAATAAATCAGGGCCTGGTTTCGTGACCAAGCCAATGGTGCTATATTCCTAAGCCATTCCACATCCTCTACTTTTTAAATCATAGTAAAGTTGTACAACAGAAGTTTCTTTTCAATAGAATTTTCTAGGGGAAAAATACCAACTCCTTCAAAATGCTGAAAGTAGAAAACAATAATGTACATCCTTTGAAGGTAGTGAAGATCATTTTTTTGAGAATAATATCTATTTATTACACAACTACTATGTGCCAGGCTTGTGCTGAATGCTTTGCATACACTATTTCTGTGTATACTCTTTAATGACTGCTCTGTGTTAGCTTTATTCCCAAACAAAAGCACACACACTATTGAAAACACAAACAGCTGAAATTCTTACAAGGGAAGTTGTGAGAAAGACACAACTTTCTGTGGCCCAGCTTTTTACTCTCCAACTATATGAACAATCCATATGTGAGACTCCCTAGGTTACCAAGATGCACACACCACTCAGAGAAGCAGAGGATGAAAGAGAACTTGGCTATTCTAGTATTTGCCTGTAGAAAAGAAAGATGCACTTATCTGGGAGAAAGAAATACAGTTCCTCATTCATTCATCTCTACTCATTGATTCCTTTATTCCATTATTAGACAAAGATGAAAAAGACACATTCTGCAGCCTTTGTAAGGATAAGACAGGAAGCTACTAATCAGTACTCCTCAATTCCTTCTTTCCTCTCACTTCCAGCATCTAAACTATTGGCAAATTTCATAATTCTCCTCCCTCAAATAGATCCCAATCCAGTTTATTACCTTCCATCTCTACTGCCCACGCCCTAGGCCAAGCTGTCACTAGGTCTTTCCTGGACCACCACCAACTTTTCTATTTGCACCCACACTTGTGCCCTTCAGACCATTCTCATTACAGCGACTACAGAGGCTTTTTCAAGTATAAGTTATATTATTAGATATCTTTGCTTAAAAACTTTCCATTTGTTTACTGTAGCTTGAAATATAATTCACAAATCAAGATGTACAGGTCCTTTTGATCTCTTTCCTATCTGCCTCTCAGACGTTGTTTGTATGTTCATTTTTTTTCTCTTTGTGCCTCAAGCAAGCTTATTCTTGTCCCAGGGCTGTAGCACTTAAAGTTATTTCTGCCTTGAGAAAATTTTCTTTCCCATGTTCTTTGCCCTACTGGTTCTTCTTAGATATTAGTGCCACAGACCAGTCTGAACAAATTATCCCTTACCAGTTACTCTCTTTCATTTTTTTCTGTTTTAGTTTAGTTTTGTTAAATCTAGTATTTGCCAAATGTTTTTATAAGAGATTTTGCTTTCCTATAATATCTCTTAAAATCCAGTATAATGAGTGTTCTATTGAAAATATTGTAGTAAATCTGCGTCCATTAGCATTTGTGCCCCAGTCTGCATTGCTGCATGGAAGTCAAATTTTATTTTATTAGTAAAATACTAACACTATTATTAGTCCATGAAAACGTTGGCCTAAGTGACTCTCAAATAAACTGATGACATGTATACATATATGTAAAACAGGATACATATGTAAATGTTGTAAAAAATACACATACATATATATAAAAATACACCTACGTATATATGTATGTGTATTTTTTACATTTGTGAGTATCTGAAGTTATCTTTGTTGTTTTCTTATTTCTTGTATGTCTTCATCTATTAGTAGCCATATTCAACAAAGCCAAGATATACTAATTATTAATAGCATTATCCATAGTGGCTAGAACAATGTTTAACACAAAGTTATAAGTGCTAATTCAGCACATTTGACTGATGGAAGAATGAAGAACTCACTCCTGATCCTCTACAGACTCTGGTCAGTGAAAACCAGAATGTAGGGCTCTTGGAAAATGAAGGGAAAGAGATTGGCTGAAATCCATTTCCTGGATGTCTTCAGGTTAGGAGTTTCTGTATGTCAAAACAATGATATGCGTATCCTTTTATAAATGGAAATCATCAAGAAAACATTTTATTCACAGAACTTCCAGATCCCATGACTTGAGTCTGCATTACAAGTGAAAATAGTCTCCAATTAATTCATGTAGGTATTTCTTAAGTGAAAATCTCCTGAGTATAATTCATTAGAGTAAAAATGTGGAATCAATTCTATTCTAGAAATAACAACGACAGAAAGAAGCTTTGGTGGAAGGAAGTAGGATGTCTGCTCAACCAGAGGTGAAATAGGTCAGAGGGCACAGGGCTGGAGCCCATGACAACATCTCAGCAGTGAAAGAGGTAAAATGCCACTTGTGCTTTTCTTGTGACTTGGCCTCTCTGGGAAAATACAACCACTGGGGAATGTATTTCTGGTGTCAGCTTTATAGGACAAAATCTTCCCTCCACTAAATTCAATGGGAAAATCATGTCAACATGTTTTTTTGAGTTACAGTACAAGAAAGAACCACACACTGTCATTGATCTACCATAGACCTCATGGCAGAGGAAATCATTGCAAGGTTGAGCACATTGCAAGGGAAGACGTGAGGGGCATAGGTAAGATTCTGGGTGTAAAAGCACCTAGAACAGTTCTGACCCCCAGTAACTCTCACCTTCCCTTTTCCTTTCAATCCACACAATTTAATGAAGGATAGCAAAGATGGGCATTCAACATAAAGCATGCATTCTACTTTATACGTAAAATAAAGATCAGTTCTCCTAAAATTGGTATGGGCAACATGGAGATATCCTTTGCAAGAGTTTTTAAATAAAGAGAATACATTTGAACAAGCTCAAAGTTAATACCTTTTAACTTTCTCACATATAAAAATAACTAATTCCGAGATAAAAACAACAGTCATGATGACAATGTATAACTGTCATTATCCAATCTCTTCCCAAATAACCTGAAGAACTATAAGATCACTGGTGTCTAGAACAATGGTTGGCACAAATTAGGTACCACTCAAATATTTTTTGAAGGAATACAAGGAAGAAGAGCTTTTTAATTATCTTTGGCAGATTGTGACTGATGGACAGAAATTTGGGGTTATCATTCAAAGAGGGAAGAGCAAAAGAATACCTGAAATTCAATTCCTGCACCAAAAATATATTTGTGCATAGTGATTATGATTGCTATTATTATTTTTTAAATGCATTGCATTTTCTAAGCATATTCTACTTTTGGAGATACTTTCAAATACATTATACATAATCTTCATAGCCTCCTTGTGAGATGAGAGCTATTTTATTGCTAGACAAAAATACAGTATAGAATGTTTAAATAACTTGCCTTCTTCCTCTACCAATTTATGGCTGACCTAAGATTAAAGCTAAAGCTGTAATTTTCCAAATCTTTCAAATGGACTGTTGAAAGATTTTATACACACACACACACACACTCAAAGTAAGGATAAATAGGCTTCAAAAATCAGAAATTTGGGGGGCAAGATTATAAAGCTAATTCTATAATATGTAAATAGTACCAATGAAGAACTATAACTTCTGGAATCTTTCTTTAGAATAGAAGACTAAGGTGAATAGTGAATTAAAGGATAATATTTTAATATTTTATCATTATAAAAGGAAAAATGAAGATGTTCTCATCTTTCCTGGATAAAGAATTAGAATTAAACATCTAGAATCTAAGACTATTAATGCTTATAATTTAAACTTTTTAAAAATCACTTTATTGAGGCATGATTGACATATTAAAAGCTGTGCATATTTAATGAGCACAACTTGAGTTTGGGGATAAGTCTACACCTGTGAAATAATTACCACAATCCATCCCATAAATTTATCCATCACCTGCAAAACTTCCTCTTACTCTTTTTATTATTAATTTTTGTGTAAGAAATACTGAGGAACAATATTGGTCAAATTATATTGCAATATTGTGTACATGAATATGTAATAATGAATCCCACCATAATGTATAGTTATAAGGCACCAATAAAAATATGAAAGAAAAAGGAAAAGAAATTTTTGTGATAAGAACATTTCACATAAGATCTACCTTTTTAGGGTAGTTGTCAGAGTTAGCCAAAGGATAGAAAGTCTCAGTTATACTGAAAAATGAATAAGTTCTAGAGTTCTGCTGTATACTCTAGTGCCTATAATCAACATTAACATTAATGTACTGTATACTTTGAAATTTGCTAAGAGGGTAGATCTTTTGTTAAAGCTACAGATGTTTAAATCAGCAATTTTGGCCACAGCTACAGAGGAAGGGCAGTGTATTCCAGGGATATGTATAAGGCTAACGTGGGAACTGACATAGCCTTGCCGCTCAGAGAACCCCTGAAGTTCCTTCACTCTGCTCTCATCACCACACCTGGCAGATTCACTGTTAATTTCATCCCCTGCTCAGTTTCTCTATCTCATTGACCATGCCTGAGCCATTTAAGTTCTGGCTTACCATGGACTTGATAGTATATTAACCCAGAATTTGTTTCTTGTCTCCCCAGAGGTGTACCAGTGGACATCAAGATTGCACATTCTGATGACGTAAAGTGGGAAAAGCCAATCCATTTGCCTATTCTCCTGAAAAGAGGAAGACTAAAGCTAGAATATCTAGCCATTCAATAAAGATTAATTTTCTACACTAGCTACTGGCTCTTTGGATTCTATAAATTTAATAAAGCTAGGCTTTCTCCTGCTCCCTGAACTACCACACTTCCTAACATTTCTCAAAATCTCTTTCACTTAGTATTTTTGCCAATTATATTCTCAAAACACATGTCTGATAATGGCATTCCTGACTTCAGGGAAGGGACATAGTTATCACAAAGTATAAAACAAAGCTCAGGTTTCTTGCATTCAGGACCCTTTGCAATGTAGCTCTAACCCCCTCCACACACCCTAGTTTTAGCAATGCTGGAATGACTTGGTGCAGATACTAAGCTAGATTTGCTTTATTTCTTCTGTGATTAGTGCAGGCTTTGGCACAGAAGAGAGCCTGATGCATGGGTGTTAGTGAATGGGTGGATGAGACGCGCCAGACAGTCACTCGACCTTCTTTCCCTGGCACCTTCTTTACATTCCTCATGATGTAGTCACTACCTGAAAAGCTCTTCCTATCATTCCCCATCTCTCTTTCACCTATTATATCCCTAACTATTCATATTATAGGTCAAATTACAACTCCCAGGGAGACTTTCTAAGATATGAGAATTCATCTCTCTCTCCCATTTTCTGAATCTACCTTGTGGATATTGATTGCTTCCATGGTTCATCCTCACTCTGCCCTGGACTATAGCTTCAGATATGTACATTTATTTCTACCCCATAGAATATGAATACTGGAAGACAGAAGCAAAATTTCCCTGAACTGTGCATTATCCACAAAACCTCAAGGATTGAAGGGTCTAAGGAAATTTTAATAAGCTGGAATCCCCCTCTTTATGCATTCACCTTTTGCATTCTGCAATTTCTGACTTCAATTCTTCCCTTTTTCTTCATTGACACCTTGTTTTCCTGTTTTTAATAGCACCTTCATACACAAGTGCTATATCTCTCTTCTGTCCCCCATCACATCTTTTGACTGAATTGTAAAAGCCTGAACTCAGGTCCTTTTCTTTCTAATAGGGTCACAACCCTTCTGAACTTTTCCCTGTTACAAAAGCAGTAATAGTGACTATTTTGAAGACATAAGAAAAAGTGATAAATAGATACAAAGATGGTACTCATTTTGCCTGGGAATGAGGACATAAAATAAAAATGCAGAAGGCTGAATCTCTCCAAGGACTGCTCTCCATTTGGCTTCTGTCCCTTCTTGAGGGAGATGTTTTCTTTGAGGCAGTCCCCACAATCCTTTTCTCTCACCAAGTCTGCCGCAGAAGCCTCCCAAGTACCTCCAGGCCACAGAATTGAAAGAACAGTAGATTGGTAGTTGATCCCCAATAAGTGCCTAAAGCAAGGAGTGATATGAGGAAAGGGTAGGAGAGTCCTAACATCAGGGGGGTGGTGAGGCAGGCAGGAGAGCAAGCGCAGGGAGAGGGGAGACCTCAGATGCCCCTAACCCCTTGTGGTGAGGTTGGAGAGAAGGAATGACAAGATTGGCAAAGTTCACAAGGATTCACGTTTTCTCATGTGTCCAGGTACAATTTCCCTTTCTTCTCACTGTATGAATATTTCCCTGTTCCTTACACTCTCTTCTGCCTAGTCTCCTCTCTCCCCAGTAGTATAATTCTCTTTGTCATCAATGCTGGCCACTGTGAACTTTTTTTTCTGTCAGGACCAGAATTTCTCAACTTTTTGCCCATCTGAGTCATATCTCTGTCTGAGGTGGTAAAGTGCTTCTGTTTCCATCAGGGGGTGGGCAAGGCTGTGGCTGCAGAGAACCTAGGGTCTGATTCTACCTTCTAGCACATCACAAGGAAGACCGCTGCCAGGAGTGGCGGTTCCCAGTGATCTGTCCATGGTCCTGGCAGAGCAGGCTAATGACCTGAGGTTGCCTGTCAGAAACTAGCTACAGGCTGAGGAGGCAGCTGCTGAGGCAGGAAAAGAGAAATCAGTCTCAGAGGAGAAACTAAGAGAAGGCACACACCGACAGTCTTAAAGCTGAGTCATATGCCTTTTTATGAATTTAAAACACAGCCAGAAGGCTTTTTGATGCCACTTTGAAGGACCATGATTCAGAGGTTTCACCCCTCAATAACTTTCCCACAAATCAAGTTAACCAAAGAAGGTTTTCTTCAGCTGGCAGAGCTGTGAGGAGCCCAGAGAACTACTTTTAAAAAATCTAAGTGTGGAAGAGTGTCCCTTCATTTTTCATTCTTTTAATTTTTGAATCAACCAGTGTCTTCTTGTAACTAGAGTGTGTCTGACAAAACATATAGCACTAGGGTCTGGAATGGAGCCACTTGGAATGAACCCTGCAAATTCATACAGATATGTTTGCAGGTATGAAAAGTGTGAAAATCTTAATTATTTTGCATCTTCAAATAAAAGCTTATTTTGCATGGATGAAAGAACTATATAATTCAGTCACTTCTTCTAGTGTCCATAAATCAGGGGCTATTTGGAAGGGAAAGAAACACTTCTGCCCATTCTATAGTCAGAAAGGTCTCCTGGTTAAGCTGAGCTTTCAGGAGGAGGTCTTTCTCTGGCCTTTGGTCAGAGGTTTGAGCACTCATATTTTATTACCTGGGCCACAGGATAACTAAGGATTGAGTGGTACTTGCTTGAGAAGGTCCTCTGTAAATTATGTTCTCCTACTCTTTAGGCAAATCTGCCTTGAATTTGTACATTAAGAATTGGCAGGAATTAATAAGCAAAAATGGACAGCTGCATGTGTCCTGGAACTATCAAATTTAAATAAGCCAACTATACTGATTACAGAGCTGTAGGAGTCAGAAGTTGTTGTTCTCTTGAGTTGGGAATGACTCCCTGCTACTTAGCTTTTTATCCCCACCTCGCCCACCCTCCAAAGGTCAGCTCGCTCTCAGCGGCCTCCTCTGAAGGTGTTTCTCAGGGCAGCCCCACCTTTTCTGAGCCTACTCTACCTGCACTGCCCTGATTATTTGGCCACATCTCATTGGCTTTCTAGAAATTTCATAAGGGGGAATTCTTTGTGCTTAACCAAGACCCATGGCCCTTCAGAGCAACATCTGTGACTCAGCCTTTGGGACTAATACTGTTACCATGCCCATTAGATAGACAAAGATCCTGGGATTTAGGGAGGTGACTTTCACAAGGTCACACCCATTCATCTCTTCTGTCTCATGCCAGATCCCATCTCTTAATCATTGATTGTTAAAAACCTCTCTCTGGCACGAGGTTAATTCGTACTCTTTTTGTTAAAACAAGTTGAGCTCCTTTGTGTAATACAGTGGATGTTATATCCAGGTCAGTGACATTTACCATGGATCTAAACTCCTTTGATGCACAATGATGGCAAGCTTTTATTAAGTCCTGCTGCCATTCCAAAATCTGGTCCTTCTAGATTTCAGCACTTTGAGATAGGCCAGGTTACAGTTCACTGGGCTTTGTATTGTTCTGGGATGTGCTCAAATGGAGACCTAGCCTTTAAAGTGAATGATATTATATTTTGACACAGGAAGCTATACGTTATACATATGGAGAAATAATAGAGATTGAGATCTAATTTCCCTTTGGCCTTGACCCTTGGGACCTCAAGGGATTCTTGTCTGAGGGGACATATAATATGACACAGAGTCTTCATCTCTCGGTCATTAGCACTAAATACAATCCAGGATAACAAATGGCCTAAAGTAGTTGTTTCATGGATATATAATGCTTTGCAAGAAATAAGTTTATGTTCTAGTGGATCCCAGGAATATATCTACAGAAACTTCTAACATCTATGCCTTCTTGGGAGGATTTTTTTTAAAGTTGATAGTTGTATCAGAAGTGATTTCCTTCAGTCTCTACTGGAAACACAGAAAAAAGCTTGAATTTCCTCTATAAATGTAAGAAATGTCCACTCTTCTTGTGATATCAAAGAAGAATTAAAAATAAGATCTCAAAGTTTTGGATTTACTTGGCACAACATCACGTCAATGAAGACAGGAAGGCACATATTCATCCTATAAACCCACTTGGATAGCTTGGAAATTGGCTCTGTGAGTCTATATCTTCTAGAGTTGCTCAAGAAAGAGAAACTGATGAGATGGTGTGAGAACCATCTGCAGTTAATGGACAGTTTAGTTATGGAAGGGCTGTGTAGAGTGAGAGTCAAGAGTAGAGACTGTAATTAGACTGCAGAGGTCACACACCAATTCCCAGCTGTGTGACCTTGAGTGAGGCATTTAGACTCTCTGCACCTCCATTCCTTAGCTCTAGCATGGGTCATGACTGTATCTACCTCACAGGGTTGTAAGGATTCAATGTGGAGGACTTAGGATAGTGCCTAGCACATGTAAGCACTGGCTATCACATTAGAGCAGAATCTAAGGAGTTATACTTCACAATTAATGTAAAGCAACTCATGAAACTACTGTTGTCAGGTGTTTATTTTATTTTATTTTTTATGAACTAGAAAGTCTTCTGTAGCTATTTGACAGTGTCTGGTGCCAGGAATCCAGCAAGTTGCCTGGGATACAAACATGAAAAAGTCATAGTCTTTACCCTGGAGGGATTTATCATCTAGAAAAAGGCAGATATGCACAAGATGATTCTCAATTATTGTGTTAAGTGCATGAATAGAGACGTCAAGCTGTTATGTGCATGTAAAGAAAAGTCTGAGTAACTCTCCCTGGGAGAGCTGCTCTAAGAAAGAGACATTCAACTGGATCTTGAAGGAGGAGTTGAAAGAAGTCCACCAACTATCAGGACCTGGTGATGGATCTCTTCTGTGGAAGATGTTGTATCTATATTGTGTTATAACATTGCATAGACTTTATCACAAAATAGTAGCAGTATTTTCTATTCTACTATGACATGACGAGTCTCTACTAAGTTTCCTACAAAAGAGTAGAAAGGAATTTGAGATGAAGAGAAAAGGTGGAGAGAGAGAAAAGAAAAAGGACATAACTTCCCCAAAGATAAATTTAGGCATAAGAAGGTAAAAGGCTTTTCTGTGCAATATCCTATTCAAAGGCAAACATGTCCCAGAGGCTTATTTTAGGAAATTAATCAGACACATTGAAGCCAAGGAAGGAGGCCTGTCTTTCACTGGTACGAGTGGAAGAACTATATTTAGGTAATTCCTCCAAGGAAACAGTGCTGTTTTAACTGATTTCTGTATGACATCGGATTTGTCCCTCAATAGGTAATATACAGACATTTAAACTGCAGTTTGCCCAGTTCTGCTTCACTGGTCATTGGGGAAATTCGTCTAAAGCTGCAAAAAGGACTAGAAATGTTTGTATCATATTAATAAACGGGAAACCGAGGAAGCTGCCAACTGGCAGCAGAGTGTGTTTTGGTGGTTTGATAAGGCTACTAAAGAGTTTATGATGTGACAGATGTTTCACTACACTATTGTGAAATGAATAGATTATGAGAAGTAATTAGATGTACATTGGAATCAATGCTGTTATCATCGAGGCCTTCGGGCAATGCAGTAGATGAGAGTCTTGACAGCAGGTGGTCCAATGGCTCCGAGACAGGAAGACACACCGCGGGAGACTGAGTGACAGGTTTCACAGATCCAGGGGGTGAGAGATCTGAGCTGGGGCTTGCATTTGTAATCTTTACTCATGTATAAATAATAACAACTCCACCATTGACTTCATATGCTATGTCATAGCCTCTGTTACCCTCGCACACATATAGCGCTGGTTTCATCCACACAAAGTTATTCTTGGTCTCCCTGTTCTCAAATATGCATATGGATGTTTGATTGTAACTGACAGCTCTATCATTTTTTGAGGGAAGGTTTTATAGCTAATCATCTGATGATTACATTTATTTTTAATGCTTGGCATTGAGCCGCCATTGTACAAAACTTCCTATAGGTTGCAGATCAGAGGCTGAAAAGTACTTTAACTGCCTTTCATCAGGAAGGCGATTTCTTCTCTCTGGCTCAATGACTAACATTTAAAGGGACACGTTTGCCTCTCTGCTATGTAAAATCCCTTTGCAGGAGACTTGGCAGGGTCACCCTCCATGCTTGAAGCAACCATATGGAGCCTGCTGCTTTCAAGAGAAGGTTTTGGTTTCTGCCAGTTTTCAGGGTCAGCTATTAGTACACTGGGGAACATCGAAGTTTCCAAGCAGAGAATGAAGAGGAAGGAAAGAAATTGATGATTAGGGGAATTAAGTAACTGATTCCCGGTGTACATCTGCTACCCCTGTAGGAAGAAGAAATATCAGGTTGAATCATTTAGCAGCCCCTATTTGCTTAAAACAGCAATGGTATTTATGTGAAAAGGGGAAAGTTTATTTGGATGATATCAAAATAATACATATCTCTGATGATTAAAGAAATCTTAGTAGAAAATATGTGGCTATGTACAAACATATATGTGAGCTTATAATATTCTTACCTACTCAATTAAGTAATTAATTCTTCTATATAAAAAAACATTCACTGCATCTTTACTATATCCTTGGTTGCTGCTGTGATATGAACTTAAGTGATTATATCTTAAATAACACAATTGTTTCTTTGTCGGCGGATGTGCCTACACATGTGCACATGTGCATGGAACTCCCTGTGTGCCTTCCACGAGAAACCAGATATATCATTGGGCACATACATTTTGGGTGTTTTCTTTGATGTCAATATTCATCAAGTATCAATCATCATTCAACAGAGAATGAAAACCAGCATAAGTTACATAATATAGAGATGTTATAAATAAAACCCTTTAGAGAGTAAGGATTATTATGGGTGTTCTTAGTTAACTCAGATATTTTAGCATAACTAACAACTGGAAAGCATTCTAAGAAAACAAGATTTTCTTCCTGCTTAATAACTGTCTATGAAAAAAAATGATATACTCCTCATGCCATATGTTAAACTAAGAATGATAGAGATCTAAATGCATGAAACACAAAGCTTTTGCCTTTTGGGACTCTGCTGTATCAGCCATCTGTGTCTGGGGAGCATGAGGGTAAACCACAAGCTCCTGTGCTTCTGATAGAGCTCATGGCTGGCCAATCAAGACCTCCTGGGAGGGCAATAATGCTCTGTCCTTCATAGATACCAGGAGTTTGTGAAATGGGCAGGAGGAGCAACCTGAAGAGGAAGGCTCTGAGCCATTTTTCTCAGCCCAGATGATTATGAACTTTCAGTAATATTAGCAACTGCTTATGGAATCCTCTCCCAAGAGCTTTACAGATGTTGTCATTTAAACCTAACAGCAGTTTTAGAAGGCAGATTCTATAGTCATCCTAATTTTATACATGAAAAACACTAAAGTTTGGGCAGGTTAAGAAAATTGTCTACAGTTGCGGAGGAAGAGGCAAAATCTGGATTTTAAAATCAATTATTTGATTCAGAAAATCATATGCTTTGTTCCTATGTTTCAGATTGTTGTCCTTTGAATCTTTTTCTTTTTATATGAGACTTGAGTTCTTCAAATAAAAAGGAAGATTATTTGCAAAAAGATTCATGTAACCCTAGCTGAATAGAAAATTGATTGCATAAAACAAGGCTTTTATTATATATTTATATTAATATAAATATTGTGTATTTATATACATAAATATATCACATATTTGTATTTGTGAGAATTCTTGTTATATTTACTTTCCTCCTAGTGTTAATTGTGATAGTTTGGGTGGATAAATTGTACCAACATTTTCCACTGATAATTTGTCACAAAGGTCTCTTATCCTTAATATAGCAAGAATTCTTAAAAACTGATGGGGAGAAGACCAAAGATTGTATGTTACTGTTTGTAATCATGAAATGTGAAGAGCAACCTAAACATCCACAAGTTGGAAGAGTGGTTGAATAAACTTTGAGGCATTGGCATAATAAAATATTAGGTAGCAGGCAGACAAGAATGATGAGCTATGTGATTGACATGGAATGCTTTCCAAGATATCTTGAAAAGGGGAAAACCAAAAGTACAAAGGAGCATCTACAGTAGATTGCTTGGTTTTTGTAAACATGAAGGGAAAATAAGAAGAAATACACGTATCTGCTTATTTTTGCAAAAAAAAAAAAAACCTACAGTGAAGATAGAGTAGGAAATAATAAAATTGGTTACTAACAAGGGTTATGAGAAGGGGGGAAATGGAAGAATGAAAATGGAATAGAAAGGATAGGAGGAAGATGACACTTTTGAGGACACATAGCTTCTGATATAATCCTGAGCTTCAGAACAATGCTAATAACTGTGGTTTGGGTAAAGTTTGTCCTCCAAGGGTTCATGTGTTAGAAAGTTGATGCCCAGTGTGGCAATGTTAAAAAGTGACCATTAGCAGTGGGGCCTGACTGGAGGTCCTGAGGTCACTGGGGGTGCATCCTCAGGAAGAATTGATGTAGTTCTTGTGTGAAAAAGTCCAAACACATGTCTTGGGACAGATCTGACTTATTGTTAAAGTATTTGAAGTAAACTTTGTCTTCCATTAGCTTTCATCTTTAGATTGAACTCCATGTTGGCACTTTAAAAAAGAAAGTGAGACAAATCAATACTAAAGTTCATACTGGAAAGCCAACATGGAAAAATGCTCAGGAAAAAATACCAGGAAAGAAAAACTGCCAGACTTTAACATACATAATAAGCCTCTGTAACCAAAATATTATTATACTGGCTCAGGAGAAGACAAACAGACCAGTGAAATGGAAAATAAAACACTGGTTAATTCTTGAGAGCAGGTTGTTACAGAAGGAGCAAGACTGGCCACTCCCCTCATGCTGTCTTCCTTTTCCTAAGTGATCTCCCCATCTCATGCATACTCCTGTGGTCTACCACAAGTTCCTTACCCGAGCCAGGTTTATGTCCATGCCATGCCTTTAAACCTTCAGAACTGTGAGCTAAATAAATATCTTTTCTTTATAAAGTTATCCAGCCTCAGTAATTTTTTACAATAATGAGAAACAGACTAACATACTAATATTTCTCATGCATAAAAAATAATTAGGAAAAAAGGAGGAACCCAAAATGTAATCTAAACATTAACCTGTTAACTACATTATAAACAGATACTAAAACTACTCTAAAGGGAGTAGCAAATAAATAATTGATCTAAATCTATTTGAGAAAAATCTTTTTGACTATGAACCCTTGGGTATGTCAGGAGCAAGAACTGTACACATTATAGAGTATTAGTCACTTAATTTGTTCTTCATAAGAGTATGAGCTAGTGATTCTGAGACTACTTTATGTGTTATCTGGGACTAAATAAATGTGTTAATATATTGTGGCCAATGAGATCTAAGCTACATATGTGAGAGAAAGACCTACAAATAAGAAAAGAGGGTTTGAAGCAGTCCTGTGGTGTTGGACTAGAACCTTAAGTATTAGCATGACTCCATGGTTCCTAAAACAATTACAGATAGATAGGTATAGAAATTGGTACGTGTGTGTATGTATATATGTACATAATTCTCAGTTCTCCTTGCTAAGAGGACCCAGAAGAATTCATACCTTAGGGGCAATAAACACACATCCAGATCTTGGTTTATCAATGCTATTCTCTGATAAAAGGAATCAAGATTTCTTGAAGAAATGGCTGATTCCAAAAAATCCTTCACAACTTTCTAGGACCTGAACAAAGAAAAAATATAAGATGACCCCAGAACATCTTGTGGTGTTGGAAATTAGCAAGTGCTCAAAAAAAAAAAAAAAAAAAAAAAAAAAAAATGAGAATATGTTAAGAGGATGTAGAAGCACACAGAAATGGGTCTAACATCAAATCCAGAGGAAAATAGTTTATAATTTGTGGAATAAAATAAATATTGCTATGCAGATTTTTAAATATCTATATTGATATGATTGAACTAATAATTAACAGAGAATAGAAAGCTCTTTCTTACAGTAGGATTTTAATTAATAAACATAAAGGGAATAATGCAAATAGAAAATCACAGTTTGCCAGATACATCAAAATATTTATTGCAAGCAGGAAGCACTAACAGATGCTAAAATTAGTGGGTAAAAGCAGAGAAACTATATACTTACTCTCTAAGTACCTCTACACAAGATGTTTATTAGTTGCAAAGGGGAAAGTAGTGACTTTACACTGGGGAAGCCTGTTGAAACAAACCTTAACATGGTTGAGCCTAACTTCAGCAGTATTGAGGCACATGGGAATCTTGTACCTCTGCATATGGTGTACTGAGACAAAAACTACATCACTGCCATAGAGGGCTTGCTTAAAAAAAATTTTTTTTCAGAAACCTATACTTAAAACAAACAAACAAACAAACAAACAAAAACAAAAAACAAAAAACTTCAGACAAGGCCAAACTGAGGGACATTTACAAAGTACCTGTCCATTGTTCTTTCAGAAGTTTCAAAGTCTTGAAGACTGAAGAACAACTGAGGGTTCCAGGTTAAGCCCACTCACTTCCTGTTTACTCTTCCCAAAGAGCTACTATTTGTCAAACTTCTCTTAAAGGAAGCCTTTAAGGATGAAAGTCATAGTGTAACTCTGTCTTAAAAGTCTGAATAAAATTGTCATCTTTTTTGTTTCTGATATTTGACTCCTATCAACAGGGACCAAATTTCATAAAATTTCAAGGAAGGCTTCTTATCTCACATTGGAGGGCTTCATTCAAATGAAGCAGAAGGGCGGACTACCCAGTCCCTGTTTTATTGTCAACTGTTACAATGTTTCTGATATCCTGCATCTAGAATTGAGGTGTTATAGACCCTCAGTGTAGAGTCTTATATTCATTCCTATTTATTTTTTATTGTATATTTCATACCATTGCTGTAGCCTGTTGAGATCTTTTTAAATTCTGAAGCTGTTACCAGCCACATGAGCCATTGTGTGTTCTATAAATTTGTTGAGTAAGCCTTCTGTATCTTCCTCTGAGTCCCAGACAAAAATGTTGAGCAAGCTTGAGCTCTTTCTGGAATGATATCAATTATTGAGCAGAACACTTTTTCAAAGTACAAATTATTACTGACCCAACTCACACACTGTCCATGTGTTTAGTCAAGGGTGTTCCATTTTGTTCAACAGGACACAAGAGAGAAATCTTAAAATTTTGAAGTTTAGAGGCTTCTTACTGGAGTTCTGTGAATTAGTATCCTCCATTTTCGGTTTGTCTAAGAAAAAGTCTCTCACAGTACCTAGTATCAAAGAGGTCATTTGAAGTCTGGCTGCATTCTGCTGTGGGTAGCTTAGAACATATCACTGAAAAACTGCCAACATGTCACCAGAGAAAGTGGAGACACTGACAGGCCAACAAGGTATTTTTTGTCATGATTTCTGTTCCACAAACAAAAATGGTGGGACTAAATGAGTGGATGATTTTTATACATGCAGCTCATGGCATTCCTAGCTTTACTGAAACTGATATTTTAATACCGTTTAAATAAATGCATTCCAAATTATTAGTCCAAAGAAGAGACTGTTAAGCCCACCCCTGTGATTGACTGTCAATGATTTTATTCCTGTATTAATTCCAGTCAATCTAAAAGCAGCATTATTACAAGCAGATTGTGAAGACTCAAGTCTTATTTTGGGGGAATTTAAAAAACTAGAATATTTCCCGTATCTTACAAAAAATGGGGAAAGTCAAGTATGAAAATCTCCAAAGTCTTAAAACACCTGCCCTCTTTGAAGGCACAGCCTGGAATTTTAACTTCTGACTGGAGTTTTCTTATTTATAGAAACAATATATTGCTAATATAGTGCTAATTTACATTTGGGGGGAACTGAGTCACCAACAGGCCAGTTACTCTCCATTACTGTGTAAAAGCTGATAATGGAAATAAATAGCATATATATATATATATATATATATATATATATATATATATATATTTTTTTTTTTTAGAAATATGACAAGTCAATGCTGGTGGGAGCTTTGAGATTTGAGAACATGTATTAAATGTTTAAAAATGGCACAACTTTGACCTAGCAATATTCTATGTAAATAAAACAAAATAATGAGAAAAATACCCCCCAAAATCTTAGAAGCAGTATCATTTATAATTTGAAAAATCTATAAACAAGATAAGCTTCAACAATATGATAATACTGAAATTATGTCAACTTCCATAAAATGTTATATGAAAACCTCCTATTTACATCATTAATACAAAAACAGGGTGTAAGTTATATATACAGAAGTTTTATGTATGAAATGATACACATAGAAAGAAAGGCACTTATATCTAAGGTAGGATTTTGTGGTTTTCTAATTTCCTTTACTTGTTTTTTTCTATAAATTTTAAACTTTGTTCAATGGGTCTTAATTGTGATGTGATCAGAAAAAAAGTACTTATAATAGCAATTAAATTTTTTTAAGGTGTGCTTATCCCACACAGTGTAAGAATATGCCTTAGGTTCAATAGGCAGTGGATTTTTCTCAGAGTGACAATATCCTTTTCCACATATTGCAAGATGGCAATGGGGATATGGAATATTGCTAACTGGTTTCAGCTTGCTTCCTTAGAACAGTTGCAGGCTTCCTCTCTGAACTTGTTCTTGGATGTCCTGTGGCCCCTCTGTGGAGCATCAGGTACACTCTGAGCATTGTAATCCTGCTCGACATTGCTGGTCATCCCTATCCCACCCCAGATATACAATCAGTCCCTCCTCTGAGCTACTGAAGCATTTTCATGCTTCTGTTATGAAGACAATATATTTAGTATATGATTTCACACTGAATGTCCCTACTAAAACTAATGTCCTTAAAGGCAACAAGCCACATTTTAAAAAAAATGTATATGGTCCTCACCATTTATTAGAGAGATTGGCACATCAAGAGTCCTGAGTGAATTAATGAATGAATAAATGAAGAACAACTCTAGACTTACTGTATATCAGTTTCCTGTCTGGATAAGGCAAGGGACTCTAAGCCACCATGAACTTCTCTTTAAAAATTCAGGCCACAGAGCCTTCTAGGTCACTTAGGAAAGAGGCAAAATCGCAGATGCAATGGCTGTTTGTAAACTATGAATTACTACAAAAATATGCCGATATATTAACTGAGTAAGTTATTCTCTCAAATGCCGCTATCTGCTTCTAAGAGAGCAGAGCTTTATCACTGATCACTTAACAGTGAGAAAGTATATGTAAAAATATTTCAAACAAAAAATAGTCTATTACTAAAATTCATAATAGTAATAACAATTATAATACTGCTAAAAATTACTAGTAATATGTTCTAACTTATAAAATAATGTCCCAGTTTCAGAAGTAATTTGAGACACAATTGAGTTCCAGAGGGTAATAAACCATTTATTTAAAGGACAAAAAAAAATCATAAAAAAATGCTGAAAGATACTTCACTTATAATTATCTATTTCTCTGGCATTAATGGTAACTTGAAGTCTTAAAGATTTGGGGGCCTCTTCAAGTACTCAACTCACTACTGTCTTTATCAGCAACCTTTTTTTCTCTCTCTCTGTCTTTATTATTTCAGAAGACTAGCCAGTTGCCATGGATAAATATTGTATAGGAAATTAAATGGAGTGTATATCATGTTAGGCACATGTAGTAAGTGTGCCTAACATTAAATAAGTTTCTTTTATTGAAACTTATAGTAATACATTAGATTTTTTGTGAGTTTGCTTGTTAATTTGGCATAAAAACAACTGGTGCTCAATTGCTAAGTATAAGGCACTGATACATTTAATCTGTCATTTTATTTATTTCTTATTGTAATAACAATTGCATAACAATTTTTTCTTGACCATTTTATTATTAAACATCATTATCCAGAAAGTTGCTTTGACTAAACCAGGGTTGAAATTTATTTATCAATACCTTAGAATAGTAAGAAAAGTTTTTCTCAGCAAAACAAAGCATTTAAACAAAATGATTAGGCAGTTTTAGACACTTCTAAAACAACCAATATGTACATATACGTGTATGAATTTTCCATTCTCTAATATTGTCTTGGAAAGAGTCCTATTTACAACACTTTTGTAGTATTTAGGTCATGCTTTGTTAAGCACTGGCATCAATATAGCTACATTTGTTCTAAAATATTTTATGATTGAAGCTTATTTACCAACTCTGCTCAAATCATACAAAACAAAGTACAAATGAATATAAAAAAGTTGTGTGTTCTAACAGAAAAATAGTTCAAAAGAAGGAATACAAAGACCTTTTAAACATGCCTATATATATTCAGTACCATTATAATCGAAGACATGCAAGTAAAAATGAGACTCAGTGAGAAATGCAAGGAAAACTGCCTTTCACATTTGTAAAGGCATGGTAAGAATAACTTCAATAAGTTGAAACAGTTGTGCATACAGGATTATTATCAAAAACCCAAGCCAAACCAAACCCCCAAACTGGAAAACAAATGCCCATCAATACAGGACCAGTAAGATAAATTATAATATTTTCATGCACTGGGATGCTCTACATCCACTAGCACTTACTGTATATCAGTTGCCTGTCTGGGAAGGGGGTGAGCAAGGAACTCTAAGCCACCTTTAACCTCTCCTTAAAAATTCAGGCCACAGAGCCTTCTAGAGCCTTCTAATTACTTTTTTATTAGGTTAGATCTCTAAGATTGCCTTGATGTTCTATGACTCACTAAAGGAACTCAAAGATCTCAGAAAGCTTTTCTACCTATAGTTCTATATTATTACAGCAAAGGAGCACAGATTAATATTCACAAAGGAGAAACGTGCATAGAACAGAACCCTGGAGAAATTAGGCACAAATTTCCAATTGTTTGTTCCCAGGGAAGTCAAATTGTGTTGCCTACCAGGAAGCTCAGCAGAGTTTTGTTACCCAGGATTCTTTTTGGCAGTCCATTGCATAGGTGTAGAACACCTGTGAAGTTAACTACTATCTTTATCCCCACAAAGTTCAAACTGATAGATTATAAACCAAAGCCTCAGACCTAAAAAAAAAAATAGTATGCACCATAAATCAGATTGGCATAAGCTATCTGACATAGTCCAAGGTCTCAGGTATACAAACATACTCTTATCAGTTAGGATATTCTCAGGACTCAGAGGTTATGTATCAGGAGCCCATCAAAGGTCAGTACTGAAGACTTTAAAAATGAGCAACTTGTAATCCTATTAAGTTAACCCTTTGTTGAATAGTCTCTATTTCTTTTTTGATCTGCAAACTATACCACCAACAATATATCTCATCAGTAAAAATTGTTGATAAGGCAGAGATTGGCAAAGATTATGGTGGAGGGAACTGTTCATGGGGAGGGGAGAGAAGGAAGATGAAGAGGATGTGGGCTTAAATTCTTGCAAAAGTCATTGAAGCATAGTCAGATGTATAGGTATTTGATTTGTGCAGTCAAACTTAATTTTTACTTCAATAAGCAATATGAAACACATTTTTACATTGTGACATAGTGTGTGCTCACATAAGCACACACATAATTGAAGCAAATTTCATGCAAAAAAGTCTCAATACATGGGATGCACTCTGATGTTTCCTATCTCATCCCATACCATTCCAGTCTATTTTATATAATTCATAAAATATCGGATGAATTTTACCTTTTAAACATTTTAAAATCACTTAATGTATGCTAATAAGTTATTATTCTTACTATAGTGTTATCTATAATTAAAACAAAACGATTTATCTTATGATTACATAAATATATAAAACTAGCAAACTTAAAATAAATATGCAAACGAAACATTGTCTATTCGTTATCTGACAAAGAGAACTTCCAATTAGTAAATAACAATAAACTTTGACAGTGATGATTTATTCCTGTTTGATAATTACAAGATGGTCTAAGATCCTTAACTCATTCATGTTTCAGACTGAAGTGTTTACTCCTCACACTTCAGATAGAGCCCTAATATCCAGAGTATACAAAGAACTCAAAAAATTAAACAATAAGATAACAAATAACCCAATCAACAAATGGGCCAAGGACCTGAACAGACACTTCTCAGAGGAGGACATACAATCAATCAACAAGTACATGAAAAAATGCTCACCATCTCTAGCAGTCAGAAAAATGCAAATCAAAACCACCCTAAGATACCATCTCACTCCAGTAAGATTGGCAGCCATTATGAAGTCAAACAACAAGTGCTGGCGAGGATGTGGGGAAAAGGGTACACTTGTACATTGCTGGTGGGACTGCAAATTGGTGCAGCCAATTTGGAAAGCAGTATGGAGATTCCTGGGAAAGCTGGGAATGGAACCATCATTTGACCCAGCTATTGCCCTTCTCGGACTATTCCCTGAAGACCTTAAAAGAGTGTACTACAGGGATACTGCCACATCGATGTTCATAGCAGCACAATTCACAATAGCTAGACTGTGGAACCAACCCAGATGCCCTTCAATAGATGAATGGATAAAAAAAAGTGGCATTTATACACAATGGAGTATTATGCAGCACTAAAAAATGACAAAATCATGGAATTTGCAGGGAAATGGATGGCAGATTATGCTAAGTGAAGCTAGCCAATCCCTAAGAAACAAATGCCAAATGTCTTCTTTGATATAATGAGAGCAACTAAGAACAGAGCAGGGAGGAAGAGCAGGAGGAAAAGATTAACATTAAACAGAGACATGAGGTGGGAGGGAAAGGGAGAGAAAAGGGAAATTGCTTGGAAATGGAAGGAGACCCTCATTGTTATACAAAATTACATATAAGAGGTTGTGAGGGGAATGGGAAAAAAAAACAAGGAGAGAAATGAATTACAGTAGATGGGGTAGAGAGAGAAGATGAGAGGGGAGGGGAGGGGGATAGTAGAGGATAGGAAAGGTAGCAGAATACAACAGTCACTAATATGGCATTATGTAAAAATGTGGATGTGTAACCGATGTGATTCTGCAATCCGTATTTGGGATAAAAATGGGAGTTCATAACCCACTTGAATCTAATGTATGAAATATGATATGTCAAGAGCTTTGTAATGTTTTGAACAACCAATAAAATAAAATAAAATAAAAAAGAATGTAGTCGAAGTTATTCTTATGGAACTTAAGGAATAAAATTTCAAGTTAGTAATATTATATTTGGGAAAGCTTAGTTTGTAGAAAACCATGTCATATATGGCTTAAATTGTAATTCTCTGTTAGTTTAACTGAGACAAGTCTTTCCTCATCAAATCTATGCACAAAGGAATCTATCCATTCTCCCTGAAAACCTATATCTCAGCAACTGCCATTACTTTCTTTTTTTTCCCATTACTTTCTTTATCTCATCAAATCAGACTTTGGCTTAGGTGATCCATATGTAATTGAGTGACTAAAGAATTAACAAGCATTCCTGAAGAAATGATGCCTAATACTTGTATAGTGGAAGGCACATACTTGGAAACTTTATCGCTTTCTCTTGTTCTCGTGGTGAGATATTGCTGGGTGGGGAAGGACATGAGTATCTTAACCTTTATTTGCATAGCTACTTTCACCATAATTATTTTTCTCTGCAACACTATGCAATTGAACAAAACGTTAACCCTGTGTAAAAGGTTTGCCTTTCTTCATTTCTCCACACATTAACATTTTATGGCTGAAAAGTGTACAAGATTGTTAGTATCCAGGTCCAACCTCATTTGTGTGTCTTCAAAGACCAATATTCACTCAGAAAATATTTGAATTTCTCTTCATCTTGTGAAGATCTCCTTTTGTTGTGTAATTAAGGTGGCCTATAGCCAAACAAACATCTAACTGAATCTCATGGGAATTAATAAGCATGATTTTCCAATGACTTGGGATTAGTGGTAGTTTTTGAAGAATTGGTCTTAAGCTTAATAATGAAAATGTTGGAGTGTAACTGGATTACAATATTAAATGACCCCAGAGGATAAAGAAAGACCACATAACCCTAAGCTATATGTTACTTAATGGTTATGATACCTATGGTCTAAAATATAAAAATTGTATTGTAATTGTCATGATAAAATGAGTTCTTGTGAATTGATAAAAGTAATGTAATACTTATTTCCCATCTTTGTATTTCTTAAGGTAATATATCAAAATTTAAGAAACAAATTTCACAGACTTGTAAAAACACAGCACAATAATTTGAACTATATTTTTATGAACATAGGTTGTATGATTTTACACAAATCTCACTTTGAAGTGATATTCCCTCACTGCTTTTAGACATAAAATGTTTTATAAAAATATTTTTTAAAACTACCACTATATGTGTGTACATTCTATAATTAATTCCAGATATTTCACGATCTGCTCTCAAGCCTGCTCAGTTTATAGTTTTAAAACTATAGATGAACTCTGCCAAAGAAGACTATTTTTTTAAAGTATAATCAAAGCTCTAAACAGGATAATAAAGTTATGAGCCATATGCCTGGAACCAATGGATTTTTTTTCACCTTTGACTCAAGATAAAAAAACAAAAAGAGAGAGAGGAGGCTTCAGTCACACCGTATTTAATCCAATTTGCTTTGGGTTTAATCTCCAAAACAAGGCTGGTCTGCTAATTCCCAATTATAATGGCACATGTAATCAGAGTCCTCATTAACAAAGACTGACTATATTGTCTATTAGGAATGAAAATTTGAAATGCAAATTCAGCAAATCAAAACATTAAATGAGCTTCTACCCAAGATGTGTAGAGCTCCCGCCAGGGCAGACCATGCTGGCCGACACCTGCCCTGGATTTTCCCTCCAGCTGAATGTTGCCTTCGGTTCCAGTCTTTGCCTCCTAATTGACCTGCTTATGATCTCTGCAACAATTAACATATGCTTATTAGTAATGGCTGGTTAAAGATTTCAACTGCTGCAGTTTACAAAGTCTAATAGAGACGGCGCGCCATAGGAAAGACGAAGCCACTATTTCCCTCATCAGCAAAGTCACAACAGTTAGATCATGTGTGGTAGAAATTACATGATTTTCCCCATTGTCTGATGTATGAAAACTGGCACTACTATGATACTAGAAATCATTGCCTACATGACTCCAAGTTTCATATACCAAGAAACATATGGGTACTTGGTGAATCCTTTTTCCCTTTGACCAGATCATTTCTGATTTTGGTTTTAGGAAGATGGGAAAGTGAGAGATTTTCTAACTGGGTAAATGGATAATGACATTGGGTTGTTTCAAATCTGGAAATCATAACATTTTTCTTCAGAGTAATTTCACATGATGAAATGGAAAGTTTTGCACGTGGCAAAAGTCTTACCCAAGTCTTAATAGGGTGATGGTGCTTTTACAAAATTATGTTCAGAGTCCATATTCGAAACACCAAATACCCCTCTGGTTTCTAGCTAGCAACACCAGACCTGAGAGGACTGGAATGTTGAAGTAGCTTCCTTGTTGTTTTTTTTTGCTTCTAACCATGTGGTTTGATGGGAACAATATTCCATTTTCTCTGAGGTAGTTTTTTTTTTGATTCAGAATTAATGTTGGACAAACTATAAATATAAGTTTTCACATTCTCTTATTCATTAGGAAATAGTAATTTAGCTATTTCTAACCCAATGGGTTACTAAACTTTGATTATACACTTTGGAGCTGGTTAATCGGATTTATACTGAAATCCTTGTCATTGCTGTCTGCAATAGGAGGTAAAAGACTTTATCTTTTTTTATTTAGACTATCACTTAATAACAACAGACTCTTAGGCAAATGGATGCATTTTCTGTTACTAGGGAATAAAATGTAAATAACTCAGAAGTTTAAAATGACACTCATTTATAAGGTCCAAGGTTTTGTAGGTCAGCAGTGTGGGCATGTTATCCCTGTATTCTCTTCTCAAAGTCTCACTGGGGTGTTGGGGTGACCCGTCTCCTCTTTGGTTTAGGGTGCTCTCCCCAGCTCACTAGTTGTTGGCAAAATAATTTCTTTTTAGCTGTAAGGTTGAGATTTCTGATTCCTTGCTGGTTATTAGCTAGGGGGCTCCTCTCAGCTCCCAGAGGCTTCTCATACTTTCTACATTACTCCTCCCTCTTCAAGCCAGCAATTGCTCATTGAGTCCATCTAGTTCTCCAAAATCTGAGTTCCTGTTCTGCAGCTAGCTAAGGAAAACTGCTTTTCAAGGTCTTATGTGATTAGATCATAACCATGCATATAATCTACTTTAAGGTCAACTTTATCATACAACGTTAAACCTCATCATGAGAGTAAAACCTATTGTTTTAGTCAGATTTTTCACTGCTAGGACTAAAAGATCTGTCCGGAACAATTGTAGAAGAAGGAAAAGTTTATTGGAAGGCTCACAGTTTCAGAGGTCTTATCTCCATAGACAGCAGGTTCTGTTCATTAGGGTTCGAGGTGAAGCAGAATATCATGGGGGAAGAGTGTGGCAGAGGGAAGCAGCTCAAATGGTGATCAGTAAGCAGTGAGACTCTACTAGCCAGATACAAAATATATACCCCATAGCCACGCCCGCAATGTACCACTTCCACCTGCCTCCAGTTACCACCCAGTTAATCCCATCAGGGATCAATTCACTGATTAGGTCAAGACTATAACCCAATCATTTCTCCTTCAAACCTTCTTGCATTGTTTCATACATGAGCTTTTGGGAGACACCACATCTAAACCACAACACCCTTCATATTCACAGTTCTGAACATTATGCAGAATGCTTACATCAGGGATGCAAATAATTTGAATCCTGTGTACCACAGCAAGTCCCTTAGCTTCATTTGGCCTCACTTAGCTAATTTACAAAGCAATAATCTCTAGCTTTTTCACATATTTTCTAATTTCCAGGACCAAATTATTCATAGACACAGACCAGACCACTCACAGACACAGACCACTATCTAATTAATTAATTGCTATATGTTCAACCAGGCTCTTTTTTTTTCTTCTTTTTGACAGTCACTGTTCTTTAGGTAAACCAATGGTGACAGAACAACTCCTTTAACCAGGTGCTATTTTCTGGATGTTCATATCTACTCAAAATTCATATGTGTATATCCTCATGCCCAAAGTGATGGCATTAGAAGTTAGAGACATTGGGAGGTGAATAAATTATGAGGATGGGGCCTTCATGAATGGGATTAGTGATCTCATAAAAGAGGCCCAAGAAAGATTACTTGCTCCTTCTACTATGTGAGGACACAGAGAAAAGGCACCTTTTGTCAACCAGAAAATGGGCCCTTCACCAGACAGTGGATCTGCTGGTGCCTTCTTCTTGGACTTCTGAATCGGCAGAACTGTTAGAAATCTAAGTTTCTGTTGTTTATAAGCCACACTGTTTATGGTGCTTTGATATAGCAGTTCGAATGGACTAAGATACCATGCAAAACAAAAGAGAACATACGGAAAGAAAACAGCAATGGTACATACATGGTCTATAATTTCCATAGACCAAAAAAACCAAATAGCACTAGAGACAAAATAATAGCCTATATACAAAGAACACGTATGAATTATGTGCTTATCTAGAGATGAAAACTATGGCTAATGGTAAAGAAAGCATTGCTTGAACATTTTACTTTTTACCCTGTTCTGTCAGTAGCATGTAGTTCTAGGAAGGCAGTGTCCATGGATTTTTGGTAAAGTTCTCTTTGCAGAGTTTTCTTATATGTTTCAAAACTTATTAAATTTCTAAGGAAAATCATTGTCAAGAGCACTTCTTTTCTACACTTGTTTCACCCTAAGTAAAGCAGTCACTGTTTAAAACTTCTGGCTTTCTAAGGAACAGATCTGACTTCTGACTACCATATAATCCAATTTTTAAAAAATATTTATTTCTTTTAGTTGTACACAATGCCTTTATTTTTATTTATTATTTTTATGTGGTGCTGAGGATCGAACTCAGGGCCTGGAACGCTCCAGGCAAGCACTCTAATCTTAAAAATCACATGTGAATTCACTTTCCTTCAACAATTAAATTTTGCACCAACACATTCTTTCTTTTTTGGGATAGAAATTATCGCTTCTGTGTTGTTCAACATGACCTTTCTGTGTTGGAGAGGAGTTGAGATGGAGGAACCTCAATAGCTGTTCACGACTTTGCCTATATCTGATTTTAAGAAGCATAAACAACAATAAAAAGAAAACATAATCCCTTTTCTTCTTTTCAGCCTCTGGACTAATCAATAAAAAGTGGAAGTACTAAAAAGATGGAAAAGTGCTTTTTTACTTGATGATGAATTACTTCAGGTAAGTATGTCAATTAAAGAATGAGGTTGTAACTTACCATTCCAGTCTCAAAAAAGGTTACATTTTGGATACATAGGAGTTAAAGATAAGAGCATATACTGAATACTGCCTTTGTTATGGGAACATAAATTTTGTTCTAACTGAAACAATAAACAAAATCACTTTAGTAAAGATGATTTTGTAATAAACTGCAATGAAAATGTATTTAAGGTAGGCTATATACATGATATGATAATTAGCTATGAGCCATGTATCTACTGATGGGCTCTAAAAATATCAAAGGCCTAAGTGAGTATTTGAGCCCCTTAACTCTGATCTCTGGGTGTTTAAGGTTAGGTATATTTAAGAAAAATTTATTATTTATTTATTTATTTATGGTACCAGGGATTGAACCAAGCAGTGCTTAACCTCTGAGTCAGCCCTTTTTTATTGTTTTATTTTGAGACAGGGTTTCACTGAGTTGCTTAGGGCTTCACTAAGTTGCTGAAGCTGGCTTTGAACTCCTGATTGTCCTGTTTCAGCCTCCCAAGCCACTGGGATTAATTACAAGCACATGCCATTGTGCCTGTCCCAACATTTTTTAATCAGCTCAATTTTCCTGCCTTTAAACATGTGCTACATTGTTCTACTTGAAATCAGTCTTAGTTCTTTGACAGTCAGTCACTATGAATGAAGACTTAGTAGAATTGAGGGGTGGAATAATAAAATGATTACCTTGAAAAGGCTATATTATATTTTCAGGAAATTATTCCAGGCATCCACATAATCCAGTATATTTATTGACTTTTCTTTCTTTGGTTGCCATTGGTAATGTTTAGAACCTGTTATACAGATCTTATAATACTTGAATTCATCCTCTTAAAAGTAAGACAATAACTATTTGAGAGATATATCACTATATGTTCTTCTATGTTTGAAAAAAATCGGGCTCTAAAAATATCAAAAGCCTAAGTGAGCATTTGAGATAGATAAGTAAATAAATGAATGAAGTTTCCATAAATATAACTAAATTTAAACACCCAGAGATCAGAGTTAAGGGGGTCCTTGGAAGTCTCCTTTGAGAGAGAGACTCCGGCTCTGGACCCTGAATTCTTTATCTCTGAATTTCAGAGTCTACAGAATCACAAAGACATAAGACCATGGAAAACATGCTTGAACTCTCTAGGATATGCTTTTCCACTGGCTAAATAGGGATAATTATTTGTGAGAATTTTAATACTTGCAAAACGTTTAGCATGATGCTTGGCACACAATGAATGTTCAGCAACTGTTATTGTCATTATTGAGTCTTTCATGTCTGAAAGACCCTGGGTTGTGGTTTTAGTTCACCTCAATGTTATATGAGTTTGAATGGTATTTTTTTTAAACAGTTGAAGTAATCAATGCTATTTTAAATTTCCCAGCTCCAAGAAACATTTCTACACCTTAGAAATTGAGGATAATGGCAGCAAAGAGACTTGGAGTTGCCTGGCTTGCATATGCTCTGTAAATGGTCACCATTTTTATTCTTGGAATCACCCTGTGATACTACCCATCCAGAGTTCATCACTATCTACATTTGTCAGTATTTTTCCAGTTTATTTTCTATATGAAATTAGGAGTGTGCTATATATTTATTCCATCATTCCATTATCAGCTACCCACTAAAAAATATAAAAAGATGATAAAAGATTTGAGAGAGAAAATAGAGATAATAGCTCTAACTGGCAAAATGATATGTTTCTTATAATTGTACATCCATGTCCATCTGTCTTACTCCATCTGTCGTAATTTCCTTTGCTTTAACTATTGTTGATGCTTGTGGCAAAATCTCACTCTTGCCACTTCTTCCTCTTCCACTGCCATTAGGCTCCATTCCAAGCTACTACCATGTCTCACCTGATCCACAGAAGTAGCCTACATTCTGATGTCTTGGTCTATTTATGCTGTCCTTCAATTCATTCTCCAAAGACACCCATAACACATATGCAATTTCACTCTCCTTAATTTCCTTTATTTCACTATTGACTTACTAAGTGGGAGGGAGAGAGAAGAGAGAGGCGAGAGGAGAGAGGGAAAGAGAGAGAAAGGAGGAAGAGGAGGAAGAGAAGGAGGAGAAGGAGGAGGAGGAGGAGGAAGAGGAGGAGGAAAGAGTTCTGTTTCAAAAAACACTTGGGTTCTTGCAATCAAATGCTTTCAAAAAAGTTTTTTTGTTATGTTGAAAAATAACATTTTATTTATTTTAGGAGGATCAAATAAATAATGTTTATTATAATCATCATAATCTTTTTTGTTCATACAGGTACTACACATCATCATTTGGCACTGTAGCAAAGGCTTCCTGAAGATTTGGGATGGAGACACATCTTCAATATATCAGCAAGGTCCTGAATGACAACCACCCCCCTCTGGACTCTCCAACAGGGCAGGCTGTTGATGGGTCACTTGTTCTCCATGCTCTTTTCTTTTCAGTAGTGCTCCTTAGGCCTGCACTTTCAGGTTAAACCCCAAACCTGACTTTTCCCACCCCACCCCTATAGATCTCTCTCTCTCTCAGCCCAGAAGGTAAACACTGGGCACTGTGGGGAAGGGACGTCCCTAGACCAAAGGCTCATATCATCCTAAGCCTTTGACTTGTCTCCTTTCCTCTTTTCTCACCTGAGGTCAGCACTCCACATCTGGTTGTACCAAGGTGGTGCTGAGAACAATACTTCTTTTGAGTATCATGCAGCTCACATCAGTTCCCATCAGATACTCCTTCATGTCACCTCCTCTAGTGACATGTATTCATAATTCAAAACTACACTCAATCATGATAATAATATTATTCACATTTTTGGTTCTGGAGGTTTCTCCTAATTTAGATGTCACTAGATCTTATAAAGTGATAATCATCTAACTAGTTCTCAATCTTGATTGCATCCTTTAGAGCTATTAAAACCTGGGTGCCTTTCCAGAGATTCTGAAATAGTTGGTCCGAGATGAGGAATTGTAAGACTCTCCCAGGTGATTCTCACTGTAGCTTACCATGATGTCTATTGATAAAGGAGAGGTTGATTATATAGAGAATGAGATCAGAGCATCCAGTTCTGATTCAGAGGGGTGTTCCTGGAATTTACTCCAGATTTTCCTGCCCACATCCTCATTGACTGCTCTACCGCCACTGTGGACTTCCCACTGCTCCTCTAACTCCTCTCATGCTTCTCACTTCAACCCCTTTGCACATTACATTCTCTTTAAGTCAGCCTCCCTCTCTTGCTCATATTAATGCGTACGTAGTTCACTCCTACTCGGCCTTGAAAACTCATTCCAACAATTATTTCCCAGAGAAAAATTTTGCTCAATTTTCCAACCACCACATGTGCCTTGTTATAGCAGCAAGTTCAACCCTTTGTAAGGATCCACCATACTAGAAAGGCTGAACCGAGTTCAGCCCTTACACTTTAATGCTAGACAGCCCGTGTCTATGCTGTGACTCAGCATCATCACTTTCCAGCTGTTGGACATGAACTAGTTACTTAATATTTTTGTGCCTCAGTTTTCACAAGTTTTCACATCTGTATAGGGATAATAGCTGCATTTCCTTTGTAATGCTGTTAGGAGGATGATATGGACTAATGCACAGGGAGTAGTGGTTACTACACGATAATTACTACTAAACATTCCTGCTCAATGTGACTTATATAATTCATGGTTTAATATTTGTTTCTTTATAGAATGCAGGCTCCATGAAGGCATTCCTAAATCTGCTTTTTTTTTCCCTTTTCTCTGCTTTATTCTTGGTGATATGCATGAATTAGAAATACAATGAGAGATGCATTGAATAAAATGAATGCCTATATAATGCAAGTAAATAATTTAGGACATGTTATGTCTTTCTCATAGTATTATCTTGTAAACATTGTCACATCCTTAAATGTTCTCTAAACACATAACTTTTAAAATATTATTAGTTGCAAATAAAAATGCTCCCAAAGAGGGCACTGTTTCTAAGTTTTAATGGAACTTCTAAAGTACAACAATGTCATTTTTTTCCTCCTAACTTATTTTTTGAAGAACCAACATTTAGAATAAAATGAATGAACAAAAGTTTAATTGTAGAATAAGGCAGGCTATATAATTAAAAAACTGGGCAATTGGATCCTGAATGAATACAAATTGATAGTACCTTTGAATACGTAGAAAATACTAAATAATAATAACACCAATATAAAGTTTAGTATACCTTATATATTTCATAAACTAATAAACCATTAAGCATCTACCTGAGGGCTACTGCCCCTTAACTTTTAATTTAAATTGATTTTATGTTTAATTTATGAATGTTCAAAATATTATGAAATGTAAAGGAGAAATGCAACCTCATAAATCAATGTGTTCTGGATTGCCAGTTTAATTTCCATATTGATTTAGTGCCCAGGCTGGTGGTATCTACTAAAAGGCATTAAACATAGTCATCCCAGGATAAAAGGTCAGATGGATAAGAGAAAAGTCATAACTAAAGATCATCCTCTGATTATTCCCCATAGTGGAGAAATAAGTATAGTGATAAACTAGACTTTTAATTTTAGTTTTATCTCATTCTTATGGCTACTTGTATTGTTCAATCTTTTGCCTTTATTATAGTGGATGTTATGGGAAAGTGAGTAGTGAATTTGGCCTCCTGATAAAGTGGAACACCTATGGATTTCAAAACCTTTTGTGTAATGCAATATATTATAACTTTTAATTATAAAACAGAAACTTACTTTAGTGATGATGAGATTTGGGAATTGCCATTGAGCAGGAAACTGTGGGTAGATACATACATATATGTATATGTGTGTAAAACTTCATATATAAATGTAAAACTTATATATTCAAGGTATTAAAAGGAGTTCAAGTTGGGCATGGAGGGACACTCCTGTAATCCCAGTGGCTCAGGAGACTGAGGCAGGAGAATCATGAGTTCAAAGCCAGCCTCAGCAATAGTGAGGTACTAAGCAACTCAGTGAGACCCTGTCTCTAAATAAAATACCAAATAAGGCTGGGGATGTGGCTCAGTGATCGAATGCTCCTGAGTTCAGTCCCCAGTATCCCCCCCCTCAAAAAAAGGAGTTCAATTTTTATTGGTAACATAAGATTGTTTTTAATTTATATCATCTTATTGTAGTCAATACGTTTTTTGTAACTCAAATATAAAATACTTTTCAGAAAAGGAACAGCACAAACAAACTAATAAGTCGCAGAAATTCTGGAATAAAAGCAACTGAATTTCTCTCTTGGTGCTACTGCTTAATAACTGGCTATGTTGGACTAGTTACAAAAGGAAATAATCGTATCCATTTTTAATACATTTATTTTTCACTTATATTTATTTTCATTATTTTAATTTTCAGACACTTATTATGCACCATACATGTTTTTAAGTATTTCCCCACGTTTTGGTTATTTAACCACCAAAAAAAAAAAAATCCGTCAACGTGGGTGCTAATTTAATTTGCATTTTACAGATGAGTAAACTGAGATGGGAGTTAAATGACCTGACTAAAGTCACAGAGGGTATAATGCAGAACCGTCTTTGCTGGTCTTCACTGGGCCATCTCAGTGGGTTAACCACACTTTTCCTTCCAACTGTAAAATGCCTTGGCTGAGAGCCATGGCATGCTGAGTGCTCAATCTGGCAAGCTAGGCTCTTTGCTTGTGCCCTGCTGCACCTACTGGTGGTGGAACAAGCCTTCCAAGAGTCAGATGGTTTGTTCCCAAATCTGTAAAAGTGACTGTACTCGTCAATGTTGGCACCTTAGTTGTTCAGTGCTATCTAAGTGAGAAAAGGGAGTTGAATCCTTAATTTGTAAATGTTTGGATCATGGGTGGGTGAGACAATAATGAAAAGACTGGGAAAACATCATAAAACTAGAAAGAGTCTATATGCAAATGGCTTATAGATTCTCCAGCTACTTTAAAGAACCCTAAGAGAGAACTGTACCGGTGCCTTAGGAAGTGGTTTGGGCAAGACTGGTGAAGTACTCATCAGCAGATTCACTTTCAAAGACAGGAAGTAGTCTTATGCCCAAGAAGAATCAATTAAGTACAGGTGTTACCTTATTATTTTTTAAATGATTTCCCACTTTAACCAACTTTTCTAATTTATAACCAACCATTAGAACTAAAGGTGCCAGCTAAGACATTTGCTACATACCACAAGACTACCAAAAACTAAAGACAATTACCAGATCTGTTACTTCATAATGAAAAGAGAAACATAAAATTATAAAAGAACATAAGAAACTTCAATATATACCAACTTTTAAAAAAACTTACCAAGTTATCAATAATAAAAGTTGCTAATAATTAAACCAAAAAAGAAGTAAGACATGCTGGGATGAAATATTTAAATTAAATATTAAAAGAGTTAAGATAAAGAATTCTTGCATTTTTATACATAAAGGGTCAATACTCCTTTGCATCAGGTAGAAGACCTTTAGTGTTTAGGGCTTTGCATCTTTTTCTAATTATCTCCTATTACTTTCTGCCTCTCAACAATTTTATTCTCTGACTCAATTTATGAAAGGGATTACTGATCAGCAGTCAAGACACAGAGCACCACACTCCTCTTTATTCCTGTTATAATTTATTCTTATCATACTTCACCACTAAGTCAATTAATACATATGAAGTGCAACTGTATGCCCAGCACTGGGTGAGGTTCTCAGAACATGATGTTGAGAACATCATTCATTCACTCACCTGTCTATCTCTAACCATCCCCCATCCATCAGCTCACTCTTTCAAATCATTCACTAATTGATTGACATTGATTAGTGTCAACAATGAGTTGTTATGTTAGTTTTGTATTGTTACATAACAAATTACCATGAACTTATGAGTTTAAAAACATCCATCCTTTCATTAACTTTTCTGTAGGTCAGAAGCCTGTCATGGCCTGAATGGGTCCTCTGCTCAGCGTCACAAGGTTGAAACCAAGGTCTTTGGAGGACTATATCACATTCTGGGAACTCTGGGGAAATATTTACTTCCAAAGTCACTCTGGTAGTTGGTAAAATGTAATTTCTTACAATTATTGGGCTGAGGTTACAAAGTCTTTTGCTGAATTTTGTTTTCAGCTACTCTTATTTTCCAGGAATCGCACATATTCCTTGATTTGGCCTCCAAATCTGCAAGCCAACAAATATACATAGAAGCCTTCCCGTGCTTAGACTCTCAGATTCCATCTTTTACACACACCAGAGAAAACTGTCTTTTAAGGGCTCCTGTGAATAGGCCATGTCCACTTGGATAAACTCCTTCTTAACATCAACTGTACCATATATCATCACATAATCATAAGAATAAAACCCATTGAATTTATAATCTCAGGGATCATGATGGGCATAAACACAGAAGGATGGGAGGGGTCAAAGGGCTTACTGCGTTGGGCATTATGTGGGCTACTTCTGCTTGAATTTATATGGATTAATTTTATGTCTTTATTTTCCCTTTATGCATTCTTAACTTTGTTGGAGAGCCCCATGTATAGACAGAAAGTGTACCCGGACATTTCAGAAAGATTAGTGAGCGGGATGCAGTCAGTATTGGAGTAGTTTCCCAGGAGGTAAGAAAATCCATTGAAAGATGAGGAGATGGGAATGATGATGTGGGGCCTAACCTGGGCAATACCAAAATAGAGAAGAGCAGAAGATAAGAAACATTAAGAGTAAAAATCCAGGGCTGGGGATGTGGCTCAAGCGGTAGTGTGCTCGCCTGCCATGCACAGGGCATTGGGTTCGATCCTCAGCACCACATATAAATAAAATAAAAGATATTGTGTCCACGGAAAACTGAAAAATAAATATTAAAAAAATTCTCTATCTCTCTCTTATCTCTCTTTCTCTCTCTCTTAAAAAAAGAGTAATAATCCATATTATTTGTTTACCAATTGGGTTGGAGGCTACTTATCTAGGCTCACGCTCAGATTTCTGGTTTCCATCATGGGTAGGTGATGAGATCTTTTACTGGTCATTGTGAATACAAAAGACAAATAACTTAGAGGAAGAAGAAGACAAATTATTCCTAATTCATTTTGGGTCTGCTGAGTTTGGGTTGCCCATAGCACACTGTCCTAGAGTGTCTAGTGGACATTGGCATACACAGATATTAGATTCAAAGGAAAGATCCAGGACTCACACATAAATTTAGGAAAGGTATTAGAGGTAGAAGGAATCACAGGAAGATGAACATATCCTGGGATGAATATTAAAAATAAGAAGAGAAACGGACCATGAATAAGAACACTGGGGAACAATAGAATGCAGAGTATGATTAATAGGAGAAAAGGAACAATATGAAAAAAAAATGCAGAAAAGCATCTCCTGGATAAACTCTAGGGAGGAAGGAATTTAAGAAAGAGATTATGGACTTTACCAAATGCAGAAGTGATTGTTCTGCTGATGGTGGTGGTGGTGGTGATAAATAATTATATTTATTGAGTGCCTGAAAATTGAAAACATTTTTTTCTATTATACTTGAAAAATATTAAATCTTGCAACATTCCTGAATGGTAAGTAGTATCATTCCTGCTTTGTATATTAAATAAGTAAAGCCTAGTGAGCCTAAGAAACTGGCACAGGTCACAGAGATGGACACAGATCCTCGCTTTGTTGGGATTTAAACTCAGAAAAGTCTGATTCTGAAACACATAATCTTTTTTATTATGCCACACAACCTCCTTCCTGGTGAGTAAAATAAGAATGAAAAGATTATATTTCACTGCAAACTAAGAGGTCACTTTTTTAAGTAAAAGAGATTACATTTTTATTGGTCACGGGCCAACGTGTTTGGTATATCTGTGTGATGGGGACTTCAAAGTGTGGCTGATGTGCAAGTATAAGGTAAATATTTTCACAATGTGCACTACATTTTTGAGGAGCGTAAGCATAAAGGGTGCACAAGAGGCAGTAAAGAGAAGGGCAATATTAAGTGAAGTTTATTATGTTTTTTTGTTGTTTTAATTATTATTTTTAGAATTTAGCGCTTCATGCTAAGGGCTTATGTTGTGAGAAAAGATCACAGGGTTTAGACCCATATATGCTAGACTCATGTATACTATATGCTAACTTGGTCCTAGCTTCCTGTGTGACCTTGTGCAAGTGACTTCAGCCTCCAGTTTCTCCTCCATGGTACAAGCAATAACACCTGCCCTGTAAAGCTCCAGAAGATAAAAATAAGCTAACTTATATGAAGTGCTAAACACTGCTCATAATCATTTAGAAATCCACACAGCAGTATTGTTTTGAGAGAAGTATTATTTATTTTTGTATTCCTATATATCAAAATAGAGCAAGTAACGAATGAATGAATGCCTTATGGCAAGTGTGTGTTTACTCATCTACATATCTTAGTGAGGGATGATTTTTCATCCTACTTGAAGCAGTTTCCCCAAGTCCTACACTGCTGAGTATAGAATATGGACTCCATAAAGGCTTTCTGATTGACCTAATGAAAAGCTAGGAGCAAGATTAATGTCAAACACTGAGTGTTAGTCATATGTAATAGGTTCATCATTGTGCCAGGAATTAGATATTTATGCTAAAAATGGATGAACTAGATACCCAGAATATAATAATGGATTCTAGTCATGGCATAATAGTGTTATGAACCTCTAAACGGAAAGGGAGAGAGTTATTATTATTGGCTGTTTTCCTATTGTTGGCTTTTTATGTAGAAATTTAACTGAAAATATATCTTTATGGCCACGATCAAATCAGGAGCAGGCAGGATACTGAGAAGTTCTAATTTAATCCATCCACATAAGCAGCAGCTGGGGGATTCCTAGTGCAACCTGCCTTTATCACACATGGGGCCCAATTATTGAGCCACAGGGAATTGGAGTTATCAAATCTTAGGGTCAAGTTCAATTAAACCACACATAGGAAGATATGGCTGAGTTTGTCAAGGATAGAAAAGATGAAAGCAGTGGAATAATTCTGTCAGACTCACTGTCACCCATGTATACATACACCTTTATTATTTTTTATGTATCATCTTTGAAAATTGAAGACAGTATATGAATATAAGTACAACTGGCATTTCTGTAAGCCTCCACTGGATATGCATATTTTCAATGTTATTTTTGGCTTACCTATAAAATAATGCTTTCTTTCTTGATCTTCTAGCACCTACTGTTTTAAACAGTTGTCTTATTGTTAAGATGCCACCATTAATTCCACTTGGGACTTCTGGGATCCTTCCTTTTCGTCACTCCTATACTCAATTAGGTAATGTGTCTTTCTGCTCAAAGAAGTTCTATATCTGCCTCAGAATGATTTCTTTCTATAACTACAAGGTCAGTTCTATGGCATAATATTCCCAGCACATAGAGTATCACCTGGCACTCAGTAGACACTCAAAACATGTCTATTGAAGGTATGAATCATCTCTTCCTCTTTATCCTTTCTGCCATTGCCATAGTCATTATCAAAGCTTGTTTGGATCAGTGCAATAATCTAGCTACTCTCTCTGTCTCTACTCTTGCCTTAGCCTATTCATCTTATAGAGGTTAGAGTGATCTTCTTAACAATGCAAATTTTATCTTGTCACCCTCTGATGAAAATCCTTCAGCAGAGTCCCATTACCTATAGGAGAAAATTCAAACTTTATAGGATGCTATTTAAGGTCCTCCATAATTAAGTCCCTGGCCACTTCTTTTCATTGTTTATCACTTCTGTTTTTCCTTCCTTCCTTGCTCTCCTTCTCTATCTCACCCAGAATTCTGGGTTTTAGCCACACTGAACAAATCTCAGCTTTCATTTCTCTCCAAGGTTTATATGTTCCACTTCTATTGTTTATGCTGCTTCACCTTCCTGGACCTCACAGCCCTTACTGGTCAGCCTGAAGATCACGTATCTGCTTTACAAGACTCACCCCTTCTTGGAAGCATATCCTAATCTTCAGTCTCCAGAACGATGATGGGACTGGAGCTGGGACTGTTCTATCAGAATATTTATAATACTAATTTATTCTTGGTTTTGATTCATTTTGTTTATGTTAATTTTTTTGTTTATAGTATGCCTCTGCTTATTACCAAGTCATGTGACCAGAGACTCAGATTCATTGTTACATTCAGAATGCCAATATAGAGCTTAGGTATATATAGTAGACAGCCAATAAAAGCATCAAATTATTAAAAGTTTATAATCTATTTCTAGGTTATGACTTTTGGGGGGCTGCAGTCTAAGTTAAATTCTGTATGAGGATCAGGGACCATGTATAGTTTAGCTTAGTGCTCGTACATAGAATAGATGCCTTACTAATACCTGCTGAGTGAGTAACTAGAGTGAGTGGGGTGCCGCCTCTGAGTTGAAAATTCATGGGGGCTTGTTACTGGCTTTCTTTAGTACCACTGACAAAAGTTCACAGTTTCTGTCAACATTCTAGCACTGAAAACCTTAGCTGAGAAAAAAAAACAAAACAAAACAGGCATTTTTGTAGATTAAATATGACCAGAAATCATTGCAGTTTCTCCCACAAAATGTGAGAATCTCTTTTCCCAATGCTTACATCTGGACTGTCCTTATTTGTGACATATTTTGACCAATGGAATAAGGTGGAAATGACATTGTGTGAGTTCAGGAACCAGGCCCTCATGTCTTCAACATTTTCCTCTCTTGGAATGCTGCCCAGGGACTAAAATATGTAGAATCTCAAGATGAAAGACCACATGGACAGAGAGGCTCAGCCTCCCAGCAAGCCCAGCTGAGCTCCAGTCCCAGCCCTGTCAGCTGATGTCAAGCACATGAATAGGCCCAGGCGAGACTGCAGAAGAATCAACCAGCCAAGCCAAAGAAGAGTGAGAAATAATAAAGCACGGTTGCTTTAAGCCACCAAGTATTAGGGTGGTCTGTTATTCAGTGAAAGACAACTTATAGGAGCATGAAAACAAATGATAACATCTGGGTTTCTTTTCCTAACAAAGTAGAAGAATGAACAACCAGAATGTCTTTTTAGTGACCCCAGAAATCCTGAATAGAGGAAGGTTATTCAGTGAAATGATGAAAGCACTTCAGCTCTTTATTACTACTGACAGAAATAGAAAAGATTTGGGCAAGCACATATTTATACATATTGATTTTGTAAATATTCAATTCCTGGCAAACAAGGGTAAAACACAAGGCTAATCTAACCAATGTGAGAATCCTCTAAATGCTATAATGCATCAAAAATTAAAAGTGAAAGTTGAGTTAAAATGTTTAGAAACTAGCAAAAGGAGCTTAGAATTTTGAAAAAAAAAAGTGCTGTGAAACAAAAATCCATTAATATTCAATAACCTCCCCTCAGCTTCTCTAAATGTGAAGGAGTCAGTAATGGGGTCAGCTCTTTCCTTGAACCAGAATTCTGATTCATTCAGATACCTCATCAAACCCCAAAATATAAAATCTGAGAAAACTTAAAGAGGAAGAGAATCTTAACTAGAATTAACTACAAAATCCCACAGAAAAATTCATGTCATAAAAGATATGCACAAGTAAGGTCAAAACAATTTCTCTGTATTAAGCATTTTGATTCTGAAATTACTCAGAATTAACCATAAAATAATTTTTTCAAAACATACAAGGCCCAATAAAGTTTGTAGATATTTTGAGACTCAAAACATAGACAGGGCCCATAAGTTACAAAACACTGGCATATTATTGATTTTTGCACATCATCATGGATTTAGGGAATATATCTTCATATTGGTAAGAAAAATGGAGTTCAGAGGTAATGGTTTGTCTAAGTATAAAGGTCATGAAGCAGATGAGATAGAATTAGCACATAAGTATTTTTTTCTTAATTCATAAGAAATGGATTACATAATAATGATACATTCATACAGCTCTTATATTCTAGGCACAGGATTATGTAATCCTTGTCAATTATACATCTATATCTATATCTATATCTATCTATCTATCTATCTATCTATCTATCTATCTATACAGAGAGAGAGAGAGAGAGAGAGAGAGAGAGAGAGAGTTAATACAGTTGGTTCTCACACAGTGATTCCGTGAAATAAATGCGATATATACTCCCATTTTAAAGATAAGAAAACTGATATAGAGACAGGTGAATTCATTGGCCCATGGTTGTACTGTTAGTAATGACAATTGATATTTGAGCCTTTACAGCCTGTCTTTAGAGAATCTATTTCTAACCACTGTGATATAATTCTTCTCTACAAAATGAGTGGTATTTATTTTTTCAATTATAATGATAACAGTTTTAAATTTTTCCTGGGCCCACAAATCCTCTTTTAGTGTTTAATAGCTCCAATAGCCAGGCATTAGTTGAACAGGGAGTGACCCTGCACAAAATTTATATCCAAAGGGGTGGAAGGGGTTGAGGCAGATTCCTTTTTCAAGTGCATTATGAAAGAAGGAAATATTGATATCATGATACCATTATGTGCATGAGAATCTTGACTTAAATTCTAGGGGTCCCTAAAGGCCCAATGAAATGGCAAAAAATGTATTTATTGATTGCTACAGAACTATTACCAAGGCACTCAATCCATAGCTTCCCACCTTTGTAACTGAATTGGTTTTGTTTCTTTCAAATGTTTCTTGAAAAGACATTCATCTCAAAAAAAGGTAAAAAATAGACCATTCTGTGATGGTATGCATGTACCTATTTTGGCACTCAGAAGACAGAATATGTACCTGTTATTGATTTTTAATATTTGATTTTTTCCTAGCATTTAAAAAACAATACAAAGGAAAAGAAATCACTTAAAAATATTTTTGCTCAATAACCACCCTGCATCACTTGCCAGGTGAAATTATATGTTAAATTTAATTCATCGGGGATTCTTATAATTTTGAGAATCAAGGGCTGTTTTAAGGCCATGAACCCTTTTATCCACCAAAAGGCACATAGACAAAATCTTTTTTCAATTTTTTCTGATGGGACAATGAATCTTTTAAAATCTATTCACAAACTTCCAGATTAAACAGATTGACCTCATCCTCTATATGTCTTAATTCATCAAATGGGGTAAACCAGAGATCTAAACAATATATCTACTCAATAATAATATTATAACAATAACATTAATTATAACTGTTGTTTATTGTATACTTAATATATGCCATCCTTGATGATTGTATGATACGTGCACTGCTATTTTCATTATTTTATGCATTGGAAAAACTGAGACATGGGGGTGTTATCTTCCTCCAAGTAAATGCTGAAGTCAAGTTTGAAATTGATGAGTTCTATTCTACAGACCCTGTTCTCTATGAAGCCAATGAGCATATTATAAGTATTCAATAAACATTGACTACTGTTACAATTGGATTTTTATTTGAATACAAAGGCAGGATTTTTCAAGAAAACACAGAGCACATAAGCAATTTTTTTTCTTGAATAAGTGAAAATGGATTTTTTCTTTGATTTAATAATTGTCTCCATTCACTCCAGGTTCTAATAGTTAGATAATGGATCTTGTCAACCATTATATGTCTTCACCTCCAGCTGGGGACACATAACTTTTATTGTGGTCCATTATCTGGCCATTAGAGGCCACAAGTGTGTCCCCTGACCCTCTCCCTCACATTATGCCAGAGAAAAAGAGTAGAAAATGTAGAGGCAGCAGCTTTCCTAGCATCAGAAGTAAAAGGAGCTTCAGAGCCTCCTATATTGAGACCATTCATTTTCCTCCTGCTGTAAAGTCAATCATGCAAGACCTGAGGATAAAATTTAGTCTTGATCCCACTTCCTAGCCTCGCCTTCTTTCTCTGTCACCTCAAGATGTCGAATCTAGCAATAGCAAAATTCTACTCAGAATATTCACATTTCTTTTTTATTTAAGCAAGAGCTTTGAACTGCTCAGAAGTTTGATAAATGTGTTCAACATGGTGAAAATTTTATATTCTTGTCATACACACCACTGACACTTAAACTTCAAACATTCATGTAATTTAGAGGTACTCTCATAATGAATTTTTCTGACATTTTTTGTTTCCAAAATTAAAGTGAACTATAATTAATTCCATTTAGAGATTTTATTTTCCAGAACTTCAAAACCATCTGAAATAATTGAAAGCCTTGTGGAATGATGTATAAAAGAAGTGAGTACCACCTACAAGTATTTGACAACGGAACCTGGGTAAATCTGTCAGGATTACCTTTATTCTCACCTGGAGAAATAGGAAACTTACAGGGGCCAGATAACTCAAAACATATGTTTTGGAATATTGGACACCATTGCAAGAGGGTTATTGGCTTTGTTGGTTGCTGCCAAGTCAGTCTTTTTATTTTGGTTATAAAAGTGAATGAAATCTGAAAACATGATTTTTATTGTTCTAATGTGCATCACCTCTGTTTTCTTTCTCCAGTCCCCTTGCCAATGTTAACACCTGCTAATCTCAGTTTGTTCTACTCATGGAAAATTATAAAAGGATTTAAGTCTCTGTGTTATATATATACTTTTCTTTGGCTTTTTAAAATAGAATAGCTGTTTCTGGGAGGCTGAGACATTGTATTCTAGTATGTGATATAGAACATTTCCCCCATATTTTAGGAATTCTAAAATAGTGGAATTTGTCCTCTTTCCCTTCTTTTCTGCCTACTCACTCTCTTTCTGCTCCAATATTACCCTTCCACTCTATGACTTTTTCTGAAAGGTGACATACATAGGCAAAACCTGAATTGCTTTTTTTTAATGATAAATCCACATATTTGATAACAGATACATCAGTGGAAAGATGAGATAAGGCTAATCCCCCTAGGTCTCTAACATTTTAGTAAGATCCTATGAACTGGTCCTGCTGATGGCCTAGGTTTATGAATCACAGAGTCATAAATATTAACCATCAAAGATTATCAGAGGCCCATAAACATGCTAATATGTGTTGTGATCGACAGATCACTTCCTATCTGTTTGATCTTATGAGAGCTTATTTTTTTAATCATATTTTTGAGATGATGATGAGAAGTAAATATAAAACTAGGGTGACTTTTCTTGCCCCTTACAAGATACAAGTGTACAAAGGTACACTTCTGATAAAGAGGAAATTGAAGTCTTCTGGTCCCCATGGGTACACTAAAGCTGCCTCATGACATTCCAAACAGATCCAAAGAACTACAACCTGGCATCTAACTGAGGTGGAAGTTCTTAAGAGGAAAAATGTAATGCATCCGCACAACCTAAAACAAATGAGGGTTCTATCCCATCCAGGGAATCATAGCATGGGAATGATCCCAAAGAGTAGCTTGCTCTTTGGAGGTTATAAGCTTTTGATCTGCTCTCAAATCTCAAGAAAGCAACTTTTTTCTCAATGAGTACATAAACACTAAGTTATAAAGATCTTAAAGCCAGAAATTAAACTTATGAATCTGCTAGCAAAGCATTGTCAAAAATGGGTTTTAAGCCAGGCATTGTTTAAGGACTCATAATCTAAATAAAGTGTGAAATGAGTTGGGAGGAGGTGAGGCTTGGGAAGAAAAGTCTGATGGGCAAGACTTTATATTCTTGCCAGAAAGACATTAAAGTAAAGATCAAAAGTAGAGTAGGGGCAGAGTGATAGAGAAGAGGTGGTAGTTTTGAGCAATATTTCAGGTAGAAGGAGACAGTTGGCCCCAGATGTACAAGCAGGAAGGGAATTCTCAAGCTAATGCTGAATTTTCTGGTTTTGTAGACCGGGAGAAAGGTAAGCAGTATTAATCATGAATAGCAAACATAAGAATAGGGTTGGTGGAGACATAATGAAATAAGTTTTGAAAATATTTTGTTCAAGATGTCAGTGGAATGTCTGGAGGGAAATATTGAGGCAATTACAGAGGTTTGGGAAAGAGGACATGTCTGAGTATGGGATAACAAAAGAAGATTGTACAAAGAAATGACAAAGACCAAGAACAGATGCTTGGGCAACACCTGCATTGCAGAGAAAGAAAACAAAGGGACTTCTGTGGTTTGGATATGAAGTATTCCCCAAAGACTAATGGGTTGAGGGCTTGGTCCCCAGTGCAACAATGTTCAGTTGTAGGGTCTTTGGGAAGGCTGATTGGATCGTTATGGGTCCTTACTTTGTTAGTGGATTAATTAATTAATGGATTCATAATTTGAGGCATTATTGGGATGTGGAGTCAATTTGGGGACATTCCCTGAAATGGTATATCTTGTGTCTGGCCCTATCTCTCTCTCCCCCCAGCCAGACTCCCTCCTCCCCCTTTTCCCCTACTTGGCTGCCAGGAGGTGAGCAGCTCTGGTCTACCTTACCCTCTCTGCCATGATGCTCTGCCTCATCACAAGCCCATAGTAATGGATTCAGCTAACTATTGGTTGAAACTATGACCAAAACAGTTTTTTCCCTCCTTAAGTTGTTTTCCCCAGGTATTTTGTCCCAATGATGAAAAATTGACTATCACAGGAATCCAGAGTTTACAAAGCTGGGAAAGTCAGAGGGCTAGAAGGAGAACAAAGATCATTCACAGAAGTCAAGAAAGAATGATCTCTTGAAGGATTTCTGTGACATACTTTTGTTTATAAAATGAAAGTGAACTCTAATTATTTTTTTGAAATTCGTTGAAACATCAGTATTCAAGTGGTATTTAAGATCATCCCTCATCCATGGTCAGGACACCCAAGATTATTGAAAACAATATCCACTTCTCTAGAAATAAACAGAATATTAAACACTATGAAAGGTTATTGGATCTGGCATATCACGATGACCCTTAGAGAATAATTTAAGCAGTGTAATGATGACAGGAGCCAGACTGGGAGGGAACAATCAGTGAGGAGGAAATGGGGGCATGAAATATAGATTTCTTTCTTTTTTAAAAAAAAATCTATTGGGTGGTTTGGCCATGACTTAAAGGAGAGGAAAGAGAATGCTGCTTAAAAGGGAACAAGGAGAAAGAGACTTTATTTATTTGCTTGTTTACATTGGGATGAGGAAAACTTGAGCACAGTAGTGGTCACAGGATCACCAGATAGGAGGTAATGCAAATGAAAAGAGATTTTGGAGACAGCAAGGTTATGAGTAAGACTGGCAGAGAGTGGATTAAGCCACAGAGGAGGAGCCTTCAAGGGAAAGATAGCGTCTGGGACAACAGTGTGAAAAAGAAAGAAGGTTACTCATCAGAAAGTACTATTTGTACATCTGTCATGAGCCAGGTGTCATTCCCTCCATTAGGGATTTGACCTTAAAGACAAAAATCCCTGCTCTGGTGAAACTCACATTCTAGTGAGGAAAAGAGAAAAAGAAATCTGTGTGTGTGTGTGTGTGTGTGTGTGTGTGTGTGTGAGAGAGAGAGAGAGAGAGAGAGAGAGAGAGAGAGAGAGAGAGAGAGAGAGGGTTAGTTCTATGGAATAAAATGAGCCAGAGAAGGGTGAATAAAGAAGTTTCCATTGGGGAAGGGTTGAAAATTAGATGGGGTGATTAGGAAGGCCTTATTGAGGAAATAAACTTTGAGACAAACTTGTCCAAAGTGAGAAAACAAGTCCTTTAGGGAAAAGGATTCAAGGTCACAGGAAAGAAAGTAAAGTCTCTAAGATAAGAACATGTCTCATGTAACTGAGGTGGGAAGGGTGTCTGCAGGAGAGCAAGTCAGAGAGTAGTGGAGATCATGCAGGAGATCATAGATAATGATGAAGAGTTGCCCTTTACTTGCAGAGAGATACAATTGTATCAGACATTTCTCATAAAAGAGTGGCTTGATATTGTAATAGGATCCCTTAGCTTCTGTGTAGGGGTAGATTGTAGAAGATGAAGCTAGTTAGGAGATGACAGCATGATCCAAGTAAGAGATGATGACAGTCTGAACTAAGGTGCTAGCAGTGAAAATGGTGAGAAGGCCTTCCTAATGACCCCTATCTAAATGTCAACCCTTCCCCAATGAACACTTCTTTATTCACTCTTCTCTGGCTCATTTTATTCCATAGAATGATCTCTCTCTCTCTCTCTCTCTCTCTCTCTCTCTCTCTCTCTCTCTCTCTCTCTCAGATTTGAATAAATGTTGAAGGTTGTACTCACAGTTTTTACTAATACATCAGGTGAATGAGAGCGGATCCAGATATAATTCCAATGTTATTGGTGTGAGCATTGGGAAAAGTGGAGTTTTCACTTATTGAGATGGATAACATTGAAGGGAACAGGGACTAGGAAGACGGTACCAAGATCCCAGTTTAGAACATATTAAAATTGGAAAAGACATTTATTATCCAAAGGGCTTTGCTTTGTAAAATCTATATACACAAATATGGAATTCAGAAAGTAGTCAGTAATTTAGGAGACATCAGTATTCAAGTGGTTTTTAAGATCATCCCTCATCCATATCATAGCTTACCTCTGCCACTATCAGAGGTAACTTCTTGTCCCACACCAGTTACTCTACTCTTCTGCAACTGCTTGTCTGACATTACCTCATCTTATATTTGACAGATTCAGTTATACTGCGCAAATACAACTTTCTGAAGTATATAGAATACTTTCATTTTAAAGCTTCAAATATGATTAAATTAGTATTGAAAAATATTGGAAATCTATTGGGCTAAAAAGCAGTACCATATTAATTCTATTTTTTATTTCAAATGGGAACTTTCAATAAATTTATTCACACTTAAATTTCACTTTACTAAATTAGACAAAGATGCTTCTTAAATTAATGTAATTATTCTGAAATCAAATAAATTTTATTTAAAGATATGAAATTCATTTCAAGGTCATTTTGTGCCTATTAATTTTGAGGTGAATTAGCATACTCAAAAATATTTTCAAAATGTTCTTGAAAAAAAAACATTGTAGTGGTTTAAAAATGCATCTATAACTTCATTACACTACTTCAAGAAAACAGAGCCTTGAGATACAGATGGCTTCAAACTTCATGATTTTCTTTAAAAGCATAGGAGAAAAAATAAGCAGGAGTGAGAGTATTTGACTTGAAGATGGGGTAATAAAAGGCACCATGGCTTCTTACTTGCTCTCTTTTGCATAATTTGCTATGGGAAAGCCAATTGCCATGTACTGGGATTCTATAGAGATACCACATGGCAAGGAAGGGAGGGCTTCGGGAAGAGTGAACCATCTGAGAAGAAGCTACTCGAGCCCCAGCTAAGCCTTTAAATAACTAGGTGATATCTTAGATGCACCCTTATGAGAAAACTTGAGCAGGATGTATCCAGTAAACACAGAAGAGAACACCTCATGAATTCTCCATACCCTGATGTCAAGAGTTCCCAAGCTCGCTCATGGCAATTATTAGAGCTAACCTACTTATTCTCTTTGTGTTTTCATTTGTTCCTGAAATTGTCCAAATGAAAGTTCTTCTAGAGAAATAGTATTCCCAGTATACTCGTTGCTTTTAAAAAATTTGCTTTGTCAATGTGCCAAAAAGGGGCTGCTAAAAGAAAAGAGATGATAGATTTTTTTTTCTAAATTTAGCTAAGTAAGTGTTCTAGGATTCACTTTGGATATCTATGTGAGTCCTATCATCTGGGTCTTCCTTTGTTTTTTGACCTGAAGTCTTCTGCTTTGGCAAACTCCTTAAATTTCCAAAGACAAAATTGACTAAGGTCCCTAACTTCTCAGAGGGCCTAGCAACACAAGGGCAATGGCCAGTTGGTTTCTGTGGCGGGACCGTAGTTTTCATACCTCAGCCTGCAGAAAGGCAGATTTTTAATTTCTTGACAAGTCAGATTCAAAGTTCACGATTCCCTGGGCCAGAATCTAAGGAGGAGCCTGAGGATACTCAGGCTAGACAAGTGGGAAGCAGGGAGATATTATAAAATTAAGCAGGCCCAGGTAGAGCCCAAGAGTTTAGCCCAAAGCAAGGTAGCTATATGCTGGGATCTCAGTAGGCAGAATCCAAGAAGTTGAATATTTTTCAGGAGCAGGATCAAGGGGTGGAAAGCAGTGAGTTTTTGTCTAAAACTGATGTGTGGAAAAAATAGCAGAAGAGCAATTCAACCAGGAGGCGGAAAACAAAGGCAACACGGGTCTGTGATCTTGGGCAACCCACAAAACAAAAATGGGGCAAAATCCTTTCCCTCCTTTACTCAGGCAGTTACTTTGAATGTCAGAAGAAACAATTTTAGCTATGAGGCTGGAGTGTGGTTCAGTGAGTGATACAGCATGTGTTTGGCATGCACAAGGCTCTGGGTTCAGTTCTCAACACTGCAAACATAAATATTTAGCTACCACAGGGCCTGGTCTGTGCATTGAATAAACTATTGTGGACATACTGTATCCATATCTAATATTACAAATTGTAGAGAAAACATTTTTAGTATGGTATGTAGCCTACAGAGCAGCCCAAAAGATTGAGATTTGTATAGTGACCAATGGCCAGTGAGAGACCTATGCATGCACTGATCAAAAACAGAGCTACTAGAATTTTCTCCCATTTTGGGGGAACCAAATAGCACTTTCTTCAACTTTTTTCTTTCACCTATACAGACTTCATTGTCCTTTCTTTACAGTATGTTTTTTTTTTTTTTTTAATGACAGTGGTTCTGAATCTTAATGAGACATTAAACTATCTCTGTGTCTTCCCAGCCACAAATCTGGGACAATGAATCCACTTCTTGAAAGGTTGATATAAATTTTCAGCGGTTAATTTACGTAATGAGCCATATGTCAGGAGCAAGGCAAGAAAGTAAGAACTTCAGTTCTGGCACTGGGATGCCTGGCACTAATTCTAAACTAGTTCAATAAATCAGAACTATTCCAAAATGGACAACTCAGCATGTTTAGTGACTGGCCAGAACAATGGAATAAATCTGATTTTCCAACTCCAATCTGCACAAATCATTGGTGATACTATGGTCGTTGCATTAAAAAAAGCACAGTGAACTTTCTGTGAGCAAAGTGTTATGCTAGGTACTGCAGAGAAAACAAAATACAGAAAATATGTTTTCCTCCCCACCACATCTCTTCCTGCTCGCTTCTTTCTTTCCTTCCTTTCTTCTCTTTTACTCAGAATGCATTTCTTTAGCATCTTTTGGGTTGGGCTCACAGTGGCTAACACAATCTCCTCTCTCATGGAGGTTATGACCCTTTGAATGTAACAGATATTAATGAAACAATCACACAAACAAATGTAAAATTGCCCCTGAGATAAATGCACTACATGGAATTATGAGAACATATATTAAGGACAGTTCACCTAGTCATGGGTGTCAGAGAAGCCTGTTCTAGAAAAGTATAGTTTGAACTAAGATCTAAAAGATAAATCACAGTTGACAGGCAACATGAGGAGGAAAGACTATTACACGAATAGAGAACAACAGATGCAGAGGTCAATCACAATATAAAGGACTAAAGTAAAGCCCAAACACTAAAGGAGCAGATGCAGTGAAGCAGGATGAAGTTGGAGGTATTGGAAGAAGCCCAAGTCTCAGAGGGTTTTACATACCATTGAAGGGCAACGGGGAAAACATATTGGAAGGAGGTGTAGATGGGAAGTAAAAGAAAGGTGGAATAGTAATTTCATGGTGGACCACTTAAAGGACTATTGTGGTAAACAAAAAGAGGAACAATTGTAGCTGGATTCAGTGGTGATAATGGTATGGATGGGGAAAAAGTGGATGATCTAATAGATAACTATGAAGCAAAATGCATTAGTTAGGTGACGGATTGATTCTCAGTGAAGGAGAGACAATATGAAGAACAACTACTGGGTTCCTGGTTTATCCAGGGAATAGGACCAAGTTTTGGAGGAGAAAGGCATTATTGCCTATCACACTTCCTCAGCCTCCTCATGACTGAGGCATAATAACTTCCAGTTGGTTTTACTCAAGACAGGTAGAATAGGGTTGGAGACAAATTCATACATTTGAGAGATGCAGAGGAAGCAGAAGCAGAATACACAGAACATTATAATTCACAGAATCTGGGGGAAGGATGAGGGAGAAAGGAAAATAAAGGAAGACTGAGATGAAAGGAAGAACAAAACAAAACCAGATGTTTCTCACCCACAGAGCCCACATTACAACCAGCCTCAGCTTGCTAACTTACCTAGTAATGTAGAAGCAGACAGCATTTGATAGCATTAAATGAACACAAAGTAGTCTGGGTGACAGCTTTATTCTCATCCAATGTTGAAGAGTGCAACTCCTGCCAGGGTGGTGTGTACAGTTATGCAGGCTTTATGTCCTGCCAACAGAGGCAAATGGGACCTGAATCCTATTCCACTTGACTCTAAACCAGTATCCTAGTGCAAGGCTTCTTCTACCCAGAAACAGGACACCATTTTGTTAAATTTGCTTACAAGTGGCTTGTTAGTAGCACCTCATTATTTTTTTCTAATAAACACAAACTTTTTCTTTGATCCATTGTCCATAATTAACCTTTTCTAGCCAATAAGAAGCTAAGCTACTTGGGTTAAATCTGCTTGATTTCTGCAAAGTTATCACATAATACTTGCTCTACTGTTAAACAATAGGGGGAAGCACCAATAAAAGAGCAGTAACAGAGTCATTTATTGGGGTACTGACTTCTGCCTACTTACTCCTGCATCTCTTCCTCCTCTTCTTCCTAAAGGACCTCAAATGGTTCTATGAAAGAACTACATTTCCTAGCCTTACTTGGCAGCAAGGTGACTAAGTTGCAACTAGCAAAAAGCAAGCAAGAATGTGGAGCTCTATAGAGGGACCTGCGTACTCTGTGGTTTCCTTCCTCCTATTCAGGGATAAAATTGTAAGAGCTGGAGGAGACATTTTATACCTTAAGTCACTTTGAGTATGGTTGCCCTTTGCAAAGAGAATGAAGGAACAAGATGGAAAAAGTCTGTATCTCTGATAACCTGAAACCTCCAGATTAGCCCTGCACTGAAACTCTGGGTTTTATAATGTGGGAAAGAAAACAAACACATTCATTTATTTTATATAATAAACAACTATTATTGTTGAGAGCCACAGCCGAAGGGGCCCCAGCATATGGCGGTGGCCTTGTTAGTTGGACATTTATGTCCTCTGGTGATAGAAAGGTGTTAGTAGCAGTCTCCTGTAGAGGTGGCGTTGTTGGTTGGACACTTACGCCCTCTTGTGATAGAAGGGTGTTAGTAGCAGTCTCCTTTTGTAACTTTCCCCCTGATGGCTTTTTCTGCTCTAAGCTTTCTTCCTCTATCTTTGTCTGAACTGAAGGCTTTGGACTAATCAAACCAGATACCAACGCCCACAATGTCAATGTGCCAACTGGCAGAGTTCCTGGGCTTTTCTTTTCTATTCTTTTTAAATCTTCACCATGATGGTTCCATTGTGATATATTTAACAACTCCTCCTTAAAAAGCCATGGGCTACATTTTTGTATTGTATCAACGTATGCCCATATATCATATATGATGAGCGCTCATGAAAAAATGGATCCAAATATTTTTTTTTTATTCACGTGATTTAAATGGTTTAATTTAAATTGGGTAAATAACTGTTGAGGATTGTTTTAATATGTGAACAAAAAAGGAGGTTAACAGATCTGTTTGTTTACGTTCACCTTTCCTTTTCATTATATTTAATAATTCTCTTCAAGATAATGTAAATTGTTAAGAAAATTGTTTTCTTTTAGTGCCTTCTGGAATGTTACATAATTTTTCCTTTAGCCATTATTGCCAGAATTCCTATCTTCATCCCAGTGCCGGTGAAGACAAAGATAAAACCAATCTACAGATTCTGCAATACCCATCACTGAACTGCTTGCAGAACTTGCCTGGACTATGTATCACTTGTATGCATTGTGAACTCACCTGTATGCATTGTGAACTATCTGCTGGTACAGTGACTTGTGGTAGTGTTGGGGTATTTTTGCTGATGATGTCATCGGTGGTACAATTTTTCCAAAAGGAGCCGTGAATTGGCTTGGTGTATCTTCCTCCCTTCTGCTTGTCATGATCGTTCAGCTAAAATATGCTGGGAGGCTCCCAACCCCCACAGTTGATAGTTGGGATCCTGAGACAGGATCTCAAATATTAACATGCCCTGTATTTGAGGCAGGAGGGCAGCGAATTCACCATGCTTTAAATTTCAAAACAGTGAAGCAGCTAAAAGAGGCTGTAACAACCTATGGTCCTCAAGCACCCTTCACTGTAAGCATGGTCGAATCCATTAACAACTTGAACATGACGCCAGCAGATTGGGCTAATATGTGTAAAGCTGTGCTAAATGGAGGTCAATACCTGTTACGGAAGGTTGCCAATGAGGAATTTTGCAAGGAGACGGCTAGGCGAAATGCAGCAGCTGGTTATCCTCAGAGAAATCTAGATATGTTGTTAGGAAAGGGACCTTATGAGGATCAGCAGCAACAAATTGCATATGATCCTGGCGTATACGCACAAATTGCTGCAGATGCGGTTAGGGCATGGAAGACTTTACAAGGACATGGAGGTTTACAAGGTCAATTATCTAAGGTAATACAAGGAGCTAATGAATCTTACGCTGAATTTGTAGATAGGCTTATTCAAACAGCTACCAGAGTTTTTGGGAATACAGAACAAGCAATGCCATTAATAAAACAACTGGCTTATGAGCAAGCGAATCGTTGGTGCAGAGAAGTCATTAGACCATGGAAACATGAAGATTTAAACACATATATTAAATTATGTAGAGACCTTAATGAACAAGAGCAAGTCGTGGCAGCTGCAGTAAAACAGGCTTTAGATGCCAGAGACATTAATGAACAAGGGCAAATCGTGGCAGCTGCAGTAAAACAGGCTTTAGATGCCAGGCCAAGAACATGCTACAATTGTGAACAAACAGGACATTTTAAAAGGAATTGCCCCATAGGAGGAGGGTTTAACAAAACTAGGTATCAAAAGAGTAGAATACCAGGTATTTGCCCACGATGCTGTAGAGGGAGACATTGGGCTAATGAATGCCGTTCTCAAACCACCATAGAGGGTACTCCATTATCAAAAAACGAACAAGGACCAGGTGTTTATCCACGATATCGTGGAGAAAGGCATCGGGCTCCATTGCCAAAAAATGGACAGGGGGGCCCAATGCTCCGGGGCCCAAAATCACAAATATACGGAGCACTGGAGGAACCCAGCAACCCCATCAGGGTAGTGCCCAGGACACATTGTCCATCAGATCCCTCATCAGACAAACCAGAGGGAGCGCAGGGTTGGACATCTGCGCCTCTGCCAGAGCAGTACTAACTCCAGAGATGGGAGTTCAAATCATTCCCACAGGGGTGAAAGGACCTCTTCCCAAAGGAACAGTAGGCTTATTATTGGGACGCAGCTCTTCTACTCTAAAAGGACTTATGATAAGTCCTGGGGTAATTGATCCCGATTATGAAGGTGAAATAAAAATTACAGCCAGTTCTCCAAAGGGTATATCAGTAATTTCACCAGGAGATAGAATAGCACAGTTACTAATAATACCCAGCCTACATGATAAATTTTCCAGTTGTACTGTAGAAAGAGGTTCCAAGGGATTAGGCTCCACAGATATAGATTGGGCTATGCTTTCTTTAAGTTTACATTCTTGCCCCATGCTAAAACTAAATATTCAAGGACATGAATTTAATGGGCTACTGGATACAGATGCAGACCTTAGCATCATCTCTTGTCAAGAATGGCCAAAACATTGGCCTTTACAACAAACCACTCAAACGCTTCGAGGCCTAGGAGTGGCGACTAATCCCCATAGAAGTGCAATGGTATTAGATTGGAAGGATCCTAAAGGATGTGAAGGAACTATACAGCCATATATATTGGGTCATCTTCCCGTAAATTTATGGGGACGAGATGTCCTAGATCAATTAGGTTTGACATTAACAAATAACATCAACCAAAATGCACCCACTATTATGACTAGACAAGGTTTTAGGAAAGGAAAAAGATTAGAAAAACAAGAACAAGGTATAGCAGCACCAATACAAATAGATCAAGGAATGGACAGACATAGGTTGGATTTTCAGAAAGGGCCACTGAGACAATAAAAATTACTTGGAAATCAGAAAGACCAGTATGGGTTCCTCAGTGGCCCCTGATTAAAGAAAAGATATAAGCAGCCCATGACCTGGTCAAACAACAATTAGTGGAAGGACATATACAACCTTCTGTATCTCCCCATGATACTCCCATTTTTGTCATCAAAAAGAAATCTGGTAAATGGAGATTATTGCAAGATTTAAGAGCCATTAATAATGAGATGGTTATTATGGGACCTGCTCAATCAGGGATTCCTCAGTTGTCTGCTTTGCCAAAAACCTGGTATGTTTTAGTTATAGATATTAAAGATTGTTTTTTTTTCAATTCCAATTTATCCTGAAGATAGTCCACGTTTTGCATTTACCATCCCTGCACTGAATCATGAAGGTCCTGATCAGAGATATGAATGGAAAGTACTCCCTCAAGGGATGGCTAACAGCCCAACTATGTGTCAAATTTATGTTAACAAAGTAATCCAGCCACTTAGAAATCAAAAGCATATGGAGGTGGCCTTGTTAGTTGGACATTTACGTCCTCTGGTGATAGAAAGGTGTTAGTAGCAGTCTCCTGTAGAGGTGGCGCTGTTGGTTGGACACTTACTGGTGGCCCGTATGGGGACGAACCCGCGACCTTGGTGTTATCAGCAAGATTTAAAAAGAATAGAAAAGAAAAGCCCAGGAACTCTGCCAGCTGGCACTTTGACATTGTGGGCGTTGGTGTCCGGTTTGATTAGTCCAAAGCCTTCAGTTCAGACAAAGATAGAGGAAGAAAGCTTAGAGCAGAAAAAGCCATTAGGGGGAAAGTTACAAAAGGAGACTGCTACTAACACCTTTCTATCACCAGAGGATATAAATGTCCAACTAACAAGGCCACCTCCATATGCTGGGGCCCCTTCGGCTGTGGCTCTCAACATATTATTTTGCATTTTATGCCACATGTCAATAAACAAAATTCTCATTGATTTTTAACTAATTGATTCTGAACTTCTACCAGAACTTAAAGTCTGGGAATATGTCATTGATTTATTTATCTGATTGATGCTATTCTTGTAAACTTCTGAGATCCTTAAGGAAAGAAAAACCAAATCTATGGTAAGCACAGAAATCTAAGAAGCTATGTTTTATATGTTAATGTGTACAAAGTATTAATAGTGGCATTTAGATTGAGAGCATATGAATGATGATCATTTAGCTTACTTTAGACAACCTGGAAATTTCCAGTGATTTTTCTATTTTTTGATTAAAAATGCAGTCTTCAAAGATAAGCTTTCTTCAGGACTCTATCCAAGATATAGTAATTTATAGATAGAAAATTCTCATTTATATTGCAGAATCAATGTTCAATACTTTATAATAAAATTTGGAGAGCAAATGAATCCCTCCGCTGAATCTAGAAAACATTTCTGAGAATTTAAAATGTAAAAAAATCAATTATCAAGAAAAATATGTAAGAAGAAATTCTGACATTTTTATAATGTTTCTTAATTATAATCAAGGTTACTTAGCAATTAGCATCTAGTCCCTTCTTTCCTTTACATTTTCACTATCGTAATGACTGCTTTAGTCACTCCTAGAGGCTTTGGGCATTACCTACATAAGGATGTCATGAAGCTGGGGTTACAGAAGTCAGATAGGGGAACAGGGAAGGAGAGAGAATCATCAGTGAAATCTGAACTGAAGTAAAAAAAATGAAATGGATTGAGAGATGGTGCCAGTGTTATATCCAAGAGAGTGAGGAAAAGGAAGTTTACTCACAAGCCTGGAAATCAAGAGATTTAGTAGTGAACAGTGTTCATAGGGGGTTGGGACAAGAAGTTCAGAGAATCCATACAGGTGTTGGCCAATATCAACATGACTTTAAGGCATAGAAGTAGGTGCTCATACAGCCTAAAGAAAAGACACACAATCACTCTCAGGCACCTTCTTCATGGTAAACCTGGCTTTCTTCAGTAGCATTTTCCATGTTATAACATTTCCTAATGTTTATCTAAGAAATTTATCAAGTCTTGCATATCTTCCTGTAAGAATTTGCTGGGAGCCATTAGCCAAGTAGGTATGACAATTTCCTTGCCAGCGTACCCCATGTTGCAGTGACATTGAATGTACGTGACCTTGCTCAAGGACCAAGGCAGATTAGGGTGTTCCCGGTTTTAAGATAATCGTGTTTAGGGCGTTCCCAGTTTAGGTTCCAGGTTTAAGGTTTAAGATTATTCCTGCTGGGAATAGGGCGTATCCTGCTGCCTGAGTTCCCCTTGAGTTCTCACGGGATTCAGACAGTATATTTTGGAGATAGAAGCCCAGTGGAGGTGGATTTGGGCAGAGAACGTGGATTTCCCCAGAACGTGATTGTAGACGGCTGGTGTGAGTTCGGGAATAAAGAGTTGCTGTTTGAATCTACAAGCTGTGTGGTGGCTCGTGATTGTGTGCCCAGCCAGACTGCGGCATTTGTGCCCAGCCAGACTGTGGCATTATTTGTGCCCAGCCAGACTGTGGCATTTTACAACTTTTTACTTTACCACACAGAGATTATCTCATCTAAAAACATTTTTTTCCTTTAACCTTTTATATTAAAATATATTTCCACATCTTGAATCTTTTTCTATCTCTTTTTAACCGTTAACCCTTTTTATAAATTCACATTTTGAAACAACTCTTATAAAATTTCTGATTTAGACAAATTACTCCACTTTAATAAGATGAAAGACTTTCATGTTTCTTATGACACTATAATACTATAATTGAAACCCAACTGAAACTTCTTATACTCTTTGTATATAAATTACACATGATAGAATCTTAACTCTTAGTAACCTTGTTTTAGCAAAGACACAGACCAAAGCAATATTAAACCTTTTTCCATTCACCAATTTATGAAAACACACATGCTTAAATATATTACCTTATGTAACTTAATAAGTAAAGAGTACTTGATTTCATATTTAGTGGTTGATATTTTAACACTTTAGCTTTGTAAATTAATCAGATGTCTGTAAAAACCAAGATCTTAGACAAATGTAGTAAACAGAAAGAATTTATGAAATGAGCTCTTGTAAACTTTGACTTAATTAATCACCTTAAAATCTCCCACAGCACTGAGGAATGCCATGCAAATAAGAAAGGTCCATAGATGTTTGTTGTGAATGCATGAATATATGAATGCATTAATGAATGCACAAAGGAGCATCTGAGGGAAGAGAAGCTGAAGCTTCTTACTTTCTCTCTTTGGGAGAGCTAACTACAACTACTATTTAGCTCAAGTTGGAAATTTGAAAGTCACTGGCAAATTTGCCACACATCAATAAACAAAAGATATATATAAAACTTCTGGATGTATCAACATATATGTGATAATGATAGGGCTCCTATCTCTGCCATGCTAATTTCATACTACATTTTAACCTACTGAAAATAGATTCTAGAATTGTACACCTTTCCATATCTCTTTACAGTATTAGTGTTCTTTGCTTATATTTTATCAAAAAGTCATAATTTTATGACTAAGAAATATTACTGTTATTTCAAATGTTTTCTTTTCAAAGAATTCATGTATATTACACTTTACAACTCAGTACCAATCATTTAAAGTATAGCAAATTTATAGTAGGAAGGCTTCAAGTTAGCTCCTAGAATACAGTGTGTTTAGAATTATTAAATATGTAGATTACTGGCAGTGTTACAAGAAGAGTAGAGCTGAAAATAATATCTCTTTTCTCCTCTCCCACTTCCTCCTTCCTTCTCTTTCTCTTTCTCCTCTTGTTTTTCCTCGTTCTTCTTTCTCTCTGTGTATTTTAAACTAAATTTATATGGTATTGATCATAGCCTAAATTTTTAAAAAAAATTTTGAAACCTATTCAAATTTTAAAAATTTTACTATTTATTATTTTCAGAGGATGTGTTTCCTTTTACAATCTTCTTAAACACTTTCTTAATGGTGTCACTCTGTCATAACCTTAAGAACACATCATTTGTATAATTAATCTGTGAAGATTTATATTTGAAGTAATCCAGAAAAGGAAGAACTATGAAAAAAATTTAAAAATAGCATAATAAAAGCAGAGTCTTAATATATTGCAGTATCCTTGTTCTGTGTACATGTATTCAATAATTTTGCCTCACGAAGTCTTCTTGACCACAAATTCTTCCAATTTCTCATCATCTGTATTCAACATATATTCTAACCTTAAGGATAGTCCCTCAAAACCATCTTATTTTCTGATCTTTGCTAAGGACATTCTGACAATTACTAAATTCATATATCCTGGCTAATTTGTTTTTCCACTGGAGCGTTAGTGTCATGCAATGGCTTGTATTATTAAGATGGAAAGGCCAATTTAATCACCCATATAAAAACAGAGAGTGAACAATTTGACCAAAACTAAGTATTTATGTGGGGGTACTGATATGTGTATGTACTTACAGACTTATCCATCCATTTGTGGTACAAGAATAGCACAAAATGTATTTCTCTTCTCTTTAATTCTGGACCTTGAAGTTCAATAAAGACATTGCACTTAATGCATTGTGAAGGATAGCAAGACAGCAATGCCCCCAAACACTTAGAAAGCAAATAAACATACTAAGTGTTCTGTTCATTTTAGTCGTGTGTGTGTTGATTTCTGTATGCTATGCATACAGTATCTTAAAAGAAAGTTGACTGTTAGGGATAGCTTCTGACTTTCACCAGCCCTTCTCAGAGATCCCTATTTCTACCATGTTCTTCCTTTACAGGAAACTTCTTTGATCCAAATGTGATTTTTGCCCAAGGCTTAACAAAATTCAATAGATGTTAAACTTTAGTTTCTGTCTTGTTTTCATTTTTCATTAAATTATTGAAGATTTCATTCTGGATTAAAAGTACAATGTATCAATTACTGTCTTGATTCTTAAACCTACAGCATAAATAAGAAACAAAATTGGTGCCATGTATGCATTAATTTTTTTTCTAAAATTGAGGGTTTTTTAAAAAAATTTATTTTGTTTTGGTGTTGTTGTCTAAAGGAGCATCCTAATTTTATTTATTGATTAGTTAGTTGTTAATGTTATGAGATAAAAAGTTAAATACGGCATTTTCCTTATCCCCATGAATAAGAGGTGTAAGTGGGCAGATTAATATACAAATAATTCCAAAGTATGAGGCAGCAGAGGCCAGGACAGAATGGAGGAACGAAACAGGACAAAGGGGAAAATGACAAAGATGAAGTTTATAGCTTGAACCATGCAGTGGAGGAATGCTTGACATGATTGTTTTACTGCATATAAAAATCTTTTTTTTCAAATGGAATCATTGATTCCATCCTGAGGTAATATGTATGAGCCTCATCACTCAGTCAATAATAGTTCCCATTTACTGAGCACTCTCTTCCTCTCAAGCACTATCTTATTTCACTCTTACTTGCCACTCTAAGAGTGAGTTAGTGTCAATGCCATTGTATTGAGGAAAGTACACATAAAGAGATTGGCCATCTGTGCAAGACCAGGAATATGGAGGAATCTGGATATCAGTTAGAGGTTGGAGCCATTTTTTTTTTTCCATTTTCCCTTTTATCCTAACAGTGTCAAGGCAATAGAGAGGCCTTTTGTATTTGAGATAGGAAAATAGGTTGAATGAGATGAATGCTCTTAAGTCTCATCTGAACAGTGTGGTCCAGTGCCGCAGTCTGGCTGGGCACAAAATCACGAGCCACCACACACCTTGCAGATTCAAACAGCAACTCTTTATTCTCAAACTGTCACTGGCACTTTACACACACGTTCTGGGCAAATCCACGTTCTGGGCAAAATCCCAAATACTCTCTGAATCCTGCGAGAGGAACTCAAGGAGCAGGCAGGCCTGAGGCAGCAGGATACGCCCTATTCCCAGCAGGGTACACCTTAAACCTGGAACTGCCCTAAATCCAAGGAGAGCCCTAAACCCTGATCCACCCTAAACCCGGATCTGCCCTGGTCCTTGAGCAAGGTCACCTTACATGCAATGTCACTGCAAATGACCTGGGTCAATATGGAGAGTCCTTCCTCTAAGCAACATTGGGTAGGCTGACAAAGAAATTGCCATGTGTCATTCCTACTTGGCAATGGCTCTCAGCAGTCCAGAAGGCAAGTGTTCCTCTGACTAGGGCAATGGATATCATGATGTTAGACATAAAAAAAATCTCACAACATATTTCCTCTCATAAAGTGCAGAGCTCAGGTTGGTTAAGGAAAATATTTTCTGGCATTCCTAGGTAAATGATACATTCTTATTTTCTTTTTTCTCATCTAGGTATGAAATTCATAAGAAGGGTGACTAGTCGGCTGGCAAGATTGACATACGATGTGAAATCTTTGAATGCCTCATCATTGGTAAAATGGGGAAAATCTACACCAAAAAGGAGGTTCTGAGAATTAATGAGTAACATAGTCGATATAATAAATACCTAAGGTATTTGTATCAGTAAAGTATCTTAGGAAGTGAATAATAAGTACACACTACAGAAAAACTATTATTGGTAATTGATCTTATTCCTACTGATGTTTTTGGTTCTTTTCCAAATTCTTAGTTTAGCTCTATTTCTAATGATATTGGTTGAAATTAGAACAACTGAAATTTAGAAAATCTTTAACATCACACAAAGAAGGACAATTAGTTTCCTGGCCCATTTATTATATGAAGCTCTCAAAATTCAGGCCAAAACAGCTCTGACTCTGTTTATAGTTCTTCATATTAAACACAGATCTAATTTGTAAATTATCATCACCCTTGGACTCCAGATTTCTTTTATTCCCTTGCTTAGGAAGAATTCAAACCATTTTTGTCCTTGCATGTAGTCATTTACATTTTTGAAGGCCAAGTTTCTTTTTATGTAGACAGTTCTAACTTCTTTGGATTATATTTTTTGTCCCTGGTGTTTGGTACTCCTCCCAAGCTAGGATCATCTTAAAATTTTATGAGTATGAGTATGTTTTGAGATTTGCATCTTCCCCCAACACATTAATAAAAATACTGAGTTAGAAAGAATCTCACATGCATCCCAATGGTAACCTCACTTACTACAGCTCACCAATTCAATGAAGATTTCCATAAAAATTTACTCAATTCACTTCAATGTATATTTACATAGCAGGAACTGGAAGTAAAGATTTGGGAAAGCCCATATTGCCTGTTTTCAAAGAGTTCACATGCGACTCACACACAAAACCATTGAACATCTGAAAACCATCCTGTAACTTTTGATCAGTGCAGAGGTGAGAGAATGTATATCACTTATTTAGATGCAGTAGAGTTTAAAACACTAAAGAATTATGATTACCCTATCAAATGGAGGTATTATTGATTACTAGCTATATGTTTGTTCTCTTGTGTATTATTTATAGAGTTATAAATGTGAAAAAAGGAAAACAATTTGGGGGTTGAAAGACACTGGACTTTACTGAGTGTAGTGCCTCAAAAGCCTAAGGGAATGCAATTGTTCACATAAGATCAAAGTGAGGTCTCAAAACAGCCCGCCATGTTGTATCTTGTTTTCCCACTTCTGAGCGCAACTTTGGTAAATTATCTCACTGTGTTATTTGCGAGCTTCCCTCAGAGACTAAGCTCCTTAAACACTGGGTCTGTATCAGGTATAGATTTTATGCAGATCCTAGTATACTTGGAGTATTAAATATGAATTGACAATACATTTAGAATTTGATATTTAATATGAAATATTTGGAAATAGTTGTATAAGTTTGTGTTTTGGATGCATGGCTGAGATGTCTAGCAGAGCACCCCAAATTTGCATTTCCTCTTCTGCAGAACTGAGTTGTTGCTGGGATGTGGCTGCCCAGCTAAAGACTACACTTCCAAGTTTCCCTTGTATCTATATGGGGCCATGGGGGCTAGTTCTCAACTACCTAATGAAAATGAAGTGTGTTATTTCTGTGCAAGGTTGCTAAATAATGAATGTGATATCTGTATCTTCTTTTTCTTTTACCCTTTACATGTAAAAGCCCCCAAGATCCTAGGGGGATGATTGAGACCAAGAAGTGAGAAACCTAGAATTTGAAAACTATTCATGGAGGAAAGCCACCTCTTGATCCATAACAACTGCACAAAGAATCATGTGTTAGATGGCTTTCTATAACAGCTACAAAATAGTCAAGGAAATCAACTTATAAGGAGGAGAGGTTTATTTTGGCTTACAGATTTGGAGGTTTTAGTTTGTGGTCAGTTGGTCCTATTGTTTTTGGTCCTATGGTAAGGAGGTGAGTACATCAAGGTGGAAGCATGTGCCAGCCAAAGTTAATTACCTTGTGCACCTGGGAGGCAAAAGAGAAAAAGAGCAAGGGGCTTAGGTTCCCAAATTCCCTTCCAGGGTAATGTCCAGTGATCTAACTTTCTCCAATTAGGCCCCACCTCTTAAATTTGCCACCACCTCCCCCTAGTGTCATGGGCTGGGGATCAGGCTATTAACTAACACATGAGCCTTGAGGGAACATTTACCCAAACCATAGAGGTTAGGAATAAACATTCACTGTTTTAAGTCACTGGCTTGGGGGAAGACTATGTACATAATTTTTTTTCCATAGTAGCTAAAATTGTCCTAATTCAGAGGTCATAACAAAAATCCCCTAAGGTTAAAGGATTGCATTTGGAAGGTGTTGGACAGAAGGCGTTCAATTGCTTGCTTTTTAAAAATGACTTAGTCTCGTCTCCTATCTCTTTCTGATTGATTTTTTTCAGGAACAGATTCTCCTTATTTAAAAATATCTCAAAGACATATCAGCTCCCAAATGATGTTTTCTGATGTAATCAGAAGAATGAAAAAGCTTTGGGAAAAAACTCAGGAAAGTGAGTGTGGTAATGCCATTAGCACTGCCCCACATCCAGACCTGCTGTCCCTAATCGTGAGGAGACTGCTGGGAGCCGCCAGGGAGGCTGCTCTTCTAGCTCCTCATCTAGCCAGGGAGGAGTGACTATGTCTAACCAATGAATGAGAGAGGAAATAAATGTGTCACTTCTGAGCCAAATAATTTAAGCTGATATGTCACCTCTTTACTTTCCCTCAGTTACCTTGTTACCTTAAACGTAGGTCATGAGTTGGAAGAAACCTGGATTCTTGAGACATTAGATGGAGGAAAGCCCCATCCAACTCTCAGCAATTGTTTGATAATAAAATAAATTGTGGGTCCAGCCATTGAGATTTTGGTGATTTTTGTTTTCTTCTTTCTATTTTAGCAGTCAGTGTTAGTTATCTAGATTAACATAGTGGTCAACAGTGTAAATTGAGAAGTAAGGAGATTTATGTGCGGAAAGGAATACATATAAAATTTGAAGATATTTTACATTTCTTAATCAAATAAAAAAGAGAAGCATAAGAAGCTTTTTTTTTCTTTTTCTTTTCTTTTTTTTGTGTGTGTGTGTGTGTGTGTTTGTGTGTGGATGGAAAGAACAATGACACATTCCAGTGGCCTTTTCCAGGAAGGTTTTCAAGGGTCTCTCTCTGTATATATTAACATAGTGAGAAAAAGAAGTGACCTGAACTTCTTATTAAAACAGAAACAAAACAAAACCCCAAAACACCACCACCACACTTACCAAGAACTAATGGTAATAAGAATCCAACCAGGGCAAATTTGGGGTTTCAGATTAGGGATGCTCGACTAGTAGTCTATGCAAATATTTAGAAATCTGGAAACCTCTGAAATCTGATATACTTCTGGTACTAAGCATTGTAGATAAGAGATACTCAACCATAACTAGAGGAGTAAACTTCGGCATGCTGTGAGTATAAGTGAATTTCTTTTCTTCTCTTTCCTTTGGTCTCAGTTTCCTCAATGATAAAATACATAGAATAATCTCTGCCTTGCCCATCTCTTACCATTGCAGTAAAGATAAAATTAGATAATCCAGAATAAAGTTCAATGAAGACTCCAAAGTGCTTTAAAATGTAGTATATTATTATGATACTTGGACCTTTCAACTTGCAGCCCATTTTTATGTCTCACTAACCAAACTGAGGGCATTCATTGTGACTAAATATTTATAGTCTATTTTTTATAAGATGGTCTATCTTGATTATTGCATTTATAACTATGCACATCACAGGGGATTTTAGGAAGTACTAATGTTTACAGAACTTTATACTGTAACTTGAAATTGTTCCTTTGCACTTATAATGCTAGATATTATTAAATCCTCTGGTCCATCACATGTTAAAATGTCAGTGTGGCAGTTGGAAAAAGCAGAAGGTTTAAAGTCACAAAGCCGTAGGTTCTCACATGAGTCTCAAGGTCTCTCTCTGTAGAACCTCACTCACTAGTCTTACATCTCTTCTCCCAGATCCTCAACTTATCTTTTTTTCTAAGACTTGCATAAATGTAAAATTACACTATTATCTCTTACCTTAAAAAAATAACAAACAAGATGCACTCCATCTTTGATTCTACATATCCCCCAAGCTATGTTCCTTCAATTTCTCTGCTCTCCTTCTCAGCAAAACTTCTTGAAAATATTTTATACAGTATGTGTTTGAATTTCTTCCTCTCAGAGTCTCTCTCAGTATTTTCCAGCTGAGCTTTAGTTCCCACAACTTCACTGAAACTGTTTTTATCAAGACCACCAGTGACCTATGATGCAAAATGATGTTTCTTTCTTTGCCTTAGTAATCCATCAAATAAACACAAAGTTGATCAAAGCAACATTGGAAATTAGAAGAAAGTGGTTCAATATGTTCAAGACTGTGAAGGCAATGATTTCCAGCCAAGATTTTATACCCAAAATTTAAAAATTAATTATGCAGATAAAGGTATCTTAAAATACTCAAAATTCAACTAATAGTCTGCGCAAGTACTTAAAAATCTGAAAGCATATATCTTAAAAAAATAGGCCCATAAACTCTTTCTCTAGAAGCTATAGGTAGTAAAGGTACTAACTGAGATAATAAGCCATGAAACAGGAAGACATGGGATCCAGGAATGAAGAGCCCCACATGGGAGGCCCTGGGATGATATAGCAGAGCAGTGTTCTCATGGAGTAGTCAAGAGAGAGGTACATAGGGAAAGGCAAACACCAGGAAACAACAGATGGTGATAGCTGTGTCTGGCTACGTTTAGAAGAATCTTTTAGTTCTACAGGGAAATTAGGGCAAGATAAGATAGAGGTCTGTAGAAAATTAAAGGAAAATATCAAGTTATTACTACATCTAGAGAAAAATGTAGAAAACTAGAAATATACTTAGCTTTGCAAAATACTTCTATGTGTATGATAATATAAACAATGCTGATTTAATTACCATTAATAACTTAAATTTGATTGAAAAACGTGAGGCAGGATCAGTAGCTAAATTATCATGCTTCATAGCATGAGCAAAATAATATCTAAAATTTAAAACTCAGGCAATGACTTCCTGACATGTGGATATATGGACCTAAATATCAGAAGAAACAGCTATAGGAGTTAAAAATGACTGCTTATTTTGGTGGTGTGGGGGAAATCATTTTATTTATTATAAATCTTAAAGAAATACTCAAAATTTTAATTAATGCATGTATGACCTCAATTAAAATACTTTAGCCTAGAAAAAAATTGGATAAATATCTCTCTGTGTGTATATATATCAGATCAATAAAATGATGTACACTGTTACTTTATTACTTAGATAAAATAGTATAATCTAGAAAACGGGCATATTTATATCTACATAATCAATAGAAAAATATACAGTCAAGTAGTTACCAAAGTACCTTTGGTAGGAGCAAGAGCTGGAATTTTGTCAACTGAATGTTAGAATCAAAGCTGGGTTTCAGCTATTACAAGACTGATGATGTGGGTCTGGTTTCCATAATTACTGCATAAATAAGAAAAGAGAATTTAAAATAGGGCAATGATAAATACTAAGTTATGAGAAGTTCACATTGGTATTTCACATTTGTAACTAAATTAACAAATTTTCTTTTTTCCAAATTTTTACATCCCAGAGTATTTATGATTAAAGGGAGAAAATAAAGTTAAAATCGCATGTTCACATAAATTTTCTAGTTACATATCTTGATTTATTGATTTGTGATTTTTTAATGTTTTTTTTAAAGAGAGAGAGACTGAGAGAGAGAGAGAGAGAGAGAGAGAGAGAGAGAGAGAGAGAGAATTTTTTAATATTTATTTTTTTCAGTTATCGGCTGACACAACATGTTTGTTTGTGGTGCTGAGGATGGAACCCGGGCCGCACGCAAGCCAGGCGAGCGTGCTACCACTTGAACCACATCCCCAGCCCCAGATTTTTTTAATGTTTAAAAATTTTTGGGGGGTATATTTTTGATTGCTTCATTAAACCATTATTCCTAATATTAGGAAGATAAATATGAACCATGTCATAAGCCCTATTTTGTAAGTACATTTTGTAAGTACATTGAGCATTTAATTTTAAAAGTTGCAATTATTGTTCTTAATTATTGTTCTTATTTTCTATGTTTCTTAATAGGAAAGCAAGTAATAGAAAGGGAACTAGAGATGTTTGGTTTTCAAATAGCCACCAAGCACGTCCAGTTCTTAAAATTTTGTTCATTACTATAGCTTAAGATGTATGTGAGATTTTTATTTTTTTTTAAATAAAATTGGTTTTTCAAAAATTTCTAAGATTATTCTCAATTTATAGTGTTTCTTAATTTAACACATACACTGTAATTCTATTTAGGTTGCAACATCTTGTATATCTACCTATGCATCAAATGTTAGAGTGTTTCACTAAAAATAATCAAGTAAATTAGCTTCTCCCTATTAAAGAAAATCATTCTGGATGATTTTCTCAAACAATAACAGATTTCAATGAAAGAATGACTCCCTGTGGAACTCCATACTAGACAGCTTAAAATTTACTTTTCAAATGTCCATATTGCTTTATATAAAAACATTTACTTAGTCAACTATCAATCTAGTCAACACTCTTTTTCAAAAGTTAACAAGGAAACTAAAAAAGGAAAGTCCTCCATATTGTGAGGAGATGAGGAGACGGATGTTTCCAAATGAGTTCTTTTTTTTTTTTTTTTTTTTGGTCACTTCTGCAATAGCATAAGTGTTGTTAGAGTTAAGAGCCAAGCTGTAGTTATCACACAGCTGATGGATAAGGCAGCCAAACTCTGGATTCAATTGCTGCAGGAATATCTCACTGCCATCTGCAGTAGGTCCCTGGTGATTCCTGCCCTATATGTAGCCTTAGATCTGCCAATTTGTGAGTGCCAGAGAAAGTTGGAATAAGTAATAGAAAGGGAACCAGAGATGTATAGTTTTCAAATAGCCACCAAGTACTTACAGTTCTTAAAATTTTGTTCATTACTATAGCTTAAGATGTATGTGAGATTTTCATAAAGATAAATCTATTCAGTATGACATAAAGCAGAATTCATCCAGAATTTATGTGCTTCTGCATTTTTAAAAAAATGAAAGTGTTTTTTTTTCACAAATTTCTTAGATTATTCTCAATTTATAGTGTTTCTTAATTTAACACATACACTGTAATTATAGTTAGGTTGCAACATCTTGTATATCTACCTATGCATCAAATGTTAGAGTGTTTCACTAAAAATAATCAAATAAATTAGCTTCTCCATATTAAAGAAAATCATTCTTGATGAAAGCTCACTATTAGTTTTTTAATGTTCTTCAAACAAAGCAGTCAATGCTTTCTCTCTCTCTCTCTCTCTCTCTCTCTCTCTCTCTCTCTCTCTCTCTCTCAACTTTTATTTCTGGGCTCAGCTGCATTCTGCTGTATTCTATAATATTTCCCCAAACTCTATTCACTTCCTCACTTGTGTAAGAAGCTATAAACATATCTTCATTTATATCATTGCTGCTATTATATATGACAACACTCTGTATTAGATATGACCGTTATAAGCTGCAACTCTCCCACCAACCCCAGATATGATTTTCTATAAAGTATTCTGGGTTTGCCTGTCTTTAGCACCATTCTTTTTTTCTGACTTTGAGGTCCGTATCTTTTGCAATGCTAGAATACTCCTATTATTAACAACTCTTGTTTGGTGTTGGACACTGGTATTTAATGACTATTTTTTTTCCTTGTAAGTGGTTTCAAAGATAGTATATTTGTCTTCTGAAAAAGAACAAACTCAATTCTCTAATGCAGTTACCTCGCCAGCTCAACATATCCTGAGGCTGCTCTGGCAAAAGGCTGTAAAAGATTGGTATTGATATTCTGTGGCATTCAAATTGTCAAGCTTCCAGCAGGAGGAAGAGCATTTAGAAAATCTGGCCATGTGGCAACTAATTATACTATTATAAACTAAATTTACAACAGGTGACTTGTAGCCTATGCATTGACAACAAGCACCCAAGCTTTTCTTCGATTATTTTTTTTCCACAAATTGGGAGGCAAAATAGCAGTCATTATATGGTACATCGATGCAGACATCTTGAACATATTGCATGAATCCTCCCGATTTTTGTCACCTCACATGCCACTTCTGAGTGCTTGTTTATTTTCATTATTGTCTTACAACTTATAGTGAATTCCTTGTGTTCTACGAATTTTAAGCTGGAGATGCATCCAAGTCAATAGAATATGACTAAGGGAGATACACACTAACATAACCCTAAAGACTTTCAAAGCTTCCTTTGATGGAGCATTGTAAACTTCTAAGTGTGGAACACACAACTGGTCTTTAAATCTGAAGTCTGTTTTGTGTTTTCTTGTCCTTTAAAACTTATCAAGTGTCTAGGGAAACATATGCTTTATATTCAGACATGATCCATGTGTCATTGACAGCAGTGATCCAATGAGCAATGGAAATTTTCTGGTGCATATCATAAGCTGTTGTTTGCCATCTTGGCTAGATAATCCTGCTTCATTTATTGGAGGGGCATTTCAGCTGCACTGTCAACAGCACAGGAGGATCAGGTCACCTTTGCCTAGAATATTATGTAAAAGCTGTCAAATGTTCAGTGTTATAGGCACATTAAATGTTCTGTGAGATTTCAGGCATCAAGTACTAGTGAATAAGATTTAATGGCAAGTTCATCATCTTTCTGCCCTAGATTTCTCCACTTTTATTCTAAAATCTTCTAAGAGTATGACTAAAATTTTATTATAGTCAGTTCTTTGTATAAAAGGAAGAGATGTTGGCAGGTTTATCTGCTTACTCTTATAAATGTTGGAAAAAAGCACATTTTAAAATAAAATATGGCCTAATCTGTCTTATTATCTTTCAGTATTAAATATGCACTCCCTTTATTTTCTAAGTCATACAATCCCAGTATATCAACACAGACTTTTCACATTTGGAGAACCAGTTCATTAAAAACCACAATAAATTTAATAAGGAATTTTTCATTATGGTATCCATTATAAAAAGCACAGCTCCTGAACAGGACTAGAGGGGTTCATTTTGAGGTATATTTTCTAGGTTGTTAACAATTTTTTATAGTATTAAGAGACAGTTGCTTTCACTTATTGTATAATACAAATATAGAGGGCTTTAGCAGACGAATAGATATTGGCAGCCTTTGAACATTTCAAGTATAAATTGTGCTTTTAAAAGGTATTTCAACATTAGCATCTCATTGAAGACTGATGTTCAGTTATTGCTATAGCAAGCTTTCCACACTTCTTGAGTCAGATCTAGGACCTTTCTCACCTTTCTAAAAAGAAATCAGGTGGGAGGTAGATAAGTGTCACAATGAATTCTGTCTTCTATGTGGCAAGATTCGATTGTATCCTTTCTTCCTGCCTTCAAGCCCTGCCATTCTTTCATTGATCCTCCTACTTATCCATTCCCACCAACATCTACATGCATAGAATATACTTTACACATAGGGCACATGGTATTTCATGTCATAGGAAATATCCAAGAATTCATCCTGGTAGTCAAAGCCTTCAGGGTAACATGGAATCCTGCACATTTGCCTATTTCAATCCAAGTTTCAGTTTACATAACAACATACAGGGAAAATAATGGTGGAGTCTAGATCTAATTACTTGCTTACATCTAAGGTCTTTCACTTTAAAGTTTAGTCCTTATTTTGCTAACAATGTACGTTTTTTTTTGGTATAGGGAATTGAACCCACCCTGCTCTAGCACTGAGGTACATTCCCAGCCCTTTAATTTTTATTTACTTATTTGTAAAATTTTGAGATAGGGTCTCACTAAGTTGTAGAGCCTCACCTTGAACTTGTGATCCTCCTGCCTCAGCCTCACCCTGAGGCTGGGTGTTCTGAGGTGTGCCACCATACCTATCATATTACTTTTTTCAATAAGCAGCTCTTTATTCCCAAATGAATTAGAGTCAAGCAATATACTCTGCTCTGGCAGAAACCTTCCTCAAATGCAAGTATCACAGATGATCTGGTACACATTAAAGTTTCCTGATACATGTTTTAGCTGGGCACAGTAGTGCACACCTGGAATCCCAGCTGCTCAGGAGGCTGAGGCAGGAGGATTGAGAATTCAAAGCTAGCCTCAGCAAATTAGTGAGGCTCAAAGCAATTTAGCAAGACCCTGTCTCTAAAATATAAGAAAAGGCTGGGGAATGTGTTTAAACACTCCTGGGTTCAATTCCTGGGGAAAATAAAACAATAATAAGTAAAGTTTCCTGATACATATTTTAAATACTGAATGCATGAACTATTTAAAATGAATAAAAATCAACATTTTTTCCAAATATGGAAATATTTTTATACTATTTATTTACTTTAAAAAATATCTGATACTATGTTTTAGAGGGAATTTCTTTAAGACGTCTGGAATACATTTCTTGAGCAGGTGATGGTCTTTGGTTAATGGGCAAGGGGAGAAGGAAAAATGATTGTGAAGCATGTGTCAAAATTCAGTCAGCACAGATCAGAATGGAGCCTCCCTGAAGCAGTGAGAGAGTGGGGTCCAGGAAGAGGAGAAGGGGGCACATTGTGGTCACATGACTTATCATCCAACCATGTTTCCCGTCTTTTCCGTGAAGTTCCTGCCTTTGGAAGTGTTTTCTCTAACAAGCTCATGGATCAATTTCATTAAATAGGGGAGAAAACAGATTTTGCTTTTACATATATTAGTTTTTTAAACGTTTTCTTTTATATCAATTTAAATTAAATTTTTTTAGTTAATACATAAAACATAAACATTGTACATATTGATGGGTACTATGTTCTGTTTCAATACATGTACACATTGCATAATGTTTAAATTGGGTTCAACATATCTCTCTTCAAAGATTTGTCTTTTACCTATTAAAAATTAAAAATTTTTAGTATTAAAATTAAAAATCCTTCCAGTTTTTTAATATAATCAGTACCTAAATGCCGAGTCATACTGCTGTTCCATAGCAAACCACAATTCTTACTCCTGACCATAACTTAGCACCCACTTCGTTCTCCTCCTCCTTCATACACGCCCCAGCATACGCTTAACCACCATTCTACTCTCAATCTCTATGAGATAGAGCATCATTTTAACTGATAAGTCTATCTTTATTACAAAAACAACCTCCTGGTGTCATATAAAGAGCTCTGTTGGGAAACCGGGAAGTGAGGTGATCTTTGTTCCTGTTGTCCTTCTGGGTCTGACACTTGGGTAAGTGAGACCTGAGCTCTCTGGCACTCTGTTGCCTCCCATGGAAAACAGAGAGGTAGACCAAAGACTGAGATGTGCTGTCCAGCTGCTATGATCACTGCTTTATGGTGTTATAAAAATCTCATACTCATCAGTCAAGACTCAGTGGAAGACTTTTTTTATATTTTAAAATTCAAATCTGATATCGTTTTAAAGGTCTAGCCCTCCCAAAGAATCCTGCTGCAGTTTTATCTTCATTTCTTCAATAACGTTCAATAAATACATACTGATACATCACTCCACCCCAACAAATGAAGTCTAACCTTGGCCACTGTTCCTCCATTGCCCATGCCAAGAAATGTTCTACACCCACTGTGGGAATCAATAATGATTTAGGGAGCAGGATAATCTTCAATTTTCCTTTCCCGAGACCGATAGGATATGGGAGGAAAAAATGCAGTGGCAATTTTGGTTGTGAAAATCAGTAAACCCAGCATAACAACAAGTGGCTTTTCAAAAGAAGGTCGATGCTCCTGCTCTCTCTAGATTGCTAGTTTTCTAGCAAGTTACTTTTTAATCAGAGGCACATGGTGGCTATCCATTGCTCTGTTTTCCATACCATCGTCTTCTGCTTCCCTTGGATTATAGTCAGACATAATCATAAAACCAGCCTGACTTTCTGTTGGCAAGATGCTTTGGGATGTGTGGGGTTTTTGAAAGTATCTTCTGTATTTTTTTTTCCTACTCCCTATCAGCCTAAGCCCTCCTGGAGCTCTGGGAACCACTTGCCCCCTGGACAGCTAGAAGTGACCTCTCCAGGTCAGCCTGGGGGGTTTTGAAGGGAAGAGCTTCCCTGGAAGTGCTGAGAGTTCCTTGTGGCCATAAAGGGCCAAGAACAGAAGAAATACCCACATCTGTGCTCACTTAATTGCTCAGTAGGAGAAAAATCACAGCATTCACAGTAGAAGAGAAATGCCTGCTTGGTTTTCACATGAGGAAAGTAGCCATAATAGCTTGGCATGGTGGCTCACAGGTATAATCCCAGTGGCTCAGGAGGCTGAGGCAGGAGGATCACAAGTTCAAAGCCAGCCTCAGCGAAAGTGAAGTGCTAAGCTACTCAGGAAGGCCCTGTCTCTAAATAAGATATAAAATAGGTCTGGGGATGTGGCTCAGCAGTTGAGTGCCCCTGAGTTCAATCCCCACCAAAAAAAAAAAAAGTACCTGTAATAGATGTACTTACATGTCTTAGTGAAGCTCTCTATCTCATTTTCTCTCCTGGATTTCTTCTCTTAGGTCAATAGTTATTCTATGTTCAAACTATTTTCTGGGACTCTCATATAAACACAATGCAAAAACACACTTGTATAACTTCTTCCTTGACATAAAAGACAGGAGAAAGCAAGTCTCTCTTTAGCAAGTAAACTCCTCATTTTTTCTTTCTTAATTTTTTTGCATTAAATATTACAAGGAATCAGAAATTAATCTTTGGTGTTATATGTAGAAGTAGAAAGTCATAGGAGACTTGTCCTGTGTCTCATCAGCCATGCTCTTGTAAATCTTAGTATTCACAGCTGTAGGAAGGGCCCCCTTTGTGCTTCAGCCTCTAGCAGTAGGTAGTATTATATGCAAGGAACTCTTTTAAGGGCTTTCACTCATTTAACCCTCGCAGCACAATGCAGTACCACTATACTCATTCCAATTTAACAGATGAGAAAACTGAGACACAGAGTGGTTAAATGACTTGTTCAATCTCACACAACAAGTAGAGTCAGGATAGGAAAGAATAGTCATCACTTTTAAGTACTACATTCAGGTTTCATCTGCATGTCCTCATTTTTCTTTCATTTGAAATCCCTAGAGCTAGTAGGCCTTCACGAGCACGGAAAACTACAAAGATCCCAAGGAGTGATTGATTCCCTGAGTTCTAAATTAAAATGGGGGGTTTCCAGTGTTATTTGTAGACTTCCCAAAACAGAGTTAAGAGACCTCCCTGTTTGTTTGAAACAGTCCTGGCTTACACTTGATATTTCAAGCCCTTTTCATTTTCAAAAATACACTGGCTCACATAATAAATTATCTGGCTACCCTAAGTTGAGACAAAATTGTATTTGAAAGAACAAAGTAAACTGCCATTTCAACTATTGGACTTACTTTTTCCACAAGTGGGAACTCTTTGTACTTCACCAAATTTCTAACTCTTGAGTTCTGGTTTGGAGGCAGATACCTTTCTCTTGTGTGAAATGCCTGTTTTCTCACAAGAGTTTTGGAGCTGAGGTGACTGCCACGTTCTCTTTGTGGAGCTAGATGTTTTATTTACACGGGTTTTTGGTGTAAGGAAGTTTACTAAAGGGTTGGAGTATTTTTTTTTCTCATTGTTTTTTGTTTTTCTTAAGAAAGGATAGGTTGTCGACTGAGGTGACAGAAGTGGCTTTGTGACAAAGACTACAGGGCTGGCTCCAAGTGAACAACGAAACAGAAGCCACGAAAGCAAGCATCAAACTTAAAATAGGTGAGCAAGAGGGAAAAGAAACTTGAAAGCTCTTTGGAATGATTTGGATTTAGTATGAAGAGTAAGAAGTTCAGGGAAAAACTTGAAGAAAATGGAAGAAGTCAAAAGAGAGGGTTACAAAGGTCAAAGACTGCTAGAATTTATAGTGGATTAAGGGAGACAGATAGATTGAAATTGAAGAATATGGAGGTTAAAAATATGGATATTTCAAGAATTTGTGTTGTGTTTTCAAAAATAATTAGATGGTGTTAATAGTCTCCAAATGCAATTCTAGAGCAAAATTCAGAATAAAAATTAAGATACAGAATTTGATGAAAGATGAACATCAATAGTATCTCAATGGATGATAACTAATATGGACAAAAGGATTGCAAATCTTGACTATCCTTCCAGGTGAGAATTTTGGATGCAATTAAGCTCAATGTAGTGTGGCGATATCTCTGGATTAATGAACTAATGGACATCTACTATTTTCTCACTTTTAGATTTTCTGTCTGTCTTCATCAAAATCATAATTTATAATGGGCAAAAGACTTCTGAGAAATCGTAAGTATAAAAATGTTCATTGCATTCTTTAAGTAACTCATATCTTAATGCAATCTTTCCTGATCAATACCTTCAACCCTTTCTTTCCTACACCCATCCTCAAATCAAAATGATCACTGTCTTAGCCTAGCTATCCTAAATAGCATAGATCAAAACAAGGTTTTTAAGGGCCAGTTTTTCTTCTTTTTTAAAATATTTTTTAGTTGTCAATGGACTTTTATTTTATTTATTTATATGTGATGCTGAGAATTGAACCCAGTGCCTCACACATGCTAGGCAAATGCTCTACTACTGAGCCACCACCCCAGCCCCAAGGGCCAATTCTTTATAGAGAAATGAAATCCCAAGACTGCAATAGTGGGGGAAAAGAAAATGAGTTACAAAAGGAAAAGAAGAAAATGCAAGGTAATGTGTGATTCGGCTGGATATGCTTCTGCATGTGTCCAGCGGCATGTATGGAAAAGTCACGACTCACGACAGTCTATTAAAATGGAGTTATTTAGTGATTGTTCCAATATAATCTCTCATTGTGTTATTGGCTTCATGAATGCTAACTTCTATTTATTTGATAGTTGTAGCACTTTGTCCTTTTAGAAGTCACCAGGTTTGGTGCTTCCTCTATTCTGGAATTGGTTGGAGAAGGCAAGACTGCATCCTAGGGATATAGTAAGTTACCTCAGGCACCAGAATCTGTGAGGCCACAGGGGTCTGTGGCCTTGATGTCAATTGAGGTGAACAAAGTCCAAGGTGTAGGAGACAGATGAGGGTGAGAGAATCTAAGGGAGATTTAAGGTCTATCTGATGCAGCCACAACCTGATATCCCTGTCTTTCCACTGCAGATTTTATTCCAGGACATAGTGTTTTCTCATGTATATCTTCTTCATAAAGATTTACAAGCTTATGAGAGCAAATACCTTAACTTTTTAAATGTTTTTACTTGCACAGCATCTTGAAGAGAAAATAGCTAATGAAGCATTATAGAACACAAGAACGAGGTTACATAACATCAAAAGTCCAAACTCCTAAATAAGATATCTAAATTTTTATAACATCTTATTTACCATAGGTGTTTGACAAAATAACTCAGAAAACAAACTTAAAGGAGGAAAAATTCATTTTGGCTTATGATTTCAAAGACTTCAGTACCCACAGCCTGCAAATTTGTTGCTCTGAGTCTGAAGTGATGCAGAAAATCATGGCAGAAGGGTGTGGCAGAAGAAAGCTGCTCATGGTGACAGCAAGAAAGCAGAGCGAGTGAGGAAGGGGCATGGGGACAACACACACCCCCTCAGGTCATGCTCATAGGGACCCGCTTCCTCCAACCAGGTCCCACCACCTAGTTTTCCCACCTCCCAATATGCCATCAAATATGAATCCATTAATGGATAAATCCACTGATGAGGTCAGAGTCCTCATGCTTCCCCAAAGCTCCCACTCTGAACCCTGCAGCCTGGTGACCAAGCCTTCAACCCATGAGCCCAATTTTGGGGACACTTTATATTCAAAGCCTTCACAAGTATAGCTAAAGCAATAGCCACCACGTCTCTATAAATCCTCTGGTAACTGAAGCACATTTTTAGAAAACCACATGTGGTTTCCGAAAGGTCATACTAAGCTGTAGGTATAGACTCAAACCATGCATAGGGACTAAAAAGAGCCTTTCTGACATGCTATGCTAAAAAGTTATCTGCTTTCAAGTTTATTACAATTGATATTTTAAAGTTGGTAATAATTATAAAGAATAATAGTTATCTTTAAAACTAATCCATTGTTTAAAACTAACTTATACACGTTTTTTTTTGTTGTTGTTGTTGTTGTTGTTGTTGTAGGTGACCATTACAAAAAGTTTATCTGGTTTTCCCAGGGGTACAAAGGTAGTCATGGGGAAGCTTTCATTAGATTTTTATTAGTATGTTTTTTACAAAAACACATACTGCCTAGCAGATGTAAATAAATCCATATCTATTACCTAATGAATCATACCTGTTACCTAATACCTCAATAAGAATCTATAATATAACTGTATTAAAATAATCACAGGAAATAATAAGTTTAGAAAATGGTAGTGACAATACTGGAGAAAACTATCTAAAGGGACAGGTTTAAAGAAAAACTTCCTCCGAAAAATAAAGGAAGAAATAATATAGCATATTAGAAATGTCACCTAGAGCATGGTTCATGTTGTGCCAAATAAAGTATCTTAAGATATAATCCCACAATATCATATTTGCAGTTTTCCTATATAAATACAAGACTTAAAGTAACTTTTATGTCTTTAAGGGAACAAATACTTACCTATGATCAAAATAGTTGGTGTGTTTAATGAGTTGGATGCCTGTAGTAGATTTTGAAAAGGAATGCTTACTTGTGAGTCTGAAGGGCTACTACCATTTATAGATATTCATTTCAGAAATTTCAATATATCCAGAAATATATATCCAGAAAATGGAAAAATTAGTAAGAAAAAGAAAAAAAATCACAAAAGCAAACCTTTCTGTTTACTATGGGAAAATATATTCAGAAGCTGCAGCATGTTGGAACATAATTTATATAGAACAAAATTTTAAAGAGAGATGATAGACTTTCAAGGACCAGATATCATTTTCCCTTTGTGTGCAGTTAAGAATTAGCATTCTTTTTCTGTTTTGAGCAGAACATCTTTTTCTGGTACAATGATAAAGCACATGGTGCACTCTGTGCAGTGAGGCCATGATCAATTTCCGCACACCAATTTCTGTCTTCGGTGCACACTAATTCACATGTCACCAGACATGAAAACTGAAGTGTTTGAGATCTTTGTCCTTTCCTTTCTTTCTTGAGTCATTTCAAGAAAAAGCAGTGTACCACCTTGGAGTATATGAAAGATCAGGAGATAATATTATTAATATTTGAATCCCATCCAGATTCAATAGAATATAATCAGAGAAGTTTCAAATAAAACATCCACTTGCAAGTAAATGAATTCCAAATTTGGACAAAGTTTTTTTTTTTTTTTTGAGATTTGGACTATTAGCATGTAGTCACAGTGACACTTTGTGTTCACTGTTGGGGAATGCACTCTAGTCAAGTGCTTGTTGGAAGGAGACCATGATGCCTGGGAGAATTGCTGCAAAGCCCATCCCTGGGAGATGCAAAGAAAAAAGTGAGAAATAGAATGAATCCAAGTGAGATATGTGAGCTTGAAATGACTAGGTCAATATAAATAAATGTGTCAACACGTGAATAATACACTTCCAAATTCACTAATATTCTTCGTTTATATTGTCTAAGAGAATATTCTTCCTTTTTTAAGTTGACTGACCTAAAAATCTCTGGATCTAAAGTATCTGTTCTACATCATTTATTTAGAGATGTTACTGTAAGTTATTCTGAAGTCTCAGTGAATAGTGGAACTTGAAATGCTCCAAAATAAAATCAGACAGAAGCTTATTTAGATTGAATTTTTCCATGAAGTGGTACAATTCTATTTATATCTGATGAAGAAAATCATACTACGTTTCAGTGAATGTTAGTGAGAATAAATTAAATTCAAATATCCAATATTTACATTTTAATGTAGAAGAATACCTTATTCTAATACTATAGCTATCTTTATAAAATTTGTATTAAATGAATTTAAAGAAATAGTTTTAAACCAAATAGTGAAAGTTGAATTTATTAGAGTATTTACATTGTAATAAAGCAGTTTGAAACAAATTTTAAAACCTTTCAACAATTTAATTTGGAGAATTGGATTTTAATGCAAAGCATTAAATAATTGTACCTAGACATCCACTACTTCTTTAATCTGTGTTGAGAAAGAAGAACATACATTACTTGAGTGTCATCAGGGTTATCAGAAGCATCATCCAGCAAATACTTGGCCCAATCTTGTACCACCTTATTTTTTTATGAGTTCTCTTCTATTAATATATATATATATATATATATATTTTTTTTCTATTATAGGTATGGTACTCTCAGTTGTCTAATTGCAATATGGAAATGGTTGGAAAATAAGCATTACCTAAGATAACTAGGGACATTTGATTACTCTTGAAAGTAACATTCTTATGATATGTATATTTTGGTATATGCATATACATACAAATATATTGTGTATATTTAAATATAATAATATATACATGTAAAATTTTAAATTTATTTGTAACTATGCAGATTAAGTTAATTGTGGAGGTGGGCAGAAATGGCATATTAGAGGTAAAAAACATAGAGCTTTGGAGGGTTAAAATATGTGGTTTTGGTCATTTCATAATTATTACAATAATTAGTCAATTTATTTACCTTTAGTTTACCTTTGTGAATCAGTTTTATTTTAAAATTACTAATTGAAGCTCAGATAACTTAGAAAACTTGTTCCAACATGGCAGAGCATGGCAGAGACCTGGACAATAACTTCTTTTCTAGGACATTAACAGTGGTAGCCCAATTCACTAATAAATTAGAGTTGAGGATGTTGAAATTAGTATTTTATAAACTAATTCAGGCCTCACTTCCCTTTGGAAGAATCCTCCTTCACTTACATACCTTCCAACATAAGTATTTAATGACTCACTGTGACTTCCCCCAAAAGAGAGATTTGTTATTATGTGAATGCCTTCCTTTGCACTAAATAATTAGTATGAGTAAACTATAGAACAAGTATAAAATAATGGAACAAACTATGGTTACAAACGTGGTCACTAAAAGTGCAGTTTTATCTTTTAAAACTCAGCAAACCCCAACTTCACACTGAGAAGTGACATGTCTGAAACGCTTCACAGACATTACCTCATGTAAGTCTTAGAATACTTGTTAGAGCTAAGTGTTTTATCCATTATTTACATAAGAAAAAATTGAGGCTCAGAGAGATTAAATATTTTTTGCCAGTATCAGCTTGGACATGGTACAGTCAAAATTTAGAACAAGGTTGCTCTCCCTCTAAAGTATAATATTCTATCATGTATAATATTCTATAATATTCTATCATGTATAACCAAATTTAATAGTCATAAATAATCTGATGAGATAGATACTATTGTTCTGCCTTATAGGTGAGGTTAGTAAAGCTCATAAATTAAATTACTCATAAACTCATAAATTAAATTATCAAGATAACATAGCTAGAAAGTAAATCAGGAATCAAATTTAGATCTACCTTAATCCCAGGTCTATGTTTTTATTCACTAATGTATTAAACAAATTATTTATTCAGTTATAATATGTGCCAGGCAATATACAAATGCTTAGAAAACCGGTCAGATCTCTGCCTAAAGGGAATTTACAGTTTGTTGGGGAAAACATACACTAAACAAACACACATAATAAACATAGCAGTATAAATTAAAAGTTAAAAGTTTGTGAAAGAAAACAACAGGATACTCCACTAATGAATAACAGGGAGGAGAATTTAGATTGGCTAGTCAAGAAATATCTCTTTGAGGAAATGAGTCTTTTTAAAATATATAAGTTGATCATATGAAGCCGTTGTCTTGGCAAACATGGAGGAAGGCTCATTCCAGAAGAAAGAGTTGGATGGCTCTGAGGGAATGGCAGGAACACTGAGCCAAGAGGAACAGCCGCTAATGGTGAAATCGGAGAGCTGAATTGGATCCTCCGCTAAGCAGCAGAAAACAGGCTTCTCTTGATTATTCAGGCTAGCTGTACCAACCTTAGCCCAGCAGACAGGGGGTGCCTGAAAGCCACAGTGGACAGAACTGCCCAGCTGTGTGGTCCCATTCTGGCTTCAGTGTGCTGTTCCACCTACAAGAAGCACAGAGTTCCCCAGCCACCTTCCCACCCAAATCTTTTCTAGTTTCAAAGAGTTTTTAGCAGGGGACCAACAGAAGTGATACAATCAGCTAACGTTACAGGAAAGAATGCAGCAAATTAAACTGAGTAAATTGGGTCAATGGGAAAGAAAAAAAAATGCAGACTACCATCAATGTCAAGCTCTGAGGAAGAAGGAGGTCCATGATGACTTCTAAGAGACAATAGACGCAGCTAAACCAATGGTCAATTCTAAATTATTGAGGCTGGCTTTGAACTTGTGATCCTCCTTCCTCAGTCTCCCAAGCCACTAGGATTACAGGTGTGGGCTGCTACTCCAGGCCCATGGGTCAATTCAAATTGAAGGGATGGAGTATGGGGGGAAGGTGGGAATGGAAGGTAGGTAGGTTTAGTCAAGAAAATTTCCAAAGAAATAAAATCTACTTAAATGCAAATGTCTCATGCATCTTAGTTCTAGGGAACTTTTTTCTTTTTCTTTTTCTTTTCTTTTCTTTTTTTTTTTTTTTTTTTTGGATAGGGATGATCAGAGTAGTTGAATAACCTAAACTTAATTTGTGAGAAGGTGATTTTAGAAATTCAGATGTGCAATGATGGTGGCTGGACCTATGACTCTAAGGTCCTAAATTAAAGATGATTTGTTGGATTAATAGTGACTATGGCAGACCTTAGCTTCACTGATTTCACCATAGACAGTCTCCCAGTACATGTTTTTACTGCCCCCTGCTCAGAGAAAGCACAGACATTTTTGGCCTACAAGACACGAGGTGTGTATCACTCTGCTTCAGAATTGAGATGAATTCAGTTGGAACAACAAGGAAGAACTTAAGTTCTGGGGTAATCTAGACTTACTGGTGGCATCATTTCAACCTTGAGACAGTACCAATAAATTTAAGCAAAACCTGTATGGTATGAAATTCACTAACATTAGGTCAATGGTAAGGTTGAGCAAAGGCAGTTATGTTTATGCCAGCACATGCTCTCCTACCTGTGCAATGGCAGGGGACCTAATTGATAAGTGAAAGTGCTTTGGATAAGATGGATGTGGGGGGGAGGGGATGGGGAGAGAGGAGGGGACATAATTCAAGGTAGTCTATTCACTGGTTGACATCCCTTGCTCTCTACATTTTTAGAGCCTGAAATTACAGCCTTCACCTGTGTGATGAATTGTTATTTTCCACATGTGGGATTTGGTTTTCTCCTTCATGTCTCATCATCTTTGCAAATCTGCTTTGCCTCATAGCAGGGTTCTGAGGGTTAATCATTTATTTAGCGTGGTAAAAAGTATTTTGGGCATCTCAGAAGAAATATCTTATATAGAGAATAAATAATACAACAATAACAAGCTAGTGAATTGTAGTTAGTGTGCATCTCTAATCTCAAATTCGGCATGGACCCAACCAGTTCTTCATCTATGAGGGGGCAGGCCAAATGACTGGAGTAAAACACACACATTATTCCTGACTTACAAAATAAGTCTAATGTGTAATAGGAGAAGAGTTGATCTGAAGCAGGAAGAATGAACAGAACTGCATGATAATTGAGGGAGTGGATTCTTGACCTTTATTTTCTAAGACGACCTTTCTAGGACTTAACAGGGCTTGTGTGGGACATCGTAGGATCTGTTTATTATGAATTTCCTTAATTTACCTTTTAATATGAACTAGTAGTGTGCTGAATATCTCTCAAAAAAAATAAGATGTAAGTTCTTTTCTCCCCCAAAGGATTTAAAATAAACATCCATATGCAATCACCAAATACAGATTTATAAACAAAAAGGACATCTGCATAGACCAATATAAAACTAACTAGATAACTCTTCTCTTCCTTTTCACATAGTTGCATACATTGCTGCCTTCAATCTTCTATGAGCAGAGATCCCTGCTATGGAAGCCTATAATCATACAAAGTGGATAAATCACCCATAGAGACCAATCAGATATCAACTAAGTTCAGTTAGGGGCTTGGGAAGCCTCTCTACTCCATGAACATCTGTTTTCTGACTCTATCCAGATTGTTCAGAGGCTAAGCCTGTGAACAGTTAGGCAATTAAGTGGCTACCAACTGGTGCAAACCAAGTCACTTATTGTCACTGTCCTTGTGAAAGTGCCTCTGTTACACTGAGAGTAGACAGAGAAGGCTACTCACATTTTTGGAGGAGTTGGTTTACTTAGCTAGCTTCTTTCTTAACTCTATTTGAGCATACCCCACTAGGCACTTGGCTTTTGATAGGAGGACAAGACAAGGTAAATTTTGGAACAAAAGCAATTTGAGAAAATGAAGAATATACCTAGCTCTCTTGAGTTTCTTTTGAAATAATTAGATCCTTGCCTCTTTACAAAAACAGAAATTAGTCTGATCCAAAGGCAATCTGATATAATTAGGTCTGGGTCCAACAGGGAAGATTTACACTGTTAGAGCTGTGGAGGGAAGCCTGAAGTCTTCAAAGGTGAGGTCAGCAGGGTTTGAAATTTTGCTGGGATCAGTGTTGACCCTCCCAGCCACCTGGAGACTGGAGGAGAGAATTCACTCCAAATGCCCCACTTCTCCATCCCACACAAACAACAAATGTTGCTCTACTTCATCCATAATGGGATTTTCTAAATTTTTACTCAACTCTGGCCACACGCCTTAGCACCATCCCTCTAGCCTTCTGTTCTGCAGAAAAAAAATGGAGGCCAGCAGTCAGCAGGAGGGAAGAGTGACCCAGCTTCCAAACTCCAGGCAACTGAGCCTTCTGTGCTTAGAGCAGCAAGCCAGCTGTCACCATATTCTGGCTGTCTGGTACACAGGCAGGCTGCTCAGGCACAAGATGCTGGTGAACCAAGTAGTAGCAGCAAAGAGCTGCTCTACAGGAGGTTGCTAGAGTCACCAGCAGCTGAGGACAGATGCTTTTAAAGAGAGCCCATTGGGACAAAGCCATGTGGATTCACCAAGATGAAGTTGAATTGTGCTAGGGCAGAGCTGAGGACAAATTTTTATGGCCAGGACTGGTATGATTTGGGGCTAGAGATGGGAATGATAATGAGACCCTGTGTGCCTGGGAAGGTAGTGTTTTTTGTTGTAGGGACACCAAGAGGATGGAGCATCTCCCCAGGCCTCATGTCTAAAGAAAGCTGACTACCTCTGGTTTACTCTATTCAGCAGCCAGGAGACTGCTCACCCTCTCAAGGCCCCTGAGGAGAAGTAGAGCAAGGATGTGTGACACCATGCCTTTGAGATCTATTGGACATCTTTCATGGCAGCAGGATTCACCCAGCCCAGCCTTTTGGAGTCGGAGTCTACTCTGCCAGAGGCTTTGGCCAGGCCTAGAACTCTAGCTGGTTCATTCACACCCTCTCAGTCCCACCTCTGACCCTAAATCACCCATTCATCCCCTCCCACTTTTCTCAGCCTCTCCATATTACCCAGCTATCCACAGAATCATTGGATTCTATTCCATCCCATGAAGCAAAATTATTAATTCTGTCCTCCCCTCTCAGAGGCAGTTCATGGTTCGATAGATTAAGTAAATGTATATTTGGGGTGAGGGGGTGGATATAACATTTGTCAGTTGGAGAAATCAATAATCCAAATATTAGCGACCTCATATCCTCTTAATAGCCTCATGTTCAATACTCCTTACTCCAGAAAAACTTTCATTTCCTTTCGTGAGAAATCTCCATGTGTAAGGAATATAGATTCCATGCCCGAGGCAAAGACTACATGATTCTATAATCTAAACAGTTTGTAGTTGTGCAAAATAAACTATTTAATTCCCAATATTGAAAAATATTGGTTTTTAATAGTACTGTTAACCTTTTACCATCAAACATAGCTGCTTATTTATTCATTTCATCATTTAAAGCAATATATTGGAGGATAAGTAATTATAATATTTCAGTACAATGTAATATTTAACTTTTTCGCTTATGTGAATTCCAATATCATATCAGAAGTATGGTCTTTAGGAAAATTAGATCGAAACTTTATTAAGGTATAAAAGGAAGGATTTATTTCTTTGTATTCTTGCATATTACCTTTGAATCCTAGACCCAATTTAATAAATGAGTATGTAAAATAGATTGCACAAACTTTAAAAGTAAGTATAATAGAGCTGATAATCAGTTTGCTTTCATTTACTTTTGATGGTTTGAGCTGCTCTTAGAAAATGAATATACTTCTAATGAAAGCCTGGTATTTGCATGCCATTTTGGAATACCAAAGAGGCTTCATGGAACCTCTTGGCAGACAGAACTTCTAAGTACAGCAATTATTAGCATACCCATTTCACTGCTGACAAAACAGAGGTTCACAGATGAAAGGATAGGCAAAGCAAACGAAAGGTAGATGTTACATTTCCGAAATATTTTGAACATCATTCAGATGTTTTTTCTTCATTTCTCCTCTTCCTCCTCCCCTTTCTCCTCCCACCCCCGCTTTTGGTCAACAATTGGCACTATTTAAAATAAAACTTATTTTCAGTATTATTGAAAAAAATAGTATTTTTTTTCACATCTCTGACTTGTTCGGATGCTGGTTTCGACTCTTTCCCAGCTCTGATCCTACTCTCTGCCTGGCCTCTCTTCTAAGTAACATGACTCTAATCAACTCAGACTTCAGTTGCTGTCACTCATTCCCAAGTGAGGCCTCAACATTCTGACCACAAATTTGAAACTAAGTTTAGAGAACAATGATAAACAGTAGATTTTTTTCTACCAGAACTAATAGGTATTCCCGGGCAATTCCTTCTGTCTTTTTCACAGTGTATGCTGTTCATAAATAATGTCAGAAGTGGGCCTTCGTTCCTTTAGGAAGGTGGTCATTTAATGTAAGTAAATCCACATTAAATATTGAAGATCAGAAAAAAGCAGCCTCTTCAAAGAGGTCACATTTAAGTGAAGAAAAAAAAAAAAAAAACAATGTGTGGGGAGAGGCCAGCCCGGTGCTGGGTGGTACAGAGTTAATGGCTCATAGAGAGCATATACATGTTTTTTAAAGATGTTTTATTGCTTACAAAAGGAAGTAGTCTTGAGAGACTGGATACATAAACTGGCTCCAGCCAGCTGCGGCTGTCGGACGAGGAAGGATCCTGTTCAATTAGTGTTGTAAAATAAAATACTTTGTAAAGGAAATAAACACGATGCGAGCTAAGATTCATGCTTTCAAATATACACAAGGTTTGAATTTTTAATTAGGGCTGCTAATTACAGTCATCAGAAAGCAGAACAGAATAGATTTTACCTTACATTTAGCAGACAAGCCTTCAACCCCAGTGTATTTTTCAATTTCATTAATATTTTATGAAAATGGCCCTTGCAGCTTCAGCCTATTCCAGTCTCCTACAAAACTGCCCCACATTATGGATGCCAATGCCTTTAAGCCATGTACATTAGTGTGATGACAAAATGCAAAGCAGCATCTTGTCACCCATTGCACCAATTGATTCTATTAGACAGTGTAAAAACAGTTGGGTGTGAGTTATAATCTCAGTGACACTAATGATGAAGCAAGACACTGGCTGAGAACAGCCATTAGCTATAAGCCAGAAATTAATGATTCTAATATTTTTGAACAAATTAACCTTAATGAACTGGTCTTGCAAATACTGTATTATCTACAGATAAGTCAGTTAGTAGAACAACACTGTTACATGTACAAGTGGAAACATACATAAATATGGGCAATAAACAAACAGAAAATCTATGTATAGGTATTTTACATGGTTACCCATCTCCCATGCCTGTTTGTAGCTCAGGTAGGGTATAGCTATAGCTAGTTACTCTCCTGATCATGATGTAATTGGTAGTGACTTACGATTTGACAGAATTATCTGTAACCTAATAGAAGCATAAATAAAACATTCCCACAAAGTTAGAGGGTAACTGTTAGAAAATAAAATTTGTATACTTCATATACAAAGGAGTTTCCTAAAAGTAAAGTAAATCTTTTTGTAAAATGATCACTTTTTTTTTTTTGGCTATTGTGAAGAATATCACCTCTTCTCCAAATTTGTTCACCTATTTTGTTATGTTTGAAGTTTTCTAAGTAGGGTTTTCATAAAGTAAGTCATGCTTATAGCACCTCTTGGAATGAAGCATAAATTGACCCTCTGTAACTACTTTGGAAATATTTATTGCAGTGAATCAAAACTGCACACTGAGGGTAGCTTTGAAAAGTAAAATAAAGACACAACAGTTTTGTTAACAGTTTCTGCCCAAGAGCAAAATGCTATACAATAGTTTTTACTCATTTTTTATTTCCTGTAATTCTTAGTTTGCCAAAGTTAGTAGAATTCCATTAGCTGTAATAAATTTGACAGACAACTCATATAGAACATGCCACCCTAAAACAGTTCACTGCCACATTCAATTGTAGCTCAAGAAAATTGTAATGGTATTTTACCAGTTGCTTAGATCAAGTCCTCTCCTGTGTTTCCTGCACACAATACTACCTGTGCTTTCTCTCTTCACCCCATATTCTGTACTAGTGTAGCCACTCTTTTCATCACAAAGGACCATCACCTTTTTTTTTAAATGTTTGGTACCTGTTCAAATCTGTGGCCCCCAAATTCTGGAAACCCATTCACAAAACTGCACAAAACCCAAATGGCTAATTTAAAGAAGAGGAAACAAGAGTAAGGTACATGCCAAGAACAGTTTGTTGGCTTAACTTTGACTTGCTTTCCTGGGAAGGAAGAAAACAGAATTTTCAATGTGAACTGTCAGCCCTAGTTATGACAGAAGCTCACTAGTGAGGGATCCAGAGCCTCCTTCTATTGGCAGAAAGAAGCAAAGAAACCTTCCAAGCAGAATTCTTTCAAGCTTCCTCTACAACTCCACTTAAATAATTTACTTTTTATTTTCTCCCAGACTATTCTTTTTAAAGTTGGCTGACATGTTTGTTGACAAGAATGCTTTACTGCACAAGATGGCTTGTGTATGTGGAAAAGGGGGGAAAAATCAAAAAAATTTCTCCAACTCTGAGAATAAGAGAACTACTTACTGTATGTACTTTTGGGAAACACAGTTAAACTGCACTCTGTCTCAGCAGAGGAGACTAAATATAAATTAATATAAGTAAAATAGCTGCTTGAGGAAAGTTGTTTACTAATTTAAAAACCAAACCAGTGGCTGTGTACCTAATTCAGCAAATTCTACCTGGCCGTAGAACTGATAGATGCATGCAGAAAGACCCTAAATCCATTCATTATAACATAATACATTGTGTTATTTAATCTACAAAAACTTAATTTTAAAATGCATCCTTTTAAAGTTCTGACAGCTACAGGGGAGTACAGTAGATGAGTAAAACCATGTGGAAATAATGACTTAAGTGTAGCTACTGATTTTCTAGATCCTTGGCATCACACTTCAATATTTATGATGTGCTTAGTGACTAAAATAGAAGGTAGAAAAACAACAGGGCTATTTAGGTCATTCATATATATTTAGATTACAAATGGAATGATTGACCTATGCTGGCTAAGTACCTTTACATCAGTCTACCAAAGACTCTTTCCTACTTTTCCAACTATAAAAGAATTAAAATCTACTTTTTTACAGAGAGGAGCAAAGTATAAATTAATTAAAATAAGGTTGTGTTTTCTGAATCATAATAAAATATTCTTTCACTAAACAATTATTTTCTTCCCTCTAGTTCTGTAGTGTGTTAATGAAATGCCTCTAACATGGGTTATACAATTCTACCTGGAATGCAATTTTGTTGATACTAGGGGAAAATACTTGGCATGAAGGGTGCTACCTGGACACAGGTGTTTGGCATTAATCACTTCATCTACAGGGTCCTCACCTTGGATGGAAACATAGTACTTTATTACCAGACCTGAAGTTGTATTCAGACCAAAGCAACAAGTCACATACTAGCTCCAGAATTAATTGATTTGAAATGAACTTTCAACTTGCAATTGCAAATGTCTCTAGAACTATGTGGGGATTATAATAATGAACTGAAGCCTATGTTTTCCTACAGGTCTATAAAGCATTTACATTTATAGCAATATATTCTCAGGTTTGCAGTCAATATTTTGGAATATACATGAAAAGTTGATGGAAAAAAATTGATTATCTGATAATCCAAACGAAAAAAGGTAATTGATGGGAACTGATGATTAAGAATGTGACATATGCAGCTCCCCAGCATCCCATCCATACAAGATACACTTTCAAAAAAAGGGAGAAAAAAACCCTTTGGTGACTTCTAGTCTACATCTATGCAATAAAGCTAAAGTGGTTTTCTTTTCTTGTTTTAATTTATTTTTTAGTTGTAGATGGACACAATACCTTTATTTTACTTATTTATTTATGTGGTGCTGAGAATTGAACCCAGTGCCTCACATGTGCTGGGGAAATGTTCTACTACTGAGCCACAACCCCAGCCCCCTCAATGTGGTTGGTTTTCTATGGACTTTAATTTATTCATTTACTTATTCATTCTTTCTTGTACTTCTATAACATGTATGAAATGATCATCTATAGCTGTACTGTCTTATAACCACATATGTCTCTTGAGCACTTGAATTGTGACCAGCCTGATATTGGTTAAGTGCTATAACTGAAAAATACATACCACATTTCCCATTAATGTACAATTTTACATTGATTATATGTTGAAATAATTTTTGATTTATTGTGTTAAATAAACCTTATTAAACTTGTACCTGCTGCCTTGTTATATGTGACTAATAGAAAATTTAAATTATATATGTGATGCACATCATTTTCTATAGGACGGTGCTCACCTACAGAGTAGGTAAACAGTGTGATAAGCTCTGGGGGTTCTATGATAAAAAGACTGTGAGGAGCTTTTTAATGTTGAATATAAAGCAAAAATTCCAACCATATTATTCTGACTTCACATTCAAAACTAAAATTCATTTAATGCTTTTAATGTTCTACAAAGCTCCCTGTTTTTCTCAGGTTGCTCAGCACTAGGTTTGGATAACTTGACTGCTAAGCCCAATTGGCCTGTTATGCTGAGTCTTTACTTCAAGAAGCTCTGGTCATATTCAAGAGAGGCTGAGCCTGCTACCAAACCACCTGGACAAGTACCTCGAGATGGTTTCCCAGCAATGGTTGCAATTGCATTCAACACCGTTGCTTTGCTAAGGGTCACTGACAAGGTCCTTCAAGGATAGGTGAACACTCAGTTATCAGAACTAGAGTTTTCCTCTGGAGTCATGACTCTGACCTCATTGCACTGTTTCTACCACTACTGATCTGACTCAAATCCCAAGTAGGGAAATACATCAGTCTTTGAAAAGATGCATTGGATGATATGCTCTTGCTGTATGAGAACCTGGCTTCAATAGTATCATGGTATCTCTGGACTGCAGTAATTATTTTCTAGAACTGTAATTTTAATTTTAATTTCTGGAACTGTAATTTCCTAGAACTGTAATTATTTTCATGAACTGTAATTTAGCTTACTAACAAACACCTTTATTTCTGCCATGATCAGAGACCTTTATTATCCCTACAACAAAATATTGTAATTATTACAAACAGCTCTTCCCCCTCTATGCACATTTTTCTCAGAATAGTATTTATTAAAATCAATTAACTCTTGCTCAGACATATACAGAACTAAATTTCAAAGAAAGGTAAAAGGAATTTTTGACATCCCAGCAATGGCATTTTTATTATGACAGTTCCAAAATGTTTTGCCTGTGGGAAAAAAAGGTGGAGTTATAGGCTTGGCAGTCATTAAGTCAAACGCAGCCTTGTTAGGATAGACAAATCCATTTGCTCAGTGTTTTACCCTCTGGTCTAGGCTCCTCTGCCTGCCATCTGATTGGATAATGGTGGAGATTGACTGACAAGTGTGACAAAGGCCACAGGGCCATCTCTTTGTGATGGGAATTGATGGCTCTGTAAATATAGTCCTTCACCTTCAATATGTTTAGACATCCCATAGTTAACCTAAGCATCTCAAATTTGCTTCTATTTTTATTTATGCCCCCAACACAACTAATTCAGAGCTCCCAAACACAGGGTTACTGATTGTAAACATTTTTTATTGTTCAGATGGTCAACTAAAATATTTATTTTCTGTTAACATTTGATTAAGAATGCTAATATTATATTTCACTAAAATGTCTACTTGGGTCTATGACTCCACAGCAGTAGTCAATTATCTTACGCCCCTGACATATAACCAACTTAATATGCTTTGTTTCCCACAAATTTAATTATTAAGAATCATTGTTATAATATTAACTAGAAGAAGAAAATAATATTAAGCCCACAATTTACTCTTCCTTTCTTAATTCATGCATTAATATACTGTTTACTCTGGGTCATTTTTTAGTGAACTCAATCTACTTTGAAGGAATATTTTATCACAGTGGTAGAATGAGATTTCATTTCTCAGGATGAGATTTTTTTTCAATCAAAATGCCTGTTGTTACATGTATGAAAATTAAAATGTTGTATCTTTATTTTTCTATATTGTTACCTTATAATAAAATGATTAAGCTAGCCACTTTTCTAGAAGAGTTGAAGCACAATATTATCTCAAAACTTTAGTTAAAATATGTAAAATCCCTTTTAAGTAGCCCTTTTATTTTCCAGTGGGAATAACATTATATAACAATTATTTTAGGGAAACTGATCACCTAGAAATTCTACAGTTGTCTTCAATCAAATCAAAACTAATTTCAGATTGACAGGCAGAAATAAAAGGCTTTTATATAAGTATAAAAATAAATGGGTTACATGAAAGCCGTATTCAATTGCATCTTGGGACTATTTCACCATTTAAGTAAGCCTAAATTTGAATATAAGAGCACTTTAACAAAAAGAAAACACGAGGACAGCAAAGTTAGGGCAAAATCATCATGTAAACCAGCATATTATTTAGGTGGTTAACAGAAGCAAAATTCTAATAACTTAATTATAACTATATTAAAACTTAATTAGAAAATAAGCTAAATAGTTAATCACATGAATCCACAAGCACTTAATATTGTAGTTATCACTGGGTGCATTAAGGATGAATCACTAATATTTTCTACTGTTAATACATGGTTAATTAATGATTAAACAGTGTTTTACTGCTGACTCATTAATGATTTATTACAGTTACTTAAACAGTTTCTCAGATCTGAGTGCCTTAAATAGACATCTGAAGATTACTTTCCAGGTTTACCTTCTTTCTACTGTATTGGTTACTGTATTACTCTGATCTTCTTTTAACTATGAATATCAAATATCTTGATTACCTGGTTAGTAAAAGCTAATTTATTGCTTGGATGAATTTTCGTACTGGAGTTGAATATGAGAACAGGCATAGATCTTTTTGTGTTAGTTCAACTCTGCTTTCCTTCCCAGGATAGGTGTTCCTAAACTGTGAGTAGAATGCGGCACTATGGGACATTAAACCAACTAGCCACTAGCCATCTTAAAATCTGCTCCCTCTTCTGGCATCTGAACTGCTTTTAAATTGATTCTAATTCTGCCTGAGACTAACATACTCTGTAGGCTTGCTAAGCTGGGGAGAACTTCTCTCTTGGTGGCAGTTATGGGACTACAGGATCCATTTTCTGGTTATGTGTCCTGAGATCCAGATCAAGCTAACCTGTATATTTCCAGGCAACCTAGTAGCAAGAGAGAGGGATCTTGAACCTTGCTGTGCAATTCATTTGGAGATGGCCCACACAGTTAGGAGTGAATATGATTGTCATTGCTTCTGGATTTGCCTAAAGTCTCACAGAATGCAATTATACCTTCTCATAGGTGTTTGACAACCAGATTGAGGTGTTTTTCTTCCATTTTGGAAAACTGCATAGAAATAGCTTCTGGGGTGTGACATTGCAATCTTCATGCTTGTCTTTATGTATCTATTTGTCCCTATCAGGGGAGTCTGTGGCTGCTAGGAGACTGTATTTAGTTGGTATAGAAATGACAGTAATGCTCAGGATATGACTTTTCTTTCTGGAAAAAAAAGGACAGGCATGTGGTGGGGGTGAACCTACTACAATTAACTCTTTTCTCACCACCTTTTAAAAACAAGAACTTTAAAATATAAAGACTCTCGGAGGTAACACATTTGTTTCACCTCTGCTAAGGAAAGACAGAGACATTTAATTCTTACCACAGTACTCTCAGAAATACAGATAAGCCTTATCTGATGGAAATGTGGCCGTATTCCTGCATTATGAGCCATTTTGCAATTAGCTGCTAGAATTAGGTATTCAGCAGTTAATTGCAAAATGGGGCATTTTTAGGTCTCCAAGAACAGGAAAAAAATCAAAACGTAAATGGTAGACTTGAATGGAGGACCCAATATATTGTGAGATTGTTTCTGTTCTCTGTGGAGAGGTAGGAATGAAGAAGATTCAGAACAGAGAAGGAAAATCAGGTTAAATACTGCTGATTAGTGCTATTTATTAATCCCAACCCCAATTTATAAAAGCTGATCTCGGTTGCATATTTGGGTCAAAGGACAGTAATCTTAGAATTACAAAATGCCATAATGTAGATTCAATGTATTGATTAAAAATTATATACTTGTATGTGATACTAAAAAATAATAGTTTTTCTGTACATTTCTACAGGAGACATATGGTCTTTCCAATTCATGATGTTTGAAGTTAAGATTTCAAATTTTGATACTGTTCATTGCCAGCAATGTTAAACCAGAATTAACATATTTTAATTTATTTGCATCTTGTTGACTCTCAACATCTCATGAGGTAGAAATCGAGTATTTGAAAACTTAAAGAAATATATTGAAGGTTGGAAGGAGAATCTAAATAACAGCAAGTGCTGTTTGAATGTCTTGAAATTTTTTTACAAATTTTAAAAAATGGGTATTTGCTTATGTTAATTTTGAAGGTCAGTTTAGACATCTTGATTTTGTTACACTAGGGAATGTTTCCATTTTCCACCCAAATCACCACTTGAATTGAAAAATCAGTTCTAATTCATTTACTCACTCATTTATTGCTTATTCACTTATTCTTGTTAGGTATTAGCTATGTGACAGGCACTGGACTGAACAAGGAGAGAGAAACCAAATTGGGAATAAAACAAAGTCTTATGAATACTTGTGAATAAGGTAACATTCTGGCTAGAATTGATATGACTCAGTAGCAAAGCAAAATATCACTTCTGTAGCAAAAATCATTAGCCAAATGTCTCTTTATATGCATTTTACTATCATTATGGTAATTATCTACAAGGACTCTGATAAGATTGTTTTAGATATTGGCAGGCTCTTCATCCAAAGCAACTCTTTGCAGTTGAACCATCCACTGCCTTAGAGTTCATTAAAGACAAATGCTCTTGGGCTGGGGTTGTAGCTCAGTGGTGGGGTGCTTGCCTAGCATGTGGTAGGCACTGGGTTCGAGTCTCAGCACCACATATAAATACATAAAATAAATGTCCTTTGACAACTAAAAAAATATTTTTAAAAAAGATAAATTTTCTTATAGTAACCCCAAGAAGATGAAATTCTACATTGTTCAGGACAAAAATTAACCAGAGTTCTGATGGATGCAAGTCTCTGCATTAGAAACAAATAAGTTCCATCTCTATTTTAAAATATTCAGTCTTTTTTTCAAATGGTTCCTTAGAGAACCACTGTGTCCTCTGTGTGAGGGGAGGGTCCCTTTCTTTGGGAAGAAACCACACCCTTGACTGGCATCAATAGTAATTTGTGACCAGGTGACAAGTATGATCAAAGAGAAAGAGGAAGCAACATGTTGCTAAGGTCCTCTCTGCCTTTAGTCTGATCTGAAGGAGTCCCTACAGCTGTATGAGGTGAGTTTAGAGTCAAATTATGTCCTCTAAAAAACTTATCAGGTGGAGTAGAATGGAGGAGTTTTTTAATCTATAGACTTTGGACCCATATGTATAAGTATTAAGTAATTTGAGGGTCCCAATATACTACATGCGAAATTTTGAGTGAAAATAAATTTATGAGAAAAATATCCATAACTTTCATTAGATTTTGAAAGGGTCTTTCACTCCAAAATTAAGAATAATTGCCTTAAAAAAGCACTTGAGTGTATCAACATGTGTTTCTCTTATTCTGGAATTTCATGGTTTTTTATACTATATCGTTTTCTTTGAGACAAGAATACACAAAATCCAGTCCAGACCCTCTAATATCTGATGAAACTGGAGAGACCAGAAAGTTGACATTCATTATTTTGTAGTACATATATGCTTATTTCCACATTCTGCTTTAGTTCAGATATGCAAATGTGGCCAGTAAGCATTTCCTATTGAAATATTAGAGAAGAAAGATTTTTAAAAATTATTTTATGACATGCTGATAGGCTCCATAACCTCCAATAATTTCTTTGGTTTTATAGGTGTAGTTGTCATAGACCTGTATATCACTTTCTAAATCTTAGAGCAGTTGGATTGGGGGAGGGTGCATAGAACCGACCGTGGAAGAGTTTCCATCTTTAGGCAAAGGAAAGACAAATATTTCTTCATCTCTCAGTTATGGATAACTGCAGTTTGTTCTCCTATTCAGGCATTTTTTGTGTGTGTCCTAACCCTCGCTACTTGAAAACTTTGCATAGTAGTACTTTATTCTATCCCAAAGGCACCATATGTCACCTTCCACCTTCCTAAATAAGAAAGCAGGTATCAGAAAATGGGAAAATGGTAGGCTCTCAGTAGCTAAAGTTGAAGGTAATAGTCCTTGGCATGTCTAAATGCACTTTCAGAAAAAAAAAGTTTTCTATGAATAAAAGATGTGGAAAAGTCAGCCATGCTAAGATACCATTTTTAAGCATACAATTTTTATAATAAATAAAAATTTCCCAGAAGAACAAAATACTTTGGTTTTATGTAATAAGGTTTCTTCTACATAAACTATTAGACTTGATCAGCTTAAAAGTTATGTAAATAAAACAACATTAATGATAAACACACACACACACACACACACTTTCCCCAATCAACAATTATCTTTACTTAGACCAGAGGTGATGAAACGTATTCATTCTGGCACTGGCCTTTAACAAGTGTGGTTAAGTGTACGTGTTCTAGTGAAGAAAGGAAAAATGTGTACTTATTCCAATCTAAATTATGCCCCTAGATAACATAATGGATACTGAATTTATCAGATCCACTTATGAAATAAGATGGAGACAGGTTAAAAGCTCAAGTTTCTTGTAGGTACATAGTTTAACATGAGAAGTCCAGATGGAACTTTTTATAGATTCACAAATAGCATGACTCACTGTGCTGGAATGCTAGGTCCAAATGGTAGATCCCTTTTGAGGTTACAGTTTAGAGAGAAACAGATTTATTAATAATCAATGCACTTATATGACCAAGAATGTTATCAGCTCATCCAAGATGGAAAACAACAGCAAACTTCAGCCAAGAATTATTGTATTTTTTCCCTTCTTACTATATGCATTGGAAAAGAACCCCATTGGCCCTTTTGTAGCTAGTAATGTCTAATGCAGGAAGACAGGAATAAGCAGAGTAGAAAGCACCTGTCAGCTCTATTTCCCACTCTCCTTGATTAGCATGAAACATTAATAGGGCTTTCAGAAATTCTGGCCTGAAATGGGCTTTGCCTGAGAACGTGTCTGTCTTTACCGCACAGAAGCCACTGTCATTAAAAAAGGGCAGATAACCAAAGAAGACTCTTTCTTAAAATTTATACCTTTTTTTCATACAATGACAAATTATTTTAATAATGGGAATCACACACACTGCCATTTGTATAATGTTTCCCATAAAATTCCCCCATTAAATTTGCTCCTTTACTTGACTCATCTCTTTTTTTAAAAAAATGACACACACAAAATGATACATCATGCCTTCTTATAAAGAATTGAAAATGAACATACAGTAATGGGTTAACATACATTTTAATAAAAATTTCATTGTTGTGCATTTCGCTTTTCAATACTGAAAACTGGGATGTTCCAGTAACCTCAGGCAATGCCTAAGGATAAAACAAATCACATGGTGGTGAACTATTTTCACCTATTTATTCTTCTACAGACAAAATATTCATACGGACCAAAGAAAATCAGGTGTGCATACCCCCAAAATATACCTGGTCTTAATACACTGTGCCACATATTATATGTAACTATGTACTACGAATAAAACCCAAAAATGCTTTTAGAATTTCTGAGATGTTTTGAGTGCTTTGGATACTGCTAATTTTCAGTGAAGGTGAGTGTGAGATTGATTTTGGTTCTCCATAATGACCACAAAAATAAAAAGATGTAAGGGGGTTCAAGTAAGGGCAGAGACCACAAAATTCAGCAGTCTCAGCCCTTTCAAAAACTATCCCCAGATTCACAATTCAGTGTTTAAGTTTTCAGATCTAGAAACTTTTGATTTGAGTTGAGTGCTTGTTATATGATGTAGTCAGTTAGCTTACAAAGAAATATGCATGTTATTGAACCTGTCCTTACAGACGGCATGTCAGCCGGCACGCTCGATGTCATTGTGTATGATTTCCTAAGAGGGCAAACACAGCAGAGAATTGCCCTAGGAAAGAAGAAGTTTCTACCAGAATTTTATTAAAAAGCAGCACTTTGTGGAAAATCACGCCAATTGCCCCACTTTTACCACTTGATTGTGATGGGGCAGCCCGAATGAAATGAGGGGCAAATTAAATGTGCATCCAATTACTTTCTGGTGATTTTGTAAATATAGAACTCCCCTGAAACATTTTGTAGGCAGTTTTGGTAGGTACTGGTGATAAGAAAGATTGAAAGTATAGATTAGTTAAGAAAAGCAGTTACTTAAAATATTGCAAATACTTTCTGTCCCCTTAATAAGGATTTTTAAAAAATCAGTTCTCAGAGGGCTGCTGCTGCTATGCTGCTGCTATTGCTCTCAAAGCAGGAGGAGCTGATCAAGAAGCAAAGGGGAAGGCAAGGAAAAGAACAGCACTTAAGAAGCCCACTCTTATCACAGCAAATTATTCAGCAAGTGCAAATGAATTGCCTGATGGGAGTAAATGGACAAAGCCCCGTCAAACCACACTGAAAGGAAGCTTCCATTCTACAATATTTTTTTTCTTATGGTAAATATTTTGCTTCATGAATTAAAAGTATGTAAAGAATACAATCAGATATCCATGTTCTTTTAAAGTAGCTCTATGAAACAGATACATAAAATACTGTCCATAAAGCAAGATATACCCTTCATTGACACTGACAACTGAAATTAACTTCTAGAGCTGGGACCCCGAGTAGGAACTCTTCAAGTCATAAGTCCTGATGAGTCTCTGGGTGACGTTACCCAGTTCCCTAATTGTCAGG